>NC_135705.1:20113698-20713698 GCF_964276395.1 Gasterosteus aculeatus
AGACCACACAGCTCTCAGAGAGGGAGCCGTGTAATCGCTTAGGCGGTATTTAACCCCATTACAGAAAGTCACAAGCACGTCTCTGAATGAGGGGGATCTTCACCTACTCATTAGTTCTAATTAAAATCGGTTGCGGTAATGTGCCAAATAATCATGCTCCACCCTCACCTTCCTCAGACCTGCATCAGCATGCACTCAGGGAATCTGTTTGTCTCTGGATTACCAACTAATTTGTCGCACTCTGTGGTTTTTGAATTTACATTGAGCACTTTTGGCTGAGATTAAAGAGAAAAAAACAGTATAATTCTACATTGATTAGACTAAAATGCAAGATGACTTCACCTAATTTATTCCTTCACTAAATATGAGATGATGGTCTTCATCTAGTTAAGTCTTCAGCATGATGCTCATTTATTTAATGTTGGTCCATATAGAGTCAAACTATAAAGCGGGGAATACTTTAGGGTGGGGCATACCTTATGAATAATACATCTAATTTATTACGCTCTGAGTGCAACCGAACCAGCAAAGCATAGGAAAAACATACAGTAAAAAAATGCCTTCCTGAACAAGGCTTTTTGGCCAGTTTTAAGAGTCCAGTGATGCCCTTATGTGGTCAGGGCTCCATTTACACTGCGGCGCTTAGTGTTGGGGAGCAGGAGGAGCGAGGTCCTTGCCGATTTGATGGTGCGAGTGAAGGTTTGGGGAGTAAATAGTTCTGGTAGAAAGGGAGGTGCATATTCATGGGTGAGTAATAGAACTTTTTTTAATCAATCCGGAATGAGAGGCGGAGCCAGTGAGAATGGGTGTTATGTGCTCATATTTCCAGACACTCAGAAGGATCCAGGCAGCGCTGTTTTAGATGTATTGTAGATTCAGGATATTCTTGCCAGCGATCCAGGCAGCGCTGTTTTAGATGTATTGTAGATTCAGGATATTCTTGCCAGTGATCCAGTCTTGAAGAGATTAAAGGCGTGGACGAGCTTCTCGCCTCAGACAGGGTTGAGTTTTTGAGATGCTCATTAAGAGTCAAACCTGACTATCAAAGGTGAGATGGGTTATGGAGGATGGCTGAACCTTGTCCAAACAGGGCTTCGGTCTTGCAACTGTTTAGCTGGAGAAACTTGTTACTCATCCGTGCCTTTATCTTCCCAAAACAGGCGGTGAGACATGACATGGCTGCAGAGGGATTTGGGGGCAATCTTGATGTAGATGTGTTGTCAGCATAACCGTGGAAGGACATTCGATGTTTGCTGATTATACGACCGAGGGTGAGGATATAAATGAAAAAACAGGGCTTGAGGTGGTCCTGAAGCAACTACCTTCTCTAGCACCTTAGACGGGAAGGCAAGGTTTGAGATCGGTGTGTAGTTGGCTGGAACTCTGGGTTCAGGGTGGGCTTCTTGAGAAGGGGAGGGATGACCGCAACCTCACGAGCAGGAGGGATTCGGCCAACTGTTTGGATTTTCTGCAGCTCATGTGTGAAACTGGGAGTGTGACCTCATGTGACTTAACAGGGGCATGGAGATAAACACTGCTCAGGGATGTATTATAGAGTGCCAGTAATTCATCCATTGATGGCGATGAGCTTGACGTCTATGATCATAGCGGCTGAGTCGATGCTTTTTCTGTTCCGGAAACCATGGCACCATAAGTCGAGGTCATTGAGACAACCTTGTAGTCGAACACACCAAGATCATGAACCTGTAGGTTGATGGGAGCCAAGTCAGTGATAACCAGATCCAGAGTGTGTCCCTATAGGATCCTCAACGTGCTGCTGCAGGTCAACTCCTTCAAGCAAACTCAGGAAATCTGCTGCAAATTGACAGGAGCGGTTTTTGACATTAAATATTTAATTTGACAATATTGTTTGACATAGTGCAGAGGTGTGTAACGACATCACTTTTCTCAGGTTGAAGAGAATGGTTTGGTTTTGGAGGACGGTATACTATATGCGAGCACTGTCTTGAGTGTGGAGATTTGCATGTGAAGGACTGATCAGGGTTTGGCAGAGGAGACCGTGTTAGTTCAGCCCCGTGCACGATGGCTGGTCCACCACCACAACCACACCTGCAGGCTTTCTCCATGTAATTCTAGACAGGAGGACATGCTTGATTAAGCTCTGAGTAGTCCCCTGGCCTATGGGAGTCAAGGCCTTTGTCCAGAATATGGTCAGATATATCAGTGAGGGACTGTGTTTAGCTGCTCCATGGTGGTAGGAGACAGAGCTGGGAGGTTCTGCAAACTCCGTAATACACTGCCATCCGCTCCACGTTTCCCGTTGTGCCTTGGATGGGGTATTTTAGTGCTGACTCATAGGAGTGCGGAATCCGAAAGAAAAACAAAACAGCGGGCTAAAAATGCCTCGTCGGATGGAGCCGTGAAGCTGCGCAGACCCCATAGCGGTGTCAAAAACAGAAGCCCAAAAACAGGCCCCACCGTCTGCCAACGACCACGTGGCCAAAGCCAGCTCATGCAGGGGGAACAACGTATTCCTGTTGTATTCCAACGTGAGAAGGCTTGCCTCTCAAATTAATCTGACAGTATTTCAACTCAGTTTTTATGTATTGTAATTGCTCCCTAACACAGGGTTGAAAAAAAAAGCTAATAGCAATATAAATCACACAGGCACAAACAAAGTGTCAAGAGGGGCAGCGTACCCACAATGCAATCGGTCAATCTCTCTTACTTTAACTTCAGGGCAGCTCCGTCCAGTTTGCTGTGCTCACTTGTTATGATTTCATAGAGCTGTCTGTGAAACACAAATATTGTACTAATGGATAATGTATGAATATACAATAGGAACTGATAGTTCTAACTCGAAATATACAATGAGAATTTGTAGTTTTTCGGGAATCTATAAATGATGGAAATATGTCAACCCGACCGCCGACTGGAGTGTTTGTCTTTCAGACAGTCAATACAGTCACAGTCAATGTGTCTCATTGTGTCTCTCTGACTTGACTTTAACATTCACTGCTCATGGAGCACTTCCCGTGAGCCGCCTGATGTTGCCTGGCAACAAATGCGGTCTTTGCTGACTTTTTAAAACGCTATACAAGCAGATTTACACAGGTTGGTAGACCGTAACAACGCCTACCGATGCCTGTAACTGTGTCTAACCTTTTTGGCTTTCAGTTGAAATGGTTGATCATCAGGATTTCATTTGTCATCAACACCCTAAACAGTGAACCTAATAAGCATGCGTTTTGCACAGAGGGAAGAGAAGGCCATGAATTATTACGGAGATGTTTTAGGCATGATTGCCAATGCTGGTTTGTTTTGAACAATGCTGAATAAGCCCTGCTAACCTGCATGTTGATGTGTCCTTGGGCAAGACACCAAACTTCATTTCGTTGATTGCATTTGCATGAAAAAAAATCAGACAAGCCATATACAGAGTACATGGTATACTGCATATGATACAAAAAGGTTTTTATCAGAACCAACAAGAATATCCTGAATCATGGTTTGGCGGATTGCATCATAGTGACACTCGGTCTGTTCTGTGTTTTATTACGGGCCTGATTATATCAGTCTATGCACATCTCTTGGGTAAGTAAGTGCCTAAAGCGTGCAGTTTAATTTAGGACTAAAGCACAAATATTCAACTATTTGGTTATTCGTTAGTTGGGTTGTTCAATTGTTACCCCACAGAATTCTAAAAGGCATCAATATAGATTGGGACTTATTTCATTGCTTTGAGCTTCATGCATCACGTTTTCAGATTGAAGGACATTTCTCATTAAATTGATATTATTTTTGTTTCTTTCTCAATTTGCAGCGCAATGGGCTCTAGAGGCCACCGCAGTAACACCTATTCTGCTGTCTGCAATCTTCTCACGGAGCATTGCTTAATAAGATTTCCTCCAATTATGGACGCCTGAGCCAAATGTGTACATCTTTGAGATAAACATATCAATGAATAAATCAAAATTATTTCATCGGCAGGCAATAGGAATTATTCCAGTAGTGCTTGTTTAGAATGTGGAAATGTGTATGTTAATGTCTGATGTGCAAGATGCATACACGAAAGTCACTGTTCGCTTTAGTTGTCACTCTTTTATATCAACTTGATGCAAGTGTATTTTGTTTCTCAGCATAATTTGGGGGTCGAATGATGTGATATCAGAAAACAGAATTCCATCCCAATCAAGATTTCAGGACTTAAATGCTTTAGACTGAGGCAGCCCTCTTTCAACCAGAGAGGGTGAAGACTCACTGCTTTACATCTTAGAATTTAGTTTCATTTAAAACATGTAACCAGTGCCAAAGAAAAATGCAATTCAACAGAGCACCATCAGACAATCTTATTGGCCAGTTTCCGCAGAGCATGCATATTATAATTGACTGAACAGATAAAAATCATTTGAAAAGCATGCATATTTACCACTAAACCGACAAAATGAGTGATGGTTTGTCCACATTGAATCTAGCCTAGAATAACTTTAATCGGAGGTGTTCCATCCCATTAAGACAAATTTAGAGGCAATAAAACGGGCTTAGAAGAAAGCGCCCTTGATGAATAATTACCAGAAAACATGCTTCTCCATGCAAAAGTGGCTTACATGATGTAAACACTCGCCAGGCCTGCCATTTACCCGGTCATTGTGAAATGAACAGATGGCAAGTGATTGTGGAAAGAAATCCTCTTCATGCTCCTACTGAAATGGCATCGCTCGAAGAGTTCCTGCTTTAGGCTGCAGAAGGTTACACTTTGAGACGACAAGCTGTATGACCTTAAAACACGCTAACTGGTCAAAGCCCACTGGGCCTCACCTCGGTACAGGAGCACCTGTCTGATACTGTTATTTACACACAGCTTATCCTATTGAAATGTATCAGTAAAGTTTTCTCTTTGGGCTGATTGTGATTTAGCAAACTGTCACGAGCGGACAATGGCCCTGAACCCAAATGCACGGTTCAAAGATCAAAAGTTTATTACAAAAGATCAAAAAGTCTAAACTCACAAGTATGGATGGAAAAATAATTTTTCGCAATTGGAAAAGCAGCGGACTTGATGACGTCACCACGTCAGCTGGTCTTTTTACTATCAAAATGTATTAAGTCAAGAATTCAATCAAGGTTTTGTTGACACTGTTAATATAATATAATAAATTAATCAGATCACAGTTGTACATTCAAACCTCTTTCTAAGGAAGAGGATCAACTGTAGGTTGTGATGCGGCTGAACTTTGAGAGGTGCTAAAGTTTAATCTAAACTCTTCCCTCTGACAAACGTAACGTTACCGGTGAACAAACCTCAGTCTCTGACAACAGATTAAAAGTTATGCTCACTCAAATCTAGTTATAGTAGTTCTATTTTATGTGTAGCTGGTGTGGAGACGTCTGATGGTCCTGTTAACTACACCTCACATCTCCGACATCCTGGAGCTAATCGTGAAGAAGTCTCAATGTTGACAAACCGACCACAGAATTGTAGCTTGAACAATGAACTTCTCACCTGAGAGATTCCTATTACATTGAATGAATTACATTCAGTGACTTAAATGTAACGTTAGTGGTATTTATAAAAGTCAACTTATGTTTATTTTCTTCTGCCGTTGTTGCGGAGGTGAAATGCATTCTTGGATATTTGGCTCTCACAAAAACGGACAAGACTGTTCCGGGCGAGTCACATGCGGGTATTATGACCGTTCTCTCCTCGGGCTGCAGCTGATGACCTTTCACAAGTCCACCCAAAACGTAAATTGAGAAAGGGCCTGATTGTCTGCTGTGTCCAATCACCTGCACCTTCCAGTGTATTTAAACCAATTAATAGTTATTATTTTGTCATTTCATTGTGTGCGGAGTCAAGTGAGACTTGGTTTTATTGTTGAATAAAGTATTTTGGAAGTCTGCATTGGAGTCTTCGCTCTCTCCTGTCCCTGGAAGAAACGTGACGGAGGCCTTGACAACATGTCCACATACAACCCTCCCCTCGGCACAGGAAAAACTTCCCCCAAAAACTCCTTCAGGAGGATGGCAGTGTGGATCCTGCTATCAAGATGGACAGAATGTGATGATTTGTCTAAAGAATGAACAAATTACTTCAATGCATATGAAAGAAATGATTCGTAGTAGTAAGCCACGTGGTGATTTATAATCACCAATAATAACAGCTGTAGTTGATGTAGTGGAATTGCAATTATATCAAAGCATGTGATGGTGTCAGCTATAGTAATGTGGCTACTGATAATGACAATAGTTGTGGATGTCACGCAGAACCACAGAAACCTGTAAGGTGGGAAAGCACTTCCCAAAGACTTCAGGTATCGTTGGTTTATGGTGACAGTAATGTGACTACTAATAATAATGGCAGTGGATGTCAGGCAGGACCCCGGTAGCAACAACCACCATCCATTCAAATCACAAATGACTTGTTTGCCCAAGAGGGCTTCACACATGCAATATCCTCTGTCCCAAAACCCTCATATTGGCCCAGTAAAAACCCTATGAAGAACGGCAGAGGAGGATCTTTCTCTCGGGGTGGACAGACTACAATGGATGTAGTGTGTACAGAGTGAACAACATAAGATGCACACTACATTAGGTTAGTTCAGTTCTTATGACAGAAATGATTAAAATATTGAGTTTTAAGGCAGGATCACTGCACAGAGCAGCACCAGCAGATAGAACCACCATGACCTGTAACCTGCAAGGATGGAAAGCACAATTGTCTTTTCTCTTATTGGAAATAGTAGTAATACAAGATATATCTCCACTACTCTCTATCCCTCCCTATGACCTATTCTTCTCCTTGTACTGATATTTTACTGACAGATTATTCTGATTGTGACCCCTCCCCATACACACACACACACACAATTGCACCCCCTCCCCATGATTCTGTCACTTGTGCACATGCAGCTTTGCATGGATCACTGGTGTTTGCATGCCAGAAACCATAACAAAAATCAGGTCACGGGTTTCTGAGCTGCAGGAAGTGCTGAGCCTTGACCTTTTGTTCTTCCTCTGTTGTATTTACATTCATATCTGGCTGTGGGGCTTTTGTTTGTTGGTCAGTTGGGAGTGAGGCGGAGATTTCGGTCGAGGCCCCCACGGAGCTGTCACAGTCCATTTCTGCAGTCTGGACATGAGACAACAGAGGCCAGTGTAGGAGAAGGCCACAAAGCGTGGATTGAGGGCTGGATCAATCAAGCACACAAGAGTCAATATGTATTTTTACCAGATTTTCTTAATCACAGCAACAATTAAAAGCCTTTATTTGTGCCACATATCTTTTTTCTTTGTAATCAATAACTCAATATCTCCCACTGAATGTCCAGGCAGAGTCTACAAAAGTCAACGATACGGTTGTTTCTTTAATTTCATGACCATTATATTATTAATAGCAGGACTGCAGAGCTGAAGTCAGGTGACCCATCTGCTGCTGCCTGTTCTGATGGTTGGGTGAAGGCCGCGCGGCCATTAAGCAGGGTCAGCAGCTGGTGGAGCATCGGCTTGTTTGGCAGCTCCCCGTGTTCTCCCTGACCCGGGGTCAGCTGCTCGCCCTGGATGCATGTCAATGAGCCATGGGACACAGCGGTGTTAGGCCAGAGTGTCACCGGCATTAGAACGGAGGTGACAGCGCTGACTTCCATACTAAAACGCCTACTTAGCAACATAATCTGTGACCGTGGGACTGGCTATTTGCTCTGGCAGCCGGTATATGAAGGCAAATCCACGTCAAAATCAGAGCACGCAAATCGGGTCCATGTGAACAACAAATCATACATCTGCAAAACTAATCGCCTCGCTCACGAGGTTGTTTTCTGCTCCCTCACGTTTTCTTTTTAACAGTAAGTGGGCGGACCCAGGCACCATGTTTTCTCTACATCTAATTGGTCCTGATGAAATCAGGGTTGTGGCTGATGGTCCACTACGGTTACAGAGAGGTGTCGTTTTTGTTTTAATGTTTTTTCTCAGAATTTACTTTCTGTCCTTTTCTTTTTTTAGAGTGGGCTTCTGGGAATGCAAAACTCCAGCCAATTCAAAGACTGCGTTTGTCACCAATTAGATGTAGAGATACAATGGTGACTGTCCGCCCCCTTACATCCAAAAAGAAAAACTGTGAGCGAGCAAATTGCTCATGCGAGAGACATTTCCTCGCTGAAATGTATGTATATGAAACCGCATGTTACATATACATACCACAAAGCTGCTAAACCCAACATCCGATAAACAGGACTCACACTTTTTCCAGCCCTGCTTGTGTTTTCAGTGGATTCCAAGGTGGGTTTATCAATCTTAGCAACCCTTTGCCCTTGTCCTTAAAATTTGAAGTAGATAATATTCATGTCTTGGTCACAGCCTACCTGGTCTCCGCATTGGGAGGAAACACAAGGAGGAAACATTTTACCAAGCAAAATAATTCTGCCTAGAGAATGAAATCTGTCACTTTATTCCAGCACCATTTTTGGGACGGTTCAAAATCTCATGAATTTGAATCCCTGATTATCACAGGAGACAGTACCCAGTATTTAGACTATATTTACAAGCAACAAGAGGACAGGAGAGTGTGGAGCCTGTGGTTCGACACAGCAGGCGGCCGAATAAACGGCGTGAGCTCAAAGGCTGGCAGCTCGAACAGGTGATCTACACCGAGAGGAGAGGGACTTAGTCCACGAAGAGTCAACAAGCACTTTTAGCCACTGAGGCAGAAGACGATGCGGACTAATGTCCAGGCTTGCATGACCAGGGTTTATATACTGCTGATGGTAATGAGCCAGATTGTCCACAGGTGTGCACCAATCACAGGTGTGGCCATTAGAGGTGTCTGGAGGCGGGGCCGAAAAAAACGAAACACGTGGCATAAGAAAACAAACCGGGAACAGACACATGAGGAGAGGACATTGAGAGAAACAGAGATTAACACACAATGGGTCCGACACGGATCCTGTGGGTCGTCCAGAAAAGTTTGAACCGATACTCCCCAAATAACTAAATAGGCCTCACAACCCCTACGGGCCTTTTCGCTGTACCTCCACGTCACGGCTTCATCAAATGTCGTTTCTTTGGAGAAACGTGTTATAAATGTATTTGAATATCAGCCACTTCTAAAATAAATCATCTCACTTTAAAGTTGCCTGATATCTGAAGACCGACAACTGTGAGGTCGCCTGTGTCTTCTCCACCATCTATCTTTTTGGTCACATTGTGGTGCATTTAAGTTGTCTACGGAGTACAAGTATTTTTAGAATTATTACTGAGGCTACAGCTTTATCTACTAACAGTGAAGGCAGGCAGGCAGTAACGGAGCATCACTCCTTACAAGAGAATGATCGCTCTACTTCTGTTATGATGAACATTCCCCTTTTTCCCCATCAAGACTTCTCCCAGCTACTGCAAACCTCGTCATAACGTGGCCCAGGGGCCCTACATCGGGTCAATTCCAGGTCCCGTTCCAACCTATTTGTCTTCTTCAGTTATCTGTGTGCCTTCACCGGGATCTCTGTGTCTCGGCTCCCTCCCCTGTAGCAGTCGGAGCGAGACAGTGGAGTAGTAATGATAAAGCTGATTTCTTTTGCTTTTTGGCTACTGCCTCTTAAGACTGCAATTGTTTATTTAGAAGTGACACTTCTAAAAAAGTTTTTCAGCGCACGTGTGTTTTATGTAAGATGGGGGGTGTATTATTGTTGGCACAAGTTGGTATTGATCAGCTGTAATTGGGACAACTACAAGGGACAAGACAGTGGACACAAACTGTAACATATGTGCACAATGCAAGCATGTCTTTAGGTGTGCAGGTAAAGAAACACAGACACAAATTGCTGTTTCTATTTCTCTGGAAGTGAAAAGAGTTAATGGAGCAAGGAGGTTCAATGTCAGAGTCCTATTTAGGTAGGAAGGATAGGTGAGAGTGTGCAACCAAACACAGACACTAGAAGGAAGGAAAAGCCCAATGGAGGGTTATGAAAGGAGGGCAGGAGCCTATAGAGGACGGGCTGTTATAGCCAAACGGATCTCTCCCTTCAGTCTCAATATGATTAACCAGTCATACATTGTGGATCCTTTAATGGAAGTCAAAATAACTTTTGAATGGTGAGGTGTGGAACATGGAGCCTGGCCCCCCCTCACAGATCGGCCCATCAGGAACATCCACCCTCAAGCAATCCTGAAAACATTTTTGATGTTACATGTATTTGTCTCAATGAATAATATTACACTTCCATTCCTATAGTTTGATATGATTTTTGTGAATAACCCCACTACGATATTCAGGCACGTAGGATTGTTTGTCCGGTGATGGTTGAGCTGGATGGAGGCACGGTGAATGTTTATGATGGAATAGTTTGGTTGTTAAGTGTTCTGATTTACAGTTCACTCATTATGCATGAGAAATTCTATCACCATCACATGGGGGTTCTTTGGAATGTGGGTTGAGTACGAACTATCACGGCCTGTCTTCATTTGATTTAAAATATGTTCTGTGTTTTTTTTATATTTCTTTTTTGAGTTTTTTCACCTGGGACGACTAGGTGGAAAAAAAAGCACTAAAATGTGAAAGACAATAAGTGTCGGAGGTACTCAAAATAAAAGGAGGAAAGAATGGGATTGTGTTTGTCGTTGAATGGAATCCAGTTCACTCCTGTGGGGAGACTCGTCGGTTCCCTTTCAAGTGAGGAAACCGCACAACCTTATTGTACCACGGCAAGAAACTTTAAAACACATTTGTGGATATTGTGCCAACTGGACGACCCTGAACCCAAATGCACGACTGAGACAAGGTTAGATATCAAAGTTAATTTACAAAAGGCAACAAATGAAAATCACTCTCGGCAGAGGAAAAAAAAAAACCTAATACTAAATGTAAGAAGAAAAAGAATCTAGAAAATAAACGCTAGCCTGAAAGAGGAACCAACAGAAAGCGAACCTGAGTTCAAACGTAGCATGACTTTGCAAAGAACATAAGAACGCACAGGTTCTCTTTAACACTGGACAAGACGAACTGACAAAGGGAAACGCAGACAATCCGGAGACAACATAGAAACGAGACAAACCTGATTGCATTAGCTTAGCAAAGTTTCCTGGATATGACCGATTTCACTGTTCACGTATTCCTCCATGGAATGATTGATGTCCTTCTCTCAGCTGGCGCATCCCTGTAAATGTGCCGGTCTGTAAATTCAGAAAAATTCTGTAGAGCAGCTAGCTGTAGCATCTGAAAAATGTTAGATAAATTATTAAATGATTTTCTATTAAATCTGAATTCATTTTTCTTATGGTTTTGCCCATTGTCAATTGGATTAGGTAGGCGGCAGGATTTATGATTGTCCAAAGCAGAGTACGGCTGTCAGGAATGTTCATTTAAACATTGGGTTGTTTCCTCCAGTGCAGGTGTAATAAAAGCTACAAAACATAGAGATACAAGGCTAAGTTATAGTCTGTTATAGTCCAGTGTGTGGACAGTAATCATGGAAAGTTTCACGTTGAGAGGGAAGTGTCACGGTGTGGTTTTATTTCCTGTCTTATTTTGTAGTTTTCAGCTTCTTGTCTCCCCGGGTAACTTCACTTCCTGCCTTGTCCTGTCATCGTCTGTGATTGTCTGATTGTTTCTACCTGTGTCCAATCACCTGCACCTCCCTAGTGTATTTAAGCGGCGTGTGTCTCCTGTTACTTGTCGCGTCATTGTCTATCGTCGTGGATGTTTCTTGTCAATCTTCCTGGATCTTTCTTGGTCCCTGCCTGTATTTTTGCCCCTTTGCTTTTGACTATTAAAGCCTTTTCTTCTCATTAAAAGTCTGTGTTTGAGTCCTACATCCCCTGACAGGAAGAAAAACAAAACTACTTAGGAGGCTTTTGTGCAACGGCAGTGAAACAACAGGAGTTAAAGTATGAATTTTTGCAAAAACTCTGGCTCTGGTTAGATAGTTTGCATGGTTCGCAAATGAAGCTCGAGAGTGAGGATTGGCTAAGAACTCAGCCCCCCCCAATCCCGAAAACCTGTGCGGAAGGCACATACAATGGCGATTGGCCGTGTAGAAGTGCACCCTCATTGTTTTTGGCAGATTGAATTTCTTCAGCTGCCTCAGGAAGAAGTCCACAGCGTTGAGGGAGGAGTCACACAGGGTTATGGGGGAAGGTGGGGCTACATTCGTCCTTCAAATCCACGACCATCTCCACTGCCTCTGGCCATTCACTTAATGTGCTGTCTGTATTTGGTCTGTCTATTCGTCTTTGCTGCGGTCCCCCAGAACAATGAGCAGGGCCGTCAGGTCTACTCAGCCCGGCGGTGTGCGCCTCACTCACACGGGCCTGAGGTGGGATGTAAACATGGATCTGCTGAAGTCTGTGAAAACTTTGTTGAGCTGCAGTTCATCCATTTTGTACCAGCAGATTGACTGGAGCAGCTTCTAAAAGTGCTGAACTTTAACGAGCGCTCCGGCCCGCTTCCCCCGTCGATGTCTCCGGAAAATCCCAAATGAAGAGCGTCTGCTCCTCCAACTAAAAGTTCTGTATAACTTTCTGGTTTAATGGCAAACAGTAAAACAAAATGGAGCAATGCATTTACGGAGGTGAACAGTTTCTCCGTGCTGAATGTAGTCAGAGTGGAAGAGCTGGAAACAAAACAAATGAAAAGTAGTGTAGACGGCTGCGCGATCTAAGAAGATCTCAACTTACAAATTGGTTATTCATAAAATATCACTTATTCAGTACATTTAATTTCCTTTTAAAATGTCTAAACAACCTCATCAGAACAGACAACTCTCTTTATTATGGATGGATTTTTGCAGACTGAGCTGAAGCTACATTTGATACGTATATGATCGTGTGAATGATGGTTTTTGGTCTGGTTCAGGGTCGGTGACTTTGCTACACTTCTATTGACACTAAGTGCTTTTTATTTGGTTAGGGATGTAACTGCTTCCAAGGAGGGAATTGTTAAGACCTGTCTTCACACACAGATGCAGTCTGGGATAGAGCTTTCCCTCCTGACAGCTTTATCAATATTCCCTCTCATCAGAGCGCTCGGTCAGCAAACGTCCCTGAAAGGCCACCGCCGCACGGCTAACTGCCTCATTAAAAAGTTTGGAGGGGCACGAGGGCCAGTTGGCGGAGCCCAGAAGGGACCCGAGGTTGACGGAGCTCGGAGTCCCTGAGGCGGTAGACTCCGGAGATCAACTCTCATCGGAAACGCTGACCCCAGCCGCTGACCCTGTCTATTTACACCCCGATCAGACAGGCGAGAGGAGGAATACAGCGCTATCCCTGTGTCTGTTCACCAGCCCCTCGGTCTGTCTCTCCATGCTGTTGGTCACCAGGCTGGCAGATGAGATAATGAGACAGGACAGAACGCAGGGCAGATGATGATGTGTAAGTTAGGAGAACAGAAGAGCTGAAGAGAAGCTGGACATTATTTGTTTCTCCTCACAATCATTAATAGGTGAACTGGTTACTTAAAAAAATGCAAAATCTGATGGAACTTTCTTCAAAGAACAATGTGACCTGCTCCTGGTGACCCCAATATACACAGTGGTGGCGTCAATGGAGAGGGAGAAAACAAAGAAAACTCCTTTCCATCCTCGATAAAGGAAGCCATTTGAAAAGCGCCTACTGGTGGGGGTTCTGCTTTCTAATGTGTCCCTCAGGGCCAGGCCCCCCCAGTGAGCACAGTCCGAAACACGACCTATAGTCATTATCTGAATCTCCGTATGCATTATTTCTTGTCTTTATGGCGGCATCCCTGCTGGCCAGTACGAAGTCCTGCTGCCCTCAAAAGATTCATTTCAGACATAACGATGGAGGAGTGAGGCAGAAAGTAAAAAAAAGAACAAAAGAGCTGGAAGGTACAGGGGCAATAAAGAAGGAAGTCTGGATGCAGGGAAAACAAAAGTTGCAGAACTTATAAAGTTAGTACACAGAAGGAAGGTAAAGAGTGAGGTTGAGAGGACATTAGCAGAAAGCTTGCTTCCCCTCTCTGCTGGCTGAGAGTTTAACAGATGGAGGACGACGGCGGATCTTTAATAAGGTTTCAGGCACACGGGCAGTAACATGCGCCCCCAGGAAAAGGAACACATGGGCAACCATTGCTCAACACTTGGAGAGTCCCTCCTACTGAGATACGCATTTGTCAGTTAGCTCACACCAACCTGGGCCACAATTTTCCCCAATTGTCGCAGGAGGCTGCTCGCTGCAAACACGCTGGGTAAATAAGCAGAATTCAATTTCAAGGCATTTTCTTCAGCGGTGCAATCTGCACGCACAGTGCGGATCATATTCACTCAGCGGTGCAATGTTGTAATTACAGTAAGAGAGAGAGAGGTGGTGATAACCTGAGCAATTCATAATTCCTTTTTTTTAAGGGGTCTATACCTTTTTAAAATAAAGAAGTCACACACTTGTACACTGGTGTACATTAGTAGAAAATTGCATGATGACTTCTTCACATTTTCATTACAGAATGTCATAGCACTAATATTCAAGTTCAACATAAAAGTAAACCGATTTTACTGTAAAATTTGAACATTTATGTCAAATATTTTTTTTGATTATTGTGTATATATAAATGGCGGCTGAATTGATCATGTCAACACGTCAGCTAGTCTTGTTAACGAATTCAACAGAATATGGCATGTCGACCATCACCTACTCACTTCCACATGTTGCTTATATATTCCATTCACTTGTATGTGTTCTTTGTCGTGATACATTTTTGATCAAAGCAGATGTTTGCTAGTTGCCTGTCAGATGATCGCCGGGACGTGTGTCTTCTGCTGTGACATCAGTGGACTGTGACGCCTACAGCACAGAGCCTGTTTTTGAAACGCATCTTAACCACCACCACTGCAGGATTCTTTCAGCATCATGGAAACGTGCATGCAGGTGTAAGTTTGGGCCACTCATAATTAGGCGGAACATGGCAGAGGCATTTGCAGGGGAAATGTGGCATCACCTGAGGGTTAAGTAGACTTCAGCTCTGTACAGAAAGTGACTGGGTCAACTGGAGAGGTGACGGGGATTTTTTTTCTCCTGTTTCCTCATTTGGACTGACCTCCTAAAGAAATATCATGTTGTGCCTTGTGCTCATGGCAAGAAATCCCACCTAACTATAGCTATGGAAAAAAAAAAAAGAACTCAAAGCTTCGTTAAGTTGGTTGTAAAACTGGATATCTAATGAGAATAGTACCGGCGATGACGTGACTCATCATTGTAGTAGTAAAACTCCACGCAGGAAATCTTCCTGCATGCCGTTCCATATCTTTCTCTCAGGGGAACAGAGTGAGGGCGGTGATGATCGTAGTGTCTCATTAGGGCTTAAATTAAAACAATAAGCAGGCTACACAGTAAGGCATTTAGGTAACTTCTTCAAAGCTTAACGATGGCATTTCAGCTCCTCCAGCAACTTTCCTACAATTTAACTGATTACTCCTGGGGAAACCAGGGATTTCTTCCCTTACCGTGTGTGTGTTTGTGTGTGCTCGCTTTTTCGTACTCAACCTTTCCCAAGGTAATAAAGAAGCCTGAACTTAATCACAGTCCCCCAGACTCTTACTTTGACTTGTAACTTTGTGTGAATGTCATGGTCCAGGTATAGTGGATCCTGTTGGGATAAGACAAGCAGGCTGCTGCTGTTTCCCTTGGGGGTCCACTTGCAATCTGCTTGAATCACTTTTTTTTTTTTTTCCTTTCGAGCCCGGAGGCCTTTCTTGTTAAAATAGGTCCACCGAGAGCTGTCATCCTCTTGGCAGGTGGAGAAGAGAAGGCAGCAGATGATCTAAGTTGAGCGTAGAGGGGCTTCATGTGTGAACTCGTCATGTTGCTATGGCTGCTGTCTGGATGAACTGCACCGAGTTGTTTGAACTGTTGTTTCCCCCCATAATTCTTTCTTTCAAGGTCCACAGAATTCTTTTCTATTTTCTATTATTTTAACGGTTTTCATGCTCTGTGTTATATCAAGGCTCAGCGAAATAGAGGTGGGCGGGACACATTTGACCACCCTACCTCCAACAAATGTATGTAAGGCTAATACGAATCCCACGGAATGTAATGTCCCGTGATACGATTGTGTGGTGAAAGAAGGGAGGCAGGCTGAGATAAGGCCATAGTGTGGACAGCTCCTGATGCTGAAGTGAAGTTTCCATTATGCACAGCTTTGAGAAATTATTTTTGTCAGCTGCTGTTGTCTTTTTTGTTGTTACGTCAGAGAAATCATGTCCCATCTCTTCACATTTGGAGGAACGTAGCAGGTCAATGCATAGAGTTGGAGTATTAGTTAATGGAGAAAGGCTCTAATTCTAAATCTCACATCACTGTGCATTCATTTGCTGTTCACACACGTTTCCTTTTTGTGGCGCAAAGGTGTAAAAACACAGAAGGCATGGATGGACATGTGCGATCACACAAACACTGTCATGCCCTGTCTTTGTGAACAGATTGCTTGTATTGCTGAGCATGTGGGCTTGGTCCATGGAGAGACGTCCCTCTGTGGTGATGGCGTGTCTGCAATGCTGCTGGAAAACAAGTGCTACTCCTTTGTGTGCACAGACATGAGCTGTCACTTATGGTAACAACACACCCAGACGTACACGTTTCTTTTACTGCGTCTGCGAGGGATATTCCTTTTTTATTAACAATGTCATTTTACTTTTTTCATTATTAGATTGATATTTTTCGATCACAGGAAGGGTTTTACCTTTTTTTCAGGGAGTTTTTCCTGTGCCGATGTGAGGGTTTCGGGACATAGGATGTCGCATGTGTACGGACTGCAAATAAAGGAAATGTATGTTTAGTCTGGGCTCCATGCAGTATTAAGTATTAACTCTCATTAACTCTGAGGAGACATTATGGATGGCTTGAAACATTTAGAGATGTTATTTTAAGTTACTGTATAAAAATGAAAGCTCAAAGTGACCTCACTTAACCACAAGAGCCAGAATGTGACGGTCGGTGAGATGAGGGCCACGAGGGCCCACGTGCCAGCCAAGTGTACACAGATGCTACAAGGAGCAGAGTGGTAGCCAGCGGTATGTTAGGAGGGACACGGAGCCGCCCCTTGTTTCCATGTCACAAGGGATCCCATTAAACAGGCAGATGCTTTTCACTTGACATAATCGTCAACACTCTCACAGAACGGTGACCCCTCACACACGACTGTCAGTCCTGTCTGGCCATTGAAGCCCTCTGGAAAACAGAAAGCAGACAGGCTCTATTCTCTCTACACACGGCACTGAAAGGTCTTCCATCAGGTTTTCCTTGTTATTCAAACATGTTATCGGAGGGATGTTCTGATGTGTAGATGAGATTGTGATTGGGAGCTGATTTTCCAGCATATATGAGCACGCCTTTTGAGGCTCCGCCCCTCAGCAGCTTTCTTCCTGTTCACCAGTAAAAGTGCAACAAGCACATTGACGTCCCGCCGCTTTCCTCATCCAGAGTATTTGAACTCAATCCTCACTTTAGTTGAGAAATCACTCTTACCTTTTTTTTTTGGCGCAGCAGGGGGGCAGAAGAAGTGCATCCCGCCGGTTGCTGGCCCCTGAGTTCAGATGTAGTTATTAAAATTGGTGTTAAACAGATTTACCATTGTGATCATATGATTATAATATTTTTACAGAAATCTGCTCAAACCTAACGCTAGCCTTTAGCTTAATTTTTAGCCTAATACGGTGTCGATGTAAACACGATCTATTGTGACAGAGGTTTCTCTTTTGTCAGGAGGCCATAGGGCTGTTAAGGTACTTTTTAACTTTTTAACAGCTTCACAGGAAGAATTTACTTAATTGTCAACAAACAAATTTAGGAACTAAAATCATTGTTTGTGCCCGAGCAAACAGGCTTTAAGCCATAATCCTCCATAGGTAGATTTAAGACAGTTAATCATCCCATGAAATCAGTAGCAATTTGGAGAATAACAAAAGTATATTACTTGACCAACGGTCACTTTTTATACGTCAAATATATTTGAATTGAAATTTGTAAGTTCATTTTCACATGAATAAATATTGATGTGGTTATGCATTCTCCAATCAGCGATCCACACAAAGTAAGCGCATTGCAGCAGTTACTGTTGATGCCCTTTTAAATGTCATCATCCTCTTCTGTAAGGAAACAGTGGTTCATGCTCGGGAAACATAAAACAATGGCTGCATCCCTGTTCCCGGTCTCGGCTACACGTGCCCTTGGCGTGTTCTGTCCCCATGAATGTAGAGGCTGAGGCATGTATGCTGCACTTTGCCAGCAACACACAGCCAAATTAAAAGGACATGCATTTTAATAGGCACTGGCCTCATCTGATTAATGGCTCCGCACCCTCATTTCAATAGTCCATGAATAATTCTGCTCTGGTGCCAAAGTCATGATCAAGTGTATTCATTGAGAAGAAAAAAAAAGAACAATACATAGATGTGCGACCGTGAGAAGAGATTCATTTGGACAATCTGAGGAACCAAACTGGCACTTTTGATGTGATATACACATATAGGTGTAAAGAAAGTTGGGAAACTGCTTTTCCTTTCAGATATGGTCTCTGCCATAAGATAGCATGCTCTACTCTACTGTGAAAATGAACCAAAATGTCACCCTCACTGCAGACATCGGTCTTTTCTCTGCCTCCACACAGCCCAACTACAGCAGTGAGTCTCAGCTTTGGGACCTCCAGCAGTTGCACACATGCAATTTTCAGATTGCACACTATTATCACAAATCAAAAATAATGATTGCCATGTTTGTTTGATTTGAGCTCTGTGGCAACCCAGGGGACGTGGAGGCAAGATTCCAGAATAAAGCAGGTAGACCGAGGCATTAATCAGGTAACAAAAATGATCCTTTAATCATAGATGTTGGGAAAAGGGGCTAGGGTCGAAAAACATCAAGCAATTCCTCCCGGTAGCATGAACCCCCGTTCTGTCACTTTCTTCCCCTCTCCTGCTTCTGTCATAATATAAATGTAAATATATATATATATATATATATATATATATATATATATATATATATATGATTGGGCTGATGGGCTGCCGGTGGGCCCAATGCCAGATGCCAAATTGGTTGCAGGCCATGCACTGGGTACTACACACCCTCTATTATCTCCCTCAACATTGTTCTGACTCCTGCGCAGCCTTGGCCTGGCCCCTCCGCCTGGTTTGCCACAGTACCAACGCTATATTATATAATCCTTGTTTTCTCTCGCTCCTTCTTCAAAAATGTCAAAGCCAAAGTGCAATTCTGAATTTTGAATGTCATTGGTTGCACTTCACTATGCAATCACTGGATTCCAATTTAGTTTGGTAAATAATTCAAATTCTGCAACAATGTAATAGCTGCCACTAAAAAAATTAAAAAATGCATGTCCTAAACCAAATGACTTGTAATTTGCAATTCTGCTCAGTGAGTGTGGTTAGTTATGTGTGTTGTTCAATCGAGCAATAGATTTTGCATCTCTTATCGCACAAAAAAGGCATGTCTCTAGCAGGGTACAAACATTGATTTAAAAGATGAAAGTAGTTTTTTAGGACCGTTTTCAGTGTCACTTTTGACCGCGCAAGTCAAACCAGCTGATTTATCTAACATATTACTGATGTCAACAGTATTCACAGAGACTTTCTGAAAGCGCTCAAAAAACTCTGCAAGCCGCCACTGAAAGGACGTGCAGGTCAGAGCGGTAATGAGGCCTTCAAAGCGCGAGGAGCCAAAAGTGTACGACGGCCTCTTCTGCTCGTGACGAGTAAGATCATTTCCTCGACATCAAAAGAATAAATCTGTATTTTTTGCAGCTTTTAGGATATGCTTTCCTCTTCGTCTAGGCTTGATCTTTTTTTTTTTTTTTTTTTTTACTGTGTGTCAACTGCTGTTGCATCAAAATTGGACGTTGCTATTTCAATGCTAATTCACCTCCTATATGGGAGAACATTTTTCACTTTGGTAAGGTGGCAGATAAACAGCCAGCTTATCTCTTGTTGAGTTCTATTTAATGTTTTATATAGGTAGGTGGAGTTAATAGCATAGGCAGATTATGGCTCCAGTGGAAAAAATACAGGAGACAAAGCTGCCTCCAAGATGAGCACATTCTTCAATCACCTGTCAAAATGAATTCTCTATTGGTAAAAACAGTTGATGGCCCAACCGATTGTTTTCCCTTCCCCACACACACACACATTACCTACACTAATCTTTTATCTCTAACTACAATTATCTGTGTGATTCTGTCAAACCTATAGAAACTCTAATGTATAAAATGGGTGGCAGCAGAGCCGGTGAGAAGCTTAGCGTTTACAGTGCCTGTATGTGCCTTGTAGATTAGACCACATGTTTTCCTCTGCAATCTGCCTCCCTTGATAATGCCACTGGTGTTCTCGTATCTTGCACAGATATTGCACAGTTACACCAAGGAATTGAATCCCGAAACAGCTGGGAGGCATCTGCTGCTGAAGTGTGGTCTTTTATGTGTCGCACATCAGTGCGTGTTTCACTTATTTAGAAATGCATTTTGGTTTTGTTTTTGTCTCTGCTCTCATTGGTGGTCCTTCATTACCTAATACTTGGAGTTAAGCAGTGTTTCTTCAGAACTTGTTACCATATGCGACAATAATGGTGGTATTGTTTTCACCATGTGAGTGGATGTGTTTATGTGTGTGTGTAGCAGATGGCGGTCCGTCTGTCTTTGGATAGATTTTTCCTGGCATACCAGTGTGTTCATACTAGTAACTGCTGCCCTTTGACATCATCTGATATGTCCGACACCGTCCACCGTCATTGTGTTAATAAGCGTATGCTTGTAATGATAGAGTAAGCTCAAGCAACGTAATATTGCATGAGCCTAAAATAACTTACGATGTCTTGTTTTTGGAAATGCAATATGTGAGGACTTGATTTATCACTAATTTTGGATATATTTCTGAGGCTAAACAAATCAGACTTGTGTCTTTACTGGTCACACAAGTTAAACTGTCCGTGCTCATATTTGGGTTGTCATGAGTTTAAACCTCATAATTTGGCCATTTCATAAAGTTAGCTTCACATTGTGCATTTTTAGATGTTGGAAGTGCACTACAAAGAAACTGAGTCATTCTGACTGTTAAAGACTCTTTATGATCGAGTTCTTCCTTTTTAAATTGGGTAAACAAATGCCTGCCAGAGAGCTGAGCCACAGTGAGCATTTTTCATCTCCTTCCATTAATGCTGTTTTCATCACCTCGTTCCTCCGGACACATCAGGGAAGCATCGCAAAAAGCCTCACAATCAGCATACACTTAATGCATAACTCAATTAGGGCTTCAGCGTGACTTTGAATGTGCATGTCGTGTTTTCTCCAAGGGCTCATTCTTTTTTCTTAGTATCAATGACTTGCTTAATGGCGGCGCTCTCTACGGCTGTTTTCTGAAAATAGGCCGAGGCAAGTAGAAAACGATTATTGGAGATCCTATTGCAGTTGCTCATCTTGGTCATCAGTTTAAGGGATATTCTGGAGGTTTGGAAACATGAATATATTCAGATTCATTTAGCTGTCTTTGCACTTTTTCCTCATTTTTATATAAGAATGTGAGAAATCTTGGCAACTTGTGTTCTGCTCTACTCTTCCATATACTGCAGCTCTTTATTTGGCTCCTTTTGTTCTGCAGACCAGTCACTGTGCAGACACCTGTACATGACTGTGTGATGTTCTGGACATGACTACATATAACATAGTTGGATCTCTGTCAATTGAGAAGACGCTGGCACATTGATGGCTGTTGCACATACAGCCATCAATGTGTGCAATTTGCCTCCAGAGGGGGTTACAATCTGTTCACATCCAACATCCTCTATCCTGAAACCCTCACAACGGCACAGGGAAAACTGAGAGTAGAGAGAGGGATTATTTACCTGGCACAGTGTCTGTGTTTTGAATGTTACCAAGCAGACGTGAATCACGGACTTGCTCATTAACCCTCATAAGTTAGTGTGCAGAGCTACTCGCATTGATGTCTTGGCTCTGATGATGAGTTTAGTTTCAGAGTAATCACTTCAACCTTCACTAAATCACTGGGCTCGAATGATCATGAGTATTTTACACTTGGAACATCTGGCTCGAAGCAGCAGGAGTTTTAATGATTAGTTATCCATCGATCAAGGCCTGTTTATGTTTGATCCATCAAAGTGGGAGATTGTCTAAGACGAGGGAGATGGAGGAGCTGAAATTGACTTATGTGTATGCCTTTTGGAGGTGCCTCTGTGCATGCTTAATAAAGATAAGTAATAATTTGTTCTTACACGTTTGTTATCATGATGATGAAATGTCTTCTTTGTTGCTAAAGCCTACTATAGCACAATGTGACATTTATTCCTGTAGAAATAATCCGTATCATTAGTAAGGAGACACCCAGCCGAGTATTGATTTCTTCAGAAGAATACTAAGAAAGCTCTTTGCAGCAGCAGCTATTTGAAATTAATGAAATTTAATGTTTCAAATATGTACACGGCGGAAGAGGCTCACTAAAGAAGAGTTTTTGTTAAATAGTCTATACAGTTCGAGTTTGAAGGTTGTCCTCAGATTGGCACAAGAAAATCTCCAATGAAAGAAAGAAGAGAAGAAACCTTGAACGGCTGGCTCTCCCAGGACAGACAGAATGGATGTTTTGGGTACAGAAAAAAGCATGTTACTAAATGTCCATCAGCCATGGGCTTAGTCATACCTTTCTTTTGTTCCCTTTTTAGTTCTTTTTTTGATACCATCTTCTTTTAAATAAGTTTTTCTTTATTTTATTATTTTTACAACTTTACCAAAATCACCCTGAAGTGTGTTTTTTGGTGTTCCGTTAACTACACAAGATGAACATTTCTTTCAGGTCAGTGTGCTATAAACAAACAAGTTTTTTCAAATTGCATGAGATTTGAATGAATACAAATGTCAATATTTTAAGCATCTCTCCATATCAATATTAATGCTTTTTCAAATGATGTCTTCATGTGCACGGTGTGGCCAACACTGCCGTTAGAAAGAAGTATTTGCTGCGACTGCGAAGGCGAGGTCTGCGTAAGGACGCAGTGGACCAAATGAGACGGAGCTACAGAGAAGGATCATTTGGTCATCGCTGGGTTGAGTGTGAGGAGCGAAATGGGACTGCAGGGTGTTTGCCTTCATTGCCCTCTCTGTTCATTTTCCCTTTCTCAACCCTAAGGTGCATGTTAGATGGATAGATGAAAGCAGAATGTCTTCTTCTAGCATCTATTGAGTGAAATATGGTCGGCCTAAAGTGACAAACCTTGACGACATAAATTCTAAAAGCAAACTGAAAAAAAATATCCAAAAACTGCAAATTTCAACTACCAAAAGTCACTTTCTAAAGACCTTGCGTCCTCTGCATGCAGTCTCATGTTCCCAAAGACAATATCGATCAGCTCATTCATAAAAGAGTTCCCTCATACGTTTACTGAATATTTCAGTAAGTTTATAGTTGATAGTCCAGCATGTTCCCTTAGCTGTGATACAATCTACTTGCTCCTAGAATGGTGCAAAATGAATAAGCTAGCTGCTAATGTGGAACATTGCAATGTTCCACATTAGCAGCTAGCTTATTCATTTTGTCATCACAGGCTATTTGCAATATTTGTATGTTTCCATCTGTTGTGCAACCACTGAGAATATAAAAATTATTAATAATAATAATACAACTATAGTTTCATCCTAACTACCTATACAGAGCATAGGTGTGTTGTTCAAAGGCTGTGTACGTGGCAGAAGTGATCTCCCTATCACGCTTTCATCATCTTCAGCCGTGGGAAGGGTAAAATCCCACAATCTTGATATTTCATCAGTTTCTTGGACTTAACCTTTCATTGATCATTTTTCAGGCAACATGGTAATGGTAAATGTACGGTAACTGTATATTGCCAGTCCTCCAACCCCTTAGAGTGCTTCATTCACACACTGATGACAGGAGCTTCAATACAATATACAATAATTTGGGGTCAAGTGTCTTGCCCAATGACAAAATTGTACTTTCCATCAAGATCAGCAGTTTATCTCTGGTAAATTTTTTAAATGAAGTATGATGAATGTGGACGGCAGTGTTGATATTATACCGAGATCTTTATTGACACAAGTGATGTATAATTTGATATGCCTCTTTGGAATTTTTAGCATGTGTGGTGATTTAAAAATCCCTATGAATGTTCCCATTGTGACTCCTTTCGGAAGTTCCTTCTGGCATCGGCCACCTTGGAAATGATTTTACAAGCACACTTCTTAACTGATAGATAACAGGAGTTTGAACTCCAGCACTTTTCTTATAACCTTAGGCAGTAATTTCTGACTGGATCAATCTTTATGTAGATCTATTCTAATTTCCCAGAATAATTGTCATTATAAAATGACACTGAGCTGTCCGTCAAGCCCATAGCAGAGTCACCTGGAGTCCCCATCCTCCCCTTTTAGTCCTTTAAAGATAGGTCTCCCCTGTCCCATTTTATGCAAATCAGCCACAGGGTAGGATTGAGGTATTTAAATATATTCAAATTAAATTGAAATGTATTGAGATGAGCGTTCCTGCTGACTGTGAGCCAAATCACAGTGATTGCTGTTTGCATGCTTGAGGAGGACTTTTTTACTCCTGCCGCCACATAGACACCAGGGTTTACTTTTCCAATGCACTTTTTTGACACTTTCTTACACTGTACATTCTGACAGTTCTGTCTCAGGAACTAAAACATATCTACATGAGTGAAGGAGTGTTTAGAGGGAAAATTATGACGAGAAAGAAGATGGCGTGTAGGAGAATGAAAGGAATATGAGTACATTGTATCTGAAAATGAGTTTTTCTGAGCTGTCCTTTGTCCCTGCAAACAGCACTACTGTCATTTATGGGGCTCATCTAATACCGCTGCAGTATCTGAAGGAAGTCAAACACAATGCATGTCAAAGCAGATTGCATCTGAAATGGAAGCATACCATTTTGTTTCTGTAATATCACTACATGACTGGTAGATGAGCGACATGGAGATAAAACATCAAAGACGCAGGATATTTTCTCCTCAAGTTGGAAATTAATGGTGCATCACGTCCGAAACAAAGCTCTTTAAGTTGTAAACAATGATTCAGTGGTCATTGACAGTAGACGTATGGAATATATCATTTATTAGGGCTGTCAAAAACGTGTTCATCCGTAGGATTAATGTGTCCACGAACTGCAGAGGAATTCCTCCAATTGTCAAACACAAGGGGGGTGATTGGCAGACGGACCACTTTACGCACTGCTGGGCACATGTTGCACCCGGTGGAACGCTACCTTTGGCGACTCTGGGTGAATGGGGAGCGCGGTCATTCTCCAAGCAGAGGATCGTCTGTTCGATCCCAGGCCTGGCTAACCCGCATGTCGCATGTGTCCTTGGGCAAGACACTTTACCCGACATTGCTCCTACGGCTGCGACTACATGTTAGTTACTGATGAGCAGGTGGCTCTGAGTCTGGTATCTCCTGTCATCAGTGTATGAATGGATGAATGATGTCATGTAGTGTTGAAGACTAGAAAAGCGCTATACAAGTACAGTCCATTTGCTTTGAGAGAAAATGGAAGGACAGGGAGGTTTGGTTCATCACCATTCAAAAAGGATGATAACCATCTCCATTGATCTCCCACCTGCTGCACAAGCTGCATGGTGCCGTTCCATGTCTCGTCCTTTAACTCTTGGACGTGGTTATTCATGAGGGACAACACACTGGTGGACGCTGTTTTTGGGGGGTTTTAAACTGGCTGCCCGCTAGATTCAGTTTAATAGCCCAATGGCTTTATGCAGGACAATGCTAGCCAGGCAAAACAGTTGTGTCTTTACAGTTTAACAGACCGCCTTTGAGTCTGTTTACCAACACTGAAGACTTTTTGAACTTTTAATGAAAACCATGTTCCAATTTATGTGATTGGCAGGTAGTTTGTTGGTTTCCACCTGCCCTGTGGAGATTAAAGGTGCATTGTATCTATTTGCAACACGCTCGGTTTGTCTTCTTGACCACACAATAAGCTAAATTGAGTAATGGGCCCTGGGCAAATTAAGCAGCTTGATTAACTCTCCAATATACATCATGTCTTCACAAATGATGTCTTTCTTTGCTTTAATGGAGTGTCTAAAGAGTTTCTGTGGAGGAGGTTGTGGTGAGTGTAGCCTAAAGCACAGAGAAGAGGCTTCTGCAGAGAGAAAGCTCCGCGGTGAAGATGCTGGAGCCAAAAAGCAGTTAATGGCTCGGAAGGCAAGCTTGTTTAGTTGCATCTGCCGCGTCCATGCTTTATGATGATTACCCCATCCCTCCTTAATGCAGCCCTCCAAGCTGCACACAGCGGCCTGGAAGGGACTCACTCATTTCATTATCACTGTAGACATTTTATTTTACAGGTCATATGGTCTTTAATTAAAAGCTGATAATATGTTCATAGTAGGATTTGTTTAACCTTAACAAACTAATATCACATTTACTAAAAATGCATCATATATATTTCATATGAAGACAAAAATGGATCACCTCACAGCCAATATTGAAAGATCTATACTTGCTTTGGTCTGAACTTGACAAATATAGAATTTCTATATTACATTCAGTGAAGAAAACAAACTGCTATTGGAGAAGATGAAATCTCGCAGAAATGAAATCTCCGAGATCAATTGTTCTAGATCGGTTCTAGATTGAGTTGGTTTCATCACAGTGTCTTTTCAAAATAAACTGCTTGCATGTAGTCTCCTTTCAAAATTAGTTAGTGTACCAACCCCATCAAACCACCCTGTACCGACCACCAGCAACAGCGACGTCCCAGTGTAATTATTGACGCAACTTTGTGCCGTAAGTATGTCACAGAATGTTTGTAATGTACCACCAAGGTTAGTTGATTAAAGATTCTTCTTCTTTGGAAATAAAAACAAGAGTAAGTCATTGCACACAAAATAATTTAGACTAAATATTCACATGCACGCCCACACCCCTCCCTGTAGTGTGTTCAGCACTCAGTGTGTGTCTGCGGTCTTTACTGAGTTACTAAGCTTTAAAGCAGGGCGACTATCAGGCCAAATATCTTGATTGAATGTAATTTCATCACACACTGTATTCAAATCAAGATATCCATCTTTTTCTTCTCAATAATTGTCCTTCAAATTGTGTCTTTAAACTGTAAATATACTACATTCAAAGTGGCCTCCCTGGCTCTGCCATTAAACCACAGCTCTGACAATTTTCTCTTTTTGTGCCTTAAGATTACAGAGCACAAATGATTGCACTCATTTGCTAGAGGAAGTTTATTACAAAGCAGAACCAAGGAAGATTGAAATCTCCTACTGAATTCATTTGATGTAATTACCAAGTTCATAAGCAAACATGAAAATTGATTGTCAAAGACCTCTTCACAGCGGCCTTTTCCCCGCATCTCCATTATTTCCTTCATTATCCCTGGTAACGGTCCATGTGTAGGCCAGGTGAACAGGAGTCTGGTAGCAGTGGATCCCGGGAGAGACTGTGGACCTGAGGCCCGGCCTCAGAGCCAGCTGGTGTGTATAGGCTTTGTCAGGTTGATCTTGGACTGAGATGGATTCATAAATATCTGAATACATGTTCATTTCAATAATGCCTGGTGAAACATTTTCTACTTTATAAATAAGAATTTACAAGCAGAGCTACGCAATTCATCAACTCACATCCCCCATCTGCTCGAAAGTTTTCAAACAAAATGAAAACAACGTTTCCCCACGGAGTACAGAGAAGGCCCAGAGAGGCAAGCGAGAGAATAAATCCATTTTCTACAAGTCTGATCCAAATAATTCACTTCTCCGGGATTCGGCGTGAAAAGCTCATATTGCTGTGCAGTCCGTCTCCCAGGAGCCTCACGCAGCAGTCAGAGCAGAAAGGACCCACGCGGCTCTGCGTCCACACTGAATATGAAAAGCACAAAGCCGCCGCTGATCCTGCAGCGTCCATTGCAATTATGCAAATTGGGGGGCTACGTCATTTAGCGGCGCAACAATCTACCACAATGACGATGTCTGCGTTGGAACGGTAGGACTCCCGTTTTAACATTGCCCACTGAAAAACAGTTTCAGGTAAGTGAAGAGGATGATCGGACATCAGGAACTTTGCGGAGAAGGAGTTTGGATTCAAAATAAATTTAGATATAAGGAATGCAATTAGTGCAAAGTTACAGTTTAACCTTGTTTATTCATTATTTATAAAGAAATGCTCCTTGAGGTTAAAGAGTAACAGGTAT
Organism: Gasterosteus aculeatus; assembly: GCF_964276395.1. Taxonomy (NCBI): domain Eukaryota; kingdom Metazoa; phylum Chordata; class Actinopteri; order Perciformes; family Gasterosteidae; genus Gasterosteus; species Gasterosteus aculeatus. Next base: position 20,141,856 of record NC_135705.1, read on the forward strand.
GAATATTGATGCATTTAGTTCATAACTAAATAAAACATTGTCCATACAAAATCAGAAGAATAATTATCCAAACACTAACTACTGGCAGATCTATGTTGAGATTGTCCTTTGTGGCTTTAAGGATGTGTATAGAGGCCAGTGTTTCCCCGTCCATTATATCAAGGGAGACAGGCAGTTCCGTCCCGACACAGACTCACAGCTATAGTTGTGCACCGAGGGGAAACACTGGAGTGCGTTATCGTTCATTGCTCAGTGGATCAGATCTGTCTGAAGTGGTAAGTATTTTTAACTGAACGTGATCACCTCACTCATTCGGCTGTAGCGTGATCACATCCATACCGCTGATGAGCCGGTTAGATGACTAATCGCTATGAACGGCCTTAAAACAAACTACTTTGTCTTCATGGAGTCGTTGAATCATCTTCCCTGCTCTCATTTAGCTAAACTAAGCTTAAACATATCCTAAACCTTCTGAAGATAAGATGGACCTGAATGAAACTATTCAAAGGCAAAGTTATTCATTGCTCTAGTGTTTTTTTTTTAAATAAAGTCATTTTTGAGCTGAATTCCACCCTTGTCCATCTTCCTTCTACCTGTCGAGTGACACATTGTCGCCAGGAGCAGATCATCTCACAGCTTCAGCAAGTTTCTCAAACCGTAATGTGAATGGATATCCTTGGTGGCTCCGGAGAGCTGACCAAAGTGACTCATATTTCATACTGAAGGAAATTTATAGATCGCCACCTCAGCCCTTTTCCTCCACATTCTCGCTCTCTTATATTGCTTATTGCGGACCAGACACCAGATGGGAGCAAAAACAAAACACCAGGAGCCATTTTGTCATCCTTCACAGCTGCCATCCGCCGAACAAATGATGGCTTCAGGTGTGTCAAACAGGAAGCACGCAGGGTGACATCTTTTTTTTTAAATGCAATAATAAAGCCTCAAATGCTGCTGTTGTTAGCTGAAAGGCCTCCGGGCTGCTCCTGGGGGGGGCGCTGGAATCTCATCACACAAATGTTAGCAGTGCTGCTGTGCTGTCACTCACTCCCATTATCACATGGCTTTGTTAAAGGATTAACTCCCAGGCAGAGTGAAGACACCAGCCCCATTCGTGTGTCCTCACACACATAGTTGAGGCTTATTGATCTTCGTCCACACAACCGGACACAAACAATCAGTGAATCTATTCATGGGTCAGGTCACAAAAATTCAATGCTTGCTGAGTCTCAACTAGTTAAAGCTTTTGTTTTGTCCGTCAACGGTAAACACATTTACGTTTTTATGGAGGCGAATCAATATACTGTAACACTGTCTGATAACTGTAAAGTAGCAAAAGATTTTTGTAATCATTCAAACATATTTTCATTTTACTAACATTGTTGGACAGAATTCTGGGATTAATGCTAAAGTAATATGTGCTGTTGACATACAAATATTAAATCTGGGTTTTGGCTGATGAATCTTACCATGAAGCAGAGTGATGTAAGAAGGCCGAGGTGACTCTTAAGAAGTCTGTACTGTTTGTGTCGTGCCGGCTGATGGTAAACAGGGAATGTAGATGGAATTTAAAGAGTGAACACCAATGAATCACTCTGTTCGGACAAAGAATCAAATCAGATCTTTTAAAGTCAACTCTTAAATGCAAAATAATTCACTATCTGTATCTCATCGTCCATTTCTGCATATATTACAATAGATTACATTATACAGTGTGAGGAGAGGAGTAGTGTGTAAAAAGTGCATTTTGATTATGTATTTGGATCATTTCTTTCTTGTCAACACAGTTCCATCGTCACTGTGCTTTGTATTTTGCAGGTTGGGGGATTACAGCCTTCATCCCTGTAACGCGGGTCTTTTCTGCTCACTCTTTCTGGGAGAACGTCCTCTCTCTTTGATGGACACGAGGCTGGAGCTCTGGATTTGTATCCACCTGTGTGTGTGAGGGGGGGGGGTGGTCCTTAGGGGCCTATGGCGGGGTTATGCTGTTCCCTGACAAAGCGTATTGCTTTGACAGGTCTCTGTCTCTGAGGTCCCGCTCTGCTTTAACCCTGTCATCCGGAGAAGATGCTGTTCTTCTGGCTGGCAGTTCCACGTAGAGGAACGAATGAGAGAGGCAGGAGTGGAGTTCTAACAGCCCAGCGCTCTTCTTCAGAGCATTAACTTAACATATCGATCACTGCGCCCCCCCCCCCGCCCCTCCCGCCCTTGACTCTTTTGTTTAATCATATCAGATTCAGAGGCCTGTTCAACATTGTTATAATTGATTGCCTGAGACAACGCTGCCAATTTCTACGTACAGCACTTTTTCCGATCCAATGCGTGTGTTCGAGCCCATGAGCTTAAATTGATCCGACAGCATCAATGTATTTTTGAAGATGAAGCTGAAAGCAAATGGAAAATACTTTGATTAGTTCTGACTTGAGATTGCAGTAGGTTGACTAATTACTTTAGTATGTGAACAATATTTAGTCTATATATTGATGTTTGCCAAATAAAGGCATACGTTTTCTGAGCGTTTCATCTCCTTCCTTGTCGTTATGTGGCGAGATACAATATGTGTTGGTCAAGACCTTCGCAGCCAGCTGTAAAAAGCTGGAATAGCTTGGTTTTGGTTGTGAACTCACAATCTGTATAGTCAAAATAGATTATTGTTGGAATTCCAGCATTATTTAAATGGTATGAAAACATTGGTTGAAATAAATTGTATTGTGTCATTATACGTGTTGAGATAAGTGCTGTATGTATGTCTCAAATGGTTATTGAGTTATAGGTGAGCAAATAATAGATAAAATAACAAGGAGGACAACATGTTGCTGCCAGCAGCCATTAATCAGTTTTTGTTGCATCCAAGCAATTTGTACAAAGCAGTATTTAAATACTTACAAAAGGTCTGAAGTTTGCACAGGATGACAAATCCTATTTTCCTTGAAACACACTTGCACTGTAATTAATGGTTGCATGCAGGGCACGGCTGACAAAAGAGAGATCAGTTATATTATATAGTTTTTGTGGTCTCATGTTAATCTTCAGCCTACAAACCAGTGCATTATTTACTTACACGCATCTTGTATTTTTGGTTTACACAAAGCCCGAGTGTGATCCTGTTGAGATGGGGATTTGGAGAAGAGAGTGCTTTGGTTATCCCAGATGAGTCTCTGTGGGTTTTGTCTCCTCCTCTCAGCTCGCTCCATCCAGACAATGAAGGCCCACTGCTGAGATGTCAAAGTGTATCTCCAGCTTTTATCATCTTCGAGTTGTGAATTGGCTCAGGGTGGCTTAAGACCCTCTAATCCTAGCTGACAGTTAAGTAATTATTGTGGAGGCCGGCTTTGCCCAAGCCGGTGGCTATGGAATAAGGGCTGTGTAGCAATTGACAGGAGACTGGGAGTTGTATTTTTCAGCAGCTTTTGGACGTATGAGAAATTGGCTGGCTGCTTTTAAGTTTTTCCATCAGCTATTGTCATCTGTAGAGAACTCTGCTCTGATGGTGCTGTTTGTTTTTTCCTGTTAATTCAGTTTTCTGTTGGGGATTCCCGGAGCTCTTCCTCCAGAGATGAGCTCATGAACATCCGGGGAACAACTCCAGTGGAGTAACATCCAACTTTTCTTCAAATTTATTTCTTCTGTGGAATTACTGGACATTCTAGTCAAACATGCGCTCACAAACGGGCCGGCTCATTGGTGCGTGGTTCTGGCACACCGCTGCCGGGCATCTTTCTCTCCAACGGGCCTCACTGTGCAACTAACTGGACAAAGTTCAGCAGCTGGTGAGGAGACAGAGACTTTTCTGCATCCTCCGTTCTGTGCTCAGTGGGTCGATACCGGGCTCCAGCTGAGAGAAAGCGCTTTGGGACGAGCGGAATAGCAAAGTGTGGCTAAACATGGCTGTAATTTATAGACCTAGACGTTGGTGTCTGATTTACAGTTCGACGGGTGACTGCATGCGCCGCAGGTTTCACGTCCTGCCTTAGCTTAGCATGTACTTCATTTAATGTTTCACATGCAGATTGTGACTAAATATAAGATCCTGTCTAAGTAACATTAACATGATATCTATTATGACATTTTGAAACATGACATTACATTGTACTCTATGAGCAGCTGCCATCACTGTGCTTTATGTGACTTTTGTATACTTGTAAAAAAAATGACAGGTCTTCATGTCAGCTTCATGGGGCGGATATGGAATGTGGTATGCATCATTTGAAGCACTGCATCTCCTCCTAATGTGATTATTTATTCTCCACTTTTGTCTGCTTTCCAGCCCCGGTGATATTTCAATTACAAATCATGAATACTCCCCACTGAATAATGTGCCCTGTGTAGGGGGGGTGTATTTTTAACGGGGACTCATAACGCCACGCCTGCTTGCCTTCCTGTTCAGGGAAAGGTTCCCTCACATCATAGATCAAATATATGGCTGTCTGCAGTAGCTAAAGAACCCCCCCCCACCCCAAAGGCCATATTGTGTCAGTTAAGTCTGAATGATTGCATACAGATGCAATTTGATTTGGGGTTATTTTCTCTCCAGAGTTGGCTCATGTCTTTAGTTGATTGTGGTGTTCAGCCATTTTCTTCCAAGTTCTTTGTTATCTGCTCGGATTGGGTTGGCGGTTTGGGCATTTCCTGAGGTGAACGGAAGTGAGCCGTCCTCAAATTAAGTTGTCATGTCTCCTCAATAGAAGTTCTGGCAGCTGTCATACCCATCAGATTCTCGTGGAATGGCTCTTTTTGGCTGATCAGTGTCAATTAGTTCTAAAGACTATTCAACCGCAGGCAAAGAAATCCTATCTTCTAAGACAATGAGTCTCTGATTTGGAAAACGGAGGCTTCCACACGGGCACAACGCCTGTCAAATCTTAATAGACCATATTGAAAAGAAGTTCTGATTCTATTTTCTTCCCGCTCCTGTTGTTTTTGTGATGCCAGGAATGATGTATGTTTTAGGCTGCGAGTGTTGAAGCGAGTAGACGTTTTTTGAGTTTGAGGCAGACTCTCAATGAGTGCAAGGCTTTGTTCTCCTGAAAGGAACATGATGGGGAGCACTTATTCTTCTCCTATTCTCTCTGTGCCGCCTGTCAGCATTGACTAGTGGCTGCCTGCTGAGATTGTTCGAGCCTAACTTCTCATCGGCAGGCATCACACCTTCCTCGGCTCTATGCGTCCCATGCTGCCTTCCAAGGGAATTGTGTTTTTTTGCATGGCATCTTGACTAAAATCATCTACGCAGCCTTAGGATAGTGCATACGTTAGAGCGGAGACGGATCAGAAGGAGAAAAAAAGGCATATATATATATATATATATATAAAAGATGTATCTTTAGTATTAATAGGGAAAACCTTTTTATGGCACAACATTAGATGGTTTGTGTTGCCAAAATAATCAGTACTCTGTATCCATTGTTTTTGACTGTGCAGCACAATATTTCAGTGGATGATGAATTTAAATCGAAACCCTAAAGATGTCATTCATCGGCCTTTCCACAGATCGGGACATCTTTCGTCTTCATCCTGCCAACTGGAGGAGAAAAGAAAACCCTCAGGGTGTCACTAATATATGAAGTCATTCCATCTCTCCACATATAGAAACATCACAACCACCAGCACCCACAGCAAGTTAATATGCTGGCCCATTTACTCTATCTGTCAGAGCGTGTGTGTGTGTGTGTGTGTGTGATGGTGTGCTGGCTGAGGACACAACAAAGGCCTGGCATATGAAGAGGACACATTAAAGAGTCCAGAGCCTACAGTTGTTTGTGCTAACCATGTCGGCTTTGGACAAGGAGACGTTTTTAAACCTAGTCTGTTTTTTGTTGGACGGATTGTCCTGTATGATGTACGCAACATCTCGACAGCTTTGCCCTTTTATTGGGATCATACATGCTCTGTTTGTTTTGGCTAAATTCCACTGGTGTGTTGACCACATCTGGTCAAAAAGGTTTCTAACGACCAATGTACAGTTTGCAGTGGTCTTGTTACAGAGAATACGATACAATTGTTTTTGTCTATTTCAAGTTTTCTCAACTGTTTTTTTTTTTAGGGTCGGCTGTCCACTACATTAAGCACACAATAAAATTATTTTTTGGTCTCTCAGCGTGACGGAGATTCTGGGAACAAAGGCTCAGGCCTACTTCTTCTGAAATGAGAAGATGAAAAGCCAAGTCATGAAATGGGATTAGAGATTGGCAGCATTCTACAAAGGTCGACAAATCGGTGGTTTTTCTCTGACTTTACTGCAGCCCTTTGATTGCGGTGTGTAGATGAAGGCCCTTGTGTCATTTCCAGGGCATGATGGGGTGATTGGGGCCATTTTAGACCAGCTGTAATCCGGCATAGAGAGCCAATTGTTGCAGCAGCAGTGATGGATCTCTTTGTTTTAGCCGACCATGATTTGAAGCTGCCAAGGGAAAGGGCATTTTGATTTATCTGAGGGCCTGCTGCCTTCATCACGGCTTGTTTTATTGGTAGTGTGTGCGAGCGCGATGGCGCGAGTGGAATTGTGAGGGAGTGTGTGGGTTTGTCATTCTCCTCCGTCTTATTTGTTACAGCAGTGAGCCTCGTCCACTCACTTCAGTTTTGTGCAATTGGCACACAAAAATATGAATATGAAGAACAAAAACAAAAGTGTGTCAAGGTTGCTCATCCTGGTCTTTCCTTGCTGCACTTCTATTACTTATTATTCTCGACTGTATTCCAGCTATTTAATTTTCACAAAGGATGGGGAGCAAAGGACGTAGTGGGTGGGTGGGGGTCAACAACTGCTGAGACCTGCAGCGGTTTTAGCCGACATGTGGCCTTATGAAGTCTACTTCATTTGGTAATTTTCCCAAGTTAACAGTCCACAAAATCAAACTATATTGGAATTAGTATAAAGTGTGAAATACTCATGGGATGAGGAGGATTTGAAAGGTCGCTGCGGTGGGTTTTGAAGGCTCCACTAAGGTCGTTTTGGCCGTGTAAGGGGGGCAGTGTGGGAACAGGGTGTGTGTATAGCGAGTAAAGGGACAGATGTTATCCCTAAAAGAAATGATTGCATTTGCAATGTAAAACCAATCTACGATGCCTTGTTCTTATTACATGCACCACGACCCCGAGAGTGAATCAGACCAAAGCAGTCAAATAACTGTTGTGACAGATAATAATGGGATATGAGCAGATGGTTTTCTCACTATATGGAAATGCTCGGCTCTTCAATCTCATCCATCAACCCCCCCTCCCCCCCCCCCCCCGACTGAAGCAGCCGGCTGGAGACAGAGGGGAGAGCATGCTGGGAGCTGGAGACACGATTGGCCCAGGCATGGACGTGCGGAAAGACAATAGCTGTTGGTAAAATAAATGCAAAGAAAACTTGTGCCGTTTGGATGCCCTGAATAAAGCTGGAGCTGTGCAGGTTAATACACGTTGAAATGTGCTGTGTGTCTTGGCATACATTGAAATAAGTGAGGGATGGTAATTAGTGTGAGATGATAATTAGAATGCCAGGCTTGTGTAAACTCTTCCTCCTGATTGATTGGGATTATTGGCAGAGACGGCCAAAGCTTTCCTGGTGTAATGCAGCCTGGAGGCTTCTGAGTCATCTTCATCTCGGATGATTCTACTGCAGCGATTTATGTTGAGAGCATACATAAAGATTCTTACTTTAACAATAATAAAGTTTTGTTGGGGTTTGGGCTAACTAAATGATTAGTTTAAAGTTAAACACAGCTAAGGCTAGAAAACATACAACACTTGACGATTCATTTAACCACTAGAACCAAGTCATTTTTTTGCATGCAATTGCATGCAAATGATTAAAAAAAATCATCCTGAAAATAAATGTTTCAGGTTAAGACAAAATTAGAACGACACACTGCACAAAGGAAAACGTTTCAGGTTTGCCTTAAATAAAATGCACTTTCATGAGGATTATCCCTTTTAGAATTATACTATTATTGCTCCAAATCTCTACCAGATCACAGCACAACATATTAACATTCTCTCTGCGAAGAGTGATTTTGATAAAGTTTATTTTAGTACAGACGGTTTAGGCTAGAGCTCCTGTGCCATTTGCAACCATTTATTTCAATTGCATATCATTAATGGTATTCAATACATTCCACACAAATCGAGTCAATCGCAGCTAAGATATTAGTGCATTTACACACATTTTAACAGTTATGATTTGTCTAATTGACTATGTTTTAGTAAGTAGAAAAAAGAGGAGACTTTGGGCCTATTGCTTCTCTCCAGCTACAGATCACACAGAGAATAAAGTAGTGGACAAACGGCGTTTGCTGAGACATTATTCATCCAGCAACACAGAGTAAACAGGCTCTGTTTCTTTGCGCTCTCGAGTCCCAGCCTGCATCATCTGTCATGTGGGCAGGCTCCATCACCGCGGCAACAGAGGAAAAAAAGATATCAGGTCATGTGGCATCTGGTTGTATTTGAGTGTGGCCTGCCCATAGACACACACACTCGCACACACTCGCACACACACATTCACACCCGCACACAGCGAGAGAGAGAGAGGGATAGAAAAGGATGAGATGAATGGTTCCCAGACGAGACCACTGTGGCATGAAATGCTAAGATGTAATCATCTTCTCACAACAGGATGCTGTTTCATGAGAGGGGAATGAACTCTAATGTTTTTTATCGCTGGCTGCCTTGATATTTCCTCCTCAACGTATAAACACCATCTCCTTTGCTTCCAATATATGAAAATTTGACATTTTTTAATTGATTAAGAGATACTCTATTGTTTTCATGCTCAAGTATTCTTGCATTTAAATATATAGCTGTAAAAACATAGTTTGATGATTAAAGTTAAGGTGAATAAATCTAATGTTCATGGGTAAGAATGTTTAAAGTGCATTGGTGTTTGTTTATGTTTCCTTTCTGATAAAAGCAGTTGGTTTGATTGAATTTTAATGTCAGGTACAGGATTGTTGGGGTGGGAGCAATCAGAGCAGAAAAGAGTAATCGTTACCTGGGTATCATCTTTGACTGGGAGGTGATGGGAAGTGATGAAAGGAGATTAGTTGTGACATTTCCCGGTTACGGCCAACACAACTTTCACACCAACGAGCCAGAACCAACTTCAAGGAATAATGTGTGCTCATCGCAAACAATTATATGAATGCTTCACATTCTTGGAAACATTCATCTTGGCTAAAATATCCAATCATCTGTTTAAAAATACTCAAAACACAATTCCAACCAGTTATAAATCTAATCTAATAATATATTAAATATGCAAATTAGTCCGTAAAATGTGCACACGGCAGTGCTTATGTACATTTTCTCAGCGAAGCAGGCTAACAAAGACAAGAAGACGCTGATATCTATCATTCAGACAAAACCGCAGTAAAAACTAACCACCAAAAATACCATGAAGTGAATCCGTTTTTATTGCTTAGCGGGATACGTTGTGTCAGACGTTGTACGCACCCCACAAGCAATTATAGCGCTTTCAGCGCAGGTTTTAGGGTTTGTGTTTTTTTTCACCCTTGAGCATCATTTTACGGCTCCACCCCTTTTGGCGTCCGAGTGTCTAAAGAAGCCGTCACTCATTTTCATGTGTGTTTAGTTAGTGATTTTGTTTCAGGCGATTCACAAAATCTAAAAGTTTTCTTTTGTGTTCATTTCTTCACCAGTAACATATAAACTCATTTTTACACATCAGAAAACTCACAGGAATTCCTGTTTATCCTGACAAAAAGAATTGTCCCGATAGACAGAGTAGTCAGAGTTAATAAAACTTACACTTTTTATCATGGTATGCCATTTTTGGAGCACAGGCCAATAAAAGCCGACTCAGAGTGAAAACGTTAGGGGAACTTTCTGCAGGATGGGCAGACTTGTTCTCTGCAGCTTCACTCCACATGAATAATAATCACACGAATCAACGTCACAGGAGAATTGGTTTGGGATGGTGACAAAACTCTCGTCACGCTTTTTCTTTGACCAGTGCTGAAAAATGAGTCCGATTTGATTTGTTTGTTTGCGTGCTCGCCACTGATGTGTGATATAATGCAAATCTCCTGTCATCACCGTTTTCTGATGAACAACAAAAGCATAATCACAATGAGTGTGTTCATAGCTAATATGACACTCTGACAGGAAGGTAAGTGTTATCTTTGTGTTTCATTGTCAGCAGCCCGACTCCAGTAAAAGATACACATCACACTTCCCTTCATATGTTCGTTCATATGACATATGACATCTTACTGTAGCTTTTTAGAAGAAGAGCGAAATGTTTTCAGCTGTGATGATATTGACATCACACAGTAATTTGATCAACTGATAATACAAATATATTGATTATAGCTGATTTGAAAAATGAAATTTTCAAATGAAAAAGTGTAAATAGTAGCTTTACCTACTAAAAAACATCAAAACCGTTTTTGGGGCAATATTGAAATGATCCACAAAGTTTTACTTATTAAACCTGCTTACCAAACTAAATCTGTGTATATTCAATAATGTGTTTTATGTCTTCTTCTCAGTCCACTTGAAGAAAAACCAAATAAAGATTGTCATGAAGTAATAAATGTAAGGAAAGGAGGCAATAAAACAAATCAAGGTGTAACATCTTTTATTGGACTTGTTTTTGTTTTTGATTAGAGGAAGGAGTTTAGGTGCTGAAGCTCATCTGAAATTATAATATCTTTCTGAATTATTAATCAAAATATTTCTGAATTACCTAAATACGTCTTTCTATTTTCACCAGGAAGTCCCTCAAGCCAGACAAACCATGAAGGTGAGAACTTAATAATTCACTGCCTTTTAAATATGTCATGAGGCCTCTGCAACAGATATATACTATTAAATAATCAGCACATTCCTGATGCTAAACTCTTGGCATGGCTGAATAATTGAAATATCTATGAAAGGTTTAAATCCTTTTTGGCTCTGTTGGGCGCTGTATGGAATGATTAAACTGAGTGAATATGGTTAAGTGGTATGAAATAAGTGTTGGATTAGATTCAACTTTATTGTCATTGCACAGGTACGGGGCTCCGGCCGTCGTCGTGGTGCCGAGTTCAGGGAAGAAGCTGTTGGTCCGGGAGCGGAGGGCCCTTTAGCGCGGAGGGCATAGGGTCCATGGCTGGGGTGAGCGCTGTCCTCCACGACGCTACGCGTCCTCCGCAGACGTCTTGTCTTGTGCTGGACAGTGAAAGGGACGGAATCATTACCAGTCATGACAACTCTACTCTTCATTCTCTGCTACATTCTACTACCGTGAGGGTTTTTGTACTAGACACAGTAGAGGCATTACATTGGATTCATTTTTGAAGATAAGCTTGTTCAGAACTTACAGTAGATAGTTGAAATGCTATAAAAAAGTAACTTTTGAGCCTCCCTTGTGCATCACAAGTGGTTACTGAGAAAATACAGAGAAATAAATGTTTGCTTATGAATGAAAAGACATTTGAACTTTTTTCCTTGGGTCTAATTTGTGCAGCAATTATTTCACGTGTGTTTTTCCATTTAAGCAAACATGACAAGACTTTCCCAAAATGTGCACCTTTTAATAATAATCATGATGACGAGACATTTTATTTATAATGCACTCGATATTCATCAGCAAATCTCAACAGAGCCAGCAAAACATAACTAAAACAAATAAGGGCTAATTGGTTTGATTACTTGTATAGAAACAACATGGACCAACAAAAGTCCGAGATCTGATGCAGAAGGGTTGGAAGACACTCCGATGGCAGACTTTTTGTTGCGTTTGGTCAAAGACTGTTGCTCTGAGACTTGGTTCACACATCATGTGAATTATTGTTTTTACGGAGTGCTGATGTTCTGCCTTCTCTATCGCTCCCTCAACACAATCCTGTTAGTAAATTTGCCCCCAAACTGCTCGCAGTTGCTTACTGCTTGCTGATTTAGGTCAAAGTGCACTAACTCATCCTTTAGTTGGTACCAAAGGCAGAAATCCTTGAGTACAGCTCATTTTTTTCCCATGACACATACCACCCTCTCTGAAAAGCAATCTCCACTGTGCGCCTGAAGAGAACAATGTCTTTTTAAAAGATCTTTATTTTTCCATTTCCCAAGCTCCCATTTTTCATCTACATGTTGTTTGAGATGAAATGGCTTTCGTCTGGCAATACAAACAAGGTCAAAGAATAATATGTTTTTTAGTGCAGTAAGATTCACACCAGCAAGTAAGTTACATTTTAGCAGTATCAAAATATCAGCGGCTATGAAATATTCTTGCAGACGTTTTTATTGAGCGTCTTTTGTGAAAGTCCACCAGGGGAGCCGTGAAAGAGGAGCTGGTGTTTCCCACTGATCCTAAACTCACTTACAAAATCTACATATTTCATCACGTCATTTTAATCAAAACATGTCTTGATGTGTAGACCTGTCTGGTGTCTTTATAAATACAAATTATTTGACCGCATCTAGCACGCCTGCTGCAGGAGTGGCCGCCCCATCAATCATCTGGGTTATTGCAATCAGCTGCCTGTGCGCCGGCGAATAAAAATGCTCCTTTGATTGAATAAGAGTAAAGCAGGCTATAAGAGAGAAGCAAATGCACTCTTCTAAACCTACTGCCTGCAGTCGCGCAGACACAAGACAAATCTCTGTTTTAAAGGATGAAATTGGATTTTATTTTTGTCTCATGGAAAATGCAGGGTGATTAGAGTGATTCATCATACGGATGTCTGTGTATAGATTCTAGCTGTTTACTAAGCAAGCCTGGCTATTATATATGAATGTCCACAATAAAGATGATTAGATTTAATATGCATAAAGGGGAGTATACTGAATAAACCCACAGGAATGTATTCTTTGCAGTGAATATGGAAGATTGAGTGAGAGGCACAGCAAGTGAGACGCAGGAAGCAAATGATTCGGAAAAGTCTAGAAAGATTCTCCTTCTGACAAAGGATTCGTGTGGTAGCTTTAGTGGCTGTTGTATATATTTAAAATTACATTAGGTGCATTTGGAAAAGAATGACCTTCTGCAAACAAACACGGTCACTGTGTGATGCCAATGCAAAGGAAGAAGAAAAACAGTCTTGTCAAATCTTTCAAGCTCAGGTTTCATTTTGAGATGGACATTGACTCAGCTGTCATCATTTAGCCACGATGTGTTTTTTCTGCTTGAAAAAGGTTTCCTCAACGTAGACAGAATTAGTTATGCAGACATTATGTAAATCACCTCATTAAATGGAAAATGCAAACTAAAAAAGTTATTTTCTGTGGCATTTCTAAACATTCATTCATCCTGCTGCAGCAGTTTTTCATTGTGAAGTAATAGAAAATGATTATTCTTATTATGCCCTTGATGATGCATACGCACAAAAAAGACACGTCAGGACAAGACCACAAGTTGCACAACACACTGAACTGCAGCCAGTCAACTGCATCTCAGAACACCGGGCCAACACGTAATGCACAGTTCCACTTGAAGGTTGAATAAACCAGCGTTAATCAAGGGAATGTCATTTCAGAGAAGGAAAAATGTACATTTATATAATGATACACCTGAATATGTGTAGCTCTACATTGTTGATAACAGGGCAAGATCATTTCATAGAGTTCAGGTTGGACTTACAATGCAAACAGTTGTTGTTGCTGTAAAATAGGGCGGGCTGTGTGCTCATTTACCCCCACCCGGGCCCCCGCAATACAGCCTGGGCCTCCAGCAGCGGGGTCTCGGCGTTGGCTCCCAGCGGAGGAACAGCAAGTTAAAGCTCAGCACTTGTTGCTTTAAAGGTCGGCGCTGCACAGCAGGACAAAGGCTTGTAGGAATGCCACGTTTGGCTTTATGTACCTCAATAATTATCCCATCTATTATATGAAAAATCGGATTAAAGCCTATTTACTTTCAGCTTATTGTATAACCACATACTGTATGTTAGCGTAACTTGCACTGATAACCGTTGGGGGACTGTGCAAAGGCATGTCAGTGAAAACGGCTCATTGTTTAGGTTGTTTTGTTGGTGTGTTTGTCAGATAAAGCAGTTTCTTAGGGACATTACCAGACAACCCATGCAAAGAAGGGCATCAAAGTCAATCACAGTGACAGACGGAAAAAGTCAAAATCCTCCGTGCAGGTGGGACAACCTCCTGTGATCTGGGGATTGGCAGCAGCGCTCATCCGGCTTCTGTACTGAACTTGAGAGGCTCTGGAAAGCCGTAGTTTACTGCGGAAATAAGAGCCCATTACACGTCGACGTGTCTCTTCTACAGTCCACAACTTGATCAATCTCCTAATTATCCGTCCGTGTGATTTATTTGGTGACGTCATTATTGTGTTTGCTCAGAGAAACAAAGACCAATTCAAATTGCCTATTAATTAGTCCTATAAATACAGTTTTCAGGTCACATGTATACAACCCCACGCATTGCAGATGGCAATTAAAGACAAGAATGAAGTGGAATTTACATTTTTTCTTCTGTCTGTGTCTCTTAGGAAATGTCCATTTCCGTCTTGGTCTCATCATGTTTTTGATGCACTCTGTTTATTATGTGAGTTCTAGTTTATTCTTGTCAACACACCCATCCATCCATCCATTTTCAACCGCTTATCCGGGGTCGGGTCGCGGGGGCAACAGCTCCAGCAGGGGACCCCAAACTTCCCTTTCCCACATCTACCAGCTCTGACTGGGGGATCCCAAGGCGTATAATTGTCTTTAACACACCCGTTAAAGACAATTATACTTTAGAGCAAGACTGTTTCATCTTTGAAACAAATGCACCAGGGACCCATTAAGTAGTCAGTTAAGTTTTAGCATGGTTTAGCATTAATTCCAATAATTTGGATGTTGGCTGTTGCCTGTGTTTTCATTCCATGTTTTATCAGATTCACATGAACACTAGAGCTCTGACACATATAATAATAACCCATAGTTAAGGTCCTTATGCCTGTTCAACAGAGAATGGCCTGCTGGAACATTAATAAGGTTTGTTTTTTAGGCCCATGGTCGAGAATTGCATAGCCATGAAAAAAGAGTATATCTCTGCAACCATGAGGTCTATTTGAATAATCTGGATGGCATAAGAAAGGGAACCCTTGTGAGGTTTTATTCAAATGTTTAAATATCTGGGTTTATATAGCAGGTTATGACAAAATGAAGATGAGACACTGCAGTGAATAAAAAGCACTTTCCGGATTGTTATCCCTTCTGGATTTTTAGGTCTAAACCGCTAACAGAATATTACAAATTTCTTTTTTATTTCACTTGTATATCACTAATAGTGTTCAATACATCTCACACATTGGTGTTTTTTTTAATAACCCAGGCTTGTATGTGTAAAAGTATTTTACCATTATCCAAAATGAATAAAACATCCAATAAAGTCTACACAAAGTGGCCTCTGATTACACGCGGCTCTTTCTTACCAACTGATTGGCAGATTAGCGTCATTGGAAGCGTCAGAGCCTACAGAATTGAGCCAATTCCAGGAGATTGACAGCACTGTTATCCAAACAGAATGGGGAAGGATCGGGCTGGTGGACGAGAGGCAGACGCGTGACCTTTGAACCTCCCACCAAAGAGCAAAAGCAACGGCAAGTGACGTTTCCAACCATCTGTCTAAGCGATTTCTGTTGTTGATCCTTTATCACTGAGCGTTTTGCTTCATATGTATCGAATCCGCGGACTTTCTACAGAGATGTTCTGTTGTTGTTCCAATTGTTCTGTTGTGCGACATCAAATAAAACTTTAGGATAAGTGAGTTGAAAAAGACGGTTAAAGTGAAAGTTTCCTCCCTTGCCCCCAATTAGGGGGCTGTTGGGCTTAAATGGCGACACACTTCATTCTTGTAAATAAAACGGGGTCACTGATGGTCATTCTTTTGTTTCTTTCCTTTGCTGATGACACTCGTTCACCTTCGCTCCTACCAGGTACATCAAAAATGAATAAATACGCAAAACATCTGCGTAACAGCGGATCCATTTATCTTCCAGCACTGCTTAACCGGCATTGTTGTGCTACGGTGAAGCAGACACAATTCACCGCTAATGAAATAATTCACCTGTGACTCCTAAAAACTTTAATTAAACATCTGAGAG
This sequence comes from Gasterosteus aculeatus, assembly GCF_964276395.1. NCBI lineage: Eukaryota > Metazoa > Chordata > Actinopteri > Perciformes > Gasterosteidae > Gasterosteus > Gasterosteus aculeatus. The sequence goes on from NC_135705.1 coordinate 20,157,883, forward strand.
ATGATTTTAAACAAACATCAGCAGGCCGTGCACCCCCCAGGAGCAGGAATCTCCAAACCAATGAACCACAACACTTCAATAAGAAAATAATGAGCATGCCTTTCAGTCTGTTTTTAAATTTCTGTGACATTTTGAATTTGTAACAACAGAGTCTGTAGCAAATGAATGTCAATGACTGCTGGGCCTGATATGAATATTCCCATAACCATGTTTAATAAAATGAACTTCACTGTACTCCCTCTTTCTGCCAGAGGGGAGAAACGAAACGTACAGCTCTACAGCACAATCCCAGTAGAGAAAATATGAATAGGTTTGTTTTTAATTTGCATGGGATCATAAGGGTTATTGTGAGAGCAGAGTCATGGCACCCATTTCATATTTCCCATGTCACACCCAGCGACCAACAGCAGACATTGAGTGTTTGTTCCTCTACCTGACAATACCGATATATTCCTGATATTTTATTTATTTATTTGTTAATAATGACTATTTCAAATGCAATAGGTCAAGTGAATCACAAGTTTCCATTCGACGTAGAAGCGTTTATCACATTTTAAGTGGAGAGTAGGATTGTAGTTTATTCACAGGATTGGCGGTTTGATCCCCGACTGTTCTTGTCGATGTGTCCTCGAGCAACACGGTTAACGAGACTACGGCATATGAATTTGTCCACCTGATAGAGGCCCCACGTATAGATGTACAGTAGCTCCTGTGTGAACGGGTGATCAACGCCATTTGGTTTGAGTGCTTGGAAGAATACAAAAGTGATATTACAAGTGCAGTCCATGGGGCACTTAACTGAGCAATAAAAATAGGATTTTGATAAATCCCTGCAATTTTTCCGCCACCAAGTACTTACTTCCAGTAAAATGACTATTGAATGTTACAGTTTAGAAGAATTCAAGCTGAATGTGTGGGTGTTTTTTAGGACATAAATTATACTACAATGGAGTTAAAATCTTCCATCACAATATATGTGAATAAAGTTGCGCCTCGCAGCCCACCTCCAGTATCGGTGCTTTATCAGATGCAGATAGTGTGTGACAGTGAGGCCGCTCTCGACGGGCTGTTTATTGCTCTGAAGAGAAGGGATGGGACTCGGGGGGGCCGTGCTATTGTCATTTCATTTGGAGCACGGGGGGCCGTGGAGAGACGAGCGTTGCACGGCCGATCTAGTGGGCTGACAGCAGCTCTGCGGTAGTGAATAGAGTCGGCGGCAGTTGTAGTTCTGTCTGCTCCACCCCCCCCCCCCTTCTTCCTCCATCTTTATGTTGGTATCTCTGTCTTATTTACCAGGTGGCAAAACACATTCATCGCCTCGCCGCCACGACGCATCATACCGGCTATTTAAGCCTTGTTTGTGTGAGTCTTGGTCTCCAGGATTATTGGAACTTTTTTCATTCATTTTATTTCTTTAGAAGTTATGGAATAACTGCAAAGCCTAGTAAAAAAAATGGAAAAAAGGGTGAATTTTGAGATTTGCCCCCAAAAATGTCACTAACAGCCCCATAAACCCCTTAAAACATTGAACTATCCGGCTACATGTGTACTGTCCACACAGGACTATCCCATAGAGGTGGTTGTAAAGTTTCATGTACCACTCTAGAGACGGCTCTTGTGAAGGCGTCACATGGGACCAACGTCTCCCGTCTCCATAGCCTGGCTGATGACCTGAGCTGACTTCTTGTGGTTCCGATGATTGGCAGCCCTTGCTAAGGGGACCTGTCAGTCGTATGATCTGTGGGGGGGACAAGCACACAAATGGTTATACTGCAGCTAAGAAATTAAATAGCTATTATTACTTAGTCCATCCCGTGTGATCAGTACAAGCGGTGCAAATCACTGACAGCTCAGAGCAGAATGCTTGGTTTATTTAGTCTAAACCTGTGGTGGGAATGATGGTGGTGATGGGAAGGGAGCTGGGTGACAGGCTGGTAGCAGAGGATCCTTGGAGGAAGACAGAGGATCTGAGGCTCGGATGAACAAAGACGAGACAAAGTCACAGGTAAACATGAAAGTGGAGACTCGTGCCGCAGCATCCGAGCTGTACGAGTGGGTGAGCAGCCGGGTTTAAATAGTGAGATGTGTGATGGGAAACTGGAGACAGGCGTTGGGAAAAACTGGCAGGAAAATTGAACAAAGTTAAGAAGTAAAGTGTGGATCTACAAGATAAAAGTTAACATCGTGACATTCAACATCATTCAAAAAATCTTTATTTTTGTAGCTTTCTATCTAAATGTTGAGCAAATCACGCATATCAGCAAGTCAGCAGAAGAAAACTCGTATTTCTATCAACTGGTGTCATATGAATGTCCTCAAGCTCTCAACAAGATGATATAATGAAATGAACGCATGAAGCTCCTAAATGTGTGTATGTCTTTGACATCCTTCAGCATCACTACTGTAGCATTTATATTATTAAATATAAGTTTATTTCCCTTCACACTGTGCAGAGTTTTACTGGCGTAGGTGGAGAATAGTTTGCTACTGAGCTTCTGTGCTATTGGAAAATCAAAAAGACAACTTTCCTCTCGGTGTCTAGCCTGTTTTTTGGCCTCATATCCTTGATGAAAACATGATAACTACTTTGTCTATCTGGAAAATGTTATTCTGCTAGGATAAAGTGAACCCCTATGATATGTTACTGGTGAACAAATAAATCAATATAACACACAATATAACTCGCTGGATCCCTATAACCTCCACTGAAAACAGGGAGAATGTTTTGAGAGATGCACAAGATGGATGCTGGTGATATTTCTGTCTAAAAAACATCAAATTACTTACGTTGAAACGCCAAAGGTAAGAAGGATTTTGGTTGATATAATTCAGGTGCTTGGTGTTTGGTTTCCAATAAACTTGGGAAGGTTTTTCTGAGAGAAATGTTAGATATCACGCGATTCAGCATTGAATGCGTTATTGATTTTCTGCCTCGTCTTCCGTGTTAGTTTTTAGCTTCGATCGATTGTTCAACTTTTGTACGGCTGTGTGTAAATGATGTGAAGGAATTATCATAAGATACTTTCTAACTCTGCTCAAGTTGTTTGGAGCATATTCAAACAGCTTAGATATCCTTGTAGCTCAAACTTGGATCTTTCCATTCAGCCATTATTACATCTATATATAATTATGTACGTCTTCTTCAAGGTATGTGGTGTAATTATCGCCTTGACTCAATTCTGTGTCCAGAATGGGGACATTGACACCCAACGAGTATTAAATATCATTTTTCTCAGTCACACATCTCTGTTATGAATTCAGGCAGTTTAGTTTCTTGCACCCAGTAAGTAGTTTTAGGTCATTATTGTGTTTGGCTCATCAGAGAAAAATCAACCTCATGCCAAGAAAAGCCTCTGCCTTTAGTTTAATCCAGATTTGGCCACATTTTTACTTTGTCCGCCGTCTGTCAAACGTCACAAGCACACAAGCAGTTAGCTGCTTGTGGCGCAGCTTTGAAATGCATTCCCTGTAATCTCCCGTCAAACACTTTTTCCAATCAAATAATTCACAGGCTGTGGAATGTACTGAGCTCATTCTGCAGACCATATGGAAAAGACAATCTCGTTTGTTTTACTATTTTTGCATTTTCTCCACATTTCACAGCAGTTTGTAACCCTCAGACTTGCGCTTTGTCATCTCCTCAAACACTTGATCTCACTCCTCTCAATATGCTAATTTAATTGTACTCACCCAGGACATGTGGGTAATTGCCCAATGGAACCCCTCAAAGGAACCTTGTGACTTTCAATCCAACCGCCACAGCTTGAACTAAAATCTTTGTTGTCTGGGGAGCGTCAGTTTAGTTGTATATAGTTGAAAATGTCAAGTGTTGATTTACGCACCATCATTTGGGATGCAGATTTATGTATGAAACCTGAGCTGTCATTGGCATATAACCCCTTCATCACAGGATGTATTGTTTGTCTCTTTGAACCATCTTGTCGTGATAAAGAGGCGCCGTTCCCACTTAACATTGTAGACATGAACCCTGCATACTGTGTCTAAATGGAGTTCTGCTTCTTCTAATTTCTCTGTTTTGTAGTTGAGAGGCACTAATGTAACACCATTTGTTAAATGTCATCAATAAAAGAATAACATAATTCAACATAGTGTGTATATATATAATCACATAGAACCACCATCCACAGAAGTCTGTGGGGAGGGAAAGCACAAAAACTTTAGGAAAGTAATGTTGATTTATGATGATCGTAATAGTAATGTGATAATTATTTTTAATAATAATGATGATGATGATGATAGCAGCAGTCCGGTCCAATTGAACATGCCGTGTTACCTTATCTGTCTTGTTGCCCATTGTCTTACACCATGTCAAATTACTTGTATGTCTAACGTTTTTCGGCAATAAATGTTTCCTGATGTCTCTGTGGTGCAAATGACTTTTTGTGGCAAAAGAAGCAAGAGGGGGTGAAAAATGGCTTCCATCTGCGGTCTTAGCTGGTCATGGGAGATGAATATTACGCAACAGGAAAGTGAGAGGATGGCCGAGATGGTGATGGAAAAGCCTCGGCTGACTACAGCTTCCTCACCACATTCTTCACCAACAATCCTTTAACCGACATTAAACGTGGTGCACAACAAACAGTGACTTGGTGGAGCCGCCAGATTGCGCTGCTGGTGTAGAGCAGCAGTCGGTTTGGCGGACCGCTCCCCGAGGTGTGGCGGATAAACACGACGAAAAAAAAGATGTGATCGCCATGAAAACATACCTCCATATAACGCAGAAAAATCCTCCATTCTGTGTTTTAGAGACGGTGTTTGCTCCAAACTCTCATATTCCTATTTAAATAGGGGAACATCTGGTGAATGAAGGGCATCGCATATGATTCACATGACTTTCTTACTCTTAGCTGCCTGACCTGTAAGGAAATATCTGCTTTTGTAATATCATTTTTATATAATTTATTCAGAGTTTTCCTCTTACTTGTGACCTGCCTGTTGTTATTGCAGCTCAACCTTAGCTGTGTAAATAAGTACAAGATATGTAAACCACTTTTGCTCTTTTGTATATCGGATAGTGATGAGCTGTTTAAGAATACATAGTATTTTTTAATAAAGATGCATTAATGAAAAGGAATGAAAAGTACAGAACCAGTTAAGCAGTTCACACACGTGCCTGGAATGAAATGAATGAAATGGCCCGACGTTTGACTTGTGACACACTTGCAGAGCTCAATGTTTATCTAGCTCCATAATTTGGACAAAGGTCCGGCAGTCAGAGCCATTACCATCCTAGACTATCAAATATGATTCAAGTCTTGTTCAAATTCCTCTTTCTGAGAAATAAATTGTTGAACTCATGAGATCTTAACAGAGGCGAGTTGCAGTCACGTGAAATAGAGGCTGCTTGTCGACTTTCCTTTTGAAACAATTATATTGATAAATAAAGATAATCACCACCTCAATCGCAAGTTGCAGATTTTATTTTTCTCCAGAATGCTGTAGTGCGAAAACAGCTGTAAAAAGAAACATGCTATTATATTCTACAATTTTTATATTCTTTCAACAGAAAGGACCTGATCTGTCATTCATTCACTGTGTCAATGGCCCTTTATTGTCTCTAAAATCTGCTTAGCTATGTTGACATTTTGGAGGAGATTATCACTTCTCTAAGTATTTTTTATATCACAATGAAGGTTTCAATAAATAAGCTGATTAAGGGGGAATTCATGTGATACAACCACAGTAAAAGGAACCCACCTGGACTTTGTTACAGCACCACCTTTTTAGGTTCTCCTTTCATCTCAATCTCACACCGTCAGTGAAGCTCTACAAACCCTCTAACGTCACTGTTGATCAGTTATGAATATGCGTGTTCAATGCATTGTATCCTTTCAAAATAAACTTCCATTTCTATTTGTGTGAATGCCATTTTAAGAAACTTTAGGGACTTTCTTCTCTAAATGTGGCTCAGACAGATGTGCTGATTCAATTATTGCTCTCTAAAGGTCAAGGTCACTCTGACCCAACAGCAGTCCTATGTTCCTAAATGTGATATCCCAAGAAGCTAATTTCTTAAAAAAAGAGCGCATCTCAGTCTCTGGCTCCGACATATTGGCTAAAGCTCAAACACACCAATATAAATGCACAGGTGACACATCAGTTTAATGCAACATATTTCTCTGCTGCAGAACGGACGTGCCCGGGAACAGGAGCGAATGCCCAGAGGACTCATCTGCCATCGTGTTCCAGAGAAAAACAGCTCTCCTGCTCATGCACACATTAACCGAGAAAATGGAAAAAGGTACGACACTTTAAATGGACATTTTCATTTGAAATCTCTACCAGACGTCGTAGTCAATAAAAGCAGAGCTATTTGTAACCACTGCAAACCGGAAGTATCTACAAGCCTGAAGTACCACTTAAAGGCATTACACAACATTGATGACGGCCCACTACCCAACAACCAGTGGAGTGGGACTTCGGCAGGCTACGTGGGATGAGCCTCCCCCCAATACACACCGCCGTAAGGAGGATACACAAGTGTCCTCGAGCACCAACTGTTGCTCCCACTGATGACACGCAGACTCACACAGCAGCATGATGAACGACATCTGCATCCTGTGAAAGGTGGTTTTCTCTTGCTGGTGATATTGTTCAGAGGAGGAGAGTCAAAAAATAATTTTGTCATTACTTCTGGAAGCGGTTATGGTAACAGATTGATATATTGTACTTGCTTTTGCTCGGACAGTGACTGTTATATTGTTCTGATAACATTACTTAAAATAAAAGCGTGCCATCCACTAGTCTGTAGTGTATTGTTGGATGTTGTGCATAATGCAATCAATCGCTGTTAATCACAGCAAATCAGGTGATTAATTGAGTTAATTGAGAGAGAAAATAAAAGGAGTCGTGGAAGTCACTCATTGGTGGATCCCATCAAATTAAGCCTACCTACCAAAACTAAACACCGTCATAATAAAAGGAAATAGGAAACCTAGAACAACATACTGTAGAAGGGAAGTTTTCATTATTATCTTCTCTTTGTCGACCGGAACAGCAACCAAAAGATATTTATTCTTCCTGTTGATGGATTTACATCTCGTAGCTTTTCAATCATCTGTCTATGTGTTGAAGCTGCAGTTTTAGGAAGGAGGAGACAATTATGTAATTATTTTCAATGTGGCATGAAGAGACTGAGAGAAAAGCAATATGAGAGAGCCATCCCTCTTCAACGGAAAAAATCAATGTCGCTCTTTAATTAAAGAACTTCCTCTAAATACACCCATTGATGTTGTGACAGTCCTTGTTTCAGAGCTCCACTGAGAGGCGCCACTGCAACTCCACACAATGCAAACTAGTACGGTGATATGCATATGAAATCCATATATAATAGGGATTACTTCAATTCATTTTATTTTGTACAGCCCAAAATCGCAAATTATGAATCAAAAGACAAAACCCTTCCAAGAGGGAAAAAAAGGGAAGAAACCTCAGGGAGAACGTCAGAGGAGGGATCCCACTCCTAATGGACAGACTGCAATGGGTGCCATGTGTACAGAATGAACTATGTATAATACATGCAATTCCTATGACAGAAGACACTTCTGGGTTTCTGCTGACTGATTTTGTCTTAGAGTATTTTACAGAATGGAGGAATTCCTCCTGTTATTCTACCTTTTTTTCTCCCTATCAAAGTTTAGTTTTTTCAATGCCAACGGGAAGGTTTTGGAGCAGAGGATGTCGTATGTGTACGGACTGTAAATCCCTCTAAGGGAAAACCGCGATTTGTGATTCAAAATTGAATTCAATCAGCTTTTCTTAGAGCCACATCACAGTAAATGTTCATGCAACGACCAGAATGTTCTCATTATGAATCAGTGATTTGGGAAGTTTTTGTAGCATTGATGTACAATGAAATTCTGCCAGAGGAGCTTCAACAAATGCTCATGAAGATCACGATTATGAAAGTAGCTAATAAACTAAACTGTGATTTCCAACACTGAACTTGATTGAGTCGTTTATTCTTAAGTGCAGCAGCTAAACCAGTTCACAAGAATAGGAAAGTATCTATTATGACTCAATGGTATCACAATGCCCATAAATAATGAACTAACTATGGTAATAAATGAATGCGTAAATAAATATAAGTTCAGGTGAAAAATACTCAATTTAATGTTTTATGCTGAAAAAAAACGTCCTAAACTACTTTATAGAAGCTCATTTCTGGTCAAGATGAATAAAGGGACACTTTCCAAAAATGGGCCTGCTTCACTATGCCCTTGAATGCAGAAGGTGAATGTCAAGGGAATAGAATGGTGCAGCATTTAATAAGTGGGACATTGTGTTACCACCCACACAAAGAACCCCATCACCTTCTCAGAGTTTGAATCAGCAGACTGTAATGACGCACAATTAGCTTTTTAAAGAGGCTTTGGGGATTCGGATTGATGCCTTTATTCCATCAATTTTGCAATGAACAACAAATGTACAGAAGTAATTACAGCACTCAGAAGCTATTAGGAGATCAGTACCTGCTGTAATTACCGCTTGGATCTATTGGATAGAGCTTTTTCAAAATTAAATTTTGTTAGTTCCGTTGAGAATGAATGATGTACTTTGTAACAGTGTAACACAAGAAATGTCATGCACCATAACTCATTTTTGTCGCTGGATATTTAAAAAAAACTTACTTTCTTTACTTGATTTAGTTTTGCAATCTTTTTGTAATCTATAAAAGTTTCCAACATTTTTTTACAGAGAAAACCCAAAATGAGTATTTTTCATGGCTGAGTGAAACCAGTGAAAGTGGGTGTAGAAGCTTAACGGGGGGGTTCAGGAGGGCGAGACTTTTTTTCTAAGAAGCAGAAACAACATTGTCTTGTTCTCACACCAGGTGAAACCTGAACTGAGAAGAACGTTTCTCTGCGCGTAACTGGTTTCATCCCGAGGAATCATCAAGCTCCGGTCGCGGTGTTCTCTGTGATGTAACCGTCTTAGAGGTTCTGGTGCTCTCTGCTGGATTAACTTACTTACTGCAGGTCCACAATAACTGAGTATTTTGCATTGGATACTGAAAACACATTTTATGTACCTTTTTTGTAAAAAGGACCAGATGAATGAATGCATTCGTGTGTTGGCTGTTGGGATTAAGAGATATAACGCCAAATTGCTCCCCAAAGGCTTTGTTTAAACACTGATGGTGAATATATCCGTTAGTCCTGACGGGCCGGTGGTAATTTGCAATGCAGCCCAAGCCATCAGTGTAAGAAAGAGTCATCTAATATGCAAGTACAAGTCCATTTAGCGTTGAGGTGGAGGTAACAGCTCATCTTGTTCCTTTCACTTGCTTCTTGGTATGTGGGCCCGGGGTCCACAGCAGCAGCTGGCCTTTGAAGAGATTAAGGCTGAGCTCACTACACTGCCGGGTCTTGTCTGTTAAGACCCAAATGCTGAAGCACTCGTTCAATCCATCTTCATAGGGCATGGATGCTGCTCTTCTCCAGCGACGAGATTAAACGGGCTGGAAGCCAGTGGCCAGTGGCCTATGTTTCCTGATTCCTGATTCCTGATGCCTCCGGAGCCCTGAGCGACACCGAGCAGCCGTACCCTAAAATTGCAAAGGAAGCTTTAGCCGTAACATTGGCCTCTGAAAGATTTTAGTTGCAAAGGACTCCCACGCAGAGACAGAGACGTCTGGTACTGCAGCGTCTACGTATGCGGCTCATGAAGTTCTTACGGCATCTCACACGTGCCAGGCCAGGAAGAAGAGGTGGACCTGTATGTGGACACTGTGATGGCAAGTCTGCCAGGTACAAGAAAAAGAAACGCATCAGGATAAAGACAACACTCCACACATTAAAAAGAAGAGCCTTCTTCCCCAACCTGCCTCTCTCAGGTGAGTTGGTGGCAAAGACTGGACACGACTGATGGAGAACTGTGACGCTTGCAGACGTGACAGAACCAAGTTTAAAGAAAGGCTCCAACCCACTGAGTTCCCAGCAAGACCGTCGTACACCATTGGTGTTCACTGACATGTTCATTGCTGCTGGAGCCAGCAGTGTTTCTGTGTCCACACTGAGAAGGGAAGACGTACTAAAGAGTATTAACATAGAACCCAACGGGGGGGGGGCAGACTTACACACATACAACCCAGCAAATGTTTGGACATCGACCCAGCTGCTGGTACAGAGGCCACGGATGACATCATACAATTCAAACCCCACTTCCCCCACATGTATTATCATCATAAAAAAAGAATAAATGAGATGTGATAAATGCCAGTTACAACAACATTCTCAAGCAAAAGGACCAGATTCAACTTATCTAAGAACAGTCAAGCCTTTCAATGTCAGTGCTAATGGCTGATTGGAACAAATGCTGCAAATCTATGGGTTTAATGAATAGCCAAGACAAAGGCCCTTATACACGAAGACCCTTATTGTGTACACAGACCACTGAGAGGGGCTGTGGATGTCTGTGCAGTGGGTGTGACCGTGAATAGGAGACCAGGCGCAAGTTGGAGGAGCTTTTCATTTCACAGTGACTGAAAAGACAAAACGTTTGTGCAAATAGCCAGTGAGGCTGGCGTGACTTTTGTTTTATTGCATCCTTACTGACCCCCACAGGCAGTGCTTCACACTGGACGACTTATACCAACAGGGTCACAAGGGATCCTTAGTGCCTTCCCCGTACAGCTCACACAGAGGAGCTTGGCTGAAGAAGCCCACTCATTGGGGTCACTACGTTAAAACAGTGGTACCTTGTGAATGTGCTCGCCGATGTCCATGTGGCCGCAGCACATGTTTCCTCCACAGGTACACCTCTCAGGGCTGCCCAAGATGTTGAGACACTCCTTGTAGAGTGACCCTCCTTCACTCCCGACAGCAAAACGTTGCCCTGCATGCATAGAATGGACTTCACTATTCAGTGGGAAAGGTGCTGCTGATAGTTGAAGATGGAGAGAGCTTTTTGCATTGAAAGTAAAACAGAGCGCAATGTCAAAAGGTCTTTTCCAGCCAGCTGCTGACTATGGGAATTGGAGATTTCTTCCCCCGATGCCCTGTTGGCTTGTAGTCCCTGCTGCAACCGCTGGGAGGGGCTGTACCTCCCATTGATGAGCAACCTTCTCATGACATCACATTGTCAGGCCTTGATGTCAGCTGTGTTTTGCGCTTCAATCTTCCAACAGCGAAACCTGCTACCTGAAATAGATTATTGATAGATAACTTCATGTCGCCTCCTGATGAAAGAAACATGATTAAAAAAAAAGAAAACAGATATGCAAATGTGAAAACGCATATGCCCTGGAAGTAGCAAATAGCTTTAGTATTATATTTGATTAAATTTGTTTTCGATTCAACATGTAATTAAGTAAATATTTGAACTGCTATTGTTTAAAGGGAATACTGCTATTAAAAAGCCCCCTATTTGTTTTAAGTGTGCACTCCTTTTGAGCCACTAGAGGGCAGACATGGGCTACCAGTGAACATTGCTTTACTGAGGTTATTATGTACATTAAACATTAAACGTTTTTAAACAGTCTAACAGACGGTCCTGCAATTTAATGAAGGATATAATATTCTGGAGGATGTTGTTTGTGGCTCGGTTGAATTGCATTTAACGGAGCTGTGTTTCCATTACCCCATCTATTAACAGGGTGATATTTATATAACAATATTTGCAATAATGAAATCTAATCAAAAGTTATTATGATACATGTAAATACAGGATGGTAGCGTCATGAGATTTTCCTCCTATTTTATGCTCATTTTCCGTATTTATGTAAATCAATGCAGCTAATCTCTTATTTTCTGCGGCCGGATCTTTCTGGGCTTTTCTGGTTTGCCCATGTTGCCTTTCTGCCCAGGGAGGGGTTCCTCAAGCCTTATTGGCTCATGCCTCCTCTGTCTCTGTCACTGCCATGAAAAGGAGGACTTTAGCGGCACGGTGACGTCGCCCCCCCTCCACCAACTGATTCTTGTCCTCTGCCTCTTTCATCTCCTCCTCTCGCTGGCCGACTGCTGGTGGATGGGTGGTCATGTGATGTTCTAATACCCAGGGATTTTGTTCCAAGCATGCTCCGTAGGCTCCCTCCCTCCCTCCATCCAACCAGCTGCTCGCTGCGCTCTCCTTCCTGGAGGATCCATTGTTGGATGATAGCGACATTTAGCACTGCTCTGACTGAGTCCTGATATTGTGTTAGAGCACAGTCCTGTCTCACATTGGTCAGTACGCAGACCTTGGAATACAAAGACGACAACAGGGACGTGACAGCATTTGTACATGAGGCTGGTAAGTGACATGCGCGTGTATTGTGCTTGGCTCGCTGTTGAGCTTGAGGGATTTAATAAGGTCTCAAGGTTACTGTAGTGTGTCTGAACCTTTCCACTGGGAGCGAAATATATTCTAATATGAACACAAAGCATCGGTCCGGACTGGAATAAATTATGTGTTCGGTGCGTCAACCCCCCTTCAGACTGCTTTCACATTGGCATGTGAGCTGGAAGCCTCTTTTCGGCATCACTCTGTAGGACACACAAGACTCCATCATGAGCACGAGCACAGCGTGAACACACACAAGGTCTTAAGCAGCCACCGGGGGGGACAAGCCACCACCACCTGAGATGATCGCATGCATTTTTGTCACTTTGCGTCCATGTGGCAACCAAATTCTGGACCAGATTGATGAACCCACTGCAAGATTTATATTGTCTTGATTTATATTTTGTCATACGGAAAAAAAAGACGAGGACATCACGTGCTTCAGAGTAGGGACTGTATTCTATACACAATATACAGTACATATATTGGACAAAGACCAATTAACGGTTGTCACTCAGACAATCATCCATACGTCAACTTGCTCCCAAAAAAAGTAGTACCAGACAAATGTCAAAACATACCTTTCCCTTCAGCTGAAGGAGAAGGAGAGTCCTAACTGTTGACTGGTACTGCAGGTACAGGAACATCCATGTGGTGTGTCTGCATGCCACTTAACAAGGTGCTAAGGCTGAATGCCACATGGCAGTGTTGAACTAATCCCAGCCAATTCCACCTCAATCCCCCCAGTAGAGCTCATCAGGAGAAAAGCAGGATGAGACGGCTTTGATGCTTCAACCTCACTCTGACATCAGCATGTGGACATGCATGCAGTGTGTGTGTGTGCGTTAACAATAGGAGAAATATCCTGATATAGTTTGCTTATGGACCTTGGTGTCTGTGTTTGCTGTACATGCACACAGATCAAAGTATTAAGACAGATTTTGGTTCTTAATCCCTTTTAAAGTCTCTCACTAGGTGGGCATTGCACCCCCACCCTTCAATTAATAATGATAATCCTAATAATGGGGTGTGTGTGTGTCTCCCATTGTGTGTATCATAGAACAAGCGAGCCAGAGCACAGTGAAACCTTTTTACACATTTGTATGTTTTCCGTTCCATAGGGCCCACATACCATCCCTCACTAACCCTCATTCCCTAAACCTCCTTCACTAACCATCCTTCACTAACCCTCCTTCACTAACCATCCATCTTCCTTCTTTTCACATTTATAAAACCTTTTATATCACAAAACTTGAATCTCCTTGCTGGCGTTTTCTACTCGCTCGTTCACAGCTTTTCTTTTTGACAGTAAGGGGGCAGAGCCAGTTGCGATGATATCTCATCTAATTGGTTATAAACCTTGTCTTTGGATTGGCTGGAGATGTGCGTTCCCAGAACTGTAGAAGCCACATTTCCACACGAAAGAAAAGGGATAGAAAGCCAAAATTATGAGAAAAGATTTTTCAAACTTGAAATTTTTGAAAAATGAAAATAATCTATTCAAAATAAAAATAAATGAAAAGTATTTTTGGGTTGAAAAAAATTTTGACTCAGTTTTATAATTTTTTTGAATACATTTTTTTTTCGATCTTTATGTTCTGTTTTTATGTTCGCTGTATTGTTTTTTCAGGTTGCAGATTTTATGTTTTCAGATTCAAATCTTATATTTTCAAGTTCACATTCGGATCGTTTTTTTTCTCACATTCAGACTTTTGACCCTGACGTGGCGTAGTGGGGCGGGGCATCAACTGAGAGGGGCATGTTGATTGATCAACGCAGCTCAGTCAGTGCTAATCGACCCCTGGCACCGACACACATTTGGTGTTTGTGTGTGATGCACCCACACAGACAGAGGGAGGCCACACAAGGCCAGCTCTGATGAAGACGCTGCGTAACAGGGCGTGCGGTGGAGGACACAAACGCAGAGAGGTCAGGAGCGAGGGATGGTCATATATCAAAAAGAAACACAACTAACAAAACCAAACAGGGCAGAGCTTTCCACAAAATAGCACCGCACAACACCTCAATTCACACAATGGACGAACCAACAATGAGACATGAAACACCCACGGGTTAAATACACAGCGAAGGTGCAGGTGATCACACACGGTTGGATACAATCAGGAAAGAGGCACACAATTAAAAGTGTTCACTTTGAATCATATTAGGGAAGGACGGGAAGTGAGGCAAGGAAGCACATGCAATGCTTGAAAAATAATTGCCCCATTCCTGGAATCTGTTTTTTTTTGCATTTGTCACATTGGATTTTTTATATAATCAAAAAAATGTCAATATTGAAAAAAGAACCAGAGAGTTTAAATGCATTTTGATGGTTTAATTTATTATGGGGGGGAAAACTCTATTCAAACTTACCTGGCCTTATGTGAAAAAGCAATTGCCCCCTCACCCATTAAGGCAGTTGTATCCCCCTTTGGGGCAACAACCGCGTAAATCATTTGCAATAAACGGCAATGGGAATTTCACATTGCTGTGGAGCAATACTGTCCCACTCTTCTTTGCATAATTGTTTTAATTCAGCCACATTGGAACAGAAAGTTATGTTTAGGCAACAAAACCACTAAATTGAGTTTAGGAAAAGTGCGTTGCAAGATTAGCCTGACTAAAAAGGGACACAAACTCTGCGTGAAAGACTCTTTTTCTGTCTCTTATAGCAAGTCCATTGTTCTTAGCGTCTGATACTAACACCAGTTAGTACATTGGAGTAATTTGAATTGGTATGTGACTCATAAAGAAGATAATAAAGCATGCCGTTAAGGAGTTGGGAACGGGAAGGGGTTAAGTATAATTATAGAGTAGATTGAATGTATTAATTTATGAATCTCTGATTGTGGGGAGGAAGTAAATACTGTAAGCATAGTGGGCAATAGTCCTATCAAATGTTGATCTTAAGTAGAACGTCGTCCATTCCCAATCATTGACAAGATTCAGTTTGTTGGAAAATATAAACTTTTTATGCTAAATGCTGCACATGAAGATAACAATGCATTAGAAAAAAATTAAGTACAATAATAAAGTAGTTGTAATAAAAAGGATAAAGGTGAATTGGGTAAATAAATTATTGGGGGTGAGGGAGAGGAAAGGAGGCAGGGAACCAGCGAAGGAGATGGAGGTAGCAGTGAGGACTAGGAAGGGAGGGGGTGATTGTTACTGGGGCCTTGGAGGTTTCCAATTTCTCTTTTTTTTCAGTTCCCTGCTCACATGCAGAATGAAGCTCTATTTTTCTCTCTCTTATTTTCTCCAGACCAGTGGGACTTTCTGCAGAAGGGCCCCTTCCTACCAAGCCAAACATGTTGTAAACGACTGCAGTGGAGAAAGCAGCAGAGAAGAAAGGAAAGTGGAAGATGGGATGTTGAAAGAAGGTAAACCGCTGCTCTTTGTTTGAAAATCTGAGGAGGAGAAGGAGGGAGCAGAAAACATGGAGGATTTAGTTCCCGCTCTCGTTGTGCTCAGGGCCTGACCAGGGACACACACTTCGGTGTGTATGTGCTGATGCACGTGTGTTTGTAACTAGCTGCTGAGGGGAAGAGTAAATCACACATTTAAAAAATCAACCTTGAATATCACTCATCACATTTCTCCATGTTGATAAAGCAATGCCATCTTCATTGATTTGTAGTTGTCGGAAAAGTTCGGATCACACAAGTCGAGAACTGTACTGATTATGTAAGTAAGTAATTACTGAGTCTGTCAACCTGAACACATTCATCTCTGATTAATGCAACAAAATATTTATTTTGTACAGGTAGGGGCGAGGTAAGGCCAAATTATGATTGGTATGCTTGGATGTTGTTTTTCTGTGGGTTTGCCCAGGTTTGTCTGAGAGAAATTATACTTCTATCAGCGCCTTCTGCTTTGTCTCGGCTAGTGATTTGGCATGCGGTTTACTTTTGTTGGTTCTGGCTCGGTTCCGGGAACAAAATTGGTGATGTTAGGATACAACAGGTTTGTGCAAGATTAGTTGAGTCAGAAGTTTTGCTCTGCTCCTCCTTTGTCAGACTCTCACCAAGTGCTCGAGATACTCCTGCTCGGCCAAATGAACCAAGAGGAGAAGGCTCTGTAGTTCTTTCCGTCAGTCAAGGAGCAGCTATCTCCGCTGATTTTCTGGGGCTGGTAGTTTCAGAGGTGCACAGCGTGCTGCTCGGACCTGGTCTTGTGCCATCCAGGATATCCATCCTGGCTCCTTTGATGAGAGCTTCTTCTAGTAGCCAGTGTGGGCCAGTGGAAGAAGTGCACTCCAGTCTCCTCTATTGACACGGTAGCCCTGGTTGGAACGCTAGAAAAGCACAATACAACTATAAGTTAATTTACTATTTTAAAATGTTCCATACCTTTTAAAAGTATGTCATCCTTAATAAACACCACCTCCCTTCCTTAAAAAAGTGTGTTACATCACTCCAAACCACCACAGACTGGAACCTTAGTGTTGACACTCGCTTGCTATGTGTACGTAACCTCGTCGCCCTTTTCGTTTGGTAAAAACAGCACACTTTGACCCAATGCAGCCTGTCCCAGGAGAGGTCCACTAAGATGGCCTGTGACCTGCAGTAAACACACCATTTAGGTGTTTCCATCCAGGAACGATTGTGTCACAGAACAGAAGCCACCAGATTAATAAAAGTCCTGCCTGCACCCAAAATTCAGATGCCCCCGATTCAGTTCATTTTATTTTGTATAGCCCAAAATGGCAAATTGTCAGAGGGCTTTACAGCGACATTCTCCGTCCTGAAACCCCCCACATCATCAGGAAAAACTCCCCCAAAAAGTAAAAAACCCTTTGATGGGGAGAAAATAGGGAAGAAACCTTAGTGAGAACAGCAGAGGATGGATCCCCTCCTGGGATGGACCGACTGCAAGAGATGTCATGTGTACCGAATAGACAGCATAAAATATCTACAATACCTTTTATTCCTACGATAGAAATGATTGAAATATTACTACTAAATATAGACTAGTAAGCCAGGCGGTTGGCAGGACCACTGCAGACCACAAGCACCATCCACAGAAACCTGTGGGGAGGGGGAGCACAAAGACACTAAGGTTATGTTTAAAGCTGTATGTGTCAGCAGGGCCATTAGGGTCCAGATATAATCCTGCTCCATGGAAAACACAAAAACTCTAGGGAAGAAGCTAAATTAGTGATGAGCATTCTAAATGTGAAAAAGAGGCTGGATAACAGAAGGTTCCGGCTTCCATCTTACTTTAAGCAAATTTTGGATTGAACAAAAAGTTGAATCCAAAAAAAACGTTTTTAACAACCTCTCAGATAGATAGCAGATCATCTTGATTTGGTAAAATCTTCATACCTTGGGTCGCACTTCATTTCATTATCTGATGGTGCAGAGTCATTTTTCTATCCGCCTTAAAACATCCAGTCGATCAAATAAACATTAACATCACTGAAATCCTCTAATACCCTGAACACCAAAGGTCAGTTATTCCTTTCTAGGCCGTGGACAGTCTCCATATTTCTAAAAGGAATTAATAGCATCAAAGCTGTGCAGTCAACTGAAAAAAATGAAAACCTCTTTTTTTAATGGAAATGGAAGTACTCCGTTTTTTTTTACAGCAATGTGGTTCAAACTTGAATCTATAACTTTTCTCACTGTTCCTTTTTGTTTTTCCTACTATTTTTCCAAATTTATTATCTCCCGGAAACGCTTTCCCCCACCTTTCCCTTTACCTCATTTATTAGAGCCCCTCCTTCACTCTCCATCCTCAGTCCTTAGATGCTCCTTTTTTAATTCACCGTTCACCAAAGGAGTGGAATGTTTTCTTCTTCAGCACAGGGTCTCTCCTATTAGTCCGGACACATACAAACATACAAGCATACATACAGGAATAAGAGATGTCTCAGAATGACAAACACAGAGACAGAGTGGCGGACAGTAAATGTCATAGTAAATAAGCTGAGTGTTGCAATTCTAAGCCAGCGTATGTGTGTGTGTGTGTGTGTGTACCTGCGAGAGAAGGGGATAAAGGGAGAGAGAGGAGAGGGAGGGTGAGACATGTGGGGAAACAAGCAGAGAGAGAAAGAGAAAGCCATGCAGTCCGTAGGAGAGAGAAGAGGACAGCGGTGTGTTTCCCCGTTCTCTATCGTGTCTCATTTCTCATCCGTCCAGCCGTCTTCTGCACTTTGGTACATGACTGACGCAAAGGAGGATGTTGAAGTTCCGTGTGGACAGGAGAGTCGGGTAGGTGGTGGGAGAGGGGAGGGAGTGACAGTGGGCTCGCGAAAGATGAGGAAGAAGAGGGGAGGAGGGGAGGTTGACGGAGGAGTGGACAGCCAGCAGCTTGGAGGTCAGAGATGACTGCATTGCAGTGCCAGCAGGAAGCACAGGGAAACCAAACCCCCGCTGTGTATGTAAGGCTTATATGCGTTACTTGTGTACACTGATTTTTAGGATGCTGTGTACTGGTAAGTGTGTATGTGTGTGTGTGTCTGGCGGGGTGTGTTGTTGGTGAAAACCTTTCCTTACTGTGGGCCGTCGATCAGGCAGTGGGACTAGAACGTAACGTCATGTTGTGCCAGTTTGATCTACTGAGTCCATTCTGAATGCAACACTCACTTAGGACTTAGGACATCTGATTGCAATTCGTTTGTACAATAATGCTAATAAATAAGAATGAAGAACATTTATTCTTCAACTTGAAAAAAAAAATGAAGGTCCACTCAAGCGTTTTCCAGGGTTTCCTCACCAATCAGCCGTCCTGAGAAGATGGATTTCGCTCAGGCATTGATCGCAGTGACCCAAGTCCCATACTAGACTCCATATGCTGACCAAACATTAAATGTCTTTTTTTAAATGAGGCTCGGGAGGAAATCAGTAATTAACATAATTTACATGTGGTGTTTCATGTACTTCTGTACATGATACATTTAGTGAGTTGACAGGACTATACTGAAGGGAGTCAAGTTGTAATAAGACAGAACGTAATGCATTGAGACACGGTTGAAGAGATTTGTGATTCCTGCTCTTATGAAAGACAATCTATTCATATCTGTGAGGTCTAGAAAATAGGAATCTAAAATAAAAATATCAAAATGCAGATTGATGTCTGTGATTTTACTATACAACTATTAGACAACCTCTACTTCTTCCCTCTTGTTAGTGGAGGTCACTGGTCCCAATGCTAAATCTCAGTTGTGGTCTGATCTCTAGTTCAAATACTCTTATTTCTGCAACATCAATCTCTTTTATCTCACCACAGCGCATGTCTGACCGGATGTTGATGTCTATGGAAGAGTCATTTTTAGGTGTATCCATATAGGAAGTAGCATTAACTCCCTTCTCATGAGCGTCTGTGCCTTTTCCCCACCTGCTGTGTTTTAATACCAGCTCCTTATAATTTGTTCAACATACCACCAATACTTCATCCAGTAGGGTTAGGGTTAGGGGAGTACTCAACACCGACTGTTAGAGTTGGTCGTCACGCGGCCATCACCTATCGGGTTAGGGGAGGAGAAAGGTGGTTGATAATCGTTAACTGCGTTAAGGGTCTAAAATAATGGTCATTGATGTTCATGATGCTTATTGATGTCTATAAGAAGCTGTACATGCAGGTACTGGATCAGGGGGGGTTCCAGGTGAGGTGGAACAACCTCCAGGAGGAACAATATGGCTGGGTTACCTGAGTAAAACAACACAAGGGGCAGTTTGTTCTCACGTCTTTTTCTACTTAAAAACACAACAGCGGTGGTCATTGATAACTGCAGTTCTATCAACTGCGCCATATAGAAGAGATTTACAATGAGTGTGTTAACTTTTTCCATGCATGTGACCTCAAAGAGCAGTGCGTCTTTATTCTATATTAATTGTATTGTCTACAGTCTCAAATCAAGGTGGTCTCGACCGGTCAAGACCGTGAGCCTTGGATGCGTTTTCTTTTTTTATTCTGTGTGTACTGCCTGCTGTGAGTCTAAGAGCAGCTTGAACCTCCTACTGGATGTGTGCTGCTATAAATAGGATTCATAGAATTATAGTGTCAGGCTTATGAATGTCATTAAGTACTCACATAAACAACAACAAAAATAAAAAGACATTGTAGTGTTTTAAACACAGGCAGACAGGCACATGTGAGTTTGAAGCCCTGGTGTAGTACCCTGAATATGGTTACGCAAATTCAGCAAGGACACAGCTAATGCATGCAGACACCTGATTCTCAGTACGATTTCATTATTTTCCGGGCAGCTGTAAAACACACTCCTAGTTTTATGATGCGTAATAACAACTTTCACATTTAATAACACATTAATAAAGAATGGCTTGAACTGTGATGTTGATCCATGTCCTCTGTGCCCCCATCGGTTTCCAGTCAACATGACCAGAGTGGACCAGCTGGACCGGCAGTGAGCAAGTTCCAGCTGGAAGAGCAAACAACAATACACTCCAATCTCCAGTAAGTGTGCTATAAACTAACTTTTTATGGGAGCAGTTGCAACATCTAGCACGACGTATTCATTTACAATTCAATGCAATACGAGTGGAGCAGCAGCAGTTACTGACTGCCGGCATGTAAAGATTTTTACCTCTCAGTTGGCTACTTATCAACAAAAATGATGCAGAACAACACAACTTACAAGAGACTGTGAATGGGAATGCATCTTTAACTACTGCCTGTGCAGAGAACTGACAAAGAACTGTAAAAATTCAGCGTGCTAAACACATTATATTTACACTATATTACATGTCGTTTAGCTGACACTTTTATCCAAAGCGACTTACAATAAGTGCATTTCAACCACAAGGATACAAACTCAAAAGAACAAGAACCAACAATGTGTGATTTCATTAAATAAGCTGATTAAACTTGCTATAGATAAGAGCCATTATAAGTACAATTTAAGTGCTACACTTTGCTAGTGTTTTAGTGGAGGTAGAGTCTGAAGAGGTGTGTCTTTAGTCTGAAGATGTGAAGGCTCTCTGTGACAGCAAAGAGTCGTGATCTAGTCGAGTGTTTTGCTCTCAGTGAGTCAGGTCCTGTGTAGGAGAATCCGTTCAGTCTTGTCGAGGTTGATTTTCAGATGGTGAGCGGACATCCACTGAGAGATGTCAGTCAGGCAGGCAGAGATCCGTCCTTCCACCTGATTAGTCAATTAATCAGATCACAATAAGAGGCTCCGATGCACAAATACAAGCTCATTTCCTTTTTCTTTTCAGGCACGGTGCTTTGGAGATGAATGGGAAGGTAAATAATCCTTCTGAGAGAATCACCCACTCCAAAAGTGCCAACATGGTTTCAGACCTGTCCACAGAAACCCAACCCTACACTCGGGTAACACACACACAAACACAACCGCACAGAAATGAACCCATCCAAAATGGTCAATTACACTCAGCAACCCTAGTTTGTAGTGACTGATTTCCCTAATTTGATGCTATCGGCTACATCTGTAAATAAAAAAACCAAACAATCACCAACTTTTCTTAAAACATGTGAAACAAGTTGACCCCAAATCTATAAATCAAATGAAATAGTTGATTTTCTGTCAAACCTAATATCCCAGACAGTGTAAGTTGAGTTGTTTGCTCACAGTTATTTAGTAGATACTGTTAGAACGTGTTTACTCGAAACCAGTGTAAAATCACGTGAGTATGTTGTTTCTTTGAATACTATTTGATGCTATCATCTGGATACTATCTACAAATCATCCTGAACATGTTGTACCAGAAAAACACACGTCTCTTTGTGAAAGGTCACAGTCTCTGTGCCCACCAAGACGAAGCATTATTTAGGTTTCATCACCAGATACATAACCAACATCTAACAAATCTTCCTCCTTCTCGTCTATCTCTATCCATCTCTTCTGACCTGCAGACGTCTCGTACTCCCAGAACAGCAGCTACGTTTGGGAAGCGCTCCAACTCCATGCGCAGGAATCCCAAAGCAGAGGTCACCAAGCACGGATGGCTGCACAAGCAGGTAAAACGGGTTTTCTCTAATGTCATATGAAAGCAACACTCCTCCAGTAGGGTTTTAGTTTTGTAATCCAATACATTCTCACTCTCAGCTCAATTGGTCCGGAGCACCACTCTTAAATAAGGAGCTTCCCTGGCCATAAACCGATGTTTCCTCCACAAAAGCCATGTTTGGAGAGTCTCTACCTTTTTAATATTTTTTATTACTCAATAAACAATGTTTGTGTATGAATAACTAAATTTTTTTTTACTAAAATTATTTTCTATTGTGTTAACATTTCAAAGTCAATACATGACAACTACTTAGATTTGCAGATTAGCAACTGCAAAATCATTTTAATCTAACTAGACTGGAAAAAATTGAAATCAGCATGACCAGAAGAACAAGGTTCGTTGATATTTAGTTTTTCATATATTTCCACCATATTATCTACCCAGATAATTGTTATTGTTGCTGCTCTTTAAGTTATGAGGCAAAAAAATAACAAATAACAAAAAATTGCTACCATTTCTGCTTTGTTTTTCTTGTATTTAATATGGGCTAAAACTGCATTTAGTTGTGCTGCTGTGTTGCATGATGACAATAAATAATCCAATAATCCTTAACTGTGCATACTTTACCAAGCTTGATGGCAGAAACTGTAGAGACACATTTGTTGTTGGTTTTGGATGTTTATGACATGTGTTGACAGATGATGATGAGTCATAATGAGTCATAATGAGCGTACACGTGTTCCTACAGGCCAGCAGTGGAGTAAAGCAGTGGAACAAGCGGTGGTTTGTCCTCACTGACAGATGTCTCTTCTACTATAAAGGTTCGTGTTTCCTTCGCTTATCTTGCTCAAGTATCTGCTTCTATTTTTTTATGTCATAAAATGTTTGTTGTGTTTTTCCATTAATTCAGATTACAGAGATTTATCATCATGTTGAGACTGTACATATATATCACCTGGGGATGGCAAAAAATTGCTGATCACTGAGGTTTTAAATTATTATTAAACCGCTTGTCAACTGCCAACTACCACGGCTTACTTTCACATATACATGCAACACAATCCCAGTTACATTGCAATTTTCCCTTTTATTTAGATTATACAGACAAAAAAAACAAAATATCTAAAAAATAGGGTAGGAGGATGGGTCAAACGTATTTGTATGAATAGTGTAGTGTTCATGTGTGAAGATGTGTGAATGTTCATACACTCATCAGGGAGATTGATGGGTCACTGAGCTAACTTTGGGCTCCAGCCTGGTTTCATGACAGTTGCTCTCCTTTCAGCGGAGTACATCACCATGGTAATGCTGGCTGCAGTCTCTGAACAGAAAACACTTTAACAGAATCTTAATAAATAACCTGCTGTGGCTAAATGCCATCTCCGTAACAAAAGATGAGATAAGCAATTACACGCCGCTAAGTGAGGGTCTTGCGGTCAACATGGAATCTCAACCAATCGGCTTTTGTGTATTGGTGTGCCTGTAAAAATATCAGTAATATTGGAGTCTTAGTATGACTTCAGGGGTCTTTTTCTTGTCCTATAGTAACCGTAGGGCTCATGTCTCAGTGATCTGTTATTGCTCCTATCTGCTACCTCAGAGCTAGTTGCAGCCTTAAATAACCTTGTGGAGAATTGCAGTAATAAAGCCAGGCAACGACTACTACTCTTTTTATTCTCATCACGTCTGTTTTGTTTCAGCCTTCCCCCGCCTCTCACTGGCCCAGCTGTGTTTTGCAAAAGTAGGCTTAGAGAGACCGAGCGGCGGAGGCAGGAATTCGTGACAAGACAATTTACCACCGCGATTGCTATGCGAGGGACAAAGGGACAAAACAATGGGCCCCAGAGGAGGAGAGGGGCAGGTATTTTGTTGTGTAGGTTATGTCTTAATCTTTGGGTCCTCCCAAACGCACAGCAAGTGTGTTGGTTACAACAAAAGTGTTGACGTTTTAGTAAATATGTTATATTACAGATATTTCATAGAACTGTAGGAAATATTCTATCCAGGTTAACTATTTTTGCCAAATAAGGATATGCAAGCTCCACGTAAAAATACACCTCAGCAGGCCGCTTTCGACACAAATGAGCTCCACTTAGTAGCTTGTTTCCGGCAGCTTGTGTCCTTGATCTCATTCTTTTGATCATGTTCAAAAGCTCTTGATTAGGTAAGGGTTGATAGTTAGACTTTTGAACCTAACTGGTCAACCACATCTCATATCTAATTCGACCATCAGCCGTTTTCAATATCCCAAGTTACCCCCAAACTCTCTTTTTTTGGGCCAATGATTCCATACCCCAAAATGAGAGTTCAATTCAAGTTGACAGAGAAAGGATAAACTACTCTACAGAAGGCTTTTGGGAAGGCCTCACATCAGACTAACGTCCGGCTCAGTTGAGTTGAGATCGGCCAATTTGCGTCATTCCACCACTTTATCGCTTCATACAATGTTAGTCATCTTCACAAAATGAAGAATACAGTTTGCACTATTTGACAACATCCCTCGATGTGGTCCACATTTTTTATCCTCTATTCTTCTAAACATGACCTAAGCTAAGCTCGAATTTTCCATTCTGAGGTTTTATCAATTTGCTGAGGCCAACCAAAGATCCTTCTATAGTCAGCTCTCAATTGTGTGTAGAGTGCTCTTGGGTGTGCGTAAATTCTGTTCCTACCTAAGAACGAATCCCAAATAAGAAAACATTGGAGAATGCCAGAATCTTTGTGAAAACTGTGTAAATGGGGATTAAGCACAAATGTGTTCTTTGGTGAATGAGGCCTAATGTTCTTAGGCTGATGCCACCACAGGCACTGAGAATATTCCAACCACAACTAGCAGACCGAGCCAGATGTTCTGTGTCTTCCACCTACCGGATTGTTTTTTTGGGAAACCTTCCCTCTTCTGATCCAACCTAACACCAAGTGTGATCGGATTTTAATTCCAATATCCAAAACATACTGCTGCATTATTCCAAACCTAATGTTCACCACTGGCACCTTCATACTGTATAGTTGGGCTCCAGGCACTGAACTGACTCTGGAGTTGGCTTAAAGTGAGAGGCGCCGGTTGAGAGTGGGGATACTCACGAGCCCCCTTGAGTAAGGTTCTGACTGTTGTCTATGTTTATCCAGCAAACAGCAGTTCAGAATCACTGGGAGGGGTCCTGGAAAGGGCACCTCCTGCCGACTCCATATTTCTCCTGAGAGACTTCAATGCTCACGTTGGCAATATTTGGAGGAACAGCCAGCCCAATCTGAAACCAAAGGGTGTCTCGGTGTTCGACTGTGTTGATCAAGGTTTGTCCACAACTAACACCATCTTCGAACATAAGGTGGACACCTGGGGTGAAGGAAGTCTCCAACCTGAAGAAGGAGGCCTTTACTTTAAGGAACTCCTGGTCATTGTTGGGCCATTTTGGCTGACATGCCTTTTCAAAATTGCCACCGCAAGAAAGTAGTTTACCTACCTCAGGGTCTTGTTCACGAGTGAGGGTACGATGGACCGACAGGCAAATTGGCGCGGCTGCAGCAGTAAAACAGGCTCTGCACAGGACTTGAATGGTGAAAAAAATTTACCAGGCAGTCTACGTTCCGACTCTCACCTATTGTCACAATCTCTGAGTGGTGACCGAATGAACAAGGCCGCGGATACAAGCCGATATGAGTTTCCTCCATAGGGTGGCCGGGCTCACCCTCAGAGATAGGGTAAGGAGCTTGGACATTAAGACGTAACTTTGAGTTGAGGCGCTACTTCTTCAAGTCGAAAGAAGTAAGCTGAGGGGATTTGGGCATGTGATGCCTGCTGGACGCCTCCCGCTGGAAGTTCTTCCCGGGGAAGATCCAGGAGGGATTATCGAACTCCTCATGAATTCTCCTAACCATCTTTCCTTGCCCCCGTGACTTTTTCCACAGAGGTCAAGGAAAAGTGGTAGGGAAAATACGTTAGGAGGTCATTTTTGGACTATTAGAATCCAGCCTACATGTCCCAATTGGCATGGGAATGGCTCTGCGTTCCCCAGAAGGAGCTGGGAAATGTTTGCGGTGAGAGGGAAGTCTAGGTCAGCCTGCTGGGCCCGCTGCCACTGCGACCCGACCCAGGATAAGCAAAGGAAAATGGATGGATCAAGTTACATCATTTACCCTCTGAAAATACTCCAATCGTGTAAATCATTAATAATTGCTTTTACCCTCCTCTTGTCACTTTGTCTCACTATCACAGGGCATACTGAATGCATGTTCATGGTTTCAGTCTATAAATACAGACATTAATAAATAATTCAAATTGGAGTGGTAGACGTGCACAGGAGAGGCAGTGTTTCTATTTACCTGCTGTCCCTTTATGAATGCTTGTATGTGTTTGTGTCACGGGCGCAGACAAGCAGCAGGTACAGTTGGCTGTGAGCCCAGATTCCTTCTATACTGAGTCACATGGGCTGATCATTATCTTACCAAACACACACACACACAGAACATACCCAATCATATAGAGCAGGGATCAGGGTATTGTATGATTGCACAACCACTTACCCCTCCCCCAGACCTCTCTGTCTCTCTCCCTCCCTCTCTTTCTCTTTCTCTCTCTCTCTCTTTCACACACCCACATATAAACACTCACATTCAGTAGAGACAACGTCGGTGCGGGGCTACATTCGGGAAGTAAGAGGTAGGAGCTGACAGAGAGAGGAGTGTATTGCTTTTCACAACCGATCCTCTCCTTCTACAGACCTCTCATTGATGGCCGCTGTATCCCGTTGTGTCATTATCGCTGCTTATCCCAGCGACCCTCTGATAATGGATATCTATTTTAGGAAGCATTCACCGAGGGAGAAGAGAGGTTGCTAGGAGGAGAAGAGCTTGGATTCCACTCTCATTTTTGGACCCTGAACACTGCGTCTTACTGTTGTTTTATCCTGCAGGCTGAAGGAACTGGCTCATGCTGTAATTGATGTTTCTCTCGCACAGTAGATGGAGCCATGGATTCGTTCAAGGATTCTGTTTTCTAATTTTATTCTCTAGGATGTTTTCACACGTTCAATTGTCTCCTCACAGATGAGAAGGAGGACACGGTGCTAGGAAGTTTGCCGTTGCTTAGTTTCCAGATCAAAGGAGTGGAGCCTTCGGATAACATCACCCGCAAGTTTGCCTTTAAGGTCAGTGACATCCTCACGGAGGGACAGAGTGTGCTGTGTTTTTGCATTTTATGCTGGGAATGCATCTTGTGCTGGGGAACATAATATGACGTCCAATGCTCATAAAAACAGAAACTCATTATTTTCCGAGTGTAGGCGGTGTTCTGATGCAGAGGTTTTGACAGGCAGTGGGTTTTCCTACTTAAAGAACCATTGCAACCATTGAAACATCCGCATTATTAACACTCATTGCAAAAGAAGGAGGATTTACTGATGTTTGAACCTGTTCCTAGTTCCATCCTTTTGGCTTAGTAAGGGTGTTGGTTTGGTTCTGGTTGATTGATAGAAGCTGGCCTGCTACAAGCTTAAGTCACATGATGTAATTTATGACCTTTGAAGAACCCCATGGGAACACCAGTCTCTGTTCCATTAGAGTGGTGGACTGATGGTTGTATTTCTATAATAAATTAGGAATTTTCATTCCTGTGCTTTATTTTTAGGTTGATTTTGTGTATAAGATGTTGCTTATTGGGGTAATTTCCTACAAACAAGTTACTAGAGACGTTCTCTTACATTCAATTAAAGGAAACCCTTTAAGGTCCATCATGTTAGTTATTAGTGTGGAGCAAATATTTAGTCATTATTTGTGCTTTTCTGAACTCCAACAAGGTTGAGTTGTTTGGAAGAAGTTATCAACCAGCTACTTAAATCAACAATTTCACTTTTAAAGGTTTTTGTCTTCAATTGAAAACCAATTCAGTAGAATCTCATTTGTGATATCCAAGATGGACAGCACTGATAAAGCAATGAATTTGTATGAAAACATCCTCGTAGTCTGAAGAAACAGTGGGATTTCTCTCCAAGGTTTATGTGGTAGCAGGCAATCCACCAAAATCATATTAATGCTATAATTGTTGCTCCTGATAATAAGATCAAGGCTGCGTTTCTTCAGATCCTTGTGAATCACATTCGCAGCTCTGACAGTTGGGGACAAACAGTTCCTGAAAAACTGCAGCATACCACCTGACTAAAGAGGACACAGCGAGGATGTAATGTAGGTTAGCTTGATTTTAATCTGTGAAGTTTCAGCAGTAAAGTTTCTGCCAAGTAGAGGTTTATATAAGTTAGCCTTGTTTCCCCCTCCAGAATGAAACCATCCCTTTCAATCTCTTCCTGACCTCAATGTCTGTCAGTATCAGTTTTATTCCCTTTTAAGAACATTTAGTCCTTTTTGTGGTTCTCTTTCTCTGAATGCCCAGTACAAGCTCCCGTGCAAAGTCCAGTGCATGTACCTACCGAGTGTACAAACACACACACACACACCTGCAGTGGAGATAGACAAAGCAAATATGCTCAGTGTGGCTTTGACAGTTTGCCAAAAGAGCTAGGTGCTAATACTGAAGTTAATACTGGAAACATGTGTAACATTAATATAAATGATAATGGCAGTGATTGAGACTACGATAGTAACACTGAATGTATTAGAGACAAATACAAAGGGAGGTAGGAAATAGGATGGGATGGCATGTAAACACCGACTGGGATGAATGAAGCGAACTCACAGGGGGTAAAAGGGTTACAGTTGATGATGAAATATTCCAGATGAGCAGAAAAGTGTTAATCTTTAAAAGAAATATAGTGGCAAAAATAACACATGTATACTGCATGCAAATAACTTGCATAATAATAATAATACCTGTCTAAAGAGGAAACTCTTGGGTACAATCGAATTCCTTGATAACATGGGAAGAATTCAGCTTTCTGTATTTCCCAGAGACGGCTAGTTGAGGCATGTATGCTGGCCAGTTGAAGCCAATGTGCATTTCGTCTCCTGAGGGTGTCAGAGAGGAGGTCGTGTCCTAGCATGCCTCCTTCAAAGCTGTCTCCTGATTCTTGTGCAGCCACCCTGCTGCTGTGTGTCTAAACCTACAGTGTGAACATGAAAACTTTTCATTTTTCGAAACATTTTTTTTTTAATGGCACACAGTTGGTACACGATAAGCAAAAAGGACTATTCGAATCCAGCCCTGGTGTGTCGGCCTGCAGGATAATTGCGTGGATGGTGGGCAGCTGTGCCCCCATCAGGGGCGTGGCCATGGGAGGCGGGCAGACGAGAACGCTGCACCTGATACACAACAACAGGGGAATGACAGACAAATGAGGACAGGAGATCAAGGGAACCAGAGGAGCACACAAGGCCTAAGACAGGGACCCGGTCAGAGGGTCCATTCTGCAGGGCTCTCGGCATTATCCACCCTATTAATTAAGCATGTTGGCAGGGTCATTTTTGCTCATTTTTGAACAGGCTAAATTACCGAAATACTGATGGGAATGTAAATTCTGGAGTTATATGGTCATGAACAGGGGCGAACCGGTGACCCGGAAGTTACTGTGAGACCAGCCCACTGAATGCAGAGCGCGTTGCCCCCTCAATGCAGCGCACATTTCCACCAGTCAGTGGCCTACTTGGAAAAAAGACTCACACACAGATTATTTTGAATGAATACAAAGAAGTTACGATATATCAGAGGTATCAGTAGTGTTGCATGCTGGGTGTGTGATTGTGTGTGTTTAGTGGTTTTGAAGGTGCATAACCAAAACAATAAGCTGCATCTTCATCCTGTTGATATCGAAAATTATTACTGTTTACTGTATTTTCTTTGTTCACTCTTTTATGTTTTTCATCTCAAAAGGGGTCGGGAACACACACACATACACACACACACACACACACACACACACACACACACACACACACACAGCATTCTCCCACACCCTGACAATATGTTTGTTGGTTTGTAGTTCACTGTTCCCTGGTTGTTATTTATTATACTATTTTTATCCTTATACATATTAAAAGACTTACTAACTGAGCACACTCCGGTGCATTTGCAGACATGGACTGAAAGCTAAAAGCTGACAAAGAAACCGAGGCTGATTCCAGCACCATTTCTTTCAGACAAACCTTCCCTGAGTAATGGAAAAAATAAACACCAAGCACACAAATCACATAATCGCTTTTCAATAATAAATGATTCTCACCTCTGCTTTTTCCACAGCGGACATGTTTTGTTCATCACAAATCATTTGTTTCCGTATTGGGATCAGAATTGAGGGTCAGAGGTGGAACTTTCAGAGTCGAGCGTCACCATAAATATATATTTTACTTTGTAGCCACTGACCCCTCATTG
Organism: Gasterosteus aculeatus; assembly: GCF_964276395.1. Classification (NCBI taxonomy): domain Eukaryota; kingdom Metazoa; phylum Chordata; class Actinopteri; order Perciformes; family Gasterosteidae; genus Gasterosteus; species Gasterosteus aculeatus. Next base: position 20,188,414 of record NC_135705.1, read on the forward strand.
AGTAAATTATTAATCAGGCGCTTTGTGTGTGTCTGTGTGACTCAGCAGCCAGAGTCATTGGGTTACACCTTTGGGTGTGTATGTGTACGTGCTATGGAGCGTAGTCTCACCCTTGCTGAAGGCAAACAGTTCCACAAAAATATCAGGTTGCTGTAAGAGGACAAGTGTTTCTTTTGGGCTGTTGTGCTACTTTTTCTCCGTTCCTGTGTTCATATCAGTTACTTTCCTACGAGTCCACCGATAGTCGTGATCTGGGAAGCAGAGAACATATTCTCTTCCAAATACTGGGGAACTCCAGGTGCAAAGGGACCGGAGTAAACCTACTAAGTGAACACAAAATGACGTTAATCATCAATATATTACTACTCTGTGTAATAGCTGCATAGGTGGAAGCTCAGAGAATCGTTTATAACGTTCAAGTTGAAGTTATAAACCAGCATTCAAATGCAGTGTAATTTCACCAGTCCACACTAATATTAGCGTTTTAGTATTTTATTTGAATAGACTCTCTGGGTTGATTCAAGCTACTCTGATCCAACCTTTTTCAATAACAGCTAATACATTATTATACGTCACACACAACAACACTCAGCAGTCATGTATGTTGTTGTTGTTGTTGCACTAGTATGTTTAGTTCTATTCTGTACCTGCAGTGGAAACCGGACCAATAACTGATCAATATTTGAAACGTATTTAATTTTAACAAAGTGCTTCCATTGGAAAGGGCACAGCGTTTCTAGCCGACCAATAACTGATGCTTTGCAAACCATATTACATGATGCTACTCAGCCAATGTTAACTCTTCCCACTTGTAGCACAAATGTTTTATGCAAGTGTAACAGGTTGGTCCTCTGGGGGGTGAATGACGAGCATGAGGCAGTCTGATCCATTATAAATGTTTTTATTTAATGATTCCCACCCAAACACAGCCAGCTCCAGCCTCTCGCTGTCGCTGGATCTCTCCTACTTAACAGGCAGAATACAAACACTGATTAATTTCAGCTGAGGCCAATTGCGCCCCCCCCCGGCACCGTTCCCTGAACCACTCCCTTCTGAGTCCCCCCCCTGCAGCCGAGCCAAACCACGCCCGCCACCACAGCAAACAAACCCATTCCATCCCGTTATTGAGTAGTTAATAGAACTTCATCATATCGGACTAAATCATTGCATAAGTGGTCCAGTACGGTGGTGTTCTCTCTGACTGGACCTTTACTGTTGAATGTAATACGTGGGATTAAAATATGTAATAATGACACACAGAATATTAATGCTGTTTATATTCTTTACTGTGCGATCAATTAACAACGTACTCCAACAACATCATAGTGTGAATCTTGTTGCGCATGACAAACAGCGCTTTGTGTGTTTGTGTGCGTTTGTGTGTACACTTTCAGTACCTGACTAGTTCAAATTGCCCTTCGGTTGTCAGGGAATGCAACTCTTTCAATCCTGTCAATGTGTCAGCTACAGAGAGCGAGGGCCGTACACTTCCCAAAGGAGAGATATGACTCTTCAAGGCACATTGAACACACGTCCTTCTGTCCTTCAGCCCTTTCTTTAAAGTTTGTCCTTCTACACTACCCTTCCTCTCTCTTGCTCCATTGTTTCCTCCATTTCCAGTTTTTTTCTTTCTCACTATATTTCTAATCTAATCTAATCTTTTCTCTCTCCCTCCTCCCAAAAAAATGATCGCAGACAATAACACAGAAGTGTTTGAGATAATCAAATGTTTTTATATATATATATATATATATATATATATATATATATATATATATATATATATATATATATCTCTATATATAGATATATATATATATAGATATATATATTTATAGATATAGATATATAGAGATATATATATATATATAGATATATATATTTATAGATATAGATATATAGAGATATATATATATATATATAGATATATATATTTATAGATATAGATATATAGAGATATATATATATATATATATATATATATATATATATATATATATATATATATATATATATATATATCTCTATATATCTATATCTATAAATATATATATCTATATATATATATATCTATATATATATATATCTATATATATATATATATATATATATATATATATATATATATATATTACCTTTCCTCTCTCCTGCATTCATCCTTGACCACCTGAATAAAAGAACAAAGGAAAGACAAAGGAGGGGGGGGGGCTTCACACACACACACACACACACACACAAACATACACACACACACACACACACACACATTCTTCCCATAGACCCACCTCTGTTGCTAGGTTACGGCTCCCTCTTGCAATACAACCAATTGCATCACCTTGTATCACGGCTGGGGGCGGGGCTTTGGACTGCTCCAGCGTGGAAGGAAGTGACTCCGTGACATCATTTCCTCTTGCTGCCATTTGTCATCACACTGCTCCTCCTACACAGACACAGTTTATCTGCAGTCAAAGAAGACACAACAAACTTGTCGACATGGTGACAGCACCGCTGACGCACACACACACACACACACACACACACACACACACACACACACACACACACACACACACACACACTCAAACACATGTTATTCAACAATTGTCACTATGTTCTTTTGTTCTTTTGATTTTATATGAACATCTGGACAAATGACAATGTGATAATAAGTGTGTTGTTAGGCGGGTTATTTTATTTTAAAATTAGATTAAATTAAATTGAATTTGATCTCATTAGGAAAAGGCAGAGAAATTATGAAGTCATTGGAGTTTGCCTTGTTTGTTGGAAATTATCCTGTAGCATACGAGCTTTGGCTGAGAATGATTATGAATGGATATGATTGATGCCATTTTCAACACACACAATTATTTACCATGTAATTTTTTATTCAGCGACTATAACAAGCCTTTCAAGGAAAAATGTTTTCCTTTAGCAGCTCAGCATATCTTTTTTTTCATATTTAAACTGCATTTGAATCTCAGGTCTTTTGTAGAGGAGGACAAAGCCAGTGTTGTGCTGCCCTCTTGTGACATACAGGTGCATCTCAATCAATTACAATATCATAAAAAAATACTTCTGTTAGTGAGATTTACATTGCGTTACACGTAAGGAAATTAATATATTATAAGGAAAAGCCCAAATTATAATATTAAATAGCCTAAAAAAATGAATGAAAATGAATAAAAAAATGTAAACATAAATGTTGTTCTACTAAAAAGTATGTCCTATTGTACACTATACAGTATGCAGTCAATGCTTTTTTGCTTGATTTGATTGACCTTTTATTGATCTACTGCATCAATGCCGCGTGGCATGGGGGCCATCGGGAGGTGTTATGGAAGCCCAGGTTGCTCAGTTTCTACCCAGCTTTCCTATTTCCAATCAGAGAGGATGCATTGGAGTATATACGTGTTAATGCCCTGACAAATGCTAACCAGCAGTGCCCTGTCATCCTGCTTATTGTCTCCTCTTCCTCCCAACCCGCTTTGAGCTCTGCCGGCCCATCGTTATCTTCTTTTATTTTAAAAGGTACAGTAGGTATACAGTTCAAATTCCTTTCCTTCTGTTTTATGCATGGTCCTGCATGTTCATTCTACTGATCAGAGGTGTGTGGGAGGTTAGTTAACTAGTAACACCTTTTGTAAACCCACGTTTCAAACTTAAAACCTGAGAAATGACCTGGGAGCGTCAGGATTTAAGCAACGCTGTTTGGACCGCTGACATAACTAATTATTTTATAACAATATATGACCAGGAATTGTGCATGGATATGTTTAAAGGATAATTCTGGTTTACCTTGACACTGGTTTTGTATATTTATTTTATTAATAATATTGTGATCACCAATGATATTGATGGAAACACGGTGGTATCGATGAGAAAATGTCAGGGCAAAAACGCCTGCAGTCTACAGTTCAAAGCCATGAATCACAAATGAGCCCCAATGGAGGTCACAATCGGCACAGAACACCAGTTGGTCCTCCCACCGTCAAACCATCCAATGCAGGCATCACAAGTTAGAGACACACTTTCTATTGGAACTCTGATCGATATTACTTACTTCACAGAAGTTGTGCATGAATTCAGTACATCTGAAAAGTCACTTTCAAATGTTTGTTCTACAAGATTTTTTTAGTCTGTCCTCCAAATAAAGTGGTTTACCAATATTAATAAACCAGAATTATCTTAATATCTTCAATTGAATGCGTCTTGATTTCATGAGCAGATGTTTTTTGATGATGGGATGCTGACAAAACAGTGATAGCAAGACCGCTACTCACGTGTTGTATCTCTGCTTTGTCTCTGCAGGTGAGGTTGGAGAAGGAGCCGGCCGAGGATGCAGAGTTGAAGGATCCTCTTGTGTTTTGCATGCAGGCACAGCACGCTGGGACCAGGACATACTACTTCAGTGCAGATAGCCATGAGGAACAGAAGGAGTGGATTAAAGCCATGAACGAAGCTGCAGAGGTCAACATTCAGCAAACACAGAGGTGCAGTTCACTCACAGCATCACACACACACACACACGGGGAGAAACTATTTGATTGTGACGGTACCATGTTTTCAATTTGCAATACAAATAAATTGAATTGAGGTACAATTTGGTATGTGTAGTGAAAATTATGTTAAAATGAAAAACATGGACAAAACTGCTTGATATGGAGATATGTTTCTGTTAGATTATTATTCAGTAATTATTTTAAAACAACAAAAAAGTGCCTATCTATCCCCATACCTTTGTTTTTCTCCGCATTTCATAGAATGAATACTATAGAAGATCCCAACCACACCATGGCGACCAAGGCAACTAACCAACAAACACAGCAACCTCCTCACACACAAAGACACTGTGACACTGACATTGAAAACACCCCCCACCCTAAGATCAACGTGCTCAACAGCCCGGAGACCCCTACACCCTCCACCCCCTGCTCCAAACAAGCAGGAAAAAACACAGATGGAAGAAAAGGAGAAGGGGAAGTTGAAGGGGAAGGACCTGTTCCTGACAATGCCTCTCACCCAAGCCACCATCCAAATGGGTGGGGCAGCAATGGCCTTCGTAACGCAATGCCCCTCAACAGCAATAACAAGCCCCCTGCATCCAGGAGTCACAGTCAACATTGTGCCCCCCAGGGACACCCAGGAGGGGGTGTTAGCCCATCATATGATCCCACGGAGCAGCAGGATAACGTGGTGCTGAGGAGAGGATTTGTGCCCAGGACGGCTCCAGAGAGGGTTGCCCAGAGGAAGACCTCCATGGTCCAGTTGCAACAATGGGTCAACCACCGGCGGACAATGGCCTCCCAGGAAGACATCCACAGGTAGAGCAGTATAGAAGGGGAGAAATATGACGAATATGTCTTTTCAGTGTGGTATCTGCATCTTCGTTCAGGATGGTATTTAGGCGGTCATGGGGATAATGTACCAACACTGATAGTGTAACTTTTGAAAACCACTGGCCTCAGTAGCTGGTGCACAAAAATGTTAATGTCAAATGCTGGTTATAATACAGCTGGCTTTCCTCAAATACATGATTTCATTTTTTTATTTAGCTTGTCCTTCCTTGAAAAAAACCAAGAAGTTCTACACTGTATACAGTGTAGAACTCTTTGATATATATACAATCTACTGCTGTTGTTTTAACACCCTCGGTTATTACCCTCTATTTTCATGACTTCCAGCCTTTCTAGTTACTACCCAGTGAACCACGGCGTATTAGATGACTACTTTGGCTACCCAGGTGGACCCCCGTACATGGAGGAGTACCCTCTTTATCCGCCAGGAATGCGACCTGAGAGTATCTGCTCTGTCTCTGCTTTGGGGGGATACAACCGGCGCTGGACCTTTGAGGAAAAGCGTCACTCACTGAGAGACCGATCCCAGCTGTATGGATCTACGATGCCCAGGGACCAATGGGGGCCCACATACTGTGGTGGAATGGAAACATCAATGAGACGTCTGTCCATCCAGCCACGCTCCAGGTCTGTGCCCAGGTCACCATCGTTATCATCAGGGGGGCCCTACTCTCCAGTACCCCACAACTTTGCCTCGCCGGCTCGATCCACATCTGGCTGCTTCAATCGGTTTCCAGGGAGGATGAGGGAGGATGTGATCTATGCGGATCCATCAGTCTACAGCCTGAGGAGATCCCTCAGCCCACCAAAGGTAAAACAAAGGACAACTTTGGATTTTTGGTACTTAATCCAATTAAATGTGTCAACAATGCTTAGAATTAAGGATTCAAATGAAAAAAAATAATCAGCTGAAAGAATGAAAGAAAGTTCACTGAGATTGCTGTCATTTATAATGATAAAGACCTTCATTTGCTGGTATTACTTTCCTCCTATCACGAGGTCGCCATTCAGGGCGGGACATATACAGTATAAATCAGCACACAGCATTGTCTGCTTTACTTTTTCTCTTCAGAGAACCTCAATTTCCCAGGGCAGCAGCGGCTAGCTGTAGCCGCTAATAATCACTGTTGTTTGGCCAATTCATGGCCCCCCATCCGACAATCTCAGACTAGCATTTTGTAATGCAGCATCGGACACATGAAGCTGATGAGCAGAACCTAAATGAGCTGAAGTAGATGTGATTTTGTGATTACGTTTTGGACCCCGAACATAATGAATGGATCGGTCCGTAAGTCTCCGGACTCACCAGGGCCAGCAAGAGATCAGCATTTTGATCAACACCATCATCTGGCGCCACAGAGCACTGTACGTCAAAACCACCACACAGGATCAGTTTCTCCCACAAGATATTATTAGTGAGCGCAGCAGGCGTCTTCAGCCCACCGCCGGCAAATGATATATATATATATATATATATATATATATATATATATATATATATATATATATATATATATATATATATATATTTATACGGTTTACATACATATATATATATATATACACTGTAACCAAATCCATCCTGACGCCACTCTAACAACTTCTTGCTTCCATTCCTCCTTTCCTTCCTTTTTTCCTTGCCTCCACTCCCTCCTTCAGTATGACTGCCCCGGTTATAGGAGGTCCTTAAACCAAGGATTATACAACTACAACTACCCTGTAACCCCTTCCATCCGCAATAAAATGGTATGTGCCACTAATGTGCTATAAAACATATGCGTCTACTGGATTAGGTGTCCTGAGTGCCAGGCACAGTCTACAGTAGTTATGGCATTGGTATGTGTAGCTTTTCTTTATTCTGCACATCTATTTTCTATATATCAGTTCTAACTCTGTACTAATCTCTTTCTAGTCCTTTTCTATCCTCTACTCCTCCACGCTGTCCTCTCTAACACCGTACTGCGATCCTTTTTGTCTGCACATTTGCGTGTGTGTGTGTGTGTAAGATTACCCAAATAATAAGAGAAAGATGACTTAAAACCAGGCGTGACAAACCTCTTAGGGCTCCACCAATCTGACTCATAATCAAAGAGGTATAAAGCTTCCAAGAGGCCCATGAAGTTCTGTGCGCATCAAGCCACTGTGGCCACATCTAAAGTTGCATTGCCAAACATTGCCAATGTAAATTTCAAACATAGATAACAAAACACCCATTCTAATTCTAGAGATTAGACAAAAGAACAGTTAAATAAATAGGTGTTAGTCAGAGATTTAAATGCATTTATTTTTGCCCAGAAGCTGTGAACCTTTAGTGTGAATGATCGGTTGTGGAGCTTTGCTTTGCTTTGCTTTGCTTTGCTACTGTGTACACGCAAACCTTATCTGTACAGTATGCTTGCATGTGATTTCCATGTGTGTTGCTGTTGCTGCTGCTAGACACAGGAGGACATATTGGACCTTCAGCTCCAGCGCAACCTGGATTATTTAGACCAACAAGTAAGAAGCTCACCACGGATTATTGTTGGCCGTCACATACCGCATTACGCATGCTGATTCTCCCAACATCTGTTGCATACAGTTGAATTTCCGGTGTTTTTTCTTTACTTAAAAAGATCCTTGCCCATGAAGTAACTTTAAAAAATATGATTTGCTTACCCCAACACAATTATGGTAATTTTGTCAGTCCCTCGGTGACTTGGTAAGGAAAGCTGCTCAATTGGCTCGGTCACCTGGAAAGTGTACGGAAAGCACAGCAGGCAGGAATCAGCCAGCAGCACTAAAATCATGTCCTAAATATTAATTCCATATTCCAGCTGTAATTTCTTTTGAATTTGGAACTAAGTCAGCCACGTGGCTTTGACCAAAGCTTCTCCAGTATTTAGTCCAAAGGCCCATATAGACACCTACTACTCTACAGTCCTGGTCTAGTTCTTATGTGGCCCATACTCTAACATGGTCAAACAGATTGATGATAATATTCTTCTTCATCATTACATCAGAAGCTTACATCACACTTTTTCCTTCCGCTTGACTGTAACGTTTAATCTGCCGCAAAAAACAAAAAACCCGAGGCAGGAAAATGATCAATACAAGATGTTAAAATGATGCGGATGGTCCTTGTAACTTTTTAAATAAATTCGTCTTCATGTTCCTCTGAATTAGGAGCTTATTATACACATTAAATAGTTGTTTTTTTCACACCGGGACAGTTAGTGTTCGTGCTGTTTATGGATTTAAATCATTCAGATGATTTGTTCAATGTTGTCTCTCACAGGTGCCTCCTTTTTATGAAGTCTTCAGCAGAGAGTTGCATCCTACACTCAAGCTCAATGAAATCGAGACCAGTGTAAGAAACACCCCAATGCATGAATAACAACAACAAAAGCATAGTCCTGTGTGGTCATGACCAATTCCTCCTTTTAGATCAGACCAACTCTATAAACAAGAGGGTTTTCCTAGTTTCTGTTGAATAACTTTACTTCTTCCCCATCAAACCACTTTGGGATGGTCTGGAAAGCTGAGGAAGACCTTAATGCCCAACATGGAGTGCAGAGCGTTTAGCAGCAGATTACATGTGACACATTCAGTCATCACATAGAGGCTTAATGTATTCATCTCCCTAGGACTGATACTGTAACCATGTAGTGACACACATACCTGCACATGTCACTGTAAACAGCTAAATATATATGGTAATCATCTATTGTTGGTCTGACACAGAAACTCTTGAGTCGACTGTGTGAACAGAATGGAATTTGGAAAGAACATGAAGCTGTTGTCCACAGACTGCGAATGGAGAAGGTACATCATTCCCACAGTATTTTACCATGTGTTTAAAGAATGTTACGGATAAATAAAGCTCTAGTTGTGTTCTAACATTACAGCGTATAATAATAGAAGCAAACTTGTTTAATAAACTAAAATATGCCATCTAAGTTCTCTCTTTCTTGCTCGCCATGCTTGCGGTCTCCAGGACAGCCTTGAAGAAGCACTTGTGATCACTCATCAGGAGCTGGAGCTGTTCCACACCCAACCGTTGGCTCTGGACAAACTGCGGTTTAAAAAGGACACTCTGCAAAACCAGCTGGTCAACATCAGAGGACAGCTCTCCCAGGCCTCTAGTGTAAGACACCGCATAGCATGTCCACCAAGTGGCTGCAATACATAACAAAAACAACATTATGTCTGTCTATTTTTTGGAAGTATATATATCCTCCTAATATAGAATTAGCAAAAGTAATAGATAGAAGAGACATTTTACAGATCTATACTTTGTTATGGCAATCCTAAAACTCCATAAGTACAATATACATGTCACATACCATCAAGTTCTTCTGTTTCACACGACATATTTTCAGACATATTAGCTGTGTTTGGAGACACTAAAACAATATCCAGATTGTAACACAAATTGTAAGCAATGGAATAACACATGTAATTAGATCTCAGTTGTTCATGTACACTCACTTCATTCTGAGAGTCAAACGCCAATATCAAGCATGTTTGTTGATCTTTTTCTTTTAGGCTTTAACCACCAGTCGTATGGAGTTTGAAGCATTAGAGGATGAGGCCAACGCCATTCATGGAGACCTGTGGGAGCAGCTTAATGCAGGAGGGCAGGTAAAGGTCAAAATTGAAAGCTCTATTAATATGTACAATAATGTCATGGAAAAACACCATTTTAATATGGTATAATATGGAGTAGTCTGTCCACCATCAGCTATGGTCACTGATATTTCTGCCGACAAAACAATATAAATTAATGGAATCTGCTTTGTGGTACTTACATAATTATTTAAAAGTTTCTTTAATTTTACGTATTTCCCTCTCCCATATGACTTTGTCTGTCCTGGATTTTTGCAGAGTGAACTGGTCCATAGGCACATCCAAAAAGAGTTTTGGAGAGTCCAGGATGTATTGGAGGGACTGCACAAGAATAACTCATCCAGAGGCACTGACACAGCCAAGCATAAAGGTATCACACCGCTTCTGGGAAGACATCCCATTCACTACAAGCAACCTGTATATCCTACGGACTGTCTTCCTGACCCCCCCAACTGCATTTCTTTCTCTTCAACAGTGGCCAGCGGTGCATCAGGCTCCTTTAGTACCAATAGTCCAGCCAGTCCCCTGAGCTCAGTAAGCTTCACCAGCCCACTCAGCCCCTTCTCCCCAGTGCCCGGCTCCCAGGTCTCCCCCACCAAACAGCTGGGCCCGGAGGTAAGCACCGGACACACCCAGCCGAGAACCAACCCCTGTCCGAACCCAAACACTGGCCCAGGCACGTGCTCCAATTCTATAAACAACCCTGAAGTGCGTATAAGATCAGGCTCTCAACCCCGTCCAAAGTCCTGTATAGCACCTCATTTCCAAACCGACCCTGACCCTAGATGTAGGCCCAAAAGTCACAGGGAACCTGACACAAGTCTATACGATGAACATAAAAACGCCTATGATTATGATTCCCCCTCTCCTCAGCTCTCCCTAACTCTCCAAAACCTTGAGGAGTCCTATAGTATGTTAGACACTGTGTTAGAGGAATCAGACCAAAACCTCAAATGCAGAACCAGGACAAACTTTGACCAAGCAGCCAAACACACTAACAAGCCAACAAGCTCTGACCATCAGGAACGCCGTTGGTCCAACTCCAATGTTTGTAGCCAAGAAGTAAAGGTAGGGCTCAGAAAAGATGTCCATCCAAGCTCCCACCCATATCACTTCTCAACAGGAAACAATGATGGCCTCAGAAATCTGACCCCCAACAAACGCTTTTCTGTGCCTGTTTACCAGATCCTGTTTCTCCAGGACTGATGTTTTATCATTACGTCACAGCCCACATCTTTCTACATCTTCAGTGCCTTGTTTTAGAGGTGCAAGCCTTGGAACCCCATTATTGGATAACTTCGGATACATTAGGTCATGCAGGTTTTAGGGGTTAAGCCTCTTTCTTACCCCAACATTAAGGGGCGAAGGGGGAGCATTGCCGCAGCGATTTCATCAATCACAATGGGGAATTTATTTATTTATTTGAAGACAAGAACATAAACCATGTCAAAGTCAAATGATGATTCCACATTAAATCTGTTATAAACATTTTACATGGAAAAACCCATTTAGTAAAGGCATTGGTCCTTTTAATTGCTTTTGCAGAGAGACTGTTATCTAACCTTAAACTGGTCAGTGAATGTGCTTTTACTACTTTACAGGCATCTAAAAGTGCACGCATCACCAATTTAATTTGGCACAGTTGAGCTTTGGTCTGATTCACTTAAATATTTTTGGGAGTTAAAGTCATGAGTCTTGAGTCTGATAGCGGGGCAAAGTTAAAATTAATGAATGGTTCACTTGTTCACTGTTAAATGTAAAACGTTAGTCCAACAGAGGTGAAAAATGACTCATACCGTGGTGGTTGTCAATGCTTTTTTCAGTCTTTCGCAGACTGTTTATAATACAGAAATTCCCACCAGGTGTTTGATTGGCTGGCTGTGGATTTTCACTTCTAACTCCTGAACACAGGATAAAGACCCCAATCCATAAAATCATTCTCTTGAGTCATTTCTGCTCTGCACTTTGCCTGGCTTATTATCACTCCTCATGATGTGCAGCATTCTGTCTTCCATCTATCCTTCCCTCATTCCTTCCTCCTTCCTTCCTCCCTCCCTATTGCCCGTCTGGTCATCTAGGAAAGTGTTCCCCCAAGGCCTCCGCTCCCCAAATCCTATCACCCTTTGGAGCCCTCCCTTACCTTCCCTCCCTCTATCCCGCCCCTGCCCTTTGACAGCACTGCCTGGCTACGCAGCTTGGGCATCGATGATGGTTACCTTGATGGTGAAGATTCTCAAAACAGAAAGGTATTTGGGTGTTTCTGCTTCCATCCTCCCCTTGCTTCACCCAGTCCTAACTATAATTAATGTTATCTTTTAAAAACATCATTGTTAACCTCGTAAACCAACAGGGACCATTCATCCCTTCAATTTTTATGTCTTCCTTTTTCAAAACTCCATTGTCACTAAGCACTCAACTGATTGCCTCTGATTATCTGCGTCTCACTCGTCTTTTTCTCAAATTTTGTTGTCTTTCTTTCTCTTCCCTCTGTCTTTTTTATTTGTAATTTGCCGCTATATCTCGAATCTGTGCACTGTTAAGACAATATCATCCTTCTCAGAATGCAAAAACTGGGATGCAATTGCTCTGTGCTTTAAGTCACTGCTAAGACGACCAAAGCTGCGCCGGTTGAAAAGTGCTCCGTCAGGTTGTGAATCACCACCGTCCGTTGTAGCGTTCGGTCTTGGTCCGGATGGGAAGGTTTCTGGGTCTGGATCTGGACCGCGGTCCGCCAGTTAGTGACCTCTGGTCTACAGCCACAGATCCCAAAACGTCTGATGTCATCATTATTTTGTACATAATGTATGTCGTCACAGGTAGCAGCACAGTCAACGTTCAGGCATTCTCACATTACGATGTGGAGGAATCATTTTAGCGACAATTTTAGAGCAATATTGGCCTCGAGTAAATGAGTAAATCAACTTGGATTAGAACACATTTGCACCATCCCGTTGTGTCCCATGAACGTTGGCACATTCCTTTTTTTGGAGCGGTTTGTATTCCCGGAAAAATAAAAGCCTTTGTTTTTTCAGGTCCTCTTTGACCCCTCAAACGCAGCGCTGTCAAGAAACCTTTAACTGGTCAACAGATGATTTGGGTCGGAAATAAATATTTCAGATACAATGGTGTGATCAGGCATTACTGTGCCAGCAGATGATGTAAGTTGATACCCGACAACTAACATGATTTCTCCACGATGCAGTCCGGGTTTGCAGAACAGAACATCAGTGATGTGCAGGACCAGAGTCAGGATAGACAATCCACCATGAACAAAGGTACAACAATCAAAACTTATTCTAGTCAATGATCATAAACTAGCAAGTAACCTTTTGGTAGTTACACAGAACCTGATGGAAGATTGACTGATACTGATGACCTACTGGCATTTTAAACTATACATGAAAGAAAATCCATATTCCAGTTCAAAATCCAGACATTTGAGTTTTCATTTTATTGTTTAATCCAGTGCGACTTGTATAGACTGTTTTACAGTATTAGCTGTGAGAATTCAGTTCGCTCTCTCTTTCCTTTCTTTTTTAACTTGTCGAGTTGTGTCCAGTTGGCATTGTCCCTCCTAGGACGAAGTCCCCCACCGACAAATCACACAGCAGCTCTACTGGAGATACGGTCCATAATGGCAGATGTACTAATGGAATTCTTAGGGTAGGTCAACCTTGCCCCATGGTCATTATATCAGAATGTCTGGTTGTTGTCTGCAATGATTGATTATTGGTGTGAAAATAAAATGATTAATTATCAAGATAAAGTATCTCTCTCAGTATCTAAGGTATCATTTTAATTTTCCAGCATATTAAAATATACTATATAATAACCTGAATTATAATATGTTTTCAACCCAGGAGCGTCCAAAGAGTGCAGTGTTTCCTGCTGAGCTGAAGTCAAAGATGAGTGTGGAGGAGCAGAACGAGCGAATCCGACGGCACCAGAGCAGCTCTGTGAGGGACAAGAGGCGGAGTCTAAACCTCTCAGGTGGCCAGTCCCCAGCAAACTACAAAGTGGTATGAGCAACAACGGGATGATGCTTGTGACACAGAGTAGCGAGTACAGTCAAACCTGTCCAGGTCTTTCCGGCCCAGGAGCTCGTGGTGCGTCAGGGCCTTATCTGGTGGAGGAATTGTGTACCAGACATCTAATCCACCCTAAGCCCATGTTAGCAACATGGCACTCTAATGGTGTGGTTAAGGTTAGGCCTTGACCACAAATGGTTAAAGATACGTACTGTCTTCAAATGGTTCAAATTGTGGTTGACTTTCTTGCAGTTTGAACTGTTTTCTGACTTGTTGACTTCATTTACACTGGCAGTGCGTAAGTGCGTCACTGATCATAACTGTTTTCTCGATATCTCCACACTATCCCCCTCACCGTTTTTACAAGGTTATCGTCTGGCTCTCTCACGGTTGAATATTATCTCTATGCACACCGATGAATTGGATATCTGCCCGGAGTCACTTGCTGAGAGCTTATGCTGAAGCTTCTCACACTCATTTAGCGTCTCTCGCCGCCTTGCCAAGCCTGTCTTTTCACTCTTCATCCAAGCCTTTGTCCCCCCCCTGAATGCCTGTTCTTTTGGCTGACCTAGTTGCCTGAGCTCTGCTGTAAACCACGCTGTGTTGTTGTTGTAACTCATTCTGAGCTTTGTTTGGACACAAGTGTTTTCACAGAAGCTGATTTAAGATGTCGCAGCCTCTGTGTACTCGCCAAGACCGTCGGTAACAGTCCTGAAAATTACCGAGCAAACACTCCCAAAGAGCCTCACCAGAGGTTTAAAGAGTTTAAATGTCTGCCTGCATGCAGGAATCAGGTGGACCATGATGTGGTCCGATATTGTTCCATAGAGCACAAAACTGAGTGTGAAGAGAAGTCTGTTTTTGTCCACCAATAGCTGGAGTTTGTCCAGTTTGTTGTAGAGCACGTTGGAAATAAATATCCCGGGAAGCAGTGTCCAAAACCCCCGTTAACGGAACAGTATTCAACTGAAAATAACACCAAAGTAGGAAGTAATAGCTCTATTGTTGCCCTGACGTCTAGCAGCTGTTCAGTGGGGAAAGAGCTCCGGGTATCCCAGCAGAAACATTCATTATCAACAAAAACAACACAAAACAGTCTTTGAATCCGCTCCAAAAAGATTTTGAACAGCTTTTCATGCTTGAGGTTGCAAAATATTTGATCTGTGTGTGTGTGTGTGTGTGTGTGTGTGTGTACAGATTCGTAGGCGGCTGACAGCTCACGAGATTGACATTAATGACTTGGAGGCAGCAGTTCGAGGACAGGGGCAGGAGTCGCCACGGGAAGAAATTGCCCGACTTCGACGGTTGAGGATTGAACCAGAAGCCCACAACCTGGGCAGCAGCAAAGAGGTGAGATCACTGACACAATAACCGTGTTCATCCTTCTGAAAATGTTTCTCATATGAACACTATCTCTGCACACTATGAAGGGAATTTGCAAAAACAAGGTTTAATGTTATCCTAATACCACTTGCGTTTAACTACACTCAGTTTGACTCTGACTTCTAACTGATGAAGAAAACCCAACACGGGTCTGTGTTTACCTGAAATGAAAAAATCTAAATTGATTGATTTAATTTTGCACTTTTTTTATTTATCATTGCTTACTGTTTTCTGTTGTATAAAATGTATTATATTTGAATATTTATTTGTGTTTACATCGGCTGTATGTGTGTGGCTTCACATTTATTCAGACGATTTTTTTCTAGCTGGTGACCAGCAACAAGGTGGTGATCCCGGAGCGTTACATGGATGTGGAGGAATACGCCCCTCTTAGTCCTGAGGAACAGAAGGAGAAGCAGAAGAAACTTGTGCGGATCAAGACCCTCATTGCAAAATCAAAGTGGGTTTTTGGCTCACACATTGATTTCTCTTATTTCAAGACATTATAAAAGCATACCTATTGTTTCAATAAACCACACCTATTTACTTTTCCTTTTAAAACAAACAGGCTGAAATTCCTCTAAATACGGATTTTCTTAGTTTTTTAAGTACATCACATATTGATTGACCAAGAGGTCTTGTTCTCACTACTGAAATTCAGGAATAAAACCATTACTATGCTAAATAAGATCAGTTACAAACTTTGAGAGTAAGAATAAGCACAATGCTTTTTGCATTTCCTTTCACCTACCCGCCATCGATCCTGTGAATTTCCCCATTGTGGGACTAAAGAGGAATATCTTGTCTTGTCAGTTTGCAGAACATGGTTCCTTTGCTGGACGGGCCGGTGGAGGGCGGAGCTCCAGTCAATTCGCAGCAGCAGATGCAGGAGCAAGAGAAGCGTATGGAGATCTCATGTGCTCTGGCGGCTGAGGCCTCTCGTCGCAGCCGTCTTTTCTCCGGTGAGGACTCTCTGGACACGGCCTCCTAGTCACTAACTGTCTCCCTCTACTCCTCACCTGGATCACACACACCTCCTCCCGACACATTATGCACTCACTCTGAAAACTCTTGCTTACGGTTTACATTTTGCCTTGCTTTGGGAAATCAGTCAGGACATTTTTGACAGCAAAAGGTTTTGACATCCATGCATATCTAAGCCGATCTGAATCTGAAGAGCACATTGTGAACCAGGGAAACCAGAGTTAAAGTACTTTATGGTCCAGAGAGGTCACACATCTTCTCTTCAGCGACCGCACTGTGTTCACTGCTTCCATCTCCTTCCAGCCCAGTGCGCCCCCAGTCCCCCCCCCTCCCCCAGCAGCCCGGACCCTCCGCCTTCCTCTGCTGACTTCCCAAACTCAGCCCACGTCCTGAAGTCTTGAGTCACACAGGGTGAGTTTCCAACCATCCTCCAATCTGTTTGAACACTTTCTTTCAGTATCTGTGACTGATTGGATACATTTTGTTTGGTCAGTAGTAGAATTTAACTGTATTTAACTTGTGTTTGTGTAAATATGGAGCATACATTTTGACGTGTTGCTTTCCAAACTATTTCCAGCACTCTCTTATCACTACATAGCAACCCCATCTAGAAAGGAGGAAGACACTTGACCTTAGCCTAACACTTGGTTACATCCACACCAGTAACTAAAACCTAGGTTTTAAAACAAAAATCTACCAAATCCTTTCCTTCAATACTAGAAAGCCTGAAACAATTATTGTGAGCAGGAAGTAGATGTTGCTGTGTATCATAGTAGCCTTTCAGAATAAGAGGTAGTGATTGATACAGACAATTTTTCTCTCAAATCTTTCCTGAGACAAATGTTGCAACTTGTTTTATTTTTCAAACATAGTTATAACATTTACGTTAGGTCTTACTCTTTCTGCATCTCTCACACAAACCACTAATTCACTTAAAAATGATAACATAGGATCTTGTTAACTAGATTATGGGTCGATATATTTAGTCCGCTAATGTCTCCTACTCATTTCCTCTGTGTTTCGTTGTTGTCCATTATAACACTTGTAGTCCCTGAAGAGCAATTACTGTTTGCTAATTGTTCCAATAACAGCGTTTCCTCCACAATTCAGCAGTAGTAAAATAAGAAAATGCAGAATTTACCTGCAAATCAGCTGCTAGTATTCAGTTATCCATGTTGAATAAACTAGGAGTCGATACATAATCCAGGCTGCTGTTGGTGGTGTTCTTCCAGAAGAAGGTCACTTGCGTGAGGAATCAGTGAAGGACGCGTAATGACTGTTCAGTCTCAATCAAGCATCCGTCATTGGTTACAACCTTTTGTGGATTCCCAGTGTAACCGTACTAAAGTACACACGTTTTAAAGGGAACATGGACATGGCCGTATTCCTCTGAGTTCGGATGGGTGAATTATTTGAGCAATTTGAGTGGTTGAAGCCCAGAAAGGCAGAAGAAATGGTCCTGAGCTTTAAAGAAAGGATGAAATTGGGTTGAGCTATATTAAGACTCTCCATCTACTCTAGCTCTGTATTTCACGTGTTACAAAGGCTAGCAGGGAATACTTTTTTCAAGACGCCTTACAAATTTACTAAATATTTTGAAGTAGCCAATGACACTGACCACTGTTCTTACCCTGTCTTTATTTGCTTCTTTTTTTCCGTAGCTCAAGTTCCATCTGCTGTTCATTTGATGGATCATCTTTCTGAGGATTAACTGACGTAATCAAACGATGATGATGGCAAGGGAAGAAAGATTGACATTTTCCAGCAACTAAACTACACTTCACCACAACGCTTTAAAGGCAGTCAAAGGATCTTCCAGGGCTAAAATGTTAATTGAAGCTATAAAGACAAATTTCATCCACCAAAACTCCCGTACGTCTACTCATGGCAGTCTCCTGCTACGAGTGGCACATTGGCAAAAAGGAAGAATTAAGGAATATTTCCACTTAATTTTGCTCGGCACATCATCAACAAAGCTGAGCATTGTTGATGATAGTGCCATATTCTGTACATTGCGATGTTAAGAGAAAGAAGAAAGAGTCACTGTGGTAAAACCTATAGAGAGAATCTGGTCATTATCTTCTAATCTCCAATTAAATCTTGACCGATATGACGTGTGGCCAAGTGAGTAGTGGACCCTTTGACAAGTAAGCATAAAAAGATTGAAGACGCATCCTCTAAGCTGAGGACGGTCCTTCTTAGCTCACTGTGATGCCTGTTTCACCACCACCTCCACCCTCACACTACCCTGGTCCCAGGAAGCTCGTCTGGTATCGATACCACTCATACGACATCATCAGCATAACATACAAACATTATGTCAACTGGATTGAGTTTTGCATCAAAGCGTCTCTCACACCAAACACACAGAGTTTATTGTGTCGCTGAGTCAGAGCATTGCACGAACCAGGACGTAATTTCACAAAGCAGAATATGACAACATTGCGTCCTACTTCAGCTTCAGAGTACTCGCTTTATCATCACCCCATCTGCTGTCATACTCAAGGTCTTTACTTTTATTGTAATGCGCGTTGGCATGCTTGATGTAACTTTTCGGATTGTGTTGAGGAAATGTATGTCACAAGGACCTTGCACAGAAAGCATTGATCCTTTGGATGGATCTTAAAGCCTTTGCCTGCTGTGAATGCTGCCGTGCCTGTCGTTCATCAGTTCACTGTATTTTGTGGTGAAATCTCTATTTGCCAGAAAACATGAAGAAAAATTAGGGCTGTGCCAGAACTCGCTCTGTTGCTCAAGCAGAACTCTCTGTGGAGATGAGATCCGACACAGAGACAGGAAGTGACACTCTTCTCTCTAATATTGTGTTACTGCAGTGGATGATGAACTAAGGTCTACCAAGTGTAAAATGTAACAATAGATGATTTAAAGAAACAGCAAGCAGCAGCACAACCCTCTGCCCGACAACATACTGAAGAACAAAGGAGGGACGTAAACTGCTCAAAGACGAGGTGCATGCGAGTTCAGAAGCCTTGTCAGATAATCAGCTTGTCCTCATGGCAACTACGTTATGGCTGAAGACCTTTTTTAGACAAAGATATCGGCTATCTGGTGGTGAAAGAAAGACAACGTTAGCTCAAGCTACCAGTAGGAAACCAGATGAGGGTTTTGTTGAAGGCACCCGTGACCTCAACACCATTGCTGTACATTGCTCTACATGACCTATATCTATGGCCCGTGATATGCATAAGAGTGTAACTCACCCTGCATCCTATAGGGGAACATGCACCTCAGCATTACATTCTGTGTGCAGCTCCCCCACAGATTGTCTGCATTTATATATATATATATATATATATATATATAAATTTATACCAGCTCTTCTAATCTCACTTTCCATATGCAATAACTGCAATGAACGATATATATATAGATATAGATCTATGTCTATATATAACAAAATCTGTTGTTTGTGTGCAGAGGGTTATGATGCGGTCTTATATATCAACATTTCATCCAGTCATGCATTGCCATTGAGAGAGAGGGTTTTTTCATGTGTTGTGATGATAATAGCTTACGAAGGAGTTAAAAGCAACATGTCTGCACATAGTGGTTGTAAGTCTGACTTGAAAATGGCCAACCTTGAATAATGAAATGAATGCATTATTTCACAATCATGCACACAAATGCATCAAATACACAATTGTGAAATAACACATTTATATTAAAACACTGCCCATTATTGATTATGTATTCATTCTTATTTTCATGCTGACACTTTCTGTTTATATATGGTAAAAAAAAATGTATGTTACATTTTGTTTCATCATTGATGCATTGGAAATGGTGGTCTATCTTCAAATGTCACACCCCCCCCCCCCTTTGTTGTGTGTATAATATATAGATTTATTTTTGCTCTTACACTCTTCAATGTTGGAGTGACCTGCCTTTGTAGGAATGTGTTGTACGTCCATCGTCAGAGAAAGTACAACACAGAATTTAACTGACAATTAGTAAACAAATCTTACTACAATGAATTATGACAAGATTTCTTTTCGTCTTCTTGTTTTGAGTATCTTTTTGAAAGGGTCTACAATAGAGACAGTTCATATTTTTTTAGATGCATTCATATTCAATGACAATTTTACACTCAAATACGTTATACGTAGAATTTTCCAGAAAAAACTTTTTTTCATGCTCTTGATGATTGTTAGATGATATTTTTGAATTAACTGGTATCTATCTGTGTTAATAAATGAAAGCCAAACAGTGGTGTCCAATATTTGATACTCGATGTAGCATTTGTGAAAGATGGAAATAAAGAATATATAGATAATATAAATTTGTCATGTATAAAATATTTTTATTTAATTTACAGTATATCCTGCTATCACATATAACCATTGCCATTTTGGGGGAAACTGCTTGAACTATGCAAATAATAGAAAATGGACATATGAAAATGCTTGCTTTCAGAAAACCTTGCAATAAAGGAAATGTATACTTGTGATAACGTGTTTCTCTAGATGAATTAATCACAGTATTTTATAAGATAGAACATGCCTGTATCAATGATCTAATCACTGCTCTAATTTTGTGTTAATTTTAAAATTCAATCCCAAAAAGACTACTGACATAAATTAGGCTCTGTGATGATATTCTACAGTCTTTGTAATATCAAACTGTATGTCTGAATGAATAAAGTGAAAAAATAAATCAAGGCATCTGAGTCAGTCACTCATCAGGTACAATTAAACATTGTTGTTCTCCACCGCCGACCAGCTTCTCTGGCAGATTAACTGAAAGAATTGGACGTCCTTCAATCAAACGGCCCTCCGCTTCTCCTTATGGGGGACTTAAGCACCCAGACAGAGAGGTCATGTGACCTACTGCTCCTACTTTCACATACCTTTGCTCCCTTACTTAGTCCTTTCCCTCCATCTCACAAAGCCAGCAACCACTTGGACTTCACCAGAAACTTCTCCACATCCAACCTCACTTTGAGTCCACAGAAAAAAGAGGCTGTTCCTTTCAGTTTATTTGCCGTTGTACTGTTAGAAAATCATGGTTTTGGTGATCGACCCCCTTTCAAAGTAGGACGTGCACGCTCGATGATCCTCATAACTGACGTCTGGTTCAGATTGTTGCCGTTGTTTAATCCCACGGCGCCTTAGTAGATGGCCGGTGTTACACCCCTACTGGTCTTTTCACCTACTGCTTTCCCTACGCGTGCGTGTTTGTGGAAATTTTATTAAATAATAGTGTTTTAACAGTCACAATAAATAAATCATTGAAAAACCAAATAAAGCAGCTCTAAAGAAAGCATGCTGGACAGCAGAAGTCCTGCTCCAAAGGTGGTTTCCCAGTGCAAACCCAGTGGAACCACAGATGGATGTGTTCCAAGACACGCCCAAGGTAACCAGTTGTTTTAGATCCACGACACCAAAAGGTTTCCTTCGTGCTGATGTACGTCAACGAAATGGATAAATTATACAAAGGTTGAGCAAATGTCTGTGAGTCACTGTGGTGCACTGCTAAGAGCAGCCACCAGGTTAATGTTTTGATGTTTTGACCCACCGGGTTCGAATCGAGGTTGTGCCGATCTTTCCTTTAATATTTTTTTTCTAATAAATGTTTTCATACACGGCTGTGATGTGGTGCTCGCTTATACAATCGTAAACGCTGCAATGGATTTGTGATGCGTTTTGAAGCTGTTCAAACGCGCTGGATCGATAAGTTGGTTTGTAAATGTCTCGCTCGCAGTCGTCTCCTCCACGCTGTGTGTTGTTGTTGTTCAGAGTTTCGCGCGGCTGCCGCGGCGTACTGATGTCGTCACCGACAGGCAGACTGAATCCAGTAACGTTTAACGCGTCTAAAGTGCTAAAAAACAAACAAACAAACACACATCCATGCCGATGTTGTGCTTAAATCCAAAGTATTGATACAAATCGATTATGTACCATTTCAATCGATATGTAATTGATATATGTCGTCCGGAATGCCGATTTGCTGAGCACAGATCGATTCAGTTGGATTGCAGGAATATAAATCGATTAATCGATTCAGTGGATGAATCGTTACACCCCGAGCACTTATGGTAAAGCACTTTGTATTTTGGCTTTTCTTGATTCATGTTGTTCTGGGTCTGTACCCTCATGGTTGAATGCACATACTTTAAGTCGCTTTGGATGAAACAGCTAAATGAGACTCGTAGACTGGGTGATGAACATTAACGTTTGGAAAGGAGGGCTACACTATGTAATACAGAAACATCTCAGAGCCAAACGACTTGTAAAAGTCTGTGAATGGCTGATTCCATCCCTCAATAGCGGCCTACTTATCAGAAGATTCCCAGCGATTGGGGGCTCCGTCTACGCCTGCTCAGGGTTAATGTTCAACACATCGACAACATCAACGCACAAAGGTCACTGTGAAAAGGCAAGGAGCCATTTGTTCCCGACTGTCACAGAGCGGAAACCAAGCTCCTGAGTGGAGGGGGAGGAAAGACATTAGTGATTCCCACGATGGCCATCACAGAGTTACAGAGTAAGTGCTTCTACATTTGCTCCCTTCTAAAGTGTTTGGGTGGAGCTGTAATCCCAGCGCACAGAGTATTGGTTTGATATCTGAATACTGACATCTAACAGCGGGAGCGTTACAGCTCATGGCAAAAGACCGCAGGATAATAAAAGAGAAACACTTAAAAAAAATGTTTGGAGCACTTAGATTCACCTCCAGTTTTAGTTGAAGGTTCTTATCAGATCAAGAAACAGTGATACACTCATCGTGTCGGAAATGGTCTAAAGATGGTTCAGCTTTATGCCTAAAGCATAAATAGAATCATAGTGGGCAGTATGAAAAAAGAAGTTTTGAATAGGAAACATAAGTTATTGGGGCTCTTCAGTGCTGACTGATACATGTCCATAGGAGGTTATGGGAGCTCCTGTCAACAGTTTGTTAATGGGGATGAATGATTAAATGTAGTGTTCAAAGTGCTTTGACTGGTTGGAAGACAAAGGGCAATACAAGTACCATACTACTAGAATCAGGAATAAGGAACATTTATTACCAAAATATGTCAGACATACAAGGAATTTGACTTGGTGGTTGGTGCATTACAATCAGAAAGACAATGGACAACAAGGAATTTAAATTAAAATTAAAAGTTAAAAATAATAGGTCAAAAATAAAGTGCACCAGCGAGCAGAAAGTGATATGTGTGTATGTGCATGTGGAGCGTGAAGGGAGTGACCGGTGGAATGTGAGAGAAGACTCTGTTCTTCCTGAAATCCACAACCATCTTTCCTGGTTGTTCTGGCTGCACCCCGACCCCAGATGGTCAGACTCCCACCAGAGATCAGTCCAATGAGGATGGGGGTCACATCTGTGGGTGGACAGGGAGGCAGAGACAGACACTAGTTGCTTTTTGGGTACTTGTCTTTAATTAATATGGACAATAGAAATAACGGGACTTTCTCTGTCACGACCTTCCATCACTCCTTGTTCGACCTTCTCTGGAGCGCCGCTGAATTAGCACTCCTGATTTTTTAAGTGGAGAGAAACATTTAACCCCACACAGGCACCCCGCCCGCCACAAACATACTGTCCATTGAGGGTTGATTCCATATCTATCAACCACAACTGTAAAGACTGTACATGTCCGTTTAAGTTCTTTTAACCCTTTGTGTGTTTGTCTTCCAGAGATTGGTGTTGGTCTGACGGGCTTCGGTTTATTTTTCCTGCTCTTTGGTGTGCTGCTGTATTTCGACTCTGTTCTTCTGGCCTTCGGGAATGTGAGTCATCTTTTATGTCAAATCTCCTCACTGTCAGCCGTCACTGGCTCATTTCACAAATGATGTGCCTTTGGGCATAAGTCATCAAACAAAACAAAAACAAAGAAAACACAGTCGAAATGAGAAAGAGACTTGTAATCTAGTCAATTTTCAAGTTGATGTGTGTACAATAATTGTTTGTCCTTCATCAGAGCTCTTTCCCGCAAAGCTTCTCTGATCATTTTGAATCCTCAAGCCCGAATCTCCCTTCCTTCATCCTTTCTGCCCTCACAGACTGTGTTCCATCACAATCCACATCGGATTCCTCATCCAATTCCCCCATTCTAACCCAATCATAAACCAGTTTAGGCCAACTGCCAATTCCACATATGTTGAGTTGTATTATGCTCATTTTAAGATTCATACTAATATTTAGGGTTTCCACCTTAATACGTTTGCATGCTGTTAAAAAGCATTTCAGAGAGAGAGATAGAACACAACACGTAACCGGTCGAGCCTGCAGCTGTTTCTCTTATGTTGTTTTTGTGGCCGCCTGTATCGTGGTCTGTGGTCCATTGATCATATAATGCATGTTTGATAAGTGTTTAAGAGTGTTTCTTTAGATAGCTAGTTCACCATTAAATGATAAAAAAATAGAATGCATTCAATGGAGTTTTAAGCTCAGAAATGTCTCATTTGTTTGGCTTTTTAGATTCTCCTTCTGACTGGTTTGATGTTCATCATTGGACTCAGGAGGACAGCCCACTTCTTCTTCCAAAGACATAAGTTCCGTGGTTCTTTCTTCTTCTTGGGAGGCATATCTCTGGTGCTGTGCCGTTGGCCCATCATTGGAATGCTGATGGAGACTTATGGCTTTGTGCTTTCATTCAGGTAAATCCAGTTTGTTTTTTCCCGTGTGAATTTCTTTTTATGGAAAGACTATCGCCAACATAAAATGTTTATATATTGTTTCGTGGCTATGTGAAATTATTTAACGATTCAGTTTCTGGAGAGAAAAACAAGGCCTCAAATTAAGTCTTTGTCCGATGGATTTTTGTTCCTTTGTCTCATATTGTAGAATCGGACTGATTTTCTCCATGTGTCCCAGATTATGATTAGTTTAGTTTGTGTCTCATGCTGTAAATGATCCCGTTCAAACCCCACAGAAGAGGTGTTACATTTCAAAATTTTAAAATAAAATACCAGATATGACGGAAAAGGAAGAGGATGTTTGTTTGCCCATCACACGGTGTTGTTTCCATCTGCAGGTCCTTCCTCCCCATGGCCGTGGCATTTGTGCTGTCCTCTGTGAACATCCCTCTCCTCCCTTCTGTACGGTTTTGTTTTTAACTCAAATTAAGATGCTACAATTTCCTTTATTTCATATGGATTAGAAATGGCACTACGTGGACTTAAAATATGTTTTTTATTGTTTTCTGTTAGTAACCCTTCACCAGCAGCTCCTCTACGGTCTAAAGAAAATAACCTGTTGCAGCACGGCGGGAATGCTGATTCCTCTGATCCTGCGTGACCAGAGGGGGACGACTGATAAGCGACTGCACGACAATCAAACTCTTGTCATTTGGTTTGCATGAGTGGGAATTTACTTTTTAACAATGTGTTATGTGTTGTACCATATAAAGTGACAGTTATTGATGAAAAAGAAAATGATTAGCTTTTTAAAAGTGGGATTGAAAGAAATCTGAATAAAAAAGTTTCTTTCCAACTTTTTTGTTGGAATGCTGAATCGGCATTCCAACATGTTTTCTCTGTTCAAATATCAGTCTCTTCAGCTCATGTTAGGAATCTATTTCTATGTTGCTAGTTTCCACCACTTATACCTTTTCATATACTTTAGCATTTAACATTCATATTTTCTGGAGATTGTTTTCTCAAATCGTTTTGAACTCTTCTTCTTCTTGCATTTAAATCACAAAGTAGAGATGAGTTTCAGAATCTCGCTAAAAAAATATTTATATTTAGTCAGAATTTCTAAAAGTTCTAAAGTCCTAAAAGTTGCTAAATAACATAGTGATGTCATTGCGTAAAACTGCATCATTATGTAAAATACGAAGTAACAATATTCAAATTGTGATCGCCACATTAAATAGGATTTCACATTTGTTAGTTAAGATTTGTTTGTTCATTATCACATAGTTTTATTTGTAGAAGTAATATACACAACCCTTTACATATGACCACCTATTTGTGACTTATGCTTTTTACTTTTTTTTTCTTTTCTTTCCTTCACTTTCAATCCAGCAGAACACAGATCGGCCGACTGCTCTCCTCCCTTTCTTCTTTTGTCGACGCATTCCATTCCTTCTTTGTATTGTTCCACTGACAGACGACCACTATCCTCCCCGTCTGTGGTTAGATTAATGATTATTATCATTTCTGTCTCCATCTGCCGGTAACAGTCGGTATTACCACTAATGTCATATTTCCTGGAATATTTGTGATGAAACCATGAGAAAACCCCGGTTTAACGCTGTATGAATATGCCTGTGCCGCCGGCTGTCCATGTTTAGCTTGTGCAGCCGTAGCGGACGTCTTTTGCTGCAGGAAATACACGGAAAATACAATTTTGATTCACATGAGACTTCAAAACTGATTCCCAATCGTGTGAGCCCCCATAATCCCATCAGTGATCTTTTCCTCAATAAGATCTGAATCGCGAGATTGACGATCCATTGGTCCACTCGTGTCTTTCATCTCACAACACCACAATGCAGATGCTTTTGTAATTAGACTTTAATCACACAGTCTAAACACACTGAATCACACACAAAGAAAAACAACTACACAACATAGACATACTACTACACTTCTCATCTACTTAACATTTTTGTCTCATTGAGCTCAACGTTTTAGTTTTACTTCCAGCTTTTGATTCAGTCTCATCGAAATTCAAACATCTTTAACCCTCCTATTATTAGAATAGGAGAGGATGAATATGAAATTCATTTTGAATGGGTGAAATAGTTTAGTTCATGATTATATGAAGGAAACAGTCTGTGACCGGCAGTGTTAATGATCATATTAATGATCAGCACTGCAGTTCTTGCTCCTCCTGAGCCTCTTGCTATATGTAGATGAAGGTTGAAAGTGGTCGGCCGCCCCTTTCATCCCAGTCCTTTGCAGCCGTTGAGAAACTCCCTCTATCTTCATTTAGCTGAAGTCAAAGGTCAAAGGTGATGGCTTTGAAGTACAGACATTCTTGGTCAGAGGCCAGTTCTTCTGTTAATAATGGCTGAAAAAAGAAAGGCAAGAGAATGAAAAAGAACGGAAAAAAATAATCTCATGCAAACAAGCTAAATATGGAGTAAATCACCATTTGAACAGCTGTAAAAAAACAAACAGAAGTTGAATAACATAATGTTTTAAATGAGCCCTGCTCTGATTTGTCCCTTAGTGACAGCACCATATTCAAAGCAACGTCAGCAACTGGGGTAAAGTGTCTTGATATGATCAAAATTGACCTCAACTGTAATTGTCCAAAATATGTTGAAACATCAAATAGACATCATGTAAAGATCATAATATAGATCATGATAGATGAAATAAGTGGATGAATTGTTGTAGAAAAGTTAAGTTTTGCTTAAACACACACCTGTGATGAGTGTTGTTGTTGTTGTTTGGGATATTTATATTGTTGTTGACTGCTGCCGTCTGCAGAGAGCGCTGCCCAGTGGCCTGGTGCGAATGTGCCAGTTCGCTGTCGCTGTCCGACTGGTTTCCAGTAAGACTACCTTGTCTCTGTTTTGGAGATTAGATGTTTATGGACAGATATACATAGTTTGTATATTTCTCATACATTTTGATAAAAAAAAATAACAGCTATATAGATATTTAAGTATAGAAAGGCTTTCTTCAGTCCTGTTTTACTGGACATTTAAAAGAATGTTTGTGGAATAGTCAATAATCCCTTTAATGCTTCCCTCCCAATCCCTTCCTCCGATCCATTAATTGTTCCATCCCTGTTACCCTGAAGATGGCTTCCTCTGCAATTTCATCAGGACCTCTATCCATCTCCTCTTCATGCAGAAGCTCTCCGGAGATGGCTCTATGGAGCTCCGTGGCCACCTCCTCTTCAATGTTCCTCAAGCCTGCCTGATGGACACAGATTAAGGTTTAGTTGGTGAAGAAAACACAAATGAATTCCCTTCAAGTATAATCTGTTGCATGTTTTAAACCTAAACCCGGTGGGATCTCTTTGTTTTTCAATTTCGTTACTGCTACTTTATTATTATAATTATTATTTATAATCTCAAAAGAAATGACTGTAATCCTCAAACTTGTACAGTCAATGCATAAAGACACATTGCATTTAGTGATTCAGAAACGATTTTCCACAACCCATCGACTACTTACCTGTATCTCATGTGTAGCACATTTATTGGTTGGCCGGGAGCCGTAGTATTCTTCCTGTCTTTTCTTCATTTTCCTGAAATAATCCTGGATAAGGAAAGTAGCGTAGAACTTTCCGACTGTCACCTCATCATCTGTTAAACCATAGAAATGCTTATTAAGTAACTTAAGAAATGCAGAATTGGAGAGACATATTTATGTATGAGAAATAATGATCCAGTAAATGATAACATTTCAATTAATACATGTGTGTCCAAATCAGTTATCTTAATATGGACATTCCTACTTCTGTCAAACTTATTTGAGGATATAATCATATAGTTGCCACTTTCCATTCTGACTGAAGCGGGAGGCAAAGAACTTAATAAACCGACTTGATCAATCAACCATAGAAGTTAGAAGGAGCCAATAAGTAAATTAACCTTAAAAAAAGCAGCAGAGATGTGGATCTTTTTATAGTTATCTATCTATAGTTGTTTGATTTCAACACCTGCATTGTGACAATTCCCTTGAACAAAAAAACACTCAATTGGGCATAACACTCAATGTGAAAATTAAAATGTAAAATGTGTAACGTCCCAGAACTGTATCTTAGAGAAATAATGCTAAAAGATAGTCTGCAGTATGCAGGCAAGTTTATTGCTACTGAAAACCATCCAAAGATATTCATGCATATGCTTCCTAATTACGGCTTTACTTTTCTTAACCTTCATGAAAGCTGACCTCCTATAGGTGGGATGACTTGATCCAGAAGTTTCATACTCGTGCGTTTCCAGATCTTCTTGATAATTCCCCTCAGCTCCTCGTTGGCTTGTTCAAAATTTCCTGACCAATGAAAGAAACACAATAAGATAAAAGACATTACTGACATGCAAGACAAAGAATGCCCGAATAACCAGAGTTGTTTTAGCTAAATGTAGAACTTCTACTAGCAATTCCCCTTAATGGTCATATTGTGCAACTTGTTTGAAATAACGTAATGTAGCTAGTAGTGAAGTGACAACAAAACCAACACCCTTATTACTGCTCCGTTGCTTGTCTCTAGGACAGTCTTTGGCCATATGGCCAAGCTGAGCCATTGCAGCAATCATACGGTCCTCAAACAGAGTAGGAGGGTTTTGCCATTTGGTTCTAACTTAAGAAATATGGGACCTGTATTTAATTTCATGAACAACACACAGTTTTGTCAAACCGGTCTGGAAAGGGATCCGCACTACTTTTTAAAAAGTTAGGGAATCGCCCAAATCATCAAACCTGAATTGTCCTTTTATGGACGGGGAAATCCTACAGTGATCGAAAGTCAAAGCATGGCTCAATGTCTGCATCACGTACTTTCTTGTTTTCAAACCTTCATAATGTTCATAATCGTTAAGTGGTGATCGATAACGAAACACCTCTGCCATTTTTGTCACGTCCAGTCTTTCTATGTAGTTTGTTTTCACTGTCTGCTTCTCTGTGATTTCTGTCACTCACCTGCTGGGTCTCTCGGTTTAGGCGCCTCCCTCTTCCCCTGTGATTGTATGTTACTCCCTCATTGTTTCCACTGGTGTCTCATGTCCTCCCCTGTGTATTTAGTCTGTGTCGATAATGTTCTGTGCCAGTTTGTCTCAGTCTGTTTCCAGTGAGCTCACCAGCAATTCCCAGTGTGTTTTCGCCAGTGAGTTTTGGCTGCTGATTTAAATCCCGTTGCCTGTGTGACTTATTTCCCGCTGGATCCTATTCACTAAAAGTATTTTTTTTTCTCCTGCGTTTCTAACAGTTTTGTAATCTGGCCTGGCCGATAATATTACCTCCACCATTTTGGGCAGCTCTCTACTTGCTATTGTTTATGAACCTTATTAATACAAAATAATTCTATTGATATCCATTTAGTTTTCATACTTGCCAATAACCAAACACATTCCTAACTATGCTCTACAATGTGAGTGGATTGGAACTTGCCTTTGAGCCTCCATTAATCTGGTAATGTGTGAATCTACTGTAAAGAGTTTTTTTCCATTTTCAACACATGTTCACTAACAACGACACCCACAACGCAATTTGTATTGAGAGCACAAACCTTCAGTCTTTATTTTCAGTGCAGTTCTAACCAGGGCAAACAGTGTGGCGTTGAAGGTGACTGTTCCATCATTATTGAGTGGCATATTCATGGAGACCAACCTCTGTTGAAACAAACACACAAAAGCAAGATGACAATGAAATGTTACTCACATCGGATATCAGAAGCCAAAGGTTTCAGTTCCGCTACATATCTTCAAAAACCCCAGTGGTGCAGTATTTAGCACCTTGGTTCGAAGTCCTACATAGTATCATCACCGCTATCTTAATGTGGTTTGTAGTTTTTTTCATGTTGTTTAGGCTCTGTTTGAATTACTTCTAGTAGGACATACACTACAATTAAGATATTTCCCCTCAGTGTTAATGCCCAAGTTTCAATACTTGATCAAGCATGTTGTTATGCTCTTCGAGGCGAAGTTCAGGCTTCTTTTACTGTGAAGCTAAGATGTATCATAGTTGTTGGGGACCTTGTTGGCGACTAGACGCCGCGTAGACCACCAGCACTGTAACAGAGACCACCGAAACTGCAGCTCGATGCTACCTTCTGTAGGGCTATAGCTTGAGAAGCCACGTTAACTCCCCAAGAGGTCCAGGAACAACTAAAAAGTCTGCTGGCTGAACAAGTAGAGAAACTCAGTATAGAAAGGACGCTGACACCTTTTTTGGGGTGTTTGGACAGACAGCACCGTTTTCTTTAAAGCGATTCTAGCAGAGGAGGACGGAATTCTCTGTGTATGCAAGTTCAAGCTGTAATTTCTCTTATTGTGTTTACATAACCTTGTTTGTTTTGTGTTCTGTCCTTAGTACACTGACCTTGGCATAACGACAAGGACGTTTATTTCTCTGAAGACCATAAATACTTGATTACATTTGGATTGTCCTGTGACATCAACCGTTTTTTCTCACCTTGCAGGCGATACGATGTGGACAGAATTTTCCAAAACCCAGTGGAGGAGGTATTCTTCGTAGCAGTGTCACTACATCAAGATGCTTAATACGCCCCCTGTAAGAAACCTTATAAAATAAATTATTTTATACAAGCTTTTGGCCACAAATTAAACAGGAGCTTTAAGGCCTAATATATATAGAGAAACATCATAACCTCAAGTTGATAAGGTTCTTTGGGGTCTGAATGGAATGTCTAAACACGGACTGTGGAAACCGCCATACAGACAGAGTGTCTTCTCCAGTTGTCTGATCCACCGCCACATGCCTGTGGTCATTTGTGCACCTCTGCATTGTGTATAAGTACACATGTATTCTCCCCAGTGTCTTCTGGTCTTCCTGGGGCCCCTTCTGACTGCACTAGCTCAGAAACCCTTTAAAAGGAAAGCTTCCAGTGTGTATTCTGATCAGATGATTGAATCCTATCAGCTGGCCTACTGCAGCCTACAGGCTGAGACTGTCCCCTCTACAAAGAAAGCTCGTTTTAGCTACTTGAAGGGTCCTAAAGAATGAGATAATGGATACAAGTTGCAGCTTTATGAGGGCTGTTAATTTCATTCAGTTTCACGTTAGTCAGATGCAGAGATGCTCCCCTTGGAAGCAGACGGAGACACTCACGTGGCCTCAGGGTCGTATTCTGCCCAGATTTTCTTAAACTCATCCAAGTGCTGGGGACCAAGGATGGACCAATCACGTGTCAGATAGTCAAAGTTATCCATGATGACCGCCACAAACAGATTGATGATCTGTGAACGACAAAAAAGAGACAGAAGAATAACTCAAGAGCCGTGATGTACAGTTTAGGAATAGTTAAATGTTTTTTTTTACCAAGAATGCACAAAGCATGTAGAAACTCATGAAGTAGATGATGGCGAAGTTGGATCCACATGTTGACTCTTCTCCAGGCAAGAAGTCTGACTTGGGATCACATCTTTTTCCATACATGCAAGCCAACATCACTTCGTGCCATGCCTCACCTGTAGCACATCTGCACAACGGAGATATCAAAACATCTCCCATCACACCTTTAACCTGTTTACACTGAAAAGATATAAGTACTCTGATATTGCTCACTGTTCCACTGTTTACTCTGTTACTCCACTGTTTCCTGGCTGTTTTTGGACATCTGCTCCGGAAATGGCATGTCCACGATAAAAAGTGTAAATAGTCTGGAACTACTTTGTCTATCTGGACAAATGTTTTTGTCAGGATGAAAGGGAAACCCTATGAGTGCTCTGATCTGTGCAAATCTGTGTATATGTAAAATAAATCAATATATTACACAAAAAAAACATTACATGTTCTGAGAGAAAATCACTGGGAAACAAGCCCTATAAAACATGGAGATACCAGGCACACATATAAGTCATTGTGTGTCTGGACAGTAATCATGGAAAGTTTCA
The DNA here is from genome assembly GCF_964276395.1 of Gasterosteus aculeatus. NCBI lineage: Eukaryota > Metazoa > Chordata > Actinopteri > Perciformes > Gasterosteidae > Gasterosteus > Gasterosteus aculeatus. Next base: position 20,221,275 of record NC_135705.1, read on the forward strand.
CATTGATCGAGTGAAGCTGAACTACTCTAAAGGAGGCTTTAGTGCCTCACGGCAGAGAAACGTATGAAAAGTCCAGTATTGTCCAACCAGAGTCGGACTAGAAAATGTTTACGCCGCTGCAAAGCGGCTGGAGCGTAAATGACGCTCAAGAGGGACGTGTGGCTTTAATATTTGAACCCCTAACCTCCTTAACATGAGTCATGCAAGACGGCTGCTGGACGTATTGCAGTGCAGAAACAGCAAATTCATATTTTTGTTAAAAACGGCAAAGGTAAGGAGCATTTTTGATTCATGCGCTTCGATGGCTGGGGGGTTATTTTACTCTGAATTAGGCTTGTCTGAGAGAAATCGTACAGGTATTCAGCATTGGATGTGCCAGCAATTTGCTTCCTCGTTTTCCGTCTTAGCTTTTAGCTTCGACGGATTGTTTAAGTTTTACATCCCGATGTGTAATATTTGGAGTAATTTGCATGATATTTTATAAGGCTTTATTACTTGTTGGAGTTGTGTTTGGACCATTTTCAAACCGATAAATGGTCTTTGTAGCCAAGAATGTTTCGAACAATGCAAAGCATTATTATATTTCTACAAGATGAATTCAGAATATTGTGGTTGGTTCTGACTCTGTTTTCGTTAAGTTTCAGGCCAAAAAAGGAAGCTCAGTCTGACCAGATTTTCAACGTTTACATTTGGAAAGGGATTTTATTTTGTGCGACTTAATCTGAAGGTTAATTATTATCAGTATTACTTCAATCCATCCATCTATTTTCCTCTGCTTATTTGGGGTCGCGTTGTGGTAGTAGCTGGACCAGAAGATCAACCCAGACTTCCCTTTCACCTGTGACATTTCCCAGGTCATTCTGGGGGATTTTGAGGTGTTCCCTGGCCATTTGGGAGACATAACCCGTCCAGCATGTCCAGATCTTCCGGCGGGGTCGCTTCACAGTTGAGCGGGCCTGAAAAAACATCCAGTGAGAGGCGTCCAGGACGACCCACCTCAACTTGCTCATTTCGACACAAAGGAGAAGCACCTCATCTCCAAATTGCCGGAAGCCAACGACCACTGGCTGAGAATACAAACAAAGCTCCTAGTGTAGTCAATCAGAGACCGGATGGCTTTTTGCAACGTGTCCGGCACCCTATACTCCTGCAGCACCCTCCACAAAACCCCCAGAAGGACCCTGTCACCAAGTCCACAAAGCACATGTGGACTGGTTGGGAAAACTCCCTGGAGCCCTGACATTAGCATTAACAAATTTCAATCTACGACATGTTTTTAAACAGCATTGAATGGAACAGTACCTGCTGGGGACACGCTACCAACCTGAATAACACCAACACAGCCTGTGGGAATGTCTGGAAGTTATTGTTCCTGACGATGTATGTGCCGTCTACTAATGCAATTTTACCAAATATCTGCAGAAAAAAAGAATGTAACGTTACTAATAAAACCGGCATTGAGTAACAGTTCATGCTGCCTTTGCATGGCATCAGATGACCCCCCCTACAGAATGTTAAGGGATTCCTAAATGCAATGCTTTTGAAAGCAGAGCAGTAGGCCCCCAAGCTTCTCACCTTTTTGGGCAATCACTACTCTTTTACTCCAGGGGACTAGAGGTGTGCCAAATGGGGATAACGTAGTGTTGATTGACCTACTCCAAGATGTGGATAGTAATGCAATTAAATAAGTCATTTAGCAGAGCATCTGTTTTGTTTCTGAATTGTTTATCTATGGTTATAGTTAAGTTCTTTTGGGACAAATGTGTGCTGGTGATTGGAAGAGAAAACTACTTATTGAGTCCAGTAGAGTTTTCTGTGCTTCTATAACTAGGGTTGTGTTGGGAACGCGCATGGATGAGCCCACAGTTGCATTATCATAATCAATTAAAACAATAGCTAACTGCAATTAAATACATATAGCGTAGGAGTCTGGTGTGTATACCTGCATTCCAACCACAGCATATATAAAGAACAGCATAAGAATTAGCAGAGCCACATAGGGAAGAGCCTGCAACACAATAAAACATGTTAATGTCAGAGAGACATGATAATGCTGAACCACAGGCTGAATTTTCCTGTGAAATGATTACGACCTGAAGAGATTTGATGAAGGTCCAGAGAAGATTCCGTATTCCCTCGGAACGATTCAAAAGTTTCACAAGACGCATGACTCGAAACAGTCTGAAGAATGTGACTGACACGCTCATGTTCTCAGAAGACTTCTCAGAGAATAATAAAGGACAAATTAATAATGACAGAGCCAACTCCTAAATAACACAAATTTGGAATTTAAGAAAAAGTGAAGCATCTCACCGCAATTGCTTGCATGGGATCCACTGCCTGCAGAAACAAATATGTATTTTACAAAAACTGCCCTCAAAAAAGGCTTTTATAAGCAATTTTTTTGGTACGTAAACCAAAAATGTTTGTATCAACACATACGCAACTGATCATTTCATAAGAGGCAGAGCCATGCTTTTAGGAGAATTAAGATAATCTTAAAATAACATGCATGTGTTATCGTACTTAGTACTTTGAGTACTATAGTACTTTGTCAGTGTAACACTTCATACAGATTCATGCAACATGTCAACTTCGTGCTAAATTGAAGCAAGTGAATAGTTACAGTGCAGCCGTGGAGACAGTAAAGTCCTCCAGAGGAGGCCAGTGCTGCCTGTCGGAGGAAAATCAAAAAAATGTAAAATGTCATTGTCATGAGCAAATAAAGAGAGCTTTCATCTGTAAAAGGGACAGTGGGAGATGATGGCAAAAATATATTATTATTATTATTACATAAAAACATTGATGAAAAAAGATGAACACATGTGCATCACACATTGTACATATTATCAAGATGTGGAACAGGAGAAATTAAATTCTTTAAATTGTATCTATACTACATAATGACCAACACTGCATAAAGCGGTTCTCAGATTTTGTAAATATCTCCTGGATATTGTGCACGGAAGGTTAGGAGTAGATGTAGGAGGAGGAGGATGTCACGGTGTGGTTCACTTCCTGTCTTATTTTGTAGTTTTCTGCCACTCGTGTCCCAGGGTAACTTCACTTCCTGCCTTGTCCTGTCATCCCCTGTGATCGTCTAATCGTTTCCACCTGTGTCCAATCACCTGCACCTCCCTTGTGTATTTAAGCCGTGTGTCTCTTGTGTCACTTGTCGTGTCATTGTCAATCGTCCTGGATGGCCGTAGTTCCCGCCTGCCGTTTTTCCCCCCAGTTCCTGTGTGCGTTTTTGCCCCTTGGCCTTTGCTTTTGCCTTTTGACTATTAAAGTCTTTTGTTTTCTAAGAAGTCTGCGTTTGAGTCCTGCCTTCTCCCCGCATCCCTGACGGAGGATTGTTGCGCAAAATACTTGCACCCAGATCGGTGCCAGTGCCTCTTTCTTGAGTTGAATTTCTGAGAAAAGAAACTCACCGGGCAGCAAACACCATTTCCATTATCCTGCATCCATTATCCTGCGCAGCCCCATTTCCCACCTTACTAGCATCCACATACAGAAAAAAGGTTTGGTCCATTTGCAGACTGTAGACAACTTGACAGACGCAAGGGGTCCTTGACAGGTGAGGGACAACTCAAACTTGTCTTCTCAGCCTTTTGGGCTCCATACGTGGGAGTGGAAAAGAGTCCGACTTACAAATGACATTTGTCAAACTCAAGGCCAAGAGCTTGAAAGGCAGATGATTGTCTTAAAATAAAAGTCCCCCCTGCTTTGGACCATGCACTTCCTCTTCCACAATGCACGTGGATTTCGGACAACCCAAAATAGTACACAGTGACAGGGAAAAAAAGAAAGAATAAGGAATAGTACTTACATCAATTTCACTCAGCATCACGTCCACAACACTTCCAATGACGATGACAAAGTCAAAGACATTCCAAGGGTCTCCGAAATAACCCTTTGAGAAGAACATATAAGTGTATGTGTGATTCAGAATGTCACTCCCCATGTAAGTCATCATGTTTCCACGGACCTCATTGTAGGACATTGGTAGATTTTTGCATTTCAAATTGTAAAACAACAGGAATTTCAAAATGCAGTTTGAGTAATTCAACATCAATGAGTGAGTCAACATCAATGTCCAAAGAAAAGAACCTGCCCGGCTAAAAGGGAAGGTGTAGCTTGTAAGGGGTATAACATCTGTAGCACTGTACAACATCTGAGAAGGATTTCCACGAATGAACCTCAGGATGAAAGGTTACTGATGGTAAAAGATCATTGAAATGTCCCCTTCGTCTTTCATACAAAGATATTATACAGAGCTTTCACCTTTATAACACCCTTTATAGAATTCTCATAACTTGAAACCAAAAAGCATTTGATATCACCACAAGAAAAAGGCTACGAAAAAACATGAATGGAGGTAGTAGTTTCCCCAAAACAGCGTAACCAAATCAATCAATGAATCGTGGCTCACCTTTGCTTTGAAGGCCATAAGTTTAAGGATCATCTCCACAGTGAAGAGCACGGTGAAAATGACATTCAGCATGTCAGACAGGTGAGTTACGTGATCTGACTGCTTACAGTGCTGTGGGTTGAAGACACATTCACAGCATGAATATAAAGTCAGACAGAGCGATTGTACTTGTATAATAGCACCAAAATGAAAGAGGTTCAGCAGCATCTCTGTCAAAAATACAAGCCTCACTAACAGCTTTTCCTTAAACACTTTCACAATAATGACATTTCTGTCATTATTACTTAGACAGCGAGAGTCTGTGCTCTCTTACACAGATACATTGTGGTATTATTATGTTACACATGTTCAGCCAATAGTCCTCAGACACCAGCAACATAATGAATATGTCACAATTTCCGATTCCCACTATAAGACAGACCAGAGATAGAAGGCGTGTTATATGTATGTGAGATGTGTTCATACCTGCATTCCAAGACACATGGTGTTGAGCATAATGAGGAGGAACATTAGGTACTCGAAGTAGCAGGAGGTGACGACGTACCACACCTGATACTGGTAGGGGTTCTTAGGAATATAACATCGCAGAGGTCTGGCCTTGAGAGCATACTGCACACACTGGCGCTAGAGGGTTTAAAGACAGGTGATGCAGACCATGAGACGAAGTTGAATCATGATAAACTGTGATGATGGATTTTCTTTTCTCCAACTATTTTGGACCCTTGCTAATAAAATGTAAAATAGGCCAAGGAAAAGAGAATACAATCCCAGAAATATGATATCCAAATACAATTAAATGAGTATTTCTGCATTCAGCAGCATAGAGTAGCACTGAAGTTACAGCAGCGTTTGTATTTGTTGGTTGGTTGTTTTTTGTTGCCAGTGGACGTATCAGTTTTATTTGCATTTCCACTCATTTTGAACAGAGGCCTACTTGGTTTTTGTCCAGTTCACAGTCCTTGTATTCCTGCTCTCCTTGCTCCTGGAAGGTCACGATGACAAAGCCCACAAATATATTCATCATGAAGAAGGCGATAAGGATGAGGTAGATGATAAAGAAGATTGAGATGGCCACACGGTTGTTGTACATTGGACCATTATCCTCCAAGTTTGAATCAATAGCTTTATATAGTATCCTAGGAATGAAAGACAAGTCACACACAAATACAGAAAATACAACATGAAATAATAAGAGTGAATTTCAGATGTACTGTACACAACTACATAGTGAGTGGGTGGGTGCTAATGAACACTAAACTATCAACCCAGAAATGAACAGAAACCCCTACATTGCCACAGAAAAGATCATGACTCACTTTGGCCAGCCTTCAAAGGTAGAGATGGTGAAAAGAGCCAGCATGCCATTGAGGATGTTGTCAAAGTTAAGTTCTGAGTTGGTCCATTCCCTCTTATGGACCTCAATCTCATGAAGTCCTCCTTCCTGGTACTTCATGTACCAGCCCCTGGGTCAAAGTGGACGGAAAAGACACTACAGTTAAAATCGCCGTCCGCCTTTATCCAGGTTCTCCAAGTTACATTTTTATTAGCACATAAAATTACTAATATAACCTGTTTCACTGTAATACTGGTGTATTTATTGGTGCTTTTCAGACAAAGAAGAGAACATATATAAAGGAAATTCAAATATATTCATTTGTCTAATTAGTTTGGGTTCAAATGAACACTTGCAGATAATGAGACAATGACTCTTACTCAGATCAGGCATTACTGCTTGTTTTTGTCTTATGCAAAATTAAACTGAATATCATTATATAATGATTTGACCTTGAAGGCTAGGAGAGTGTGATCCAGGCATTATGGATTATATGATTTTTTGGGTTGTCAATAATACACCACCATACCAGTGGCCACCACCACCACACCAATAATGAAATCATGAATGAATGCAATCTTTAATCTTCTGATCTGCATTAGAGGTGTCATATAATTCATAGAAGTGACATAAGCGGGCCCCCCAGTAAATCCACATAGAGGTCACGAAGGGACTGGAGGTTTTTAGTAACTTGAAGGTGTCCAGTCTAAAGACACTGAAGCGACGGCTCACAGAGAGTAGCCTGCAGGAAAGTGGATGTTGTCGGTTACTCGGGACTTAAAAACTCTTCCTGAGAAATCACTTTTTTAATAACACAACAAAGTGCTTACTTGCATGTTTCTTCAGTCATTTTGTCAGGATCTGTGCAGGCATAGAACTTTCCCTTGGAAGATAAAAACGTGTAGTTATAAGAAGGCAGAAGGAGAAATATTTAGATTGACAAATGCAGTGCTTAACATAATTCTCCATCATATTTCTGTGTCTTCTTACTTTGAAAAGTTGGACTCCAATGCAGGCAAACATGAAGTCCAGTAGCATTGTGACCGCTACAATGTTTCCAATGGTCTTGATTGCAACAAACACGCACTGGACGACATGCTATAAAGACACACATATTACACACGATACCTCAGGTCAGTATTCAGCCATTAAAAACTTCAACTTTATCAAAAGACAATTCATACCTTGAGTCCCTTTGCTCGGTTGATGGCCCTCAGGGGCCGGAGTACCCTTAACACCCGGAGAATCTTCACCACAGAGATGGCACTAGATCTACCGGACACAAGCAAAGGCACAATGTATTCACGGACGCTCACTCTATAGCAACACGTTGATCTTTATTCCACTGGTGTGATCGAGGGATATGGCAACAAGATCAAGGGTTAGAATGAGCTCTTTACATTAGAGGTCATTTCTAGTTTACACTTACTCCATGCCCATTGAGAGGAGAGATACACTGACCACCAGAAGATCCAAGATGTTGAAAGAGTTCCGACAAAAAGACCCTTCGTGAAGAATTGCACCGTATGTTGTCATCTGAAAAAGAATGCTTGTTATTCACAGTGAAAAAACTGTGAGAACAGTTGCCTTGCTATATGTGCTACATCTACCTTTTGGATTACAAAAAGCTGAAATGAAATGTTACCAGAGCAATAGAAGTAAAAATACCATCTAAATCTGTCCATGTCATCCTGGTAAGACCTGAAAACAAGGTGATGCCGTTGAAATGCAATTTCAACTGCCTACTGCTACGTACATGTATTGAACCTCAATTGAAAAAAGCCTCATTTCAAACATGAACAGGTAAACATGAAAGAGATATTCACTGATTCTACCTGGTCACTTGACGTTTAATTCAGCCAGATTTCAGTTTGGTAGCTTTATTGTTGCTCGTTCAATTTATGTAATTTATTGAAAACTTGTGTGTATCAATAAGAAGGTAAAAATAAGATATAGTATAGTAGCTTCCTCTCCGCTCTCTCTCTGTCGTCTTCAGGTGGTCAGCGATGGACCGCTTGGCGAAGCACGTTGTTCCCTCTTAGGAGGGGCAGCGGGGTAGAAATGTCCTGTCTATTACTATTTAGGCTTAAAAAATATATAGTAAAAAAAGAATTAGACTTGAAACCCATGGCCTTCTCACTGAAGGTCATGGGTTTTAAGTATTGGAACTAAGTTTATACTATGGCTTCTTCACTTAGTAATAAAACAACATTGCCATTGTTCCAATGGTTTACACTTGATCCTGATTAAACAGATCATCTCCATCTTTAGAATCCGAAAAAGCCAGACCTCTGAGAAACCGTGATGCATGACTTGTACATATTTCAAATCTGCTTCTATTTGCAAGTGTTTTTAATAAATGTCCTGTGTAATTATTTTACAACTGGTGTCAAGTAAGATTATTCTAACAAACACAATTCTTCAACAGATTATTAACATCATTTTCATAATTTGGCAAACTTGCATGACCTGTAACAAAGCATCATGTCTCATTATGTTTCTCCACACCTGCTGTTTGCTAATTTGTCACAGATATTTATGTGTAATTTCACCACATAATTACCTTGAGCACAATTTCCGCTGTGAACACCGAAGTGAAGACTATATCAGCAGACGCCAACACCTAAAATATTCACATTATTTGCAATGTAAAACAGCTGTATCATATCTATATTTAATGCTGATAACATCAATGAAAATTGTAATTGCTCAATTGCAAAATCACAGTAAGACAGACATGGACCTCCCACCTGGTTCCTGAAGGACATGGGGTCAATGGGATCCTCAGCAGCTAAAGAAATAGATGATAGCAGGATGAAGAGGAGGATGATGTTGGTGAAAGTCGTTGCATTGATAATACGATGACAGAGCTTCCGGAACCTGAAATAGTTAAAGAAAATAGAAAGAACTTGTGAAACTCATCCAAAAACCACCAGCAAAGTAATATTAATATTTTCTCCATTAGTATATTCTGTAACTCTGTAATTCTGTAGCCTGTTGTTGTTACACCATTATTTGACTTTTGATTTTGACTATTTTGAAGCGTAGAAGCTACATCAGGTTCGATTGTAGTGTTAATTCATATACATCTTGCTAATTGTGTTTATTAGAGATTTTTTGAGAGATTCTCGTCCTGGAACCGTTTGCAAAGAACAAACGCATTGTTCTTTGCAAAGTATCATACTTGTTCTGAGGTCCAAAGATAAAAAACGAGCTGGCTTCTGGCATTGGAACCGCTTCCTCCTTCAGCTGCAGATCTGCCATTGGACGAGGTCTCGGGCTTTCTGGGATCTCTGGGTCTTCCTCCTCATCATCACCTACCCAACAAACAGAAGTATTAGCAGAAACCCTTTTTATATTTTCAAACTCTAATAAACTACACTATGGAACCAATATAATTTACCAGGAAAGTCAGCTGGGGGGAAAGGGTCCTTGATCTCATTGACATTGGACTCAAACTCGTCGATTTTGAGCTGTAAATATGTAACAAAAAGTATTGGAAATGAAAATGATATTGTGTAACTTACCCTATTCATGAATGCTTCTTGTGTGCCTGACCTTGGCAGTTGTAGGGATTCCCTCCACACCTTTGGCCCTTTGCTCAGCCAGCTTTTTTGCCAGATTTGCTTTCTCCTCTGAAGCCTTGTCAGGCATGTTGGCCCTTTAAATGAACACAGCGTTTCAGTCAATTGCTTGGTGGCTTGTGGGATTAAAGAGAGCTTAAATCAATATGTAAACAACTATATGTCACATTTATGTATATAACGTAATGCTGCCCAGGATAAGGTGTTATTATCGCAATCAGTCAATAATGTTGACAATTTTTTTATTGTGCAGTGGCGCATTTATTAATTTAATGTCGTTTAAGCATCATTATTATTCAGAGAAACCCTTTGCTCACTGACACTGAGGTCACAGTGAGGGTGTGATGTTGATCAGTGTTGGCTTGGGAGGGACGTCACCCTGCATGTTATATTGGTAAATATGTTAAATCTAAATCCCCACCCTGCATGTTATTCTCTTCAACACTGAATTCAAAATTGAGTGGTAAAGTCTCCCAGCTTGACCACTGTGGTACTAACGTTACAGAGCTTGGCTTCGAGAACAACATCAGCACCTAAATTACTTTTTATCATAACGTCTTCCTCTTCATAGTTGTGCTTGAGAATTGCAACTCAAATGAAAACATGAAAAGCAGCGAACCTGAGAGCTCTCTTTCGTATTTTCTCCTCTGCTTTCTCCTTCTGTGCCAACGTCAAAGACTCAGCCTCTGCCAGGTTATCAACAGCAATGGCCAGAAAGACATTTAGTAGGATGACTGAGTGACAGGGGAGTCAAAGATTGTTGCTGTTTTATTGTCATTTTATCAGAAATTGTTGTTTTCAAGGTTGAAGTTGAGTTTTGGCTTGAGACACAAACACTGGAAAGGATACAATTTCCACAGACAAAAAGGATGATGAAGTAGATGCTGACCAGGATACCAGGCATGCTGGGTCCTTCATGAGCCATGATGCCGTCATACATCACTGTGTTCCAGTCCTCACCAGTCAAAATCTGAAACGCATACACTTTAATACTAAAGTATTACAAATATTTCAAATCATCTTTAACTTTAGAATCATTTGAGGTGTAGTGTTTTGATTGTACTTGAAACACAGTGATGAGGGCCTGAGGAAAGCTGTCAAAGGTGCTGCGGGGTTTGGGTTGATTTGGGAAGTTGAATTTCCCTCCAAACACCTGCATGCCCAGCAGGGAGAATATGACAATGAAGAGGAAGAGGAGCAGCAGCAAGCAGGCAATGGAACGTACCGAGTTCAAAAGAGAAGCCACCAGATTACTGAGAGATGTCCAGTATCTAGGGGCACACAACATCAATCGAATAACTCCATGGGTGCTTCCGCCAGTTGTGTTCCATCAAATCAGAGAACATATAACTCCTATTTCAAATTGCTTTTGTTTTTAAATGACATTTCAGGTGAACTTTTTCTTTGCCTGTCCAAGCTGACCAGCTGTCAACACATGTGCACATGTAATGTTAAACCCTGAAGCAGCAGATCTCACGTTGACACAGGCTTGTATATCATGTCTCTCCTTTGAATGACAATACACCATTGATGAAAGCCGTCTCACCTGGTGACTTTGAGCAGGCGGAGCAGGCGGATGCAGCGCAGCACAGAAATGCCCATGACTGACATGACACCCACGTGGACAAGGATGAGCTCCATAATGCCAGTGGACACCACAAAGCAGTCAAAGCGATTGAAGAGGGACATGAAGTAAGACGGAAAGCCGAGAGCGTACATCTTCATGAACATCTCAAGTGCAAACATGGACAGCAGCAGCTTATTGGCATTGTCTGTTGATGGTTTTGGCCAACAGTATGACGAGAGAGACAAAGTGAGAGAAAGAAAACTGCATCATTCTGGAAAGAGTTGCAGCTTTCAAACTAAAGTTAGAAACTATCAAATGAACAGTTCAACACAATAAGTGCATTTCAACCGTAAGGATGCAAACCCAGAAGAACAAGAAACAAGAAAGTGCAATTTTATCAAATAAGCCGATTTACAACTTGCTATAGATAAGAGCCATTATAAGTACAGTTAAAGTGCTACAATTTGTTTTGTGTCTTTAGTCGAGGTACAGTCTGAGGAGGTGTGTCTTTATTTTGCGGCGGAAGATGTAAAGACTCTCTGCGGTCCTGATGTCATTTGCTCTCAAACTGAATTTTATTAGTAAAAAGGAAAAAATACATTTCATAAACATACTGAGTAATCTATTTATTCTGTCTTCGCATTTCACTCCAAGCTTGCATTTCAATCTTTCACCGTAAACATGATCCTTTCTTTCAAAACATACAGTCTCGGACTGAAAGTAAGATCGATCGATGAAGATGAGCAGGTTGTAAATAACAAATGAACTACATGAAGAGGTATATAAAAGCGCTCACCTTGCCAGTTTGTGAGTCTCTGGGACTGTCTGTGGTGTTCCGTTGCGATGGCCAGTGTATTAAGCAGGACGAGCATGATCACCCACCAGTGGAATAGTTTGGACTTCACATACACTCTGCATTTACGCCGTAACCAACGATTCCACTTACGAGCCAGCTTACTGCACAAAAAAATACAGAAAGACAGGTTGAATTCGTACGAATGGTGGCCCTAAAAAACAGACAGCATGACTTTTAAATGCATTTGACCCTTTACATTGTCATCGGGTTCGTCTCATGTACTACGGATATGTGACTACTGGTTACTGCCTGCCATTGGGCATGGGGGAGAAGAGGAAAATAGAACATTTGGCACGTTCCTGCTTCAGCTTTCTGACCGTGGAGAAGAAGTCTCCTACATGGTTTGCTCAAGGACATTTACACTTGATACCGTTGCTCCTAATTCCTTCTCTAATCCTATTAGCCACAGCTGTCGGCTTTGAGCTTATCCACTCTTAAACACACTACACATTATGCTATTCTAATAACAATATCTTTTTGACCGGTGAATGAAGGGTCGCCATGATTTCCGGCAAAAGAGACAAAAACAACTAAGTGCTGTTTTCTTTCTTTAGCTGCTGCCGTTATTTGTCTCTTACGTCCCCCGGCTGAAGCCTTGGTGTAGCTGTGTCTTATTTGGTCGGCTGCATCCTTACGAGAAAGCATTTGTCGACCGCACGCATTAAATGAAATAAGAAGATATTTCGGTACTTCATATGTTTTTTGGCTTTTAAGGCTTTTACTGTCAAGCACAGCTGGTTGCTAGGCAACGGGAGCAGCGGTTCAACCTGTGCGGTTGTTGGAAGCAGGATGAGGCTGGTTTGATAAATCAGGATATAATGTGTGTGTGTTCAAACACAAGGACCGAAACCGAGACATTCCAGAAACCTGATTCTCATGTCCAAGTGTCATGTTTTACTCCTCTCAGTCCTTTAAATCAGCACTTTTTAAAATATAAAAAATATATTAATAGCAACATTCTGCTATTGAGGGTACTACTGACTAGTAATAGATGATCATCTGCATGGTGTCCATTTTGTTGACACTTCCAGTCTCTGATCCATTTTCTGTGCTGAGCAACCCTGTTGACAGAGAAAAACAAACATACACAGAAATGTTCTTTAGATCATACGTCTCCATTTGTTATTCTCTGTCTGGAGACTGTACGTCAGAAGGCAATATTTATATCAGGTAACTGCCTTTTTATCCACTTTTGCCGTGAAAAGAGTGGTGGAAAAAAAAATTAAGAAAAGTTTATGATGTAATAATTAATAAAATCAATAACAGATAAATAGATACTGTTTTGCTTCCAGGTGCGGAGCGGCAGTTTCCATCATTATGCATTTTTTGAGCAGGGACCTAAAAAACGGATTTGTTATTACATTACATTACATGTCATTTAGCTGACGCTTTTATCCAAAGCGACTTACAATAAGTGCATTCAACCAAACTCAGAAGAACAAGAAACAAGAAAGTGCAATTTCCTCAAATAAGCCAATTTACAATTTGCTAGATAAGTGGCGTTATAAGTACAATTTAAGTGCTACAAACATTATTAAGAGGTTAAAAGGTGTGAGTTCATCAAATTGTTTGATCATTCAGCTTTTACCATGCATATTAAAGATTTAGTAGTTTAACTTAATTTCTCTTTTGTATCTCATGCAGTAGTGGCTTGTTTCAGCCTTCTTAACCTTGGCCATGTCTGTGACCCTGGTCCAGGTACGTTGCAGTTCTGTAATATTGTAGAACCTTTTGGCCGATTTGCGTGAGGAATAGAATAATAATAATAATATATTATTAGTTGGAAAAAATGCCTTTACCTTAGTTAGACTATTAGGGAGTTCATTCTAAAGCCGATCAGATGTTACAGTGAAAAGACTCAGCGGATTAATTTAGTAAAGTGATTAATCTATTGGGTCAATGAAAATCTTGAATTATAATATTTTTCAAAGCATGTTATTTATATGTTTTATATCATAATGTTTTCTATTCTGTGCCTTGTTTCTTACCCTGTCCTTCCTGGTCATTGTCCATGACCTCAGCCTGAGTTATCCACTCCATGTATCCCTTGAGGTCCTCATCAAGCTGCTGGGTTTCCCTCAGCTTCTGAAATTCTCCTCGGGACTTGGCCTTCTCTCGCTCTTTCGTGAACTCCCTAGTTGGAAACAAGTTAAGTCACATGAGATAAAGAGACAGAACACACTGAGAAGTGCAAATAAATGAAAACTATGAAGTGCAGGAGAGTAGCTCGGTTGAGGGTAGGTTCATTCTTACCCACTGAGCACGCCCAGAACCAGGTTCAGCACGAAGAAGGAGCCGACCAGGATGAGCGTAGTAAAAAAGATCCATGGCCATTCCATTCCTATAGCATCATTGACCTGTATGACAGAGCAAACGTTTCTATCTTTATGAAAGAAACAAGAATACAAGTATAACTTCCCGTTGGTAACAACTGACAATGAAAGATCTCCATATGTTGCATAGCATATGACTCAAAGGTCCCCCGTGGAAGGGTTTGTCATTTTTGGGGAGTTTTTTCAGTGCCGATGTGAGGCTTTCGGGACAGAGGATGTCGTATGTGTACAGACTGTAAAGCCCTCTGAGGGAAATTTTTAATTTGCAGTTTTGGGCTACAAAATAAAATCTCAATAATATGAAAGGAAACTGAAATATTCAATACAAAGAAGACATATGGCCTCACTGTATGGTATTGAAATGCTAGAGGTTATATGATATTGCAAGAATATAATAATTCTACTCTAAGTTGTCAGCACACTGGAATGGAAAAACTCGCTGGAGAAGTAACTTTGAGAGGATTTTGCTCAAATGGCTCTGTGAGTAGGCACACTGTGACACCAGGCAGAATTATTGTCAAATGTAAGTTAAAATATATCATTTTAAACACATTAAACACATGTTTATTCAAATTGGTCATTGATTAAAAAGTTTAACAGACTACAGAAACAACTTTCAGTGCATGCAACTTCCAGTTTTCTTGGACTATTAACTTACCCAATAGAGGACATCAGTCCACCCCTGTGTGGTGATACACTGGTAGACAGTCAGCATGGAGAAGCCTAGGTTGTCGAAGTGGGTGATTCCATTGTTCGGGCCTGGCCAGCCAGCACGACACTCTGTGCCGTTGATGGTACAACGACGACCGTTCCCTGCTTGGGCACACGGAGCTGGCTTTTCATTCTCCACTGTGGCAATGATATCTGAAGGCCAGAGAAGGGTAATGTTAAGGGTTAGATTGGTCTTTGGCACACATGGTATCACCTGTTTCCCTCTTGTCTTGTGAAGAAACTGAATCGTTGAAGCATTCCTAATATCAGAGCCCATTGGGAATGAGGGATCAGGGTTGCCGCGTCACTCCTTCGGGCCCGCTCACCGTCGAGCACTTCACCTTCACCCAGATGGGGGCCCTGGGCTGACTGGACCATTCATAGTCTGGCCCCTTGCCTGTGACCACCTTCGCCAAGTGCAGCCCTACCAGGAGCACACACCTCTCTACACGATAAATTGATTTATTCTCACTATATGTTGGAAATATATGATGAATACGGTCAGTGTTGGTGCATTGTATTTGGTATTCTCTATAGTATTATAGCCAGGTATAACCATGTTATGCTGCATACTCCACCTGTGCCTGTGTAGTAGCACGTCTTGTGCATTTTGCACTTGAAGAGCTCCAATCCCATGATGGAGTAAATAGTGACCATGAACAGGACAAGTAGGGTGATGTGAAAAAGGGGCAGCAATGACTTCAAGATGGAGTTCATCACCACTTGAAGACCTTAGAGGGACGAGTACAACATGTTAAGTTTGATGAAATGATATAATTTCAGTGGTTTAAAGTATCTGATTTTAAAGCAGACCAGCAACTCACTGGGAACTCCAGACACCAGTCTGAGCGGTCGGAGGACTCTGAATGCACGCAGAGCCTTCATGTCAAAGCCACCACCTTTTTCTCCCACTGTTGCCTCCACTCCACTGATGTGGTTGATGGCATCCACAACCACAGTGAACAAGCTGAAGAGACGAAGAAAACAAATGTCAAAAGGTTGTTTGGAACATTTAACGTGAGGGTCCTTTCTGACTCTCACCAGGTGGGTCTATACTATTAGAAATAATTTGATTTCCTATTTTAAGGAGAGGAAATAATGAAAACATAACTTTAGTAGTTTCTTCTTGACACAGAGAAAGTTGACCTTTCAGTTATGTTTTTCCCTCTAAACAGTAAGGTTCATAAATCGAATTACAGATTGTAAAAAGTTGCACAAGACATTTGAACACACAAAATTCACCAAGATACTATTAATGGAATTTGGAGTGTGATTCAGAGTATATAGTAATGTGGCCATTCGGAAGCTAGAACTTACCCTACGGACACACACACAAAGTCCAGAATGTTCCAGCAGTTTCTTAAGTAAGCATCTGTATGAAAAAGAAATCCATAGGCAACGATCTTCAAGAAACATTCTATGGAGAAGATGATGAGGAAGATGTACTCCAGGCTTTCCTGTAAAACAACCAAAATGGCTTTTGTTTGAATTCCTGGTTCTTATAAGCTCAAATAACATTTTTAACAAGTTATTTCCCCCGTTGGACCTTTGCTTTTTAAAGGTGGTGTTTTCACTCAGTGCTTACTTACACAGCACATTGAATAGTGAAGTCAACTCCCATATTCATGTTTCTTTTCTTTATCAACTTCTGTCTATTCAAGTCACCGACACACTGACAGACCCCAGGAAGGATTTAAGGCCTCTCCGATTTCAGCACAGATATTCAGTGAATGCCTATTTTAAAAAAGGCACAGCACATACAGTGCCCTTCAGGAGAGTAGCACTGATACATAGGCCTAGTAGTGTCCTTGTATCATTGTCCTTGGCTATAGTTAATATTTATTAATGTTATGGTGATTAATGGTAAATGGACCCTACTTGTTCCAACTACTCAAAGCATTTCAACGCTGCATGACACCATTCGCTCATTTGCACACATTCACGCAGCGATGGCAGAGATCCCAATAGGACTTTAACTATCTACCCAATTAACATTCATTCAGCATTCACACACACCGTAGGCACATCTACAGCAGTACGTGTTTGGACCAAGGACACGTGGAATAGTAGACTACCACTAAACCACAAGTTTAACTTTTTCAGCACTCACACTGTTCTTTAAGCTATAATTCTGTGGTTGATTCGTCAACATTCATCCGTCCTAAAGATTAGCTTATCAGGTGTAGTTAACGGGACCGTCGGACCTTTCCAGCAGCCTGTGAAATGAGCCGCTGGTATTTACGTCTCCGTAAAGGTTATACATGAGCTATAACTAGACTTGAGTGTTCATAACGTTAATCTGTTGTCAAACACTTTTCTTTGTTCACCGTAGCGTTACTTGTGTTTGAAGGCAATAACTTAATGTTTTAATTGAATTGTATCGTTGTTTTACGATTGACGGAACGTTTTGCTTGTCTGTGTACACAGTGGGCAGGCTGGTTTTACTAAAATCTAAAACCGACAATGTTTTTACATAAAGGTTAATCACTAATGATTTTGACTGAGATTTTGTCTCAGCGAAATGATGCATCACCGTAATCAGCGCGCATCCTCGTGCTGTTAGCATCGCTGTGTCCATGATGAGACGCACTGTGCTCCGGTGTGTGTGTGTGTGCACTCCAACATTTTTTTGCCACAATGGCTTGGTGTGTATTTCATGATAACTTTGGCAGGCTAGAGAGAAATATCACCTATATCACTAGATTTAGGGCGATCTGCCAATGCTGAATGGTGCTTCATTATAAAAATCATTCTTTATTTTGAATGCAAGATCAGCTTTGCATCGACAATTAAAAAAAAAAGAGCATGCTGACATACCAAGTTGCTATTGGTGTTGTTGCTGTCTTCCTCAGGCATGGGCAAGTACACAGCCAGGGCCACGCAGTTGGCAAAGATGGCCAGTAGGATTATGATTTCAAATGGTCTGAAAGTGATTCATAGGAAGCTTCAGGGCTAACCACGTTAGCTCACTATTTCCCACAACAAATACCCTTTACACACATACACCTACAGCGGTAAACATAAACCATTTAATTATTACTGAAACTACATATGCTGAGGGGCAGCTGCAGTCACAATGAAATGTCATTGTAAAATGTAATGCATAGGGACACTACTACAGCAGGATACTTCCACTCCACAACACTGATGCACGCCTTGCGGAATGGATTCCTAAGTGTCAAGAAGAGGAGAGAGCGTGCAGGCCTTGGGTTGCCTCCTGTAGACATCAGCTTCTTCAGCTTCTCCTTTTGTTTTCTCTTTAGAGTTTCTTCATCCATGATGTAGGATGACAATGGCGGACCGCTGCTATCGGCCATTGCGGCTTCAAAAGGGTATTTTTGCCAAGTTGTAGGAGGTAATCCAAAAGGTCCTTTTTAAAATGTGCAGTAGTCCTTTTAGCTAGTTCGGTACTCATTCATAACCCATCTGAACTTGTCTCAATCATCTCTATCACTCTCTCTGATGGTTTGACTGAGCTCCCCCTCTTTCTCTGTTTATGTCTGCGGAATGGCAGCTGCACCCTTTACTTGTAGGGGATTGGTTTGCTGAGCAGCTGTGTGGTCATGAGAATATATATAGACAATGAGCACGGGTGTTGTAGCATGTGTTGACAAAAGAGGACATTTGATATGACTATAGTGACTTTCACCTTTATATTTTTATTTATAGAAGTGAGTGTCACCAAAACAGAAAAGTGTAAAAGAAGAAAAAACTGCATATAACAAACAAAAACATTTCGCAAGAAATGTTAACAGCGTGGCTGCAACTGCCCAAAGACAAAGCAATACGTAGTAGTAGTAATTTTAATAGTGGTAGCAGGAAGTAAGTCAAATTTGTACCAGTGGTATTAATTGTCGTAGGTTTAGTACTGGCAAGGTAAAAAAGAAGCTATTAAAAAGCCTTGGCACTTAATAGGTCTCAGACAAAGAGGAAGTAATTGTTTGGGAAGTAATTGCAATAGTAGTAATGGTGTAGTTATTAATAAAAGCAATTGTAGTAGTGGTCGTCCTAGTGTTAGTTGTAGTTTTTTAGGGAAAATGTTTCATATTGTCCAACATATACTTGTGTTATAATCATCTGTTGTTAGCGGCGTGGAGCGGCACTGGGAGGAACTTTTTGGAAACTTTAATATTATCAAGGTCTGACTATATTTCTGAGGAATCTGATTAATCTGAGAGGAGAAGGGTTTAAATTAAATAACATGTAACTTAATGTTGCCACCAGGTGACGCTTTTACTGGGAATGAAAATCATCATATGGATGTACAGGGTAAGGAGGTGACGACGTATGAGAAATATGGAGCAGCTCAGCATTTATGGACAATTTAAAACCACTTCAATTTTCATGGCGAATTGTAGTATTTTGCCACACTCGCATAGTTATAGCAATATCTTTTCAAGCTTAATGCGTTTTTTAAAGGCAAAGGTCTAAAGACCACACTGGCCAAATAAAAATTAGAAAAAAAACTAAAAATCCTTAGCGAGGATAATAATTCTATGAAATACAGTCGTAGCGAGAATCCTAAATATTGGAAATCACATATTTTTAGAAGGAATGTGATATTGTTTGGAATACATTTTTACAAGTAGGTATCAAACTTTTGTTGTACATATGCTTATGATGGACTGTGAAGGGTACAAATCTAGGTCCCCAAAGTCCCCCTTTTGAAAACGTTTTCTGGGTTTCAGGTCAATGATTTGATTATGAGAATAAGGGAACTATTGGGTCCACGGTAAAAGAAGATAACCACTATCTTTTTCAGCCACCAGAAGGCTCAGCATGTAAGCATTTGGGCGGATTACCTTCGCAACCTGTTGTCTTTGACAGCCTGAGCTCTATACAGGTGACAATGGCACTGCGTTTTATATAGTTTACTTTTTAGATCTTGCCGCCATCTAACGGAGCCTTCGGAATCAAGCTATCCTTTTCTTGGCCAGCTGGTCTCTACTGATCATGTTATTCTGTGCAATTGTGCAGCTGAAATACTAACACACTTCTGCCACCATGCAAAATGAGCTGCAGTCCCTGTCGGCCCAAAGGCATACAAGCAGAGACCCTGTGTCAGAACTACTGTAAATAGTTGGGGCCCTACCTCCCCCACTTTAAATAGATCTACTGGGTCTGTTAGCTGCAGCTGCCTGCGTGGATCTACCATGGTGTGACCCATATGGGCCTTTAAGGCCAGTGCCAATATTAGATGTTAGATTTAAGCTGCTTATAGACAGAACTGTAAGCTGAGTTTTATTATATTATCCTTAATTGTTGTTCATTATGTGCCAAAAATATATGAATATTATCCGGTGTTTTGTTCTGAACGTTGATTAAATATGTTGAAGCTTTGAATGCTATTAGAACAATACAATTGGTTTAATATCCTTAACTAAGAGCTTTTCAGTTTTTTGCTGGTTGTATTACGTCTGGATAAAGCTCTTCCTCACCACAGTAGACGTATTTTCTCAGGGAGTCATCTTACCAATAAGTGACTAAGTATTCATAAGAGGCTGATGTATAGACGACCTTATGAACTGCATGGTCTAATTCTAGCATTCTCTCCCCCTCTGCTCCCCCTTGGTCAGCTCCTTACTTTGTTCCTCTGCTCTCCCCTGCCCTCTCTACTCTTCAACTACCCCCTCACTTGGTTTTCAATCCTCTCTGCTTGTCTTCTGCTTGGTCTCTTTTGTTTTAGTTTAGTTTAGTGAACCCTACTTCTCATCATGGCGGAGAAAGGATGTTCCGTAACGAGAGGAAAGAGAAAAGAAGAATTGTCCAGCGAAAAGCCCGTGGATGTACAACAAATAAAGAATGAAGGAGGGCATGCACAGGATAACGCAGAGGTCGGTGCAGAAGATTCTCAGGTTGAGCCAATGGAACTACCTGCTTTTGAAATCATCAACGGGTAGGTTCACATCAATAAGTGTGGTCCACAAAACAGTCAATAAACAGAGTGAAAGATGAGCAGTGACCTCATTATGAATGTGCTGTATATTTTTTTTACTGAAGTGATGGTGTGCTCACAAGGTTGAGAGAATATTACGACCCCACATGATTGTACTGAAGCGATCAGAGTTGATTTGAGTGAATCTTCACCTTTACATTTGAGATCTGTGACAAATGTGAGAAAAATCCCCCAAGTGCCTTGCAAAAAACAATGTGTGATAAGCTCAAATGAGATGTCCATATAATGAAGTTTGTTTTACAGGTTGTTTTATTGTAGTAAATATAAAATATCTAAATGTACATTAAGACAAACCTCTAAATTTGATGATGTTGAACACCAAACCCTACAAACCAGTCAAGTATCAGCTTGTGTAAACTTAAACACAAAGTTATTCATCAGTTGCTTGAAAGTTGAGAAGATTCTTTGTTCAGCAGTGTGAATCTACAAGCATTATTCATGCTTTTTAGTAGAGGCTCATTGAAATGTATTCCTGCAGACTTTCCAATGGTTAATTCTTCTGTTTTTGGAATGCAGGAAACATGAGCGCCTGAGACTTTACAGCATGTTGGCTCTTTGCTTTTGGTCTGCGTGACCCACTTCAACTTCTAAGGAAAGTTTGGCCGGTGTCACTAACTTGGAAATGCAGCTAGATTTAGCAAATCTTCACACCCTGTGAACGACTTCATTTCTAAAACGTGACCAATTTAGCTAACTATTAAAATCAATAAGGGAAAATGCGAGAGATATATCAAATATATTACATTGAAATTCATTCTTAGTAATTCTGTTCTAGAACTAGTGCAGGCAAATAATCTCTGATCTTGTAATTACGTCCATTTTGAGAGAGAGAGGATGATTACTTAGTTAATGTGTTACTTTTAAACTAGATTACTGCAATTCTTTATTAGAAAACCATTATTATATTATAAGTGTCTTCAGCCTCTCCAGTTCAGAATGCTGCGGCACGTGTATTAACCAGAACTAAGAAAAGGGATCATGTTTCTCCTGTATTTGCTTCTCTGCACCGGCTCCCTGCTAATTCAAGAATAGAATCGTAAGATAGTTCTCCTCCACTTGCTGGTCAGGCACCGTCTTATCTCAAGGAGCTTATAATACCATGTTGCCCTACTACTCCATAGATGGCGGTCTATTTGTTGCTCCTATAGAGTCTTCAAAAGTCGGATGTGAGCCGGAGCCTTCAGTTATCAAGCTCCTCTGCAGTGGAACCACTTTGAGTCCAAGGCGGCAAACAGTCGCCTCATTTAGGACGAGGTTCAAGACTTTCCTCGTTGATAGCGCTTATAGTTCTCTTACAGGCCTCCTGTAGCCTCAACCGTGCCATTAGATGGGCTTCTAATGGCCTAGAATGCTCGGGGAGTTCCTAGGTTACACTTAGCTCCTCTCACTTCTTCTCTCTCTAGTTCCATAAGGATCTCATTACTGCACATTACTAATTCCATTACTGAAGCACCGGAGATGAGGTGCTTTCTGCAGATATAACCAGCCTGGTCCCGTCTCCTCACGTGGCCCTGCCGACACCTTTTCTAACATTAGTATTGGTGCCATTACTGTTACTGTCACATACAAAGTCCTGGATCAAGGCAACTCCAAAGTCTTCATCTTTGGAGGAGTCATATTAAACATAAAAAGCAGGGGGACGTGGAGCCAAATCCAGGTCAAAGGTTTTCTCCATTTGAAAAACAAATGTGAACCTAAAAATTTAAGATCGGAATCTGAAAATATAAAATCTGCAACCCAAACATATAATATACAACAAATATAAAAAATATAGGGGTAAATGGAAAAAATGTTTATTGAAAGAAAGTATAGCACTGAGTCAAAATGATATTCAAGCCAAACGTACTTTCGTACACTTATTTTTTATTTTGAATACATTGTTGTATTTTTCAATGTTCAAGACAAAAGCTATATAAAACCTTTGACTGGATAGTGCACACACTTTATGTCGTCTAAGTCAGAGGTCCCCAACCACCGGGCCCCGGACCGGTACCGGCCCGCAGGCAGTCAGTGGCTGTATAAAACAGGCAATTAATGGTCCTTTATAAAGTGTGAGTTGCCGTAAAATAATTGATCTCGGTTTTGCATCATGTAAGAATTTTAAACTGACTTGACTATGTTTCTTTCATTCATTGTGTTTTTACACAGGGACCGAATTGATCCTTTTGCATTTAAGTTCCAGTTCAAGAATGTGGAATACTCCTCGGGACGCAACAAGACCTTCCTGTGTTACCTCGTAGATAAAGGGAACACAGATGACGGGCTGCTGAGGGGCTATCTGGAGGATGAGCATTCGGGGTCTCATGCTGAGGAGGCTTTCTTCATACAGTGCATCCCAAACTATGACCCTTCAGTCAGATACACAGTCACCTGGTACATACCTCTCTTGATCAAATTAGAGGCAGTCATCGTGAACAAATAATATGAATGTGGAAAGCTTAAAACATGGGCTACAAAGCCAACAAAATATGTGCTTCAAATGCTACTTCAACAATCTTTACACAATTTATCAAATTTCGCACAAACTGTGTACATTCATGAGGCCATCAGTGCTAATAAAGGAACCAAGAAACCAAACAGCAAGCACATTTTACCCTGATTACGCCGATATTCTTAAGGTTTCTCTCAGACAGAAGACTTATCAATAACTGCCTTAATGAACTAATCACAAAGTTCGATATGATGTCACATATCCTGTTAAACATTCGCTCACTCTGTTGCTTTCAGGTACGTGTCTTCCAGTCCATGCGCTGCGTGTGCAGCAAAGATAGCTGAAGTGTTGAAGGCCAGGAAAAACATCAAGCTGAGCATCTTTGCTGCACGGCTGTTTGAGTGCGAGGAGACAGATATCCAGGCCGGACTGAAGGCCATGCACACTGCGGGCTGTAAGCTGAGGGTTATGAAGCCTCTGGACTTCTCCTATACCTGGGATACATTTGTGGAGAATGAAGAAGAACCTCTTAACCTGTGGGAGGACTGCAAAGAAAACTATGAGTACTACCAGGAGAAGCTGGCTGACATTCTACAGTAGCTACATAGTAAGTGTGATACTATCAGCTAGTGAGAGCTCCAATAAAAACTCCAATGTTCTTCTTTTTACGCTAGTTCATGACATTCTTATTGTGTCGTATTGTCTAACAACAACTTCCTCACGTATTATTCAACGCAAACGCAGACTCAGTCATCACTTGTGAGCCGAAAGCTATAAAATGCAATGTCATTGACACGTAATGTAACACTTCTGCACACATTAAGTGTGAAAAAGGAAAAAAGTACTGCACTTTGAAATGGTTTTGAAATCTCTATCAGACGGCATAGTCAATAAAAGCAAAGCTATTTGTAACCATTGCAAATCGTTTCTTATCACCGGAGTGCTATGCGCCCAAAAGTACTACAAGCCCAAAGTACTACGAGCCTGAAGTACTACTTAAAAGCGTTACAACATGGAGGCTCACACAGCAGCCTGAAGAACAACATCTGTACCCTGTAAAAAGTGGTTTTCTCATGCTGGTGATGTTGTTCGGAAGAAGAGAGGTTCTTCATCATCTGAAAACGTAAATGACTTTGTGTGTCTCTGCAACTGACTTGGTGCAGAGAAGTAAGAAAATGTGAAGTTGTAGGAATGAATTAAAAAAGACGTTAACGGTTCATTTTGTCTCTTGTGTGACTGCTCAACCTGCATCACTTCCAAAGGAAATCCACAGCCTTCTTACTACTGAACATGTGCTGCTTCATGCTGTTCCTTGATGAAAGACAAATGTTTCTCTGCTGGTTCAGACCATTCTTCTGTAGAGCCTCACGTGTTCTCCAGCTCCTGGCCTCTTGAATCAATGTTACAAACTTTATTGGCTTATGATGTGGAAATCGCACTACGAATAACACCTCAGAATGCTTGTCCGTGCTTCTCGAGATACACTGAGTTCTATTAACCCGGTCAGTGTCTCTCTGTCTGCCTCTCCCGCTCTCTGGCTTCCACTTTGCATCTGATGCATCACATGAAGTCCGGAGCGCCTTTTTTTCAAATCGGCCCACCTTACCAGGCTTGTCGTGTGGAACTCTGAGTGCTGCTTGATTGATTTCAAGAGCAGTAATCCACTTTCTCCTGTCTGCTTATACGTCCACCTTCAGCAAACTCATTTCAGGTTGGGGCCACATACGGCCCGCTTCGATCCAACACGGGCCAGACCATTCAAATCATATCGACTGAGTTTTTTGTTGGTTTATTCTTTATGAAACGTCGGACCAGTTGCGACGTAATGTAATTTCCGTAATTTTTTTTAACCAATCAGAAATCTTCAAACAGACCTTATGGTTGCAATGACATCACTTTTGTATCATGGCAATATCATTTTTGAGCAAGAACCTAAAAATGGCATTTCATGTTGTATATTGTCTTAGAATAGGCATTGTTGCATTTAAATGTCTCTCTCTCTACTTATGTCTTCTTTCTTATCTCGACAAACATCCAAAGAAAACCCCATTAGTTCATATTTTGGTCGGTGTAGCTACAGGTTTCAAACAGTAGGTGGCGTGGTTATCCCATTCCAACGGGATTTAAACAAAAGCCTTTTAACTGTCACACGGAAAACGATGTGGCAGCGAGTGAGTGACTGGGGTTAAACACTGAAGGGGGGAGTGGGGGAGACAGGTGAGTGTCATTGGGCTGACGAGGTGGATGTGACCAGCGGGTGAACAGGTAGAACTCTTCAGCTGGAGTGAGATGGGGAAATGACAGATGACAGAAGTGACTCTCTACGATCCTGGAGATCAGTTGTGTGACTTTCTACATAAGAACGGTTTGTTTGTTGAGCTCACAGCACAGAAACAGCACTGGTGGAAATTCTGAATGATCTTCTGGTTGCATCCGGCCAACGACTCGTCTCTGTTCTGGTCTCGTTGGCGCTTAATGCTGCGTTTGACACAATGCATCATTGTATTCTGTAGCAGAGACTGGAACATTTAACTGGTATCAAAGGAACTTCTCTCCACTGGTTTTAGTCATATTTATTGGATCAATTCCGCTGTGGGTTTGTAATCTGCGAACCCTCAATGAGCACCACCAGGTTCTGCTTGGACCTTAAGGCAATCAATGTTATCAGAAAACACTGAATAAACAGGTTTTGTTATGGAGACGATATTCAATTGTATCTGTTTAACAGGCAAAACAAAACCAGGCACCATGTTAGACTTCAGGAATGACATCAAGATCTCTACCAACAGAAACTTTTTCATGCCAACTCTAACAGCATGGATATTTTTTTTAAGCCCATAGGAGTCTGGTGACGTAGTTTCTCTGGATTTTATTGCTCTGTTAACCGGTAGCACCCTGAATAATCATAGTTATCTTTGACCTTTAGCTCTTAGATAAGAGTCTTCAAAGGCTGCCTTCTTCACCCATGTAATGTGTAATAAGAACAAGTTGCATTTATTACTTCTAGACTATAATACTGCTGTCCTTCATCATCGAGCTGCACTAACACATCTCTTAAGCCTCTCCACTTGATTCATAATGCTGCGGCACGTGTAAGCGAGCGCGTGCACATACTGTGTGTTCTACCACATACCGTCGAATAAAAGGCACTCAATAATGTCGCAAACCACAATAAACGGCCAACTGATCTGTGTGAACACGCTCCGAACAGAACTTAAACAAGCAATAAAAGAGTTCCAGTACATCATATGCAAATCCAAGCTGAAGGCTGAGACCAGCCTGGCCGTAGATAAGCTGCCCTACTCCTAGACCGGCTCTCCTTCTATAAGAATTTACATCTTATTAATGGACATCACTAATGTAGCTACTTCCCCGGAGCTGCTTTCTCTTGATTATACACTGTGTGCACAATTATTAGACAAGTTGTATTTTTGAGGATTATCTTCATTATTGAACTACTACAGTGCTCTTGGTCAATGCAAAATAACAATAAACCCCAAAGCTTAATATTTAAGAAAGTAAAACTGAGGTTTTGGTTTTCCTAGGAGAATATCTATGTGTGCACAATTATTTCCCAACTAAATGAAAAACGATTATTTTCATCTGTTAAAGTGAGAATAATAGACATAAACAACTCAGGAATGTTTATTTGTACATTTTGACGTTGCACTAACAAACAATAAAAAATGTAATTTTCCCACTGGAAATCAGTAAAGCGTAAAGATTCTGATTTGTGTTTAAATTAAATATTAACTCACAACACAATACTGGAACTTACAGCAAGTTTCTCTGTCTTTTGCTGCAGTAGCGGTGTTGCTTTTCTTTCTAATTACGGGTTCATACTTGTCGTACGCTTGCATTAATATTTGTAGCTCAATAGGGGTTGACGTATCGTTTGTGGTTGTTGCCTTGGTAACTCGTAGCATTGTGGCTCCATTCATGCTGCCTTCATACTGTGGTGCTTCACGCGCTCAACTCTGAGTCAACCTACTCCGAGTTGATTGAACCAACAAACAGCTGTTCTGAAACCAGAAACTCTGGTTTCACATCTCAGGGTTTGAATCAAAACTACTACTCGAAACGGACCCCAGCTCTGCTATGATTATTAGTAGTAGTAGTAGTAGTGGTCACATTACTATTACTGCAATCACAAACACACGTTACTGATGTTGATTCTTTCCTGAAATGATTGTTCTTTCCCTCCCACAGGTTTCTGTGGGTTTCATCTGATGGTGGTTGTTCCTGCAGTTATCACGCTTTACTCCTGACTTACTACTCAATATTTAAATCCTTTCGGTTTATGACTTACCTTTTGTACATCTTTTAGGTTGTTCGGATTTGTACACTTGACCTCCATTGCATTCTGTCCATCCCGGGGGAAGGATGCCTCTTCTGTCCTTCTCCCTAAGGTGACATTTTGATGTCATCTTTTCCTGTACTGATGTGTGGGACAAAGGATGTCTTGTGTGTGCAGACTCCAAAGCCCTCTGATGCTATTTTGTACTTCATTTGTGATTTTAGGCTTTACAAAATAAAATTATTTGCATTTAATTGACTGTAATGCCCCGCCCCCCGGTCACTAACGCAGTGACAGGCAGTTTAAATCTATTAGGAATGATTTTATGATGCTGTTTCTTTAAAACCTGTGCATGAAAACATTAACTGTTTAAATTATTGTTACTTCATCAAACCTCCTCTCTACTTACCTTGATATCTTTATCTTTATTTTAAATACAGTGTATAATAACACAACATCCCTGAATTCAATGCCATGTACACCTCACAAGTCCACAACAGAAGGCTGCTTCTGGCTTTTCCATTAAATCAAAGACCATTCTCATTCTCTCAGCGTATACAATGACCTGTTGTACTACGCCCGTCTGTTACATCAGCTGCCCAATCTGCATCACTGTATGCCTGTTGCCTCAGTTTCTCAGATCAGGTGCATGTAGTCCGATAGATTAGGCTACCTTCTGGACTACCTACAGAACCTGGACTATAAACGCGTAAGATATTAGATAGATAGATAGCAAAACGTATTATATTACTCGATAAAGTTATTAAGTGAGAGATGAGTGATGAGATGATTCTAGTTGGATAGCAGGCAGGATTACATTTAGTCTCGGGAAGCTGTGGCAGCAATGGAGAGCTGTCTAAACGCTCCCTCTGCTTAATGATTGACTGGGAGAGTAATGGAGTTTCCGTCACAATGGAGTACATACATTCCAGAAGATCACTGTTGTGATAATAATAGGGTTACTGATGATATAATAACTCAGGTTAGTATAGGTTCATGTTTCCTTAAGTCATGACACAATAGTGACAGTCATATTATTAAACCCTCAGTAAAGTACGCAGTTCTAACTCAAATTAAATAGTGCTGCAATTTATGGAAAGAAAGAACTGAGTCACGGGTACAAGCGGCCAAAATGGGCCGTTCTCCCTTTGAGAGGTGAGGAGCTCGGTGTAGAAGCGCTGCTCCGTGGCTTTGGAAGGAGCCAGTTGAGGTGGTTTGGGCATCTGGTAAGGATGCCCCCTGGGAGGTGTTCCAGAGGAAAGACCCAGGACTTCTCTGCACTGGCCTGGGAACGCCTTGTAGATGTGGCCCGGGAAAAGGACGTCTGGGGCCCCCTGCTGGAACTGTGGTTGACGGCGAAGGATGGAATGAAAGTCTGCACTTTACTTAATTCAACACAGTGCAGTGGATAAGGATGGTGGGCAAAACGAAAGTGTAATAAAGCGGTTTAATAAGTGACTGGGGAGAAGGGCGTAATGACTCTCTGTGTCTTTCCAGAAAGAGGTTGGTTCATTCGAATACGTGCTGCTCCAATAAATCTCTGTGGATTGAAGGATCTGGATCTGTGTGTTATTGTGTGTTACTGTGTGTTGTGTGTTAGGCTGTGTGGCTCCTTACCGAGAGTCACACAGATGAAGTAAACAGGTTAGAAAATAGTTAAAACTCCAAAGAATGTATCCACAACACCACTGGATATGCTCTGGGTTAAAAAAAAATCCGCCCCGCCTTCCTTCTCATTTATTTTCTGGCACAGACGATGCCGTTTCCAGTAAGCTACGTGTTGCACAAACATTCTGGCATTTGGCCAAATCTACCTGCCAAACAAGTATGTTGACCTAGTAGGAGGAGGGCAGAGCTGCTTTCACCTTACAAAGGTGTGTGTGTGTGTGTTTGCACACACAAGTATAGCTTTATTTTTTATGTGCCGTGCATAGTTAGTGGATTAACCTATTGCAGTAAATGATTGTCAGGTGTGTTGCTGTTGGGTTTTAGTTGGATTAGCGATAACCAAAAGATTAAAGATAAAATATTTAATGTACTACTGCTGTAGTCCTCAGTTCTGAGACAAAACAGAGTTAAGAAGGCTTTTGTTTTAATGGCTTGATTTTAGGTCCATTGTTATTTTTAATTCCGGTTTGTAGTGTTGACGTTGGGTCATTACAGACATTTTGTGTAAATGTGAATTAACTGATTTGACAGCTACAATCATGGATGGGATATTTTTGTCTTTCAGGCTGTATCATCAGGAACGACGGGGGGGACATCAAATTCTTTTCACTGAGCTTCTTTGCTCATCATCATTGATTCTGGTGAAAGGTGGAAGAACCCTGCTGACGTGGAGATTCTTCGACTGGTTACTGATTATGTTGAATTACGTTACTTTAAACATGACTAATCCATGTTGTATTACATGGAAGCAGACCCTTTCCTTTATGGTGGGAGAGTTTGCAGTAGAAATCCAGTGGCACAATTCTAAACGAAACAAAGACAATGGGCAAACAATTCACTTCTTTTTTTTCTTGCTTTATTAACATTGTGCCCAATTCAGCCAGAAACAATTCTGTTGAGATTGGGTTAAAGATGTAATGCAGGTGTGTTTGGACTCTCATAATGTTTGAGGATAGATAATACATGAATGCAGCTTCTTCTCTCGATATTACACATTCGCATTCACACAGTGCAGAGGACATTTTGGGATTAAGTGTCTTGCCCAAGGACACATTGACATGGGCAGAGGAACAAAAGCCCCAATCTCCTGATTGAGGGACAGTGCCAGGATCATGACTGATGATCGTGACTAAAAGTCTGCAGCAAGCTTCTTCTCCAAAATGTTATTCATTCCGTTATATCAGGGTGAAATGAAACAGTTTCTTTGGCTGCACTTGGTATCCTCCATCTTCAGTACATTTTCTTTGGACTGCTTCTTCACCAGTGGTGGTTTGTGTAAAAGTGCCACGCTGAG
Organism: Gasterosteus aculeatus; assembly: GCF_964276395.1. NCBI lineage: Eukaryota > Metazoa > Chordata > Actinopteri > Perciformes > Gasterosteidae > Gasterosteus > Gasterosteus aculeatus. The sequence continues at coordinate 20,251,737 of NC_135705.1, forward strand.
TGGCTTAACATTCCTACACGGATGACAGAGACTACCAAACAAGATGCCACTATTACTTTCTAACAGGTTCCACTATGTTATCTCATGATTAAAGGCCTTTTAAGGAAACATTACATGGAGTAGTGGAGATTCGGATCAGAGGGATGAGCGATCTGTTTGCCCAGTCTAAGGACCCTACAACTAGAAAGTAAGAAGGACTCTGGAACTAGAAGGTGAAAGTGCATTTTGGATGACTGAACAATAGTTCCCACTGCTGCAGAACCATCAGATAAAAAATGTGACAGGACAGAATGGTGGCAGCCGAACGCGCTGAAGGAAGTTCATATAGCACAGACCAACCACTGAGATGTTATCATTTCCTGTTATTTGCAACAGGCCCAACCTGTTGTACACAAGGCTGACACCAGAAACCAGTGTGCCAGTGTCGGTTGGAAGAAGCGGACAGGGTGTAAACCAGAGGAATCCGCAAAACAGTTTTTCTGCTAAATGTTGTTGATGGTGACTGGATAGTTTGTGTTTGTACACAGTTTAGATGTATCATGTACAACTTACGCAGCTCGTTGACCTTTACACAAGTGAATGACACATGTTTTATGGCTCGCTTGAAAGCGTTGCGCAGTTGCATAACACTGACCAATTGTTCTACTTGCCATTGTGCAACACTGGCGTTTTCTGAAACTATTAGCAGTGAAACGGTTTTACAGGTTTTTTCAATGACGTCACATTGGTGAGTTTACAACATGGATAAAAATGAAGCCCTGTTTTCATGATGGTTGTTCAGATGGCATCTTAATTACCTTAATAAAACAAAATAATGAATGATGCTTGTTTTCACTATAAGACAGATAAACAATGTGTGTTCCTTCTGTTGCATTCCAGAGATTAAATTAGATTAAGGTTGGTTTTGCTAACCAGTGGTTGATTAGATTTCAGACAGCATTAAGGGTGGTTGTGAAGTATTTCATTGTCTCCTCCTGTTCATGTAAATATGCCACGACCCCCAATTAGGATATGAAGTGGGTATCACATTTTGATATATTAAGAACAAATCAAGTTCAAATACAACCAGAATTGAGTGTAAATGGAGCATATTTAGGGAGACTAATGCCAGTTATGGATGAAATAAGAGCTTTTAAGCCACATCATAAACACTGACACAATGAGCCCGCTCATGTTCATCTCGGAAATGGCTCTTTTCTTTCTTTTCTCTCCCCTGTAAGGGGACACTGACAAGACTTCCCAACATTGCCATGAGGGAGGACACCAATGCATGCCTGCCAGATCTTCAACGGCTTCAAGGATGTTTGCTTTGTCAGTTTCATGTTAAGGTCGGGGCGGATGTAGGACGTCCCAGCAGAGGACGACCTCCGCCCCATCTGCTGCAGGGTCCTCATTGGGATGCGTTGGCTAGCTGCTGATGTCTGTCCTAATACAACTCCAGAGTGAAAAATTCTACCCTTCGATGGGGAGGAAAGGGGGAAGAAACCTGAGGAGGGATCCCTCTCCCGATATGGACAGACTGATCATCCTGTACGCATGACATTCATTGCAAAGGAAAAAAATATGTACAGTACATTCAATTCCAGATGAGCGTGCAGTTCCGCGTAGAGATCCCATGCTTTTGCTCTGCAGCAAATCATTACGCGCCACTATACCTGTACGATACTATACCTTTGCTTGTATATTTGTATCTTATTTTATCCTAATTTACTTATTTTTGGGGTATTTTCTTGCAATACTGAAACAATCGCCAGAACAAATACCTGTATGTTTAATACAGATGCTGCAGTTCTGAATCAACTGGAAAGGCTTAAAAGAGCAGCCTGATGACATTTAATTGCAGTAATCTAGTGAATGTAGAAGTAAAAAAAGCACAAACTCATTTTTCTGCATCACTATGAGACAGGAAGTGGTCGATTTGATATGTTACGTAGGTTAAAAAGGCAGTTCTTACCGGACACATACTGGTTGAAGAGAACCGGGAGATTTACTGGATACGAAATACATAACCAGGCAACTGATTCCAAAGGCGCTCAAATGTCCTCGGCTTTGTTTAAGTTGAACATCAGAAAGTTGCTCATCAACAAAGTAAGACATTGTTGAAGTCTTACAAGCCGGCTGGTCTCGTTTGGCATGATAGATAGATACGATTGCCTGCATGCCATGAAGGTTCATGCTGTGTTTTCTGATAACATTGCCTAAAGAAAGAGTACACACGGTAAAGTAAATCAAATCGGTCGAAACACGTGACTTTGTAAGTCATTTAGGTTTCATTGTTTACGAACCCAAACCGGGACCAATTGGATAAATACGACTTAAACAAGCTGAGTGTGGTGCTAATCTCTGCAACAGAATCCACTGATCAATAAGGTCAAACGCAGCACTAAGGTCCAACAAGACCAAGAGCAGAGAACAGTCCTTTGTCAGATGCAAGTAGAAGGTCATTTGTTCAAAGATAAGATGAGTCTATATTTAGCACCTGTGGATCAAGAGTAGCTGTCTTAAGATCGTTTCATTACTCCGACCTTTAAGGACTGTGGTACATGTCCTCCAAAAAGAAATGATTCTTAATATCCATTAAAGAAGTTCAAACTAATGGTGAAACTTTTTTGAACAGCTAAGTCGGAATGGAATCTCTGGAGTATTTTGGAAAGACTGTTAAATGTCATTAATTCTAAAATAGCTTTTAGATAACAGAGATTGAATATATACAAGTCTACCTTTCATTCAAATAACTCACCTAAGTGCAAAAACAGCCTCTATAAGGTTTACTGTGTTTTGGGTGGATGCAGACAAAGACAAAATCAGACCTAAATCACCTGAAGAATACGTTACGGATTAGAGGACTTGTGAATTGTGGAAACACATGTCCATGTATTCATCTTTAGTAGACTGGACTATTGTAAAGGTGTGTTCTCAGGTCTCTGTTCAGTCGGAACGCTGCAGCTTGAGCTGTCACCAGGAACGTGGATCACATCACTCATGTTCTGATGTCTTTACACTGGCTTCCTGACGAAGACTTAACTTTAAATCCTGCTGTTTGTTTATGAAGCACTGAAAGCTTTAGAGCTGAAACACATTTCTGTCCGCTTTCTGTTCCCAGTGAGGACCAAACATGTACAATTAGCGTTTTTCTGATCCAGAACAAACTGTCAGAAAGCTGCAGGTCTACTGACGCTTTTCTGCTTCAAATTAAGAGTGAAAACTGCTTTGCAGTCCGTTAAAAGGCTCAATGACCACAGGGCCTTTTAACAGGTAGTCTCTCTCTCTCTCTCTCTCTCTCTCTCTCCGCCTTGAAATGTATTTCTATGAAAATCATTCTATCCAAGGTGGATGGCATTAAAGTGTATAAATCACAAATACAATAAATAAATAAAAATCACAAGTCGTTGTGGAGCTGATTTTATATAAGTTTAATAAACATGTTAAAACTGCAAAATAATTACTCAGAAATGGCTTTTTATAATGTACACATTGTTACTGTATTAACGTGAAGTAGTATTGGATATTCAACAACTGCTCTCTCTGTTCTGTTTGTCCATAACATAAAATTAACCAGAAGAATAGTTTTACTAATGAGTCTCTACATCTACCACTGATTTTAAATTAACAGTGTTGAAAGTTCCACCCTCTTAGAATAACAACAGCAATATAGGACGGTAAGACAAAGCGACATTTCCAGCACTGCAACTCAGACTTTACAGCTCATATGTCCCAAAAACTTCTACGGTGACTGACTGGATGAAGTGTACATGCAACGCTGAAGAAAGTTATACACAACCAGCACGGTTACTTCTTTGTGACTGTAAAACATTTGGTTTGTAGTTGCTTACAGAATCTCTCATGCATTCAAAGTGATGTCCACTCTCGTTACTGCACACACAGTCGACAAACAAAAACACAACATTAATATTGGTTCATAAAACCTACTAGAGCCAAAAACACTGGCTTACATTTTATGCAACACCTTCCTTCTTAGAGGAAGTAAGTGTCTTAAACATCATGGGTAGAAAGTTTTTTCTTTTCACACAAACCGCACAATTCCTTCTGGTTCCTGTACAACTGCTTTGATAAACGCTTTGGTCGTGGACGCCTCATGTGGATACGACAATCTCCTCCATCTTCCATCCGCTGGAGTTCTTTCCAAATTTGTAAACGAGCCTGCGGCCGTCGACTCGCTCCAGGATCTCCCTCTTATAGTAGTACCTGAGGAAGGGGATTTACTGTTTTATTTTCACGTTTAAAAGTGTGCAATTTCTTTCATCATGTCACAGACTTCCCTCATACAAAACAATGGTTTGTAAATTCAAATGTACCAGTCATAAGAAAGTTCTGCTGAAACTCTTATAATGTCTTTTGTGGCTTTTAGAGAAGATTGGTCAACTGACGCCATCAGGGTTGTTCGGCTTTAAGACTTGCAATGAAGTTAGAACATCAGGCTCGTGTTTCAAACTAGGTTGTGTGGTGAATCACTGTTTGAAAGAAGATAAAGCTTCACTGTCTGGGCTGGTTGTTTCTGTTTAAGCGGCGGCACGTGAACTCACCTCATGGCACGGCTGAGTTTCTCATACGTCATGCTGCTGTTCTTTTTCTTCTGGCCCCACATTTGTGCCACGGCCTCGGATTTGAGGAACTTAAAGACACCCTCACGGCGGTCCTCCCACTTCATCAGGCCCTGGTTCCTCTCAGGGTGGATCAGAATATCTCTGATGAATTCCCATAAGTGAGTTCCTCGGGGCGCTGCAGACAAACGTTGAGGTACGATCAGCTGAATGTGCTTTTTTTATGTGCATGAATCCTCACAAGCAGCTGCGTCAAGCGGATTTGAATGTAGCTTGGTTATGATGCAAAGTAGAATCTGTCAAACAGTTGACCAGTGTTCATTTACAGAGGCCTGGTTGAACAGTGTTTTTCATAATGAATAATATTACTAATTCTCAAAACATCAGCCTTACCGTGTTTGTTTTTTCTGGGATTGTCGTAGATGCTGGAATGCTCTCTGCTGACTTTGGGCGGTCGCCCACGTGGTCGCTTCAGGCAAGTGTCTCCTTTTTCTGTTTTGATTTGAACTGTTTGAACAGTAAATTGTCAGACATGTACTTAAACTCACTGACGCCGTTAAAAGAATCTCTCAATGTCTTTTATACTCACTTGAAACAGGAGAGTACGAGTATTCTGGGTCCGATTCTCCAACGCCAGACTCCTGTGAGTCCGGGCTTGAGGAGTCAAACATGCCGCCTGAGCCACCAACACGAGACGCACGTATCAGATATCCAACATTCTCAAGAAACGTACGGTCAGAACATTTGAGCAAGATGAGAATGAGATACTCACTGTTTGAGGAGGAGCTGTACTCGCTGTCAGACAGGTACTCAGTGACTGCCAGAGGTGTCTCTGGTTCCATGGACGGACAAGCGAAATGATTATCATCTCTGTAGGCAAACTCTTTCTTGTTGACAACTCCTTCAGCTGTTGATAGCCAGTATTTAGTTAGTTGCATTAACCCTATTATTTCACACAAAACGTTTATTTTTGGCTGTTATGTAAAATCACTCTACAAAATGTACCTTGGCCAAATCGAATGCTGCTGAGCAAAGGGTATGTTAAGTTGTCCAGGAAGTTGTCCAGGAGCTGGCAGGTCTCCCTCAGCTCTGGTCCTAACATGTTCTGCAACTCTAAAATGAGGAGATGAAAAAGGGTTGTGTTAGCTCATCATCACATGCGGTAACTATAACGACAGGAAAATAGAATACATTGCTGGCTTGCTAAAATCTTTGCATGGGAATGCCGTCAAATAATAAAATGAAGCAAATAGATGTATATTTCACATCTGAAATTCTACTACACGTGCAGTTTTACCATTTTTGGTTTTGTGTTCCTCCAGACTCTGGTAGAGGTGTGGCCCGAGCTGTGGGCCGAAGACCGTGATGATTTCTTCCCGGTTCATCTGGCAGAGAGTCGGGCCGTCCATGGCGCAGTAGGCCAAACTCAGGGTGTTTGCGTCGAACTTGGTGCTTTCTACGTGGTCGCTGATCCACTCCAGAACGTTGTTTGCTGTCCAGCAGTCGGGGTTGATATGCCTGTACCACTGACCTGCTGAGACAGAGACCTTCATTGTTACATAGTACTTCTGGAATCTGTGTAAACAGAGTGACCCAAGTTGGACATGATGGACAGCGCAGCTCTGACGTCATTGAGCAATACTCAATGACGTCAGATTTGAAAGCTTTATTTTTTCATTTAAAATCTAAATTTCCGTTCATACATTGAGTGGACCAAAATATTGTTTTCTTAAATTCCTCGTTAAATGCACTTGATGACGTGGACGGACACCAGCCATGGATACCATCATCACCTGGTGTGGATGTTTGTCTCTAAGGTCAGACAAAACAAAGTCTTCTCTGTTTCAACTATGAGGTGGCAACATTCTCCGGTTGGACGGTTATGCTGAGTTAAACATTGGCCTGGTAAATGATTGAGCTAACAGCGTCTAAATGAGGTCAAAGCAAAGTTCAGTCTGTAAAAAGTCCCGCCGGCTGAAGTTTGGAATAAAGGATAATGTTGACGTAGAGATTAGTCTTCAGTTGAAACTGCCGGCAAGACTCGTACTGAACCATAGTGGCTCACAGGGGTTCACAGCTGAGACACTGGCACATTTAAAATCTTTGGTTGCATACAGATCACACAATAGAATCTTACAGCAATGAGAAGATAGAAATGAGGGTCACAAAAACAGGCAGTCCGTCTTACCACTGTTGAATGTTGAATTGCTGATCTGCATGCTGTTGATGCTGGGCAGCAAACTGGGCTGCTGCGGCACGACATCGGCGATACCAGTGTGATACATGGTGAGGTTGGCATGAGTCAAGATGCTGCTGAGGCACGGAGATGACATGGAGACTCTAAGAAACATACAAATGACCAGTTGGAAAAGAGCGGCTTCTAATTCAAAGATACGTTATGTATGACGACTACATCTGTTTGTTGTCATCCAGCTTTGTAAGAATCAAATTCTGTATTCAAATGTCTGCTCTAACATTTCTATTAAAGAGTGAACTAATTTACCTGATCACAGCAGGAGCCACAATATGATGCAAAGGAATTCTCAGAGACAATCCGTAGTGTGAGCTTGTATTTTATAACTTTCAATGTTGAAGTGGCTCTCCTGTCCTCGCCGTGTTGTCTCCGTAACCGTTGTCTCTGAGGCAGAGATGCACTTGTCACTATATAAACCACCTGTGGAGCTTTATACTCCTAAAAAAGAGTGGGGGATGGACGCAGGTGAGTTCAGGGGAATTCCACCTGCAACGGGCCACACCCCCAACCCTCCTCCTTCCCGTACCTGAGAACTCGATCGACCAAACAAACCGGCTCTGCTATTCTCTCACACATTTTTTGTTGCTTTTCTCATCATGCTTTTCTCAGTGTTTATTTAGAGACTGAGTTAGTTTATATGGTTTCATGAATAGTATCTTTTAAAACTCTGTTACAGGAGTTTTCAAATATATATATATATAGACGACATTAGAAAATTACAGACACAATAGACGCGGAGGGTTGATATGAATTCTATTATTACAGTGAGAACTACAGTACAAACCCACCCACACACTCACATACACTGTGTTTAGGAGGGATGTTCATTTATTATGTCAGCAAACCTCTGACAAGACTCACTAATGGTCCCTTGTGGTCAGTGATCCACTGCCTAACACCTCTATGCGTCTCCTACTGCCCCCATACATAAACATTGTAGTGGTAGAATATGGGTAACATCAATTATCTGGTAAACTTCCAAACCAAAAGGATGTGGAAGATCAAATCTTTCAGCCCTTTGATCCCAAAGGATTTTGGAATCTGGCTGCAGTGAATTGCCACGATTAAGCCAGGAAAGCATAAGCCTGTCAGACAATGACATCTGGGGTTATGAATATTTTCATGTTCCATTATATTTTCAATGTGATAACATTTTCAATTCGTTTTGTACATTCCTCACAAATGGTGAATTTGTCTAAGAAGGCGATGTACAGAGAAAACATACTCTGTCTTTAAATGACAATTTTGACAAAGTATTGTCGCCACCTAGTGGTAACAGTAGCCAAGTTATTTAAAAGTTATGTACTTTTAGATCCTACTCCTCACAACATGTTTCATTATGTTTGGGTAATTACCCCCTATTCAGCCACTCGGAAGTCACTAAACTTAACGTGTACACACACTAAAACTAACTAACCCAAACTTGATCATGAATGCAAATGCATGAATAAGCTCATGAATAAATGGCTGCTAGCAGCCCCGGACAGAACTGTAAGTTCCTGTTTAAACGTGTAGGCAGCAGAACAACAGCAGTTGTTTGTTTTCCTAAATACTGTTGTTGAAGGTGTCAACATATTAACATTGTATTAAACTGAAAGGCTGAACGGCCACATGAGGTCACACCCAGGCACCCAGTGAGGGGGGGGGGGGGGGGGGGGTCCGTAGTATTAATAACTTTCGCCGTGATGAGTGATTTATTCGTTCATGCGATGCGCTGACCAACAAGTTTTTCCTCTTCTCTTTACTGATTATAGCTTCTCCTCTTCACATGATTCCAAACGCTTTACTGCATATTGTCACCAGGAGGAAATTGGGTTGTTGCTGCAAAATAACCTGTTTTTATGGAGAGCTCCTCAAACTAGGTGGCCTTGCTGGTAACTTTTATTTCCTATTTTCTCATCATTTTTAGATTTGAATTATTGGATTTATCCCCGCCTCACAGGGCTGACCCACACGTCCATCCCTTCGTCTATGGTGGAAAATCCTGTTTGTTGATGACGCTTCCTTATCAATGAATTATGTGGCTCAGAGTGTGCTTTCATCCTCCTATCTTCCTAATGAAGACGCCTATGCGGCATATAGTTAATATATTGTATAACAATATTCAAGCACAGTTATCAACTTGTGCACAGTGTCGTGGTGGTTGGCACAGGAAGAAGGTCTTGGGTCCGAGTCTAAAGAATGATGAGCAGTTTTCAAGGTGACTGACAACTTTGAGTGTTTCCATATTAAGCATCACGTGATTCCAAACACAATATCTTTATTTCTGAGGCAAGACAGATATCTGCATTATTCAATTTTCATTCAAACATTCAGTGTCTGTTGAACTTGTGTCTTCGAGGTGGCAGGCACCAGGGCAGAAATCAACCCCGGGAGGCTCCATGAATACTATTGAACTGAACATCTGTCCCAATCAGCATATAGTCCTAAAGAAAAGCACAGCAACTCAACTTTGAGATTACAAATGATGTGATCAACCAAATATTTAAAGACGTGCTCCCCGTGTCCTCTTCATAGGATGAATGCAGCTCTCTCAAACACATGTTTTATACATTTTATAAAAAAGAAAAGGGAAAAACGGAACCTGTCTGACCTTCAGGACTTGAAGCTGAGTGTTGACAAGTTGCATCTTCCCGATGGCGGGAAGCGGGTACCCCTTTGCAAGTTGAACTACGGAGCAAAATTTCAACATAAAAAGATAATAATTAAACAGATTAACCGATACAAAAAAGTAAAAACAGGAGATTCTAATTCTTAAAACTGCTTGAGTATAATTACAATGAACAAACAAAAGTCGGAAGAAATCTGCAAGGTTGTCAAACATTTATCACGTTAACAATTGGTTGTGTGGTTTGAGCCAACAGAGCAGCAGAAACAAGTTGGGAGAAACCACATATGTATTTATGGTGAATCAGTCATTTAAGAGACTAAGTGACTTCTGACTTGAACTCGTGCGTTTGGTCTCTTTACAGGTTGTGTAAAAAGGGTTTTAAGCGCTAATTGAAGCTTCGTTAAAAGGTCCGTGCACAAACGTCCGGAGTAACCTGAGCATTGTGCAATGAAGTCAAACAACAAGAATGAAGTGGAAAGCTGAAGATGACGTTACATCTCACTCATATGGAACAGAACTCACCGTTAAGTACGGGTATCACAACTGCCCTGAGGACCATCCTGAAGATGCTGTTGAGGAGCCCGACCTGCGGGTTGGATTTGGGGTTAGTAAGTCATGCTTGTGCAGGCGCTGCACTCTGTGACACGTGTTCAAATGCAGTTGTCACCTGAAACTCGCCCACGTAGCTTGTCCCAACGGTCAGATCCATGCTGTGCAAATGAGGCAGAATTGCACTGTGATTTACATCTTTTCAACGACCTTTTGACCCCCCTTGTGAGAACAGCTAGTTATTTGTTAAGTTACCCACTTGTTCAGGCTGACCCTTCCGGCCACCCTCATCTCACTGAGAAACGGCTGTGCGCTGACGCTGCTCTCCTGTCCAGGAAACGTGACCAGAAAAGTTAACAATTTTGGACCACACGCATTGAATCTGTGCAAGATGTGTCACCTACCAAGTTCAGGACAAAGAGAGGGGAGAGCGTGCTGTTGGGATGGATGGCGTAGGCCGTGACCGTGCCAGAAGCCTTCACCATGGTGTTGTTGGGTTCAAACGTGACGACGGGGGGTTTTACCGTCTTCACCAGCAGTTTCATCGTCAGACCCGGGAAGCGCTGGGCGATCTGAAAAGCAGTACCGATGCACATGGCTCACAAACCAACCCGACATGCCTCTTCTATCAGACCTCAGCGGCACGCGTTCGTCACCTGCGGAATGAAGACGCCGAACGTGTTGGTGTTGAGTCGGAAGGGCGAGGCCGGCGGCACCTGCGGGGACGAGAAAAGACCGTGGTTCAGTGTCGTGTGGCGAGGACGCGGATCGGCGGCGGGAGGAACCTCGGCCCGGAGCTCACCATGTCATCGGTGACGTACAAGCTGAGGGCTCCTGCCGCGCTGTAGACGAAGGCCGCAGAGTTGGCGGTGAAGGCGGACAAGCCGATGTACAACATGCTGTTTGCCTGGGGCGGCAGGTTAAAGGCCGCGGCGGAGAACGGAGGCTCCTGCTTCTTTCCGATGTTGTAAAATTCACCCTGTGAATGAAGTGAAAAGGACGCCGCGAGGCCGAAAGATTAGGACGGGAAGCTTCCAATGCATTCTATAAAATGTGCAGATGGACACTTCTTTACCTTTAAGCCCAGTTCTAAAGAAGATGCTGTCACTGCAGGCGATGACACCATGGAGTATTCAATCTCTGCGTGCTTGTCTACCTTGGCTAGAACTGCAGTGAGGTAGAATGTCTCTCATTTACTCACGGCATTAATAAAACAAGTATTTGATATAGATATTTATTTATTTTTACCATTGAGAGTTTTCAACTGAGGGTTCAAATCGGATATTGCATTGGTCACAAGGGGGCAGATCTGCAACGACAAAAAAAGTGAATTTTACACAGCTCCCCAAACTGGATACTGAGCCACTGGCAGGAACCGAATGCTACTTCAATGGCTCATACTGGTTCCCAGCAGCTTTGTGGTCTGCCATGAAGAGGAAACTCCTAGTAATTCATTATTATTGAATAGTTCCGCAGCGAGGAAGGGTGACAATCTGAAGCTGCAGGTGGTTGTGAGGCTGGTGTCCCCTCACCTGTCTCTCCAGTGCCCTTCGTATCGCCTTGTCGATGAACTTTCTAAAGAGATTGTACAGCCAGCTGAAACACAGAGCGATCACAGGAATGAGGGTGGTGTGTCGAGACAAGAAAAGCTCACATTCCATTCCCCGGGGGCTCTTCTACCTGGCTCCGCCGTGGAACTTGATGTTGGCGCTGCCGACGGTGGCCGCGCAGTCCACCGTGTTGACCGCGGGGCGGCCTGTCTCGTCGCTCTCGACGGCGATGCTGGTACCGACGGTGAGATCGCTGACGCTCAAGTCGAAGGAGCCGCTGTTCTTTCTGTGAAGAGGAGTGAGTGACAGCGTCAGTACATTACATCACATGCCATTTAGCTCGGTGCAATTCAACCATAAGGATACAAACAAGAAATAAGAGTGCAATGAAGAAGGACGTTTCTTCTTTCTCACATTATTCGGAGGAACTTGACCCTCCAGTTTCCGTGGAGACGGATGAAGGCTTTGCCGATGGACAGTCTGACACCCGTCCCTGGAACCAGAGCTACAGTGGAAGTTGGCAGTCCCACATCCACTATTTTCAAACTGGAAGAGACGACATGCACATTTTAAAATATCACAGTTTCCGACAGAATGTACTAAAGTGTTAAATAAACGGGGCCCTTACTTCGTCAGGCTGTACTTGACCTTGCCAATGGGAGTCACCCTCTGATTCCCCGAAAAATCTGGCACTTGGATGGTTTTCAGTTTCTCTTGGATGGAAACCATCCCCAGTTGTCTGCCTAGAAAAAGAGACCAGGAAATGTGACGGCGAGATTCTGGATTCCCAAATGTCCTTCATCAGTACTATCCGTACCGTATTCAAGGCCTTTCGCAGTTAGCTTGACCTTCACCCCGGGATCGGTGCTCAGGGTCAGAGGGATCAAAGCCCCCAGAACCAGCCAGCAGCACAGGAACATCTTGACTGCTGGGGGATGAAATGGAAAAGATCATGAGCAACACTTTGAGTCAGGCTACTTTTTTTCACATGTTAATTACATCAACGGCTTCCTCTTTTAGAGGAAAAGTACATCCCTTTTTTTATTTATATGCATCTGTTAAAAAAAAGAATGTTTTACTTCACTGTGGACAAAAGTCAAGCATTCAAAAATACTTTCCCTCAGAAAAATGTGACTAATATGATTAGCAATTTATTGACATTAGCATCTGAAATGTGACGAATGGCGAAATGCAAACTACAACGCATTTATTTATCAGCGGTCACACACTATGTAGCCATGAGCTGAAGCATTCCAGTCAGTTTGTTATGTTGGTGATGAGAAAACATGCGACTCATTAAGCTTTTCAGATTGATATTGATATGATGAACCCAGGCCGGGCTTGTTTGGCAGGATTCTTTGAAGATGCCGACGATGGATGCCGGTATATTCAGGCAGCGTGGGGGGAACTGATGCGTTTTTGAACATTAGAAGTCATACAAACATGTTCCTGTAGAAACCCAGAATATAATGATGACTAAAACTGAGCAAGATGCAGCCCCTTCAACCCTGCAGTACATTACACGTCCTTTAGCTGAGGCCTTTATCCAAAGCGAAGTGCATTTCAACCACAGCTTAACAGCTTATTTTGGTCCTTATTATAACATTTGAATCCAAAATGTAACCTCTGCAAATAAATGTCATGGAGTAAAATGTACCACAATACGCTCTGCTTTGTGCTGTAGTATATAACATATTACATGGAAAAGTCAAGAAAAGCACAAAGAGAACAGTAAACACGCTTCCCACTGCAGCCTGGAAGGAGCCTGCTGAAGAAACCACATGACTCCTAATGAGTCAGCAAGCAAGCTTTATTAGATTAGGCGTAGTTCTAGTACCCACTTTGTGTCCACTCTCAATATTGAAGCGCAAACGGTCTGAACATTTAATGCTTTCATCTTTCAACGTTGCCACGGCTTTATCGTGTCGCATGTTCAAAATCGAAGGATTTAGTCTCTGAGCCGACAGACTCGTCACACTGTTGGCAGAGATGCCACTGCGAAGCTCTGGTGATGAAGGTTGAATACTGCTCTTAAGTGGAGTAGAGGAAGAAAATGCTTATAAAAGATTAATCATATTAATGAATCCACAAAACCCTCGCACCATCTGCCTCTTTCTTTGTCTTGACATAAATACACAATGGAGGCAGAGATGGAGCTTCCCATCCCTCCATCAGGCAAAGACAAATCTATGGGTCACTTTATTCCCACTGGAATCTCCCATCGTTAAGAACAATAAGAGCCGACGGTATGAAGGAATGAGCTTTACAGCCTGCATTCATGAACAGTGAAGAAAAGTCCTTCTCTCACCTGCAGCAGTTTTCTCCTGATGTGTCAGTCGGGCAGCCAACCAGGAAAAGTGAAAGACGAAGGGAGGCACGTTGCCTTTTATTCACTTACTCAGTCAGGAAGTGGACCTGGGGACTATCCAGGAAAATGCAACAAAATTGGGCCCCAAACAAATCAGTGCCCAACACCATGATACTAGTAAATATTATGTATGATTATGAAACAGCAACGGGAAGCTGTTTGTTACATCTGCTGCTGTCTAACGATGTTGCACAATAGAAGTATTTTTCTCGTGTTTGTAATGTTCAGAACTTTACAATATTCCTCCGTCCATGTTTGCCATCAGAACGGTGAATGAAGATCTTGCTCTTTCCCTATGAGGAGGTCACTAATGTTCTGTATCATATCTCTCAATAAAGGGGTCTGGATCGCACAGCCTGCTCGAGGGCGCGGCTACTTCGCCATCAACGGACGCTGCCATTGTGTCACAACACGTTCAAACAACACAATCCTAAAACTACCCGCAGTTGTCTCTTGCTCAAACCAAAACCACGTCGACAGTACATTTACTAAAGCAATGCTACTAATGACTGTTTGGCTTCAAAAACGGGGACTGATCTTCTAAGCAAATTATGAGCAGAACCTGTTTAATCTGTATCACTGAATCTTCAGTGGTTGAAGTTTAATGTGAAAAGTATTGATTCATAATCCCTGTTTTCATACTGAGAAGTTACCCTGTTTAATACATTATACAAAAATGTAATAGAACATAACGAAGCAAAGCTGTCAGGTATTCAGTGTTGTTTTCAAATAAATATAATCTCCTGCTGATCCATTTTTCCTCATCCAGTAATCACGCTTCACTCGTCCCTTCTCACTTCAACCTCTTTAAATGTGCATGTTGCATCGATTCCCGTCAATGGTACATGAAGTCACTTTAATCCAATTGCCAATCTTGAGCAAGAACTGTTGCACGTACCGGATGTCAGGAACATAATGTGAGCGCCGTGTCCCAGCAGTGCATCTGTAGACCTACGCCTTCGCAAACCAACAATTCGGAGAGAACTAGTAGTATTCAGCATTCTGAATATCTAGTAATTATGAAATGAAATCTTTGTTGCATTGCAGCACTGTATCAATTACACTGAACGTTTTAAGCACATATGAAATCTGCAAATCTGTTGTTAATACGATCTAATGGGTTAAACATATGACCTGCATGACGAAGTGAGTGGTGATTCTTTCAAAACCAATTTTGGAAACTCGTGAAAGTTTTGCCAAGTGTGACATAGTTTGGGAAATTCCAAGACAACATAAGTCGACCAAACGTGAGTGTGACTAACACAAAATGCTCCGTGTGAGGACACACAGCAAGAGTGAAGTTATGCAAAGGGGCCCGGGGCCGAGGTTTAACGCTCTGAGTCAAACCCTAAACTCTGAGTTGATTTACGCTGAGATGTGAGACCTCTAAACGGACCCCTGGAGATGTAGTTCACACTGTCCACTATCAGGTCTTATACCGTTAATAATCCAGCCTGCACACACTCGGACAGCGTCTGTTTGCTGCTCATTTCTTTGACATTTCTACATCGTCCTCCTTGATCTTACTGTCATCATCTGAATGTGTCGCTAACTGCTGCGGATCGCGTTGTGGTGCAGTCCTGCCCCCCTGAGGCCGAAGGCGGTACGGCACAGGCACCAGGACGTCATCTCCCATGAGGAAAGCCCCTCTGATGCAACAATGTTTCTAATAAAGTGCACTTTTAGGAAAAACAACAACTGAATGGCTCCGAGTGTTTTAGTTCGTATCCCCTCGGGGGCCCCGCACTGTTTTGAAAAACAAAGATTCTTTTCATTCTTATTTGTATTTCATGAGGAATGGTGATGCCTTTTTTTAACCGTCTGAATTATGTTGGTGTTTTCCAAACTAGTTCCACCTCGTGACACGCATTCTCATTTAGTCTCATTTAGTTGTCTATTTACTTCATTTTGAAACTCAGTTCTCCACAAATGTGATGTTTTGCTTGCTTTTCAGTGACTGTCTCTCCACACATGTTATTCCAGCAAGGCCTAAATATAAACACAAAACCGTTATTATTTTACTCTGTATTCTCCCTCTTTACGTCCCAAATCCGAATGAAAACTGATTGGATGTCAGAAACATTAAGCGTATCTTTTTTTATCGAACACTATATCGGTTGTGTGCAATATGTCCCCTTCAAGTTAATGATGAGTACCGTGTTACTAAAAAGCAAATCTACAAAACTCTCAATTACGAATGACAGTTTTCAAAGTGTAGTACGCAAACATGTGACACCAAAGCGTGGAAAGTAGAGCAGCTGAGCACACAAGGAATGAGCTGCTTAACAGAGCCAGCAATACATGTTTTATACTCACACACTGTAAAGACCTACATACATAATATATGGCGGAGCAGGAAATGGAGGAAAACTCATTTAAAAACCTCTCTGCTCTCTTGGCTCCTGTTATATACTGACTTACATCAGAAAGAGGGCATTATTTTAGTTTTTCCTGTGTGCAAGTGAGGGTTTCAGGACAGGATGTGGCTGTAAAGCCCTCTGAGGCCAATTTGTAATTTGCAATTTGGGGTTAATACAATAAAATCACTGGAATTGAAAAAGCAGACGTTATAACGAGATTTTTGCTTTTCCAGCCACCGATATATCAGAGACAAATATAAACAATTATAAAATGAAGTATTGACAACGATGGAGGGGGGACATGTGATACTGACGATGCTCCGGCGGTTAAGTGATGGGAGGACACAGATGGCCAAAGCACCCTGTGGTCCCACTGTGGGATAATTCATGTCTCTTTCCTTGAGGCCAGAAGAGCTTCAAGGACGTGATACCACTGACTTGAAGACAGAGACGCAAGTGTTTTCCCTCAGTTCAAACTATTCCCTTCAAGATTTGACCACAATTTACACCATTGACTCTGACAGTGGATGCGATTTCATTTAATTGCGCTGTTCAATGAGTCGTGTGAATCTTCCAATACCGGTGGAGGTTAACAGCAGTTAACACGCCTCCTTCGGTACATTAATGGCTCCAAATGAATTTGAACTGGGTTGTGAAACGACGCAGCGGGGGACCAGAGAGACGCCCACAGCGCCCTCCTGCTCATTACAGCCAGGTCTTTGATGTCTGCGGACGGTTTGCTCACCGCTGTTCGGGACGGTTTGGGATGATGTGTCACATTTACCTCCTCTGAGGACGGGAGGTTTTCGGGATCGGCTTGTTTGTCAGCAGAATCTCAAAGCTGATTCAGGTGTTATTTTTCCCTGTTTTGGGGGGGATTTGGTATTTGGCCTTAGAATGCAGTTTGGTGTTTGGTTAATGTCTGGTTTTATTTTGTAGTTTCTTGCCTCTGTTCTCCCTGGGCCGTGTCACTTCCTGCCTTGTCCTGTCGTCCCCTGTGATTGTCTGTCATGTCGTGATTGTTTCCACCTGTGTCCAATCACCTGCACCTCCCCAGTGTATTTAAGCCATGTGTGTCTGTTGTCACTTGTCGCCTCATTGTTCAATGTATGGAAGTCCACGTCCACGGTCTTGTTTTTGTTCTGGTTCTGGTTCCTGTCCCCGTTTTTGCCCCTTGGCCTTTTGCTTTTGAAAACCTTTTGACGATTAAAGTCGATTTTGTTTCCTGAGTCCTGCCTTTTTCCCCACGCAACTTCCGTGACACATTCTCTGCGTGGCCTTTCCAGATCAATATTGTTTTTTAGTTTTCCCCCCCTTATTACTGACGTGGTTCAGTCTTTAACCATTGCTGGCAGCGCCATGAGGCACTGCTTAAGCACGACGTACAGCTCAGGCATATGGGTGTAACCGCTTTGATCATGCGCTTAAGTATTGGATATGAATATTTTGATCTGATGATGTTGCCAAAAGAAAAGTCAATGTAACGTATCCCTGCTCAGTGGGATCAAGCCCCCAGGAAGCGCGCAATTACACATTGCAGCAAAACTGTTGCAACATTCTCATTCATTTTTTAATGATGTTGGGCCCCAAAACCCTTTTTCATTCACCCTTTTCGTTTTACATTGGGAGAAGACCTCTGCAAATCAGCAGACTTTTCCACCGACCTAAAGACTTATTTAAACCGTTGGGTCTTAAACGTTTTGAAATGCGCTGATAGCTGGATCGAAAGTGGATTAAATATTCTGTTTGCGAGAACGATGTTCAGGCTGGACCAAGAGTTGGGAGCAGAAATGTTAACGTTTGGTTTCTAATGGATTGCATCTCCCGGGTGGAAGTCCCGTGTTGGTTTGACTTGATTCATTGGCCTCCACTCCAGGCCGCCTGTGTTTTGCTCTTCACGCCCTCTGACTTCCTCCTTCTGATAGTGAGTGCGGCATCATGGCCGCCAATAACGCCCATCCATTCGGTTAATAGAATTCAAAGTGGGTCAACATTTTCAACCTCACTGTTGAATAAGTCACAGGCTCTGCAAAGTCAATCTGATTCATCCTCTGGGAATCACGACCCATGAGCCCATCAATCTGGTAGATGAAGAGACGTTGTGCTGCTCACACCAAATGAAAAGTCAGAGCATCCTTTGGTAATTCTTCCTGTGGGTGACATGAATATCTCTGCCAACCTTAGACCGTTATCAGGACTTTTATGTTTGGATCAAAGCAGTGGACTACACGAATGATGAGAAATATGAATAATATATTTCAAATTCATGTTGCTCTATGTGGAACATTCTATCACTTGCTGCATTAAGACAAACCCCAAGTGTGTGGTTTTGTCTTAGCAGCGTTTCTAAATCAGAACAATTTCCCAAATAAAATAATATTTCAATAGAGTAGGCTTATTGTTTCACGCCGTACATTAGAGAAGGACACTGCAGGGCCCCCAAACAGCGGAACTGGAGAAGAATCATGAAAGAGCCTCAGCCTCTTATTGACAGGCTTCCTCCCACTGAGGTTGTAAACTGGTCGGTGCATCAGCCAGCGGGAAAAGTGCAGTGAATATCAATCAGGCAACTCCAGCAGAGGGCCGGCAGCGTGAACGCTGACCGTGGGTGACAGAGACGCGTAGAGAAAGGCTGGTGGGAGGTGGATTGATTTCTTTTTTCAATCAGATGCAGTTGGCAATAACTCTGCACTGTGGAGAATCGACTGACTTTCACTTCTGACGGTTTGCTTTGTGAAGATTTACGGCTAATGTCCCGATCTATGAGCTGTTATGCAAATGTCAGTTTTATCCAAAGATTATAATCCGAATTTTGATCACGGGTGATCATTTTCTGTCATTTTGTCTTTAATAACTATGTTAAGTTATGTGAGAGAAAAGTATAAATACATTCTTATTTTTCGACGGTTGAATTCCTAACAGCTGAAAGGAAATATCCCGTCTTTAGCTGCTAAATGCTCCCTTGTGTCCACCAGCTTGTTGTCTTTTGCTGGACGAGTAGTCATGTGACTAACTATTCATGTATAATCATCAATATTAACGTCTGAACCTTCGCAGGAAGACGGAAGTGATCTACGAATGCATGAGTGTCAATGCAATTTATCAGAGTTTTTACATTCCTGTATCATATCATCTCCATGTCAACATTTTGCATTTAGATTAACAAGTGCTGCAGCTCGTGGCGTAGTGGAGGTTAGTTAGAGAGATAACGCATGAAACTTTCCCTTCCTTAATAACAACGCTGGTTGGCAAACGAATGTGTGACTTGGAGATATTGTCTGAATTTGTGTCTGCTGAGCAAAGTCTACGTCGGTGCAGCGGAGATGATGGCGGCCTCACATCAATGGTTCAGTGTGCTGGGCATAAAAGAAGCAATGTGCCCCAGAGAGAAGGGCTGCCTGTGCCCCAGCACCACGCAGCTGTGGGACCCGGGCAGCCGTCCACGCCCTCCGCCCCCTGCGCACACTGTTAGTCCGACCTCCGAGGCCAAAACGATCAAATAATGAAGGGCTGCACTGGAAATACATCCGCTGTTGCAATGCGACGCTGGACATAGTTACAGAGCCAAGTGGTGCTTGTGCAACTTTCTAACCCTTGTTTGGATTGCCGCCCTCTGACACACAGGGAACAGCCGTGAGGGTGGGAGATGTGGTTTTTTTTGTGTATTTGAGGAGTTGAAGAGTTGTTTTGTCCGATTATCGCGTGTTTGAAAGTTCCGTCATCCTTGAAATCAGTTTTTTGCAGAGCCGTCGCTCTTCATTTTAGACTCTCTGAGCGCACTGAGTTCTTAATCAGAGTCCGTCTCCGTGGGAAGAAGCATGCGGTTCAATGTAACCATTACTTTTTCTATTATGTCTGTGTGTGTGCACACTTACTGGGACCACTTACATCATCCATTAGCCATCCAGCACACGCAGTGCTGACAGTAAACAAGCACCTCATGCATATTGGCAGATTATTAATGTATAGTGGAGGGCACAACATTTTACAACAGTTTATGATTTGGGTCTTTGCTCATATGAATAAATACATACATACATGTATGTCTGAATACATCTGTGTATGTGTATTTTCATGCAAACCAAACTGTATTCATGGGTACAATACGAATCCTAATCATTATCTTTTCTTGTCGGTCTGCTTTTCAAGTATTCTCTTGCTCTGACATATTTGGAAGATTCTTTATTCTCTTTATTTTGGTGCCTCACAATGTCCCTGGAGAGCAAAGCCGTTGCTGCGGTCAGTGGACTGTTGTTGTTGTTGTTGTTGTTATGATAACCACATGTGGGCGGGGGCCTCAGGATGCCACGGCTGGTTTCCTGTGCAGCTGTGAAGGGAGCGCGGCTGCCTTCTGCAATCATTGGACCTTTCCAGACACGCATGCTTAACGGAGCCTGACGGGTCGGTTCCCCTCTGGCCCCTGATGCTGCACAGATACTGTACGTGTTGGGCGAGGCTACGGGATGAAAACAAATAGGGAATCAACTCTTGGGTTTCTCAGGTGTTTTAAATGAGCAAAGATTGGAAAAAAAAAAACACCATCGCTCCAGTGGTTTGACAAAAATACACTGAATTTAAAAAATGTTATTTTTCAAATGTTTTATTATCTTTTAAATATTAAGGATCGGCGGTGAGGTGTTATCATTCAAGGTCTTGCATTCAAGGGCTAATTTGTTTTAATGCTATACTATTAATCATTGTGTCAACGCATGGGGGTCGCCATCTCCGGTTGGAAATTTGAAGCCCGGATATCCATCAAAGCACATCGTGTCTTTTATTCCTTTTGTTTTCGTCCGGGAAGGACCAAACTTGAAACGTGACCTTTTATCGTTGTAGCCACAGCACTTTTCCACCGCCGGCGGGCAGAGGTCACTCGGGCCGGAGCAAACAGAGAGAAGGAAGTAGCCGCGTCCCGGCCAACGGAGCGCCGACAGGGGAAGAGACAGGATGCTCCAGCTCGCTGATTCTCTTCATAAAACACGATAACTCACACGGACGGCTCTACTTCATCATTTCACACCACTGTTTGTCACATAGGGAGGAACGTTCAGAAGGGATGTGATTCACCTCAATGGTAGCGGCTCTTTATGGGTATTGTGTAACTGAATGATTAGTTCTAGTGGAGTTAATTGGCTGAAAAGAGGATTTTATTCTTATTCTAGGGCGGCAAGGCAACTTAAGGGGTGAACAGAGGCCTTGACCAGAATTTCATTGCAAATATTTCAGCCTTTGTGAAGAATCAAAAGTGGTCACTCATCTAACATATTGACAAAAGTTCATGCATGATGCTTTAGCATTTAGAACTAGCTTAAATGATCCTCGGAAGCACGTGGAACCCCAAAGGACATATTAAATCTATAATTAAAAAATATATATTTCAAGAAAATGTATTCAGGTTTTTCTTGTCACTGTACCCATCCTCCAATTTCCCCCCTAAAATCTGATAATTCAATTCAATTGGGAAAATATTGGAGTTTATTTTTTGTGCGTTGTTGCCGTTAGCAATTTTAGCACTATTAGCACTGTTAGCTTCTAGCCACAAGCTTAGCCATCGCCATGTAGCGAGACATGTGAAGGCATAAGATATGCTTTGAATTGCAAATTTAGCACCTTTTAAAATGATGCTATTAATGCTACTTAGCTTGCAAACTAAACCATTGACCAACTAGTCTATCTTTGTGTTTGAGATCAAACTGATCAACTACGCCTTGGTATGTTTTATGTTAATTTCGGTATTTCTTAATTTCAAGATCGCAGCTAATTAAGCTGTAGTTGTGGCTGGAGGGTGTAATGGCCGACCAAGCCATTGGCTAAAACATACCACCAAGGTTTTATGAGCTAACATGGTCCTGATTTCATATGTATTCTCTTGGCCGCCTGTAATGGTTCATTTAGAGCCAGTTTATTTTTGACACTCTTCAAAGTCAGAGTGCCTGCAGTGCCCATCAGGATGAGTGCGAGCACCTGTCTCTCTTTGTGTTCTTCATGTGGTCTTTTAACCACCTGCTTTTACCTTCTTTCCAACCAGTGCGTGCCAGGAAAGAAGGCTGTGCAGGTGAGATGGGAGATGAGGCGAATTAAATAATGATGATGTTTACGTCCTATTTGAAAAACGTCATCGCAGGCAGCATATTGCAGCAAAACAAGCGGCACCACCTCGGCTTCACTTTGAGTAATTTATGTCTTTGTCTAGCAGCCCTCAGCTAACGGCGGACGCCGGTAGAGTTGAAAAAGCCCCTCAGAACGATCTCACATCGATTTTTGGTGAAAGAAATGGTCCGCTCAAATTTTGGGGAGCACCCCCCCGAGAGGCCGCGGAAGGCACATTATGTGCAACCAGGATTTATTTTTTTCGTGGTTTCAGCGTTTTTTTCTGTCTGCACTGCTTCCGCTGTCCTGCCAAGAGGATGTTAGCCTGAAGATGGAAAAACATGAAAAGACGCTTCATTATTAAACGTCTTTAAAGTTATTATAATTATAGTAATAATGAGTTTTCACTTGTATGTTCTTGAGGAATACATGCTATTTATAACAGTGGTGTCAAACCCTTTGGCACAATTAAAACCTCATGCTGTATGTTCTCATGCTGAGATCGGAAGTGTGGATTCTCTTCTTTAATGGGGGCCTCGCAGACGCCGTTTTATGTAGCTCGGTCAATGAAAGAGTCTTAAAGGTCAGACTCTGGGAAAATGAAAAAAATACACAGAATGGTGAGCAAAAAAAGAAAGGCCTTTTACGTGGAAGGATACGTGACGTAGATGCTGCAGAGAAAAAGAGCTCTCTTGACAGGTTTGATGAGAAAGAAGGAAAGAGGATGTGAATCATGTGGCTTTTCATATATTTTCACAGACAAAAGGCCAGCTGAACACCTGTGACTTTATGCAGCTATAATTGGGAGCCCCCCCCCCTTTTTAATCAGCCTCTTTGGTGACTAGATGTTCCGCTTTGTTCATCAGCTGGCCGCATCCTTTGCCTGGATGTTTTTTTGTTGGTTTATGAGAGATGTGGATGCTTAAAGCTGAAAGGCACTGAAATAACCTGGGTGACAAAAAAGCAATTTATTGAGAGACCCAAAACTATCCAATCAAAAAAAAACTGGGGGGTCGGGAACATTCCTCAGCAATTTTACTCCATATTGACATGATAGCGTCGACAGATGTGGATGTATCCATGCTTTCCACATTCTGACCCCACCGCCTGGATGCTGCAGCTGAAATCAACACCCATCAGACCAGGCAACGTTTTTCTAATCTTTTGTTGTCCATTTTTGGTGAGCCCGTGTGAATTGTAGCCTCAGTTTCCTGCTGACAGGAGTGGCCCCTGGTGTGATCTTCTGATCTTCTGTAGCCCGTCTTCTCCAGGGATCCACGTGTTACGCGTTCAGAGACGGTTGCGTGGATCAGCAGTTAGTTTGTGACATACAGACCAGAACTTCAGCAAGTTGTCTTGACCACGTCTACGCGCCTGTACGCATTGAGTTGCGGCCGTGTGATTGGCTGATTAGTGTTAATAAGCAATTGTTAGTGTACCTAATAATAAAGCGTCTGATCTTATATGATCGAGGCGTCAGAAATGGGAGTCAAATGGGAGTTTTTAACAAAATGTCACAGATTTACGACTGCTGAGGGTAAACATGAACATTTTGTATAATACCTCCTTTATATGATGTCAAAAATTCAAACTGAAAATAGTGACGGTGAAAAAATTGGGTTTTAACAAAGAGACCAGAGAGCAGAAGATAATAAGTGTGGAAAACATTCTACACAATGCCCTGTGGCTCTGGAAGGCAAATGCACATTCGATCATTGCATAATGGAAGAGACAAAACTAAATATCTGTGGTTCTGCTGCAGCAGATTTGATCGTACTGTCGATGTTGTTTTCAAAGCTGTCCATGTGTCACAGTAATGAAATGCCAAATCAATGAAGATGCCACTTGACTCAATAGTTTAATGGTATATTTAATCACTGATAGATTTGCAGTGAGCACAAACCAGCCGACGCACATTAAACCTGCAGCAGTGCCGACCTGGGATTAATGGCCTTTGCTTGTTAATCCAGCATTAATGGCACTAGACTGGATAAATAAAACCACATGGGCTTGTAATGAGTTTGAATGTTGTGTATATGGCCTAACATTACTGTAAATACTGTACATTAGTAATACAGCCGTCTTAGTGTATCACTGTAGTCCGAGCTTTAGAAAGGGACTGACAGTGATTAAACTCAGCAACAGCAACCCTCTAATCAGTTAATCAGTGGTTTACATTACGTCAAACAGCAGGCTTTTCAAAATAAAACATTTACCACACACGCACTACGGGACACGATACCTCTCTATTACTGCTTTTTCTCCTTTTGTGCCGACAAAAAGAATACAAATACAACACAACAGCGACTGTGTAGCGAAGGGTGATTGTGACAGAAACCCGGATGCTTTTCTTTTCCAAACTGCTTCATCCAGAGCAAGAAAGAGAGTCCACATACTTGAACGGCGTGAACGTGAAACATCAGCCGCTGGCACGTGAACGCGGCGTGACGTCATCAGCGCCGGCGTGTTCCTGCGCGTTTCTTCTACCGGAGCACTTGTTGACCGACGTGGAACGCGCTTGGTTTTTATTTATTTACTCCTTTTGCGGGAAAAGACCCCCTCGTCTCTCTTCTTCACGCCCCCCCCCCCCCCCCACGCCGTTACGCGTGCGCGCGCGCGCGTGTCCCTGCGCCCTCCCCTCCTCGCCCGTGCGCCTCCCTCACTGCATCCGACAGCGTCCCTCCCTCTTTCTCTCCTCCTCCTCCTCCTTGTCCTTCTCTCATTAGGCTTCTCCACCGGCAGAACACCGACAAGCTCCAGGCCCCCCCTCCCCCCGCCCCCCCACCGCCCGCCCGCCCGGTCGGTCCCCCTCCCGTGACCGGAGAACAAACGCGGAGCAGCCGAGAGAGCAGGATTCACCTGCGCACCCCATCCATGGTCCTCCCCTGGATGTCCGCCTGCCAGGAAGGGTATGTTGGAATATTATTACCCCCCCTCTCCCCTCTCC
The DNA here is from genome assembly GCF_964276395.1 of Gasterosteus aculeatus. Classification (NCBI taxonomy): domain Eukaryota; kingdom Metazoa; phylum Chordata; class Actinopteri; order Perciformes; family Gasterosteidae; genus Gasterosteus; species Gasterosteus aculeatus. The sequence goes on from NC_135705.1 coordinate 20,277,028, forward strand.
CCCCCCCGCTGGTTGGCTCGATGTCGTCTAAAGCCCGGGCTTTAACGTTTCCCTTCCCCTCCCTCCATGATGACGGGTTTCTGCTGCATATTCTCTGTGTTTGTGTGCGATTGCGCGTCGCCGCTGCGGTGGGAACAACAATAAACGCGTTCATGTGTCCATGTTAGAGCCGCGCGTGGACTTTGCCCGCGGGGTTCCGTCTCCGAGTTGTTGGGTCCTTCTGTGCGCACTTACTGGTCCAGTGTTGACAAACCAACCGGGCTGCTGAATTACACCCCCCCCCCCCCCCCCCATCACCCCCCTCACCCCATCAGCACCACCACTACGCCAGGATCAGCCGCTCCGCAGACCACGTGATGCTCTAACAGCTTATTTTAGAAAATAGAAACGAAAAAAAAAGGGGAAAAGTTGCTCTGTTTGTGTCTCAACGTCTCAGGACCAACTGGATCCCCTTTGAAGTCTGTGGGCGACACACCCACCTCTAATTATGCAACAGCCGACAGATGCACACTGAGACACACACACACACACACACACACACACACAGTCGGTGCTGCCATCGTCACACCGTCTCTTGCAAACACCACCCCGGTTCGCCCACACCAACTGAAACTAAACGTGTAGTCTGGTGGACGGTCTTCGCCTGTCCTCCGGCGTGGACATTTGTGGAGACGTCGCGCCCTTGGACCCTCGGACCAGAAGCCGCTCCAATGCTTTTTACCAGTGCAAAGGGGTCGTGGGGGGGCTTGACTCCACGGGGGATGGACTCGACGGTTGGAGCGCCCCCCCCCCCGCCGTCCCCCCCCCTAACTATTTCTCTGCCTATTACATTGAGTCGTTTAGTCAGTTCTGACAATCCTTGGCAGTTCCAGTTCGTCCTGTCGGCCCCCAGTGTCCCTGCACCGGGGGGGGGGGACCACAACTCTTTGGTCACGTTCTTCCTCCGGGGGCCTCACGTGCACTCAGCCGGCAGCCCTGGTAGTAACTCTGCCGGCCAGCTGATCCCCCCCCCGGAGCCATTTCCTCAACCCAGCGGCGGCTGCGACCAACCCGCCTCATCGATTGTGTGTGGCGGTTTCCTTTGGTTGGTGTTGACGTTGTACAACAGTGTCTCGCTGCTTGTGTGCACACGTTTTTGTTTGTGCGTGTGTGCAGAGGCCCGGGGGCTCATGCTGCTTACCACCATTTGCAATTCAAAACGAGCGATGAGGCATCCAGCGAGGCCGAATCCGCCCCCCCAACCCCTCCCCCCATTGGAGACGAGTCATCGCTCGCGAGTTAACTCGGCCTTTTTTCTTCCGGACTCCTCTGTGGGGAAAAAGAGATCAGTTCCGTGGCCGCGGTGCATGAAGTGAGTGGGGGGGGGGGGGCACTTTACCTGAGTCATGGTTTATGCTGTAGCTCCTCGCACATGGAGCCACAGCAGGAATGTGTGGGGGTCACCCTGATGTTTTCATCGAGGACACGTGTGTGTGTGTGTGTGTGTGTTGTGCTTGTCATTGCTTTTGGCCCAGCTGGCTGCTCATTGGCTCGCCACGTTTTCTGTACACACACACACACACACACAGTGATTATTCGGACGGACCCGCCTGGGGTCAGGGTCAAGGGCCCAAAGTGCGTGGGGACCGACGGGCCTCCAACCAGCAAAACGTCCCCTACAGACTTGAAACGACCACAAAGATGCACACGGCTGCAGAGGGGCACGAGGGGGCCGAAAGATCTGCAAAGAGATTTAGACACAAAGCAACTGCACGGCGTCACAACGCGATGATAAAAGAGCCTTTTGAATGCGTCAGCCTCCAATTTCAACCCTCTCATATTATTATTATTATTTATGACACATCGTGTCATTGGCTCTCCATGATGTTGTTTTTAAGTATAATGGAATGCAGCATCATTCAAGTTCCGGACCCAACCTCAAGGGGCCGAGGTCGACACAGTCGAGTATCTCCACATAACGCATCACCCCGACATCCAACTCTGTGAATTAGGCTTTTATTTTGACCAAATCTGAATTTCTTATTGTTGTTACAGTTGAAGGACCACAGAAGAGGTTTTATTTAGTGTTTAGTCTTACTGCTGCAGTCGCTTTGACAGAAGCATATTGATTTGAATGTTTCCGACAGATTAAAATAATTACCCAAATCCTTGTCGATTTTGGCACCGAGGGGAAAGGCGTCTGTAACCTTTTCCCGTGAAAGGAAAAAGCCGGATGTCAGTGGGTTCTCATTGTCCACGGGGAACCATACACATGGGTGATAATAAAAAGTCAAGGCTCAACTGCGCTGACCTTTAGTCGCCAGTACTTCTCCATAGCATTTGTCAAACCCTCCCGGTCTAAATGCCAATCACCACACAAACCGCGTTTACACAGCGTGCGCCGACATCGATGCCCGATGACTGACGAGCAACACTGTGTCACTGAGTGATCTGCAGCTCGCCGTTCGTTCCCCTGTCATAAGGGCTTTTTACTTACTTCAGCTTTGGAATAATCAAAAGAAGTGACATTACGGCGGCTGAAGGCTGGATTCAGACCTGAACATGGAAGGCTCCTTTTGGGCTCCACGGTTCCTCCGCAGCACCGTGGCTGTGCGTCTGCTCGTGGGCTTCATAGTTTTCACGATGTGTTGCCTTCCTCAGGTTGCGTCATCCTGTCTGGCTGAGCAAAGAGGGGCTCTTTCATGCCACGAGGCAGCTCCTTCTCCCGATGCTCCTTCCCCACCTTCAGCTCCTCCGATGGGAAGCGTTACTTTGTCCTTCTGAAGGGGAGGCAGGGAGCTTTACAGCGGCTCAGCTTGCCTTAGCCTGATGATTACAGTGAGTCAGCAGTTTCCCCCCCCCCTCCCTCCCTCCCTCCCTCCCCCGTCTTTCGCATACCTCACTCGTCTCCCTCGCCCCCTCTCGACCGCAGCCTCCTTTGAACAAATCCCCATTGCCTCTAAAGGATGAGACTCGTTGTGTTGTTTTGTGGCTTCGGTCTGATTCTCTCTTTTCTGGCCTCCCCACAGTTACACGTATCAGCCAAAGTCAACAAGGAAGGAGAACAGTTGTCACTTCTTTTTTAGGGCCGTTTATTCCGCCGTCCTCTTTGTCTGTCGAGGAAAACTTTAGCTTCTCCAGCTTCGTTGGCTCCTTCCCACAAAACGAGCCAGCGGCCATTGTTTTCTTCGGGGGCCACTTTGCACTTGGCAATCATACATTTCCGCCTTTTGCACTCGGCAGTCGTGGAGGAAAGCTAATTGCGCCGCGGAGCCGTCCATCTCTCCCCGATGATTAGAGGGCGTGATCGCCTCACGCGGCGCAGAGAGCGGGCGAACGGTGGAGGAGCGGCGTGCGCAGGAGGTCGCTTGTAGTGCAAAGTATTTGTAAATGCATAAAAGGAGCCCTAAAAAGAGGATTAGAGAGGGATTAAAGTCCCCCCCCCACAAACTCACAATCGGGCCATGCATGCGGCTGCTGCTGAGGGAAATTGAGTTGATTTGCACACATGAGGCTGCAGGTGTTACGGTTCGTCCTCTGAGGACGACGTTCCCGTGGTAACGGGACTGTGATTAAAAATACATTCTGGTCGAGATCCGCTGCTCCGCTGAGGAAGTCGGGTGAACTTTGACCTCTGGCGTACGCCTTCGGCCGCTAATGGTAAAGGCGGTTCTGCACCGAAACGGCCAGGTGAGCAGGTGGGTGGAGCCTGCAGGTAGACTCTGTGTCAGCTCGCTTCTCTGCAGCAGCACCGCCTGTGGCTCCTAAACCGGTCCGACAGGTTGGAGGGCAGATCCAGGCAGAGCTCGCTGAGGACGAGCGCCCTGTGTTTCCCAGCCCAGGGAAGTATCGGCTGTACACAATGCGCACACACACGCTTGTTGTTCACCTGTTCCTGCCTTTTTCTGGCCTCTGCTCCCAAAGTGGCACGATAACATGTGTAACTATTTGGAACTAAAAGTCCTTAAAGTCTGAATAATACGCGGCAGGAAAAAATACGATGAACAAACGTAGCTTGTACCCTCTCTCCCTCTACACGCAGCATCGCACGGCTTCAAAACTAGTAAAAAAGCACACCTATTGGACGTATCAGCCCGTAACAGGCAGTGCTACGATCCTGTGATATGATGAACAATATGAACCCCAAACTCAAACGCAAATGGATAAATTGCTGGATCGCTTTTCAGGATTGCAGGTGATTTGATTTGGGCCAATCGACTAATCCATTAAGCAGCAGTTACAGTAGATATGAGGTGGAACATTAGATGGATTGAAAAGGCTTTTAAAATGTAATGGTGGAAGTTCTTCTTACAGACTGTTAAACAGAGCCGTTTTTCTCAAACTCGTTGTCTTTCTTGCGTTGTGGATATTTGGCACAGAGTCAAGATGGCGACAGGAACAGTTCTTTCTATTGGGTTTCTATGCAACAATAAGAAAGAGTAGAAAGAGTAGTATTTCTCCAGAAACGTCCCCCAATACTACACCATAATGACTATATCCAAAATAAGATGTGAGAAACATTATGAATCCAATGCAAAGCATTGTGGGTAATGTAAAGTACACACATTTAAAGGCTGCTACGTCCCTCTTCATCAGCATGCGTTTTCAAGTATGAAAGTATTCCTTTTCCTTTTTTCCCCCCATCTGTTCTGACCTGCAATCGTCTGCGCGGCGGATGTGTGAGGATGGACGTTATAATCATGCAGTATGCCACGATTTAATGCACGCCGCATTTTCAACGCCGTCTGCAGCGCGTACTGGGAGTAAAAAAGCAAAGGTGTGGGATGTGGATCACCGTCTTTTGACTTCTTTATAATCAAATCGACTGTCTCTCCGCAGAGGGTTCAAAAGTAAGAGTGCAAACACTGTCTTTTAATTCTTCTTCTTTGTCCTTTTTGAAGGCATTTATATGAAAAAGTAATACGTTTCATTCTCTAATCCTTGTGCGCGTCCTCGCCTGCACTGACACGGGCCGACCGCTGTGCATGGAGTAGAGAGGGAGCGCCGGGGGCCGCAGGGTTGGTGGTTCGAGCCCCGGCTGCTCCGGGTCCCCATGTTGAAGTGTCCCCGAGCAAGACACCCCAAACCCGCCTTTACAGCAGCAGCAGCATTTTCCTTCCTCGTGATCCATAACGGAGGTCCCCTGTCGCGGCCGTTTCAATGCTGAAATCTCAGCACGGCAGCGTTTGCCAAAACCCTCCACGGGCTCAGACGCCCGGCGCTGTCGCGCAGGAAGCCGCCCTCTTTCTGTCCCGTCCAGAGTAGCGGCGTGGGACACACGGATTCTGCCCGCTGCTCTGAATGCCCTGGAGTGGCGTCGAGGACTCTTTTCAGCCTTTAGTCTCCCCCCGTGCCCGTCCCCGTCTACACTTAAACGAATACCACCGAGTTCCTCGCTCAGCGTCTTTTCACTGACGCCAATAGCACAGCGGGCTCCCGTGGCTTCCTTTCAGCCGCTGATCCTAATAAGGAGATGAATGGTTCTATACAAACAGTGACACTGGGCCACGTGTGCTCGGGGGGGGGAAACGCCTGTTTAGGTCTTTCTCTTCCTCCGTAGGAAAACACAACACAACAATAGTTTGTTTAAGTGAAGGCCAGAAAGAAACGCAACAAGCTGAGCGAGCGATTGGGGAGTTGGATGTAATGCTGATAGTGTGACCACTGCAGGGGAATAACTGGCGAGACGAAGGTTGACTACAAATAGAAACAACAGCAGTAACATAATTCTGAATATGTGAAATAAGAAAATAAAGATCCACAAATAAAGCCCCCAAACAGCCAAATAGCTGGCTTCATTGCTAGTGTCTGTACGCAGTATGGGTCATACTCATGATTTACACAAACAGCCACAATAAACGACTAAATATCAGTTAGCTCGCCTGCTTCATGTTTCTTGAGACACGGCCACTTTTTAGCAATAATTTTTAGTTGTAGAAAATAAATGGATAAATCACATATAATTAAAGATAAGTAAGAAATGTTAAGACAAAAAATCACATTTGTAAATGTGTTTCCTTTTAATTTTAAAATAGAATAACAGCTTTTTTTCTCAACCTTCCTTATTTAACGCTGGGAAAATCGGCATAGAGCTTTTTACACCCACAGTGTGAGTTCTGCATTGTCGTCCTTATTATCTCATGGATATGTTCAGGATCTTCAGAAATGGAAAAGGAGTCCAAAATTCTAAAAGCGTGTCTTTTAGTTATTTCCGCAGCATCATATTGCGTTTAGTAAAGAGAGGATGAAATACAGTAATCTAAGAGTTCATTGGCTGGTAATTTAGATGTTTTCTTTGCTCTTACCTTCATTCAGTCGGCCGTGTCTGTTTCTCCTCAGGTTTTCTACAACGTTGACAATGTGAAAGGAAATAAGTTCTGTGCTGCAGTATGAAACGATCAATCGCTTATTGTCTTGTTTTTTTCTCCCAGCAGCCAGTTGGATGCTCTCACTGTTTCCCGTGTAAAGTGCTCTGCATTTGCATACGTTGCGCAACAGGACGTGAAATACATCATAGCTGCGATTATACATGTTTCTGCTCACACTTGATAGACGGCAGCATGTTTGCACACACGCTTTGCAGAGAATTAATCCGGGGTGGATCTTTTACACTGTTTTGCACCACAGAGATAAACCTAGTTCAAGCGTTTAGTCTCATCCGCTTCTGTCACAGCCAACAACAGCAGTCCAGATGTTGGTTTGTTCATGGGGTTGAACTCAATGCATCTGCTCATTTACTATTTACCCCGAGAGCAAACTTGACTCTTGTCTCTGCAGCTGAATTGTCGCTGTTCACCGGGAGCCATTTCCATCTAAAGTGCCATTGACGCCACCCTTATTTCAGTGAGCTCCACCGATTATTCGCTGAGCCGCAGCTTTTGGCGTGGAAGTCACAGTGGAAGTCTGAGGACTGGGTAGAAAACTGAAGCGCGGCACAAGTCTTTCACAGGCTGCCACTTGTTCACACTGGTTTCATTGCCTCAAACGAGTTTATATCGCCAGTCTTGAGTTTACTTTAATGCAGCGTGACGTACGTTAGGCCAATTATGGTTCCATTTAGAATAAAATAGATGCTCTGCGTCGGTGCATCCGTGTGTTACAAACTAAAAACCAGGTTCACATAGTTCACATTCATTAGCCATTTGACCCAAGGGACCATTCAGAGTCTATGCTCATGAAGCTTCCTTGCTAACGCTGAGCAAAACACAGAAGGATTTCACCAGGAAATCCCGATTTTTGAGGATCAATGTTCGTATTCACATCCCGTCGTCAGACGTGGAAATAGACACACTGCTCTGGAGAATGAGCAGCCGAAAGACCAGAAATAGCCCATTTAGTTGGACCACAATCCACTCGTATTGTGTGCTTGTCTTGAGCTCCCGCAAACCCCCTTGTGTGCTTCTCTCTCTAGTGGCTCCGGCCGCCTGTGGCTGCTCGCTGCAGCCTCGCAGCAGAGACGCGTCCTGCCAGCGCTGGCGTCGCCTTGTCCTTCCAATTCCGTCTCTCGATGTCCCGCCTCCACTTTCCTATTTCCTGCTAGCTCTCCCCGTTTGTCCCGACCGAGGTCGCTTGACGATAATGATGATGATTCATCTCCATCGCCTCTGCCAGCATAGTCGAGTCTACATAAACCTGCCTGGGCGGGTGCTGGTGACCATCCGAGGGTGGCCCGTCGGAGACCAGGCGACGCAAATCCATCTGAGACCGGCGGGCCTGTTTGATAAGAGGAGGCGCTCAATAGCGATCACTCACATCGATCCGCTCGCCTTTCTTTCGTAGGTTTCAGAAATGGCAAACAAGCACCACCTTCTTTGTTGGATGCGGCCTCGCCGTAGGGCACGGCGCAGGAGCGCGCTCATCGGGGGCGTCCACCTCTCCGCGTTCCCTCGCCGACATACTTTATCATCAGCGCACATTCATTATTCATTCTCATTATACTTTCACATTTTTCATATTTCATGGGTTGGGTTGATTACCACTTTCTCAACGACGCCTGTCCACTGTGGGTTTGTTGTGTTTGCATGAATATTTAATGTCCGGAGATGGAAAGTACATTGCTTCGGCACATTAGATGCCGCCATTAATGTGATTGGTGAACGAGGGGAATCGGAGGATTCTATTAGTGCTGATTTGTTCTGTTTTTGCCTTTGAGCGTGCAGAATTAAGGACGAGCTGCTCTAATTCATAGAATTATGTCTGTGGACGTCTTTCTTCGGAAGTTTTGCAGAAAGTCGAGAAATAAAACGGCTTTGCTCTTGATTGATAATCATGCAAACGACAGGGAATACATAATTGATTTTGAATTCATTTCCCAAAACCTAAAAGAAAGTAATTGACCGTGTAAGCTTATCAGCTCTGCAAATACTTGAATGTGAAACGGAAAACATGTAAGTGTGAGTTGCAGGTTTTTCTGCATGGCAGCTGAGAATCACGCTTGGAATGTCACCCGGTCTGGCGGGACCTAACATTCAAATGTGTGCTCAGTCCAACGCTTGATATCTACGATTCTGTCTGACAAAAGAAGTAAAAACGTGATTGAAACTCAATCGCAAAAGACGGTGACAGACTCAGTCACCCTGTTCATCGTCTCCCCACACTCGCTTCGAAGCCTCCTAAGGGTTTACAGTATGAGGCGATGAAATACACGAGTCCTTCTAGTGCTTCATACAGCGTTGGTATGACCAAATCCTTGAGAATACAATGAAGTTTAAATGTTTAGATCTGTGCCAATAACCAGCAAGAATGTGTAATCCAACATCCCGAGGGACACTGGCTGCGTTGGACGGGGGACCGGCTTAGTGGAGAACATGGACATGAACATTCCTCCCTCCCCGCTGCCCCTCTCACTCCGTGCCCGTCCCCCAGCAGCACCGTCAGCCCCGCGTGATTCTGCCGTTGACGTGACGTGGACATCTTGGCCACACTAGGAGGGAACATTGATCTAAACCGGGGTGACAGTTTATTAGCCGTCTCTGTTGTTTACCAATCTGAACGCCGAGTCGAGAGCGGGGATCAATGTCGGATCCACCGTGCAGTCTTTCTCATCAGTCACTGGTGTCCGCCGCCAAGTCGTCCCTCATACCTGTTGGATAGTTATCTTATCTGCCAGCGTTCCACTGGAAAACTAAAACTCCAATTGTCCAACATCTTCTTTTTAAGGTCAGGATGAGCTGAAGGACAGCTCCTATCGTTAATACCTATACATATATTAAATATTTGTCCTCTCAGGATCACGCTAAGTCCACACCAAATAAAGACGCCATAGTAGATCTGGAACTGTGTGGGCGTCGCCATGACAGCCGCGCCTGTAGAACGCCGTCGAAAGAAACACCACACTGCAGACAGGAAAAGCTGGCGGACACAGTGAAGCGACCAGCGGTGGGCCGCTGATACTCGATCCTGAGCTTAAGGGGAAGTAAATACCGGATTTAAATTCATCAGGCTGCTGGGTTTGTAAATGATCTTTGAACTTTGGTCACGTGGAATGACAACGTGGTTGTTGACACCAGTGCTTCCTGCGCTCGTCCGGCATTGCGGTCGGTAGCCCGTCTTTGTTGGCTGTGGAATCGCTCAGTTTGTGAACCGTCTTTGAAGTGCCGGCAGGCCGTCGTCTTCCTGTACCTCCGACCTGAGTCCCTTTCAACTCCTCCGGCCCGCTGGTATTCACCTCCGGGCCTTCGGGAGGGCACCGTGAAAGGGGAACTGGAGCCAGCGGAGCGCTATCTGCTAGTAGATCAAAACACTGCGAGCGTTTTTTCCAGTTTGTCATCATCGTTCTGGTTATTGTACGACAAGGGCTGTGTTTTTACTTTAGTCTCAAATATAAAACTCCTCATGATGAACTCGTACTTTGTTTTAGAATTAAAGGACATGTGAGATTGCTGTTGACTACATTCTAGTGACGCGCGTCCTCAATGATCCTCGGTGCTGAGCATTGTTGTACCTGCAAAGGAGTTTACGACTTATGTTGTGTGCGTTTAGCCACCACCCCTCAGTTGCTCCCACTGACGAGGCTGACGGGACAAATGTACCCACAGAGCGCCGGCTCAGCACACGGCCCTCTTATTCCTGACAGGGAGACGTGTCCGGCAGAGTCCAGCTGCCTGCTGCTAACAGAGACCAACATGTGCACCGCCGCCTTTCCCCCCCCCCCCGAACCCGCGAAATACAACATCTACATCATCTACGCTGCAGGCCGGGTGAGCTGCATTTCCACCCGCTGCTAAACATGTCAACCGTCAAAGATCCAACTGGGATGTTTCCGGATCAGAGTAAATGCATTTGCTCCTTCGGCTTACGGACGGGGGGGATGTGCTTAGAATTGTATATTAATGTTGAATCAAAATGATGTCTCTCCACGTATCCCTCTGACGTCAGCAGGCCTGCCTCTAGTGGCCAGAGTCATTCTATTCTATTCTATTCTATTCTAGGTAAGGGAGGTTACGTCGTACAAACACAAGACTTTAGCGTTCAGTTATTCTAAGTCGTGGCTCCAGCAGGTGGGACACATTCTCGTTCCTTGTCATAATTGAGTTAAATATGTCGTGTGTGTGTGTATAGAACATACAGTACGTTATGTGAAAGCTCCATGTGCTCCTAAGTGATGGTCCATGTATCTGATGTGTGTTGCATCCTAAAAATGAAGATGAACAGCCGCACAAAAGAGGCGATAACGCTCAATATTTTGTATGAATCTCAAACTTAAGAGCGGAGCCCTTTTTGTCCCTGCTTCCAGCGTCCGTGTCACAGCGGCTGTTCGTGTCTTCAGGAGGACACAGACGTTTCCTGTAACTAGAGGGATGCATTATTCACAAGGAGGGGAATCATGAGCAGTGACCAAGCTGTTGATCTGAACGTCCTCTGATGACTCCCAACGACACACGCGTGAGGCTCATCGATTAGTGGCCACAGGAATCTTTTAAATTGCTCTGCATGGATCATTTGGAGGGTTTTTTCAGGTCGAGGGGAATTGTGGGTAACGCGCCCGCGGCTCTCAGCCCCTTCGCCTCACCCTCAGTTATTCCAGGTCGGCCCTTGTTGTGCGCAGATTGATAGATTTTGTAAACGCTGGGTTTTTAGCGAAGGGACCAGTTGTACCCCGAGGCTCGGGACAAGCATATCAAACAGCAGATTATGTGAAATGCTGTTTTCCGTCGATCCGTGAGGGTCTCTGAGGTGGCCGAGTAGCGAGAGCCACACACACACACACACACACACACGTCAGGCTTGTAACTAGAGACAGAGAGCCCACCCTGACACCCACCGTCAGGTCAGCCGAATACAACCAGTGTGATTTTTTTTTGTTGCTTCAGTAGGCACAAGGCGAAAGCAGAGCTGTGTGTGTGTGTGTTGGCGCGGCTAAACGTGCACGCTACCCATAGGCATGTGTGCACCGCCTACGACACTGAATACACTGTGAGGATGAAGCCAGAGCTACAGTACGTGTGTCGTCCATCTGCGCGCTGGAGTACGTGCATTATGCAACGGGGTCAAAGAGAAAACGAGCTGTGAGCTGTAGTGTTGACGCGGTATTCTCAACACAAGATCGGCCAGTTAGCTGTTAGCACAGCTAACTGTGCGCTGTTAGCACAGCTAACTGTGCTAACAGCGCAAACAAACACCACGGTGTTTACTCGGGAGGGCGTGACCAAGGCACGGCGTTACAAGCTGCGTCCGCCGCACGGGCGCGTCGCCGGGAGTTGGCCACGCTCCAATGCACTGAAAGCACGCTACGTAAACACAAGCCAAGAACACACTCAGGTAGACACAACTCCTGCACACTGCAAACCTCATCAATGTGCAACACATGAGTACACACGCACACGCACACACTCGTGCAGACTGATGCAGTGAGTTTCCTGTGCCGCAGTGGCTCTTGGCGTGCCCTTAGTGGGAGGATAGCGGGGATTGGATGAGCATCCGTGCCTACGTGTACACCCGATGCAGCAGCTGAAGCTCGCCTGTGTGTGCGCGTGTAATCTTCATCAACAAGGTCGTGCAAGTGTAAGTGTGTGGGCCCACGCTGCTGTGTTTTATGAAAATAACAAAACCAGAATTGAGTTGTTGTAGCCTCAGAACATGGCTGTCTGTACTGCTGGCTGTGTGTGTGTGTGCGTGTGTGTGTGTGTGCGTGTGTTTGAAAACCCCCCTGTGTAACTCCCCTGCAGGAATGCATTTTCACAGAGGCCGAGGGGAGTCCAGTGGGTGTCCCACTGTGAACTCTGGTCAAATTGTTCCTCACGTTGTGTAAGCGGACTGTTTCTCTCTCTGAGTATGAACTCAGGAATGTTGTTTACCTCTTAAGGCCGCAAAGTGGTACGCAACAGAGCAACAGAGCAACAGACGCGCCACTGGCTCGAATGGGATCATTTGGATCATTTGGGGAAGCGGCCGCCTGGCACTCGGCTAAAGAGCAGCGGCGCGTCTCTCTGTAAACGTCCGTTCTGCCCACCGACCGTCACCCTAAGGGTCTGAGGGCCAAAGGGGTAACTGCCATTGATTCTCCCTTTTGGCCATTGTGCTGTACCTGCAGGAGTAAATTGGTGCTACGACCTTTTTAAGGAAGTGTCTTTCAAGAAGTCTGTTTCACCACTTTTTAAAATCTTTTTTCATGCAGCTCTTGTCATTTTTTAGCTTTCAGCCACAATCAATGTCTCTGTTTGGGCTCCTGCAACTAAGGGACACTTTCTGATCTTGATTACTTACATCAAGTCAGTAAAAGCTGGATTTCTAGAGTTGTTACGTATATATTTAGGGTACAAAAGAACAAAGACACATGATGCGTCTAAGCTCTTTTGAGCATTGGTCAGAGGTTAAATATTACATTATCGTGATGTGTTCAAATGTAAGCTTGTAAATTAATAGAATTGTCTGAGCGAGATATTTTCAGAGCTTTATGGATGTCAGAGAGGCATTTATGACCTATTTAACTTTGTGTTGGTGTCAGAATATTTCTACTGATTGCAGCTGTAGTTGTTGTGCTTTGAGGAAACCTGCAAACCGCCGGTTGAAGAAAACAAAAGAGTTCAGAGTCAGTCTCATCTTTAATTTGTTTTTTCACTCGTGAAGCGAGCGGATCGTAATGAGATGTGGAACAGTCTCCCGGGTGCGTTTCGCCCCGATATCCATTGTTTTCCACCTGAGAAAAATCCCGATATGCAGAGTTTAGTCATCCATGAAAACACACACTGCTCCATCCGCCTGCCAGGGGGAAATTAATTGCATTTTTTTTAATCGAATTAATGGTTCAAGCCATCATACAAATACAGTATACCAGAGATGTTGAGCAGCGCCGCGTTCTGCCCACAGACACGCTGGTTCCTGGCCTTTTAGGGATGTGCAGCAGAGGACACTTTGAGGAGGTCAGAATCCGTAGTATGATGTCAAGTTATCTGTGTGTCATCATATCTGCTGCTTTCTGCGGATGGAACTCAGATGGACGACTTGCAGAAACACCTTATTGGTTCTGGAAAATGTCCTTTCCTTGGCAAGTTGCATGTCGCTCTTCTACAGCAGAATGGTGTAGAGACGACTTAGTGAGCTTTCATGTGTCTGCAGCTGCTTTCTGTGCGGTTTGGTACCACGGCAACACGTACTGCTAGCAAAACGTAGAAATGAAAAGCCGCTGGATTGTCCGGCTGATATGCATTGCCATTTTATTTATTTTGAAATTGGGCATGAAGGTTGTTCGGGATCCGTCTCCAAAATTGTAGAGTCTCCTGTTGGACATTTTGCTATATTCAAGTTCTATCTTCAAGTTGCTGTAACATTTTAAATCCTGGTTGATTTGGCATCCAAAGTAGTCGCCGTGGTAACGGCCAGCAGGCACAGGTGGATCTGTTTGCAGTGCAGCCAAACAAACGGACATGATTATAATAAAGACGTCAATCAATGTCGTCATCATTGATCTCATTGTGTTTCCTGTGGCTGCTTCTTACAAAAATATCACAATATCTTATTCTGAGAGTGCAGTGATAGCAGTTAAAAGTTTTATTTTAACAAAAAATATTGTACCGTCAGTTGTTGTAATTGCATGTTTTACTCGTACCGTCTGTGCTGCGCTCACTCTTTTGTCTGCTGACATTTAGATTTGTAGAAAAAAGAAGAAGAAAAAAGCCCAAAGCGTATCAGATGTGTCACATCTGGCTGTGAAAACGTAGTAAATCGTTTTCGTCTGTTTCATCCACAGTGTTTGCAGTCCATTAGGTAAAAAATACGTACACAATTTTCCAGATTGATTAATCGTAATTATTTATTTCATTTCTAGTTTATAATTTGGAAAGCTTACAAACTGTACATCAGTGCAGTATTATACATGCCGTCCAGAAAAATGAAACCAAATAAATTGTAACTTTTGTTCTCTAAAATGACCATTTGAAAAAGGAGCAAACCCCTAATCAATACAACCATGTTATAAACGCTGTAATTACTGGACCTGACTTCCAGATGCTTTTTCGCTACATGATAATTGCATGTGACCGTGAAGACTTTGGCTGTTATTATGTTGCACCTGCTTGGATCTGTGCAGCTTTATCGGCGCGCTATAATTGAGCTGTAAGCGGATAACACGCTAGCTGCTTATTATTCCCGGCCTACCAGATCACAAAAGGGCATCGGAGGGAAAGAGACAGAAAGAGAGAGAAAATGCCGCAAACACGCCTCCTCCTTGACCTTGCGCCTTCATCTGCAGTCGCGATCACAAAGCGCCATCTGTCCCCCGTGAGGAGCAGGGCGCTTTCTTCTCTGCCCGTTTGGAGCGGCCCGGTTTGTCAGGAAAACCTCCCCGATCACAGCGACGTTAATTAGTCCAACGGACGGGATCCTTCTGTGTTGCGGCTGCGGCCCTCCCGTGGAGTGCTGCAGCCCCGCCACGTTGCACGCCATATGGCGTGGCCCCGTGCCACCTACTCACGCGGGGGGGGGAACTGGGCAGCGAGCGCCGAGCGTCAAATGGGCCACGACAGGGATGGGGGGGGGCGATGCTCGAGGGCTCCGTCGGCGTCATTATTTCTTTTGTGTGAAACAGTCTCTCGTGGCTGTTGGATCAATCCGGGTAACTTGTCAGGAGAAACGGCGGGCATGCGCTCCCGCCCCTCACGCGGCGCCCCTGTCGCACAGCAACGCGGTATTTCGCGAGAGCCCGCCACAGCCCCAGATAGCCGTGCCGTGGCTTTGGTTCTCCCCGGCCTAGCACATGTGAGCTTCGCTGAGTGGTCTCCTCGGGTGATGGACCAGCTCAGGCAAGTGGGGGACGGGGGGGGGGGTGTTTGTGCAGCACGGCGGCGGCAGCGCTGGTGGGCCGCTCCGCCTGCTCGAGGCTTCAGGCGGTCCATTAGCCAGCAGCAGGATGCGTACCAGACGGCAGGAGGGCCACTTGTTCCCACATCGCATGCGCCCAGTAGGAGCTACTGCAGAGCGCCGCTGATGACTTCATGGAAACGCTGAAAACAACAGCTTTTTTATCTGCATTTAAACGCAACCTCTAGCTGTGAAGCTATGAAAGGAATTAGATTTCTCTCTGTAATGTGTTTAGGTTTTGACAAATCCCAAGAAATTCTGCACTGATGCCAAATTCGATGGGATTTAAAAATAAAGAGAAAATGCTCCAGGCTTGCTCATGGGAATCCCAACAATGCGTCCTGTGTGTCACCAGTTGATCCAACTTGATCCCCCTAAAAATAAATACACTCAAAGACTGTGATTACAAGTCAGGGCGACCTTTGAGGAGATGAGCTCTGCTGTGTTCAATTCTCTCCTGACACCCACCATCTTCCCAGATGATCTATGGCGCTCTCCATGACTTGTAAAGGCGAGGGGACAAACGGCAGCTGAGTGATGGACTTTCCAAGGCTCGTGGCCTCGTTCTCTCTGCATTCATTCCCGCGGAGGACGGCGCTCTCCGATCACGTTGAACTCGGCCAAGCGTGACCGCCGTGTGCGTACAGGTTGACACATTGTCGCTCTCCCGTCCGATTGGTGGGAAAAGTGGCATCACAGGTTGACCTTGATTGTGGTATAACTGTTTGGAGGAAACACAGTGTGTGTGTGTGTGTGTGTGTGTGTTTTTGCCACATTTCGCTGAAAACAGACATCTTGTTGCTTGAAAGCGACCAGAATGAGGATCAGTTTTCAACAAAGAAAAGAAAGTAAATGTGAGCGGGAAAACACTGTGGGAGACAAGGCAGGTATTGTGTCAGTTCCTACAACGGGGTCATGAGGCGAGACTGGATTTCACAACAGACCTCGGTGTCCATCTCACTGCCGTCTCCCCGTGGAGAGTTCAATGAGGTCTCTGCTGTTGTCTCTTTGACACGTAATTAAAGACCACGCTGTGTGTGCAACTCATCGTTGGAACCGATAACTCCTAATGTTATCAAAGAAAGAAAGATTGTTCACAAAATGCTCTGACTTTTTTATATTTTATATTATAGACTGCTCTAGTCAGATTCTTGAGAGCATTTTCTAAATAATAAAGGGAGTCCAGATTTATTAAAACATTTGTATTAACTGTCACGGTGTGGTTTTATTTCCTGTCTTATTTTGTAGTTTCCTGCTTCTTGTCTCCCCGAGTAACTTCACTTCCTGCCTTGTCCGGTCGTCCCCTGTGATTGTCTGATTGTTTCCACCTGTGTCCAATCACCTGCACCTCCCCAGTGTATTTAATCCGTGTGTGTCTCGTGTCACTTGTCGTGTCATTGTCTATCGTCCTGGATGGTCGATGTTCTTGGTTCCTGCCTGTATTTTTGCCCCTTGGCCCTTTGGAGTTTCTGACTATTAAAGTCTTTTTCGTTGAGTATTGTTTGAACTGTTTTAGGGTGAATTGTGAGCTTGGCGAAGATTCACGTCCCTGCTGGTCTGACCGGGGCTTCAACCTGTCAACGCACACTGCCTGCTTCTGAAATCCACTGAGAACAGGGGGATTTATTCCTGCACGTCAAATAAACACGAAGGCAGAGAACAGCGCGGAAACAGGAGTTAGAAAATAAGACACAGAATGAAACTTGTTAAGCATGAGAGCAAAAAGAAAAATGAATGAATGTGGTCTTGATGTGAAATCAAAGGGAAAGTGTGAATGTGTGTGTGTGTTTTCTTCTTCAAAGCAGAAGGGAAACTGAGGGTTGGACTTAAATTCGTGCGCCAAGCTGAGGCAAAACTTCAAGCGTCTTGGGTCACCAGCCGAGCCCCGTTGGACAGATGTGGATTTATTGACGGCGTGACTGGAACTGCGGCGCAATCGGCCTCGCCACGCCTGACGGAGAACAAAGCGTTTTCTGTCCGGGCAATTCGTTCAGGAGCGGTTTGTCTCATAGGTTTGAACTTGTGAACCTACAGAATTAAAGGCATAGGAAGGTAAAGGGAGGGATGAATAACACACCTTTTCCCTCTGCCAGCAAACAGGTCCAATATTAATACTGTCGCTTCCCAAATCCGGTCTTTCTTTCGTGATCAAATTTCCTTCAACCCTACTGCACCAAAGTAAAATGTGTGTGTAGTTTCATCCGGGCGGGGAAACCAGGGCGACATAATTGAAACCACACTGACCTGTTTTTGTTTCTTGTCATCAACACTTCACCAAAGCCAAAGACAGCAGCTGTAATTACGGTTGTCAGAGACGGGAGAGGATGTTCCCGCCCTCCGGATCACAGTGTGCGCGGAATCTGGTTTGGGAAGTGCAACCAGTAGGACAGTCGCTCATTAACAGGCGGCGCGCGGAGGCAATTACACGCTGGCCGTTGACGACGTGACAGCTGTTCTTCTTTTTTTAAAAGTGGGGATCTGATAAAAACAAGAGCTTGCATCTGACAGGGCGAAAGCACGCTGAATGATGTATAAACAACATGCCACAGGGTGAGAGAGAGAACGGGCAGCGTCCCCGCTTTCATGTAGCATGTACTACAACCGCCCCGTTAGCGTGTTCCCAAACACGCGAGGCCGTCAGAGGGAGCGAGGGAGGGTTGGCTCCGCAATCTGCAGGCCGCCTGGCAGCTTCAGGGACGGATCCTCCAGTGGTGGGACGCCGCATCGGCACGAGGGAAGGTCGCCTTCCGTCGGACACGCCCATGACTGAGCGGCGTCCCCTTGCATCGTGTTTCTCAGGCCTTCTGCTTTGAGCCGCTCTGCATTCACACCGTCCGCCCGAGAGGAAGGTGAGCGCTGTTGTTTTCTTCCGGCCTCACTTCCTCTTTCGCCAAGGTGATGATTCCAGAGGCTTGAAGAGTCCTGCACGCGTTGCGGCTGAGGTGCGCTGGCGCCCTCATCTTCCATCAATCCGTCGGCTCGGGTGACTTTTGCGTTGGGAAACAAAACTGATTGAGCGACACGTGTCTGGTTTGCATCAGTGTTGCGTTACCGCTGTCAAGTGAGGGGGCCAATGCGTGATGACGGGGGGGAATGAGAGCAGCGTCTGTCCTGCGTGTCCCGCCCCCCCCATGAACTTTCCCTGACACGCCATGAACTGCCGTGACCTGAGCTGCTGCTTTCTAGGAAAAATAACCAATGTTGTTGACAACATGAGTGCCGGTGCAGTGTTTGTTTCTGTGTAGTTAGCTGAGATTGATGCATGGATGGATGGATGGATTTTCAAATGGAAGTGTACACTCTAAAAAATGTCACCGTAAATTAACGGTATTGTTGTATTGCATGTATACAATAATAAAAAAATGAATCATTAGGAACAAGGTAAACTAACAAACAAATACGCTATGGAACACTTTCAATTGACCGCAGCAAACGGCTGGCGTCCTTAATCCAGAGCCTCTGTAAAACAAACCAAAATAAAATATTAAAAACACTGCCATTGGTAAAATATTCAAATTACAAAGTTGAGGACGACAACAAGATGTAAGGAAGGAGAATGTCAATCATGCTGGCAAATAACACTTTCCAACGTTACTTGGAGAGACGAGCCAATGAGAAACTCCCATGTTGAACAGCTCAGGTGTTCTGGATGAACTGAGATTACGTCTGACGTCACGTGCAGGAGCAGTCGGTCACGATTGACACTCAAATCACTTTTAGGCAATGAACACTTTGAATAATACAAATATTTATAATCTGTACATTTCAGCCATGACAGCGAAGGCGGCGCATGGGATAGGGAGGGTGTGCTGTGCAGCACAAGGTTGGCGGTTTGAATCCTGGCTGCTCCCTGTGCCAAGTCGAAGTGTCCCAGAGCAAGACACCTAACCCCCAATTACTCCACATGAATTATGTCAAACCATGGGCGTTATGGATAAAAGTGACAGCTGCATGTATAGGCATGTCCTGTAAGTCAAAGTCCAGGACCTGTTTTTCAGTGGCTGACATGGGCTTCCATACATGAACCTACAACGGATGTAGATGGGTTGTGATTCACTGCACTTGTATGTGTATTTCCACCACTTCATAAAATATATGTAACATGCAGTTGAATTACGGTAGTCTGCTATTATAGTAAATTGACAACTTTAACTGTTTATTCATGACATTGGCCGTTAATTTACAAGCAAGGGATGGAAATTTAACTGTATCTTACAGTTATTATGACATACTGTAAGATACCGTTGCACCGTAAATTTACAGCAATTTGTTTCAGTGTACTGAGGACAAATGCAGAGAGGTCATCAGGAATTACTTTCACGATTCCTGTTGTCCAGGGACAAAGACAGTATGAATGTAGGGACAAAGACAGTATGAATGTAGGGACAAAGACAGTATGAATGCAGGGACAAAGACAGTATGAATGCAGGGACAAAGACAATATGAATGCAGGGACAAAGACAGTATAAATGTACATACAAGCAGACATGGGAAACTCCTCCGTCAACTCAACATGTTCGCTTCGTCAGAAGTAATTTGCAAAGGCGTTTCCTAGTAGATTCATGTGACTTACTTGTGAAACTTGTGTAGTCGTGAATGGCGTCAAACCAGCGTGTTTGTGTACCCGACATGTTGCTGCTGTGACAGTCAGAACACGTATACAAATAGCTTCCCAGCTTGATAAGCAGCTGTTGTGTTGTGTCTCCCTCTTTTACTGGTTTAGGGCTCTTTGTGATTTTCCAGCAGCACTGGCCACTCAGTGCACGCTAATGGGTAAATGTGATTACGGCCGTCCTCGTGCGTTGAAATTAGGGTTGTGTGTCCACCTGAGAGGGCTGACTGTGCCTGTCAGGGCTCAGATGTCAGACCAGAAGCCGGCTGCTGGATGGTTAGCCCGGTTCCCTGCTTCAGACTTCCACTCTGTCTCTTTGTGCGGAGCTCCGTCCCTGCTGCAGGGGAGGCGCCTTTGAGTCCCGATGCCACTGCAGCTCATTTCCCCCCAAAAAACACCCGACTTATGCAAACCAGCACAAACATACATGACATTTGACATCCATATTCAACTCATATTGAGCATTAAGCAGTGAAGGGCTGCTGAGAAGGGCCCGGGGAGCAACTCTGACATGCATACAGATGGAAGCCCGGTACCCTGACCCACTCCACCCACTCCACCCACCGCCGCTGTCTTTTCCCATCCGTCCTCAATCCCTTTTGTTTTTTGGCCTTGCACTGTCCCTCCTCGTCCAGTCCGTCACTTTTTACTCTGTCACTCCTTTGAAGAGAGACAGGCGGCTGTGAAGATGAAAAAAACGAGGGTACTCTATGCTGTTTCCATGGAAACTGCCTCTCGGAGCCGAGCCGGTGCCCTACCACAGACATGCGTGCTTCCTCCCTCTCTCCTTTGCTCTCGTTCTCCCCCCACTTGCCTTGCTTGGATTAAAGCCTACTTCCGATGAGGCACAGAGGCACGGAACAAACAAGGAGAAGAGAGGGGAGGGCGGTGTTTCATAACCCTCTGAGACAAAAAGAAACGTGCCTCCCTTAGTGATGAATCGTTATTGCTGATGGCAGATATTAATGACATGTTGTATTGCACACAGTGGTGCGACAAAAGGAAACACACAGTGTGTTCCTGGAAGGTCCCCCCCCCCACACACTCTGTGGAGGGGGTCTCGGCCGCTGGGTCGACGGCCGGTAATTGTGTTTAATGGTCCTGAGCGGGAAATTAATGCATTTGCATGGCTCCACTGCCTCGCTCTGTGCCACAGTCCCTATTAATCTGCCAATTAATCTGATTTCATCAGACGTCTCAATAGGGCACCCAATTTGCTACGAACCCAATTTTGTATTATTCGATTTGTACTCACTTTTATGTGCGTGTGCGTCCACGAAGGTCTTTTTGATTATTGAATGATGTGGATCGTATACAGTCTGGTTGGAAAAGTGAAAAGGTTAAATGGGCGGTTTGCAGATGATGGTCGCTGTGAACACATGAACTGGCTGCAGGTGGATGCGTTGTGTCATGCAACCCAGATGGATGTTAGGTGAAGGGGTGGAGGAGGGGGGGCATCATCGCCCAGGTGCGTTACCTTGATGTGAGTCGGTGCTGGAGGAGTAGTGAGCCCTTTAGGGTCATGTAGACCTTGGATTAAGCTCAAGGTTCTGGAGAATTGTCTGGGGAGACACGGGCGTTATTCTATAATAACGTAATCCGAACCCACTGGGAATATTTTCACACATTATGCGTCTTGCTTTTATAAAAGGTCACAAAAGAAGTGTTTCAGGGTAAAAATGGTCTTTTTCATCTGTGAGGGAAATAAAAAAAATCTCCCGGGTCACAAAAAAAATGTATTTAATAGTCATTTATTACATTGTGGTGGACAATGCACTGTATTAACTTCATCAAGCAGTGTTCAACCATCTTCATCATTCACTCACAGGGAATGTCAAGTTTTTAGGGGCTTCAGAAGGCTTTTAATTCCCCACTTAGACGTGAAGCAGTCACACAGGGAAAGATCCTGCGTGGGGAGGCACAGCCTCGGTTATTAGACAACAATGACATTTTCCAACAATGGATTTTTATTTGTACCAAGCGCACATTAAAGTACCGAGCCCACGTAAGCTTATAAGCTCATAAGACATTAAGTATACATTGAGAAGTGGTGAAACAAGTCTTGTCAGAGAGTGATGTCGATTATTACACATGACTCAAATGGTTACACAATACTTTTCTGAACGCTACAAACAGACCTTCATCATCATGTAAGCAGAATTTAGAGCTGTGCATTGACGAGTACAGTGCTTAAGTCAACATAGATGATGCAGCAGTGATATAAAATCCATTAAAGGGGCAATGAGCGGCGACACTAAGTTATGTCTCTTGGCAGCAAACAAGCTCCACGGCTGTTAAGGTGCCAGTAGATGGATTAGGTGGCATTTTGAACATCATTCATTAATACCTTTGTGGGGACCTACAGACACACCTGGCTGCACTCTGCCTCCACATGACCTACGCATTTGTTTCCTTGTGCTAGTTAGTAATAATGCCAGAATTACACAAATCAAAGACAATTAAGGTGTGAGCCAACATATTACAAGGGATGTAAATCACCATTTTTATTACATTGTGATGGAATATGATTTCATTACTAACGACTATATAAAGACTTAGAAGCGTTCATACCCACTCATGACAGATACTTCTCTTGGCTGAACACCTTTGCGGCTGAAGGAATGTCTACAGCCCGACAGTCGTGCCCACGGTCTAATTCACTAATTCCTTCTCTTTGGTAAACGTCCTCCCGGAGCTTGTCTGGCTTAAATAGATGATCATTATCTGGCTCAGTGAGGTATTTTCTAATTAAAGTATATGTCTTGGCTGGCAAGGTGAATTATTCCTGTAAAAACTGTGTTGTATCAAGCGGCTGTAGCTTTCAGAATTTTTAATGAAATTGTGATGCCGGCATCCACATCGGTATTATTTGGGGGGGAAGTCACTTCCTGCTGTCATCTCGGCTCTTTTGAGGCAGAAAGAGAACATGCATTAACGCGTTTGACATGAAGAGCTCTAAGCCCCTCGGTTTGTCGTCCCCCTCTTCAGATTGGTGTTACTCTACTGACAAGAGAGTGAGGCCCCGAGTCCGGAGGTGACGAGAGCGAGATAGGAGGCCTCCCAACAGCAGGGGGCAGCAGCAAGCATGCAGGACTCAGCCTCCGACGGCAAGATGGCCAAACAGGTCGGCGACTAACTGTTAGAACTAATTAAGCATGTTAAAAAATACATAAATATTGCAAAACTTGGTCTGAGCCTCTTTATTTCAAAGGAGTCTACTATACTACATCCATTGCTGTTATTCAGTTGATAGTCGTATAGCTGGAAGTCAACGGTTGAAATGCACTTATTGTAAGTCGCTTTGGATAAAAGCGTCAGCTAAATGACATGTAATGTGATTCAAAGGGCAACACAGTTTCATTCAGATCTATTTAAGGCACAATGCTGACTACACCCTTGAGTTAAGGTGTCCTGATACGTCAACGTATTCAAACCCTTTGAGATGTCCACTCATGTGTGCATAACTGTCATTTGACTTCCTCTTTTTTATACGTATATTAAGGAACACAACTCCAAGCATCTTGATGAACCCAGAGAAACAGACGACATGTCAGAGAAGACGTCTCCAAACAAGAACCTCAAGTCTCCCCAGAAAGGCTCCAAACGACTGAAAACTGCCCCCTTCAAAATGACCCTGCTGGACTCCTCCGAGTTTGAAGGCGAAATTGAGGTAAGTGCGACGAAAAAGACAGAAACAACATGCTTTTATAGCATTATCCTTAACATGCTTTAAACAAGCCCTTGAAAGGCAGTTCTTTGATTCGATTTTTTCCCTCTGTAGTTACTGTCCTCTGTGGGCAGTCGCATGTGTTGTGTGTTGCTGCAGCGAGCATGATGAAGCAGGGACAGAATAAAAGAGAGCCGACGCCATGCTGAGGGCTCAGCAGGGGTGAAGCCTAAGCAATGTCACACATTTCTGTAATGCACATGGTTGCGCGGAAATAGTGATCATAAAAGTCTCTGTTCATTGCTGCTGCAGTGCAATGAAAGGACATGTCCCGCTTGTTTGTATAGAAAAATCAAGGCATGCATAAACAACGGAGAGAAGAGATCGATGCAAGAGCATCGCCTCACATAAATGCGTGGGAGGTTATTTAGCTATAACGACTAGCAAGCGGCACAAGGCGTCTTGCTGAAAAACAAAAGTATCTTCTGCAGGATTTTGGTGTAAAAGTCCTTTCCAGGTACTTGACTATGGATATGACGGCGCAGCATCATTATACCTCAGCTTTTCCTTCCCACTCTTTGAGTCTTTTATCCAGACACCAAAACGTCACGACGCGTCCGTCTTGCTCTGCTCCCGAGATGACGGAGTTGAATCAGGGGCCAACTGTCACGGCCCAGTAACCTGCCTCTCTTCAGCGGGGACAGCGCATACTGGGATGGAGATGTCCTGCGCGTGTTACAGATACTGCATCACCAGAAGGTCGAGGCGGGCTCACTCGGGGCCAATTGTATCACTCTCTCTCTCGCACATAATGTGCACTTAAGAGCCAGGAAAAGAGGAAGAAAGGAGAACCCTCGCTGAGCCCTCTGGTTCCTGGTTCCCGCCCGAGCGTCTTGGGCCCCGATACTGTCCAGAGGCCTTCGGCTTGAGCACCACTGTGTCCGTGCTGGTGTGAAAATGAGTTCATACATCATATAAGAGCTGGCTTTGTTGCAACGGTCTGTCCTCCGCTGTGTTTCAGCACCCGGGACAGTGCCGCCATGACACCACACACACCGCGAACCCCAAAACAAGCACTAGAACTATAGTTAGTTATAATAACTAATTATGATTACAGTTGATACGTAAGTAATAAAATACAGTTCATATTCCTCGTTTCATGGTCTATTTGGCATTGTTTGGTTTAGGCATGAGCCTATTTTAAAAAACAAGATATAAGAGATGCATTCCAAAACTAATTGGTACTATGAATGTCACGCAACAGTGGAAGCTCCGAAGCATCCAGGTCACGTCCTCTAATCTGGAGCCACTTTCAGGAGGAAAAGCTTTTTATTTTGGCTTCACAACAAAGTGATAAGTGGCCCATGAGTTTTTTTCTTCCACCACCTGTCCTGTTCATGCTTAACGTTTGGTTACTTTAAGGCAACAAAAGCTTCTTGCGACTGGGAGATGTCCGAGTTGTACGCCTGCATGTCAGCCAGAGGTAAACAAAGCCTAAAATAGTCTGACTTCCTTGAGTCTCGCTGTGAATTCCTGGAGGTCTGTCGCCACTCTCGACGCTCACTTGTCAGTCAACTAGTTTCTAAAGTCAGACAGTGATTGCATGCTTCCATTCTCTCCTTGGGCGCGCCTGGCTGGCCACAATGTAATAACAGTCTTAGGTTTCGTTCTTTCACCAGATAGCTGCAGAACAAAATCAAGAAATTCGAAAAAAAAACATCTCACCACGAGTGCTTTTTGAGTGTATCACATAAATTTCCTAATCAGGTTGAGTTGCCCACTGCCTGTCTCAGTATAATTGTATGTACGAATGTCTGAGCGTGTCAACTTTCTGAGTTTTGTTTGTTAGTTTAGAGTTTTGTCCACATCTTTGCCTAATAGACAGCTCATCATACATTATACGGTGGACCTTTGCACAAAACTGTCCAGGACCTCTGTAAAAAAAGACATATTGTTATTCATACTGTCCACTGGTACTTATTCCAAACTACTGAGCGGTGTTGTGCTCTATTATGTGGAATGAACGAAAAGGCTTCATTCCCCAGACAAAAAGTATTGTTTTGAGATGTACTGATTTGGTAGTGGCATTAAAATCAGACTACTGAGGGGCACAATACAAGTCTTTAGCATAGGCTGCTAACTGGCTGCTAGGAAATCTACTGTTGTTACATTCTTGCAAGCCAGGCGCAACCAAGGAGAAAATAGAAGAGCAATGTTATTATGAGCCACCCGTAGGATACTTATGCACAGTAGGATACACACCATAGGATACTTATGCACAGGTACATGAAACGTTTGTTTTGTGCGTGTTGTGGTGTTCAGGCGAGGGAGGGTTTCTGTGTGTGAATGTGTGAGGTAAGAATATCTGGAGTGTCACGCTTGGATAAACTTCCCTCTCAGCCGTGCAAAAACTGTAAAATATATTGTTGTACTTTTTTGGGCGTCACCACAACAATAGTTGGCGTTATGCTTATGACAGCTGTAGGGTCTCCCCCTACATATAAGCCCGCCCTCGCAACACTAGGAGTTATTGCAGGTGAAGGAAGCACAAAGCAGCTTCTTGTAACCGTGTGTTTTCTTTCAAATGTCCCATTCAAGTTTGGAGAGAGCATCGGACCTCCAGGTCATTGGCAGGCCTGCGCTCACTTGTCTTTAATTGCTGGAATGTCATGCCAGCTCTTGTTCTGAACCTTCCCTGGGCTTCCAGAAGTGGTTAATGACAGTGGTGAGTGAAGACAAGCCACACTTCCCCCCCGGAGGAGGTGCCGCATTCGTGGGTTGATGAAGTCTCTCGCCATAGATGCCTGGTTGCGCCTGGCCGCGGTCCCCCCGGGTAGGAGAGCAGGTGCCACGCCCATATCCGTTCCTCCCACCCAGGTTCCCCGCTCTGCTCGCTGGGCAGTGACCCGCCTGATGCATTGTCAAGCCTGGCTGCCCCCATGGGCAGAGCGGGGCTGTTCCGGGTGTTTCATGCTGCTTAGTTGTCTCATTCTCCCGGTTAGAAACTCTGAGCTCTTTGCAGTACATTTAACTATTTAATTACTTACTTTACGTCGACAAATGCTGCAGTCAGGGACCTACTGACCGACATGACGGGGGCGAATACGCACGCCGTAAGAGGCGCTCCGGCATCCTTTTCCCTCCTATGAGGAGAAAGTGAAACAAGTGAAATGGCTTTAAGTTGAGATGTTAAGAAACAAGAAAGTCATAATACTGCATCTGTTTCCCTGGCAACAGCTTGCTCCATCTCTCCGTCACCTCACAAAGTAATCTGCAGGGGGGAGGCGCTGCGTGTGTGTGTGTGTGTGTGTGTGTGTGTGTGTGTGTGTAGAGCAGAAGAATAGTGTGGTTCATTGTTACGTACATCGGCCTCGTTCTAAAATGAACACGTGTCAAATGCCTTCGGCTGTGCATGAATCGGCAATTTTTATTCAATATTTCATTAGTCTCATCAAATTGAAGCAAAAACTGTTTTGATGTGAGCATTGAAACAAGGACATTTGGCTGCTAGTGCGGTAAATAACTAATAATTCATTAAATTGCAAACCAATCAATAAGTACTGTGGAATTCAATTACTTAAAATAAGATTAGTGATATTCCTTTTTGTAAAATATAATATGAAGATAATTGGCTTAGTCGCTATATGTTGAATTATTTCCTTCTCTAGCTCACTAGTTTGGTGAAATGTGAGCAAAATTGCTTGTGCATCCATAATAAAACATTCCCTAAAATGGAGAAACATAAACTCGTCACTTGGATGTAATTGAAATCTTTCTGAAATGCTCAATACGAGAGTAATTCTATTCACATCTATTCACAGTCCATTTTCACTGTCAAATGTTTGAAGCACAAATGGCTGAGCTGCTTTGATGTGTGCAAAACCAGAGAACAGGAAATATTGGAAAGGAAAGGATGATATTAATGAGCCAAACTTTTCCCAATAAAACGTAGTTAAACCAGTAGCGGACCGTTTTGCACGCATTGTTTTGCAGAAACACAGCAGAGAATTGTTCTTCTGCGTTGTTGTTGACCTTCCCTACCACTGCTGTACACCATAGGTGTCTTTTTTTGTCTTTGCAGAAACACTCCAAAGGACAGACCCTGATGGACATGGTGTGTGAGCACCTCAACTTGCTGGAGAAGGACTACTTTGCCCTGACCTTTGCCGACGCGGACACCCAGAAGGTCAGTGGACTGTGACCCTCTGTGCACAAACACATTACAGAACAATCTGCACTGCACTCACCTGGTGGCTGGGCCGGCCCTCTAAGGAGGGCACTACCCAGAGATGAATGGAGAATGGGTGTCGACAGTGGTTGGAAGACGAAACATGACTCCTCTACTCTTGTTTGACGGAGAGACGGTTGTTTGAAATCTCTTAGAGGGAAAGCAGCTCCAGTAAAAGGTTCCCTATGAATCTAACACGGCTCTCGGCAATGACAGCGACGCAGCAGCGACGTGTAATAATTGAGTGGTCTTTGGCCTTCGCTGGTCTCAGATGGATTCGGGGGAACGATAAAGTCCTGCGGCTCATTAACGTCTTTAGCAGCCTGATTAAACACTGAAGTAGCACACGTGTGTTTGTGCCTGTGTGCTTGGGTATGTGCGTGTACACGAAGACCCGGTTCAAATTGGCAGCTGCTCGCGGCCACAGGGTCGCATTGTGATGCGTCAAGCTCCTGTTTCCACACTGACTGACGTGAGACCAGATGCCAAAGTGACAGTCGGCATAATAGGCGGGCGCTGCAGGAGGCATTCAGGTTAGTGAGGATTGCAGTCGCCTCTCGGCACCAAAGGCAGTACGCAGCTGTGTGACATGCGCCACACACCTGTTTGAGTGCGTACATGCAAGGATCAGAGTGACTAATTAAATTTACACCTCCGTTCAGTCCTGTTTTGCTGACTTGTTTTAATATGTTGTGTTAGCAGCAGTAGCGCTGGATTGCGTTGCCGGCCGGTCGGTCCAACTACTGCATGCATTTCCATGGCATTTTATAAAAGGCCTGCATGGTCCCCGGAAGACTAATGGGTCTTACTTTGTTTATCCCCCAGATTTTGACTAATGTCTCAAAAACTAGTATTTTGTTCCCGATATCCATAATGGCGTTGAATTCCCTCGTCTCCATTATCAGATCTAAGAGAGTGACAAACATTTTAATGTCCATCACATTGATTTATGACCAAATAGCTTCCAAACTAATGACATTTCCCATCAGCCTCAGATGCACTTTGTGCTCATTGCTAATTAGCGAACAGTCCGCAACACGCTAAACGGAGACGGTGAAGGTGGTAAACATCATGCCTGCCAGACATGTTAGCCTTCGCTTTGTTAGCATGTTGACGGGTTAGCATCACGGTCATGCTGTGCCAAAGTCCCAGAGCTGCTATCGGGACTGCAGATGATTAAAAGGTCCCACATTGTAGAACGTAGGATTTCCTGTTATATAAATACTGTAGAAGTATAAAAGTGCTCAATCCACAGAGAAATACACACAGAAACTTTTCCCATGAATAAGCCATCAGGACAACTAAAGTCAGTGGTAGAAACTGAACCCAAATTGGTGGACTTGAGCCAGTTCGGATTCTTTTTTTTATTCGTTAGTAAATCAAATACGTATTTTGTTGTGAAGAAATATTAAAACTGTGCTCTGAGGTTGGAATTCTAAGAATGTATGAATGCAGAGATAATTAAACCTCTGAGACGGAAACAAAGAGCTTCTGAGGATTTTTCTTTTTTAGGTAAGCCAACTTGGTATCAGCGACCTTAAAGTGACGCTACTTAACTCACACATGGAGGATGAAGGGTATTTGAAAAATAATGCGTGTATCCGCCCCTTTGGATCCACTCCTATATTTAATACTACATCCTTCCACCAAGTTTAAGGAAAATGGAGCCGGTAGTTCCCCCCCCTCCTCCCTGTATTCCTGCTAACAAACAAACAGACCCACAAACCGAAGGGAAACAACACACAGTAAGTTGTGCGGAGGTAGCAACAGGATGAATATTCAGCGGTAGAGTGAGCACGTAGGGGGGCAACAGTAGAGATAAGAGTTCATGTGGGAGGTGTTTCATAACTCTGTGTGCAGCTGTGCATCTAAAAAGCTTCTGTTGGAGCCGGTCAGCGTGCACCACAGCAGCACTGCCTCCCTTCACGCACACACATGCAATGCCATCAAATAGGCGACGGGCTGCTGGTGATTTTTTGTGGTTGTGTGAAACAATGAAGAAGCAGATGCTCGAGTTAAATGTGCTCAGCAGGGGAGGGCGCAGCTCCTTTTATTTAACCATATGGAAAGGCTTTCATTAGGAACACTCGACACCATCGTAGATCAAAACGTGACACCGGGGTTTGCGTCAAGCACGCTTCCGCTTTGCCCTCTGAGCTCTGCCTCCTGTCTTTCAGAACTGGTTGGACCCCTCCAAGGAGATCAAGAAGCAGATGCGCAGTGAGTGTCTTTTCCGTGAGAAAGCAGAGTCGTCGGCATACGGAGCGATTCGGTGTGCACTTTTCCTCAGACGGACCCGTTGTCGTTAACCTTCCAGATCTTTCTCCTCAGACTCTCCATGGCACTTTGCCTTTTCTGTCAAGTTCTACCCTCCAGACCCCTCGCAGCTCACCGAGGACATCACCAGGTAGGACCCCACGCGCTCCATATCAACTGCCCTCACTCCTCTGGCTGTGCCGTCGCAAATTCCTCAGAGTTAATCAGAGAAGTTTTTTTATTTTCTGAAAACACCAGTGTTTACATACAAGTATTGTAGCAATTCCCATAGCTTATTGATTCCAGCTGTCAAAGCAATGCAAATCCCCCTCTCCTTTTGGAGGATTAGACCTAAAATGCTACTAAGAGCCGTGGATTAACAGCGCTGAATACCTGCTGGAGCTTGCTTTGGTTCAGGCTTGTCTGACTGCAGACGCCCTCCTCCCCCCCCCCTCTTGTCTCCTTTGACAGGTACTACCTGTGTCTGCAGCTGAGGGATGACATGCTGTCCGGGCGGCTGCCGTGCTCGTTCGTCACTCACGCCCTCCTGGGCTCCTACAGCGTCCAGGCCGAGCTGGGCGACTACGACCAGGACGACCACGGCGCCGACTACGTCAGCGATTTCCGCTTTGCCCCCAATCAGACTCGCGAGCTGGAGGAGCGGGTGATGGAGCTCCACCGAAACTACAAGTACGTGGAAACAGTGTTACCGCAAACCTCTGGGTATAAATTACCCTCCCCAATATGTCTGATGGATGACGTCTCATTGCTGCACCCTCTGTCAATGAATTGGCACATCTTTTTGGCATATGCCCAAACAGAATGCTTGGGGGGGAAGAATCGGGAGAATCATGCAAGATTAAGGGATTATTTTTCAAGGCCTGTTGATGTCGGTTACAGATATTATTGTTGTCCTGCCCACAGGGGGATGACTCCAGCAGAGGCTGAAATTAACTTCCTGGAGAACGCAAAGAAACTGTCCATGTACGGAGTGGACCTCCATCATGCTAAGGTTGTCCAGAGTGATTTTAATAAGCGTTACAGCAGGTTCCAACGATGCCCACTGTTACATCCTGTGTGCCTCTTTGCTTTGCCTTGTTCTCTGTAGGACTCTGAAGGGATTGACATCATGCTGGGTGTCTGTGCCAACGGCCTGCTGATCTACCGCGACAGACTGAGGATCAACCGGTTTGCCTGGCCAAAGATCCTTAAGATCTCCTATAAGAGGAGCAACTTCTACATCAAGATACGCCCCGGAGAGGTACGTCATCCATTTACTTGGTCATGGGCAGTGCTACACGGCAAAAACCGTTTGGAAGTGTGACACATTATCTCTGATAAAGTCACAGTGGTATCTACATTTTCTCAAATCTTTCACAGAAAGCTTGTGTTAACAACTGGGACGTTTCCTCTTACTGTTCGGTGGCGCAGTCAGTGTTTACGAAAAGAAGAGGGGGGTTGGGGGGGGGGGGGGGGGGCAGCGGGTTCACCTTGTCTCCTTCGGGATTCAAACCCAAAACGGCGGGTTCAGGCTCTGCTGCATGTTCCGGTCCCCTGCTCTGTTCTCCAGAGCAGCATGGATGGGGAATATGGACGTAATAATGGTTTTGCTCCTCACATCTTATTCTCTGCAAGAAGGAGAATGTACCTTTTTCCCAAAATGTTAAACTATTCCTCTTAAGCTCAGATTTTAAATAGTTGGTAATAGTTGATGTTGTATCACAAATCCCCTTGTTGAAAGTCACCAGAGATCAACATGCCTTCAGTTAGCAGAGGGCCTTAAAATCGTCCTCTTTAGACCTACAATGTTTGCTCCCTCGAGTCGGGGTGTATTTTCCCTCCTCATTGTGTCGTGCAGCGCTGCAACTTCTCCTCCGTGCTGAGGATAAGCCAGTGTGACAGGCTGTCACCTTTCTTCACGTTGTCCTTACTCCTGACTATCCTCTCTCCCCTTCAGTATGAGCAGTTTGAAAGCACAATCGGTTTTAAGCTTCCAAACCACAGAGCTGCCAAGAGGCTGTGGAAGGTCTGCATTGAGCATCACACCTTCTTCAGGTAAGAATCCATCTCCTCTCCTGGTTGGAAAGGTTTGCTCGCAATCAAAGCATTGCCAGGCAATCAGACCGGCTTCTTTTTTTAACGCGTGTTTTTAATCCAAAGGCTGGTGTCTCCGGAGCCTCCTCCCAAAGGCTTCTTGGTGATGGGATCAAAGTTTCGATACAGCGGAAGGACGCAAGCTCAAACCAGACAGGCCAGCGCTCTTATAGACCGGCCCGCTCCGCACTTTGAGCGTTCCACCAGCAAGAGGTACCTGCTCTCCAGGAGCTTGGACGGAGGTGAGGGTCACAGCAGCTGCCAGATAGAGCTGGTTTTTGGAGGGTCTACGGAACGTGTGTTGAGTTCCAAAGTTGAAGCCGTTTAAAGGCCCAGAGAAAATATTGGTGGGGAGAGTTAGACCCGGTTTACACCTGGTACTGACTTGCGTCTGAGTGAGCGCTCTAAGTGCGTCAGTTCACATCTGGCACCATAGAAATGAAAGCGAGTAGAACTGACATTGAACCCTTTTTTGTGGTCGTTTGAAGTGTGCAAACGAATGTCGGTGGGGCCTAAAACGTTTGCCGGGGGGAAGAGAGGGGACAGCAGCTCCGGCGACGGACGGCTGGACAGTTAGCTAATTAGCTTGTCCTCCTCTGAAGCAGCTGGTAGTGAGGTCACTGTTCAGTCTCATTTTCTGTAACCAGCGTGCCATTAAAGCATGGTGGAATTAGCATAAAGCAGCTCTTACGTGTCTTATTTTTATGCCATCTAATGTTATGTTGCACGGGTTAGAAAAAGACCACCTCCAAATGTGGAGAGTGATCGGATCTCTATTGATCACATTATCACACAAGACCTGTTCACTAGTGATCACTTCAAGACGCTTGTTAATGCCAGGATATAGCGATGTTAGCGTAGCATGCAAGCTGGAAGGGAAAACGTTAACTTCCTGCCCCTGTGAAGCCAACTAATCTACAAGTGAGAACAACTCACTGCTCCAGATGAAGAAGTACTCCCCCCCCTCGTTTCAACACCTGACACTTCTTGTACATTCCAGCAGAGTTCACGCGGCCGGTTTCAGGCACGTGCGAGAACCACGACGGCCTGTCCCACCGGAGCGCCGGTGAACAGCGGCGCCTCCACAGCTTCTCCGTGGACGAGCAGGAGACCGAGCTGGAGCCCAGTTTGGAGCTGGACGAGGAGGACAGGGACCAGGAGCGGGGCGAGGACACGGGACAAGACTACGACGGCGACGTCACTCCAAGCAGAAAGAAGGAGATCATGGTAGTGAAACATCACTTTTTAGGATGTGGTCCAAATGTAAATGCGATGGAGACATGGGAGGCAGAGTGGCTTTAGTGGGCTCCAGCGGGGGATTTTGCATGTTCTAATGTTCTTCATCCTTCACCCAACTCCACTTGAGGCTTTTACGTTGCTCGTGGTCATTTTTTCTTTTGACCCTTTCTACTAATGCTGACAAACGTAAGCCTAGCTAACGTGCTATTTCTTTCTTTAACTCTTGCTGGCGACCAGGAGGAGGCTG
Source organism: Gasterosteus aculeatus (assembly GCF_964276395.1). NCBI lineage: Eukaryota > Metazoa > Chordata > Actinopteri > Perciformes > Gasterosteidae > Gasterosteus > Gasterosteus aculeatus. The sequence continues at coordinate 20,310,647 of NC_135705.1, forward strand.
GCTCACCAGTCGACAGTAAACAGGAGGTATTTGGTGTCTGGTGATCTCTGTTTGTCTGTCTTTATTCGTCTTCAGTACATCAGTCGTAATCGCGTCTCAGTCACTATTCATCGGAAAAAACGCTATAATTTGCACGATATGAGCGATGTGTTTGACATCGTTAAGCATCCCAGCAAACAGCGATCGGTTCAGTGAGCAAAAAGTTAAAAAAATATATCTTATCTATAACTAAAGCAAAAAAAATATTATTTATAAGTAATTTGAAATCAATGTTGTATTTGATTCCAAAATGTCTACTGGGATGTATTTCCAAAGTTGCCTTGGCATGATAAGCAGCGGCCAAGTGTGGCCCTCCTGTCTGTCCGTCTGCTCGTGCTCTGACTGATTGACCTTCTACCATCCTGTCTCTTCATCTGACCTCGCTCCTGCACTCTCTGACCCCTGCACCTCTCAATTCGTGTGCGCGCCATCTCTCTCAGTCGGACCAGGAGGCCACTCCTCGGCACAAACGGGAGGTACAGGTTCCCGTCTTCGGCCCCTTGTGCTTGTGCCTGTTTTGGTTGTGTGTGCCGCTGTTCCTCCACCCCTCCAGTCTTTGGAGTTGTCTGAACATATTTAGGTTCGCCGGCTCCTTGGATTGAAGGAAACCTTTATCTCATGTTTGTGTCAGAATATCACAGAAAGTTGACACGTGGAATAATCTCTACGTTGTAAAATGCGACTAAGCAGCATGATTATTAGCGCGTGTTGGCAAACAGAGTTATGGAGAATGTTTTTCTTCTGACATTTTCACTTTTTATCAAGAGATTTGTGTTTCATATTCTCTTTATGTTCAGTGAGTGAGCATCTGAGATAGAAATCAAGACTGAATATTTTAAACCTAAAATAAATGAAGAAGTCTCATACTTAAAATAGACTTGCAAGTGCATTGAATTCAGTGATAATGGGGCTGGACCCGCTCCATCGGGTCCCAGGGTAGAGCTGAACCGGCCATGAATGCATTTGTATTCATCTACTGAAGTATTGAATATTCCTCTGTTTTAAAGATTAGTTTAAAGGTTAAATGTCTCCAAAAGGTTTGGTGAAGATGTACACAATAAAGTACTTGGGTAAATGTACAAATGCAAATACAATTTTTTAAATACAAATTTTAATCTAATCGATCTAATTTCTGTCAACTTCACATCAGAGAATACTCAGCTTGCACAAGTCTATTCTGATGTCTGTATGCACTCTTTTCATGCACCTTATTTGCATTGAAATATATCTTTCATGGTGAATTAGAAAAAAAGTCACCCGGCATTCAGCCGTAAATTGAGTATTACTGTATTCCGTATTCATTTCTCCCTTCATTACTTCAGTCTTAGTGCCTTGATCTTCTTAAAAGCAAAATCAGTTGGATCTATCGTTGTTCTTGGTTTCCACGGGCTTCAATTGCATCTTCAATGATCATCACGAGCCACAGCACCGACCAGTGGAAGATCAGCTGACCGCCTTCTCCTCTGAACACGCACTGCGTCACATCTCCAGGGCTGCTGTGTTCAAAAGGATCTTGCTAAAGCATGACCGCTTCTTGTTTTTGTCCTTTCTCCTCTTCCTCCTCCAGTTCCTGGACAAGTCGAAGGACGTCATGCTGAAGCACCAGGCCAGCATCAACGAGCTGAAGAGAACCCTCAGGGAGCCCAGCAGCAAGCTGTCGAACCGCGAGAAGCGTCTGTCCTCCGCCTCCCCGAATGGCACCCCGGAGAAGAAGGCTGTGAGTGGGGGGACTCAGGGCAGTGATGGCGTGGTGGGGGGTCCGCTAAGGTCAACATCTCCAATCCAGCCAACCAATGCATGGCATTCCTTTACGTGACATTCCCAGCTAGCCCGCTGCTGTCAAACTGCTCCTACTGCTGCTTGACCCGAGGCTTTTCTTTAAGAAATGCATCAAATGAGGCTCATTTAGCCTCTCCAGGGGGCACCGCAGTGACAGCAGCGCAGAAGGAAAACATCCTGATGCGACTAGTGATGTTTTTGAGATTTATATGCCAGGGCAGATGAGAAATAATGAAGTAGTTGTTGAGTAGTAATGAGTTACTTAATTTCCCTGGTTGTCCAATAGTGACACAGTTTATCATCTTCATGCCGGAACAAGAAAAGCTCTCACGTTTTGGTAATGAGCTTTTTGGAGATTGAGGTTGTTCGTCCTAGGACAGGATTCCTAGGGTTCCTAAGTTGCCTTCAACCAATCAGTCCTCTGCTGTCGGGGACGATTAGAATGCAGAGCGCGGTCTGTGTCAGAATATGTGATCTGCCAATACTGTAAATGTTGTTCCAGGTAAAGGCGGGTGGGATTGGGTGGGCGAGGGGGCGGGCGTCCTACTACTATCAGCTCTGTGTAGTTACAGTACAAAAAGATCAGGGTTGCTTTCAGCTCATCAATAGATTTCTACAAAACAACTGTTGAACTGTTGTGTTGAACTGATACTTTCTGCTTAGCCCCCCGGCCCCCCGGCGAGCTCTAACCGCTGTTCTTCCTCTTCTTTCAAACCGTCTCCTCTGCCTCGCGTCGGCCAGTCGGCGCTTCAGGACCCTGTTAACAATCTGTCTGTTGAGGGGTTTGTCCAGAAGACAATGGCGGCTTCGCCTGAGGTTGAGCTCTTCTATGATACGTTTAGCTCACAGCATTTCTGTTTGTCACTCATGTGTCTATTTAAGAAATACCACCACATGTTCACTTAGAGCTGCAATGATTGTCGACCAAAAAGAAACGTAATAGTTTGATTGTTAAAGTAATTTTGAAGGCAAACAGTTTGATCTCAGATATTTACACTCATTAAACAAAAAACTAGACAATTAAAGACGTCCCCTTGAGACACAGGGATGGACATTTAACGCTGTTTTCTGGTATTTTAATTGAGAATATCTGCAGATTAATCGAAAAACTACAAGAAATGTTTTAGTTGCATGCCCTCTTATACTCCATATACCATGTGTGTGTTGTTCCCTTTACTGTGATTCAGATGATTTCATAGATTTCATTTTTTGCAGCAGCACCTATGCTTTGCATGTCTAACTGTGTTTAATCTATACCAACATGTAGGGCTCTGAGGAGTGGGTATTGATTGAAAAACAAGAAACGTATCAGCAGGACCATGACTGGAGGACAGAAGACAAGAACCTCTTGGTAGCATGTGAATCGTCATGGGAGAAAAGGGAGCTGGAGAGAGAGATAGACATAGCCAAGATGATACACAAAGATGTAACAGGGTATGACAGAAAAGAAATGAAAAGCCATAACGATGATTTTACATCAATAGATTCGCCCAGAGAGGCAGGCGAGTACTCAGAGCCACGGACGGCTAACAGAAGTCGTTTCGTGATTCAATTGACGAAGAATTCAGATTCCTTTCAAGACAAATCTCAAAGCAAACCATCTCACGCCTCGACCCCCGAGGCAAACGTTGATGCGCCCGCCGCCTCCCGGCAGGTGAAGGACCGCGCGGCTTCCAAACCACGCAAAAAGAGGAGACCCCAGAGCTTAAACCTGGGGAGGCCTGCCGACCTCATCTACGCAAAAGGAAGCGGCGATTCCACTGAAGAAGAGAACGAGGGTTCAGAGTCCGACAAAAGCCCGGAAGAAAACTCAAAAATTCCATGTGATTCATCATCTTCAGCGAAGGTGAAAGATGATGAGCGTTTAAGAAAGGATCATTCGATCAAGGTCTTTAAAGAAGAGGATACGTCGATAGGTGAGAGCAGGGTGGTCACCACTCTAGAAACAGAGCGGGCGAAGAGAACAGCGAGCCAGGTTGAGCCCGCCGATGTGGATTCAGACTCAGTGAACGGACTCGTCAAGATAGAACGCGATAGTTCGTCTGTGGCCGTCAAGGTGGACAGTGCGAAGAAGGTGCAAGGACGGGGCCTCATCGACAACAGAGAGCTAGCCGAGGTTAAGCTGCGACAGGTGCGGACGCACGAGAGGAAGGTCAGCGGTTCCGGGGGGGAGGACGCGGAGGGTTTCACGGGGGGACAGAGGACACTCGTCCACCGTCTCACCGGCAGCAGCTGCCAGTCGGAGATCTCCAGGATCGTCCCTCTCAAGCCAGAGCGGTCCAAAAGCGTAGCGAGTAAGGACGAAAGGGACGGCCCGGGACAGGACGAGCTCGCGTGGGCCCACCGGAGAGACTACCGCTGGTCGGTGGGCTCTCCAGAGGGATCCTCGGACCTCTCCTGGGCAGAGGCCGGTGCCGCCGGCCCCCGTCCGGCGTTTGCGGAAGACCTGGAGGGTCTCGCCAAAACGGATCGTCCCGATGGTGGTCACCAGTCCGCGAGAAGACCCGCCGAGGGTCAGTCGTTCGGGTCTAAGGTCTTGCCGCTTTCCAAAACGGCTCCTCCGGCCCCGCCTGTGAAAACACAGAAGGCCCGGGAGTCTGGGCTGATGCTGCGGAACAGCCGAAATGCCAACAGGGAGCCAAGCCGGGACGCGGCGGCCAAGAAGAGACACTCGGTAACTCTGCTTGGCATCCGCTAGTCACTCATTGGAGTTAAAGCATCGCATGAGCTTCAGACAGACTCGCACGCCATTTTTTTTTTTCTTCTTTTAATCTCCCTGCGTTTTCAGTGACTTGAAACACTCATCCATCTTACCTGTCTGTGCCTTTTTGAAGAGCAGGCGGAGCGGTACCTTTTGCTCCGTCAATTCTGTCAAAAAAAACTAAAAGTTTGGACGTTTTTCAATATGGCAACCCAATTCCTCCCCTCCCATTGCTCACCACAAATGCAGCACACTGTCTGGCAAATCTGTACAGCTCAACGCTGGCTGCGAAATTTAGATCCAAAAACAAACCAAAGGAAATTTTCTCCACCTCTTTCTTGTGAGCCTCAGATTTCTTCCAAGCTCCTGTCAAGGTGGCAGAAACACTCATCATCACTGGTCATTTTTATTTTTTTGCCATTTTCAAAAATCTGGTGCTAAGAAAACAAACATTTGTTGGATTCTAAAATTAAAAAAATACTGCCATCCAATACTTTCCGACAGGCATCTGCTATTTCCCAAAACGAGAAATAAACAGTGTTTTAGAGTTGGTTTAGAACTCTGCTAAATACCCCTCGATCCTTCCGATCAGAAGCATCACTCTCCTCTGGTTAGAAAACTTCGAGGTGATGTAAACATATTGCCCCCCCCCACTGATACACCCCAGCAGGCAGTGAGCCCCCAGACGCCACAGCTCAGTGCCTGACACAGTCACATTTGCTGCTTTCATTTCCACTGCTGGTATCATTAGGAGCTTGCAACGCGTTTGTCCCGGCAGGGAATGAAATGGAGTTTGATGTGAGTAGACATGACAGCTCTCATCATTTCCCACCTTTTCATCCAAGCCTTTTGCAATGCAGCGGATTAAACGGGAGCGCTAGGAGGCGTAGCGTAGCTCAAAGCACGCCAACGACCTCGCTGGCGAGCGACGCTCGTGCCCGGAATCCCGTTGATCCCGGGGAGCGTGGGAAAGCATAAGGCGCTCCTTCAAACGAGTGCACGCCATTCGCACGGCCATTTTGACAGGCCTTGAATTGCAACCGCGGCACCTTCCATTGGACATTCAACACTACTGTTTGACGAGAGGGTTGAATGTCAGTTGGTCAATGCTGCTCTCCTGAGAAGCTGCTCATTATTCAATGCATGATTCTCTCTCGTCCTTCCCTCTGCTCATTCTAACCAACACAACTGGCTGGAGGTGTTGTTTCTGTTGCACTACGCTCACCTCTTTTTTTTGTCCTTGCAACTGCGCTTGAAATTTGTGCCTGAATCCATTTGGACCTGACTGGATCTGAACAGACCCGGTGGACTTCGATTGGGTCCGGCTGAGTTTCTCACCTAAACTGTTTTTTTTTTTTAGGTTTTTGGTAATTCAAAAGAAAACAAAAAACTAAAGAAAAGAATTATTAGCTACATTGAAATGTCTAATCTAAAGATTTGGAGCAGTAAACTGACCGCCTGAGCTCCTGATGTTCAGGCTCCAGTCACGCTCTGTCCTAAGCTTCTGTGTTTGTGTCCGTCTGTCTGTCCGCCGGCCCCGTCAGCTGGTGCTAACCTTCGGATGCTCTCTCTGCTCTTTCCTCCGCTCCCCCTCCTCCCCCTGCAGGAGCCGCTCTCCACTCCCGCCATTTATGAAGCGCCGTTTGCTGATTTCAAGGTTATTCATTCGCATTTAAACCCACCTGCACACTCATTCCTCTCCCACCTGACTGCACCGGTTTGTGTATGAAAAAAAGGAGAAAAGAAAGCGCCATAAAGAATGAAATGCGTCATTTTTCACCGGGTTATTCAGTCAAATAGAACAGAATGTGTGAGTAGATGAGCAAATCTTTCATATGCGATCTAATTAGCGAGTGTTGGTGTAATTAATATGAGTGGCACTACTTTAAATTAGCTGCCTCAGGAGCTTCGTTGTAATTTAATGGGTCTAAACCTCTGGAGCCGGTGACCCCTAAACAGCCTGGTTCGGGTGGTTTCGCAGTAGTTTTGTATGAGCTATTTCTTTATAGTCAGTGTATAATATGCAGAGGAGGACGTTTGACGCCCCCACAGAACGCAACATGAGGAGCTGAGCGTGCTGTGTGCATGTTGGCACATACACATTACGTCATACAATAAAGTTATATTATAATACGGAATTGCACTGTTAATTAATCAACACAGAATGCACTGATCTAAAAACGTGTTTACACGCTTTAATGTTCAAAAAAACATCAGAATATCCCTGTCTAACTCAATTACAAATATAGTGTTTTTTCACAGCTGCTGTTATTGAAGGAAGGTTTTACTTCTGATGTTCGATCATTTTACTGTATATTCGGGATACATTGCGTGTACAGTAACTCTGGCTCAGGGTCTGTACAGAAGCCTCCATCCCCATTCCATGTCGTCCCCGTCAACCCTCCCCCGCCCCCCCCTCGTCGGCGGCTTTGTAACCTTCGAGTGGTGCTCCTCTCCCTTCTGTAATCGTCCCAGAAGGAGCTCGGGGACAGGAGGCCTCAGCCTCGCCTCGCCTCCGAGGAGGAGGAGGGGGAGGAGGAGGAGCAGGAGCGCGACACTCTGGCCTGCATGAGAGAAACCCAGCTGGGCATCGAGCGCAAGTGCTCCAGCATGACGGTCAGCTCCACGTCCAGCCTGGAGGCCGAGGTCGACTTCACCGTGGTCATGGACCTCCACTCCGGCTCCGAGGACTTCTCCAGGTGCATGTCGGAGATGGGAGGGAGGGAGCGACAGCCCGAGGTGGGCCGGGAGGACTTTGAGGAGACCTCCCGGTTCTACTCTGCCCGTCTGATGGGCTCCCGGGACAAGTTTCCCATGGAGGAGAAGCTTGCCGAGGAAGGAGCGCACCATGAGGTAGACGGATGAAAGTCATCACCCGTCGTCATCATCGCACTCCGGATTCACGCTGCCTGGTTGGATTTCGTTGCCATAAAAACCTGAAGCTTTTTTTTTCCCAAAGCCATTTTTTGTTGGATCATTTTTTCATGTTGATTTTTTATTCTCTGTGTTGATGTATTCATTTATGTATTGTTCACTCATTTAATTCTTGTCAGCGTTTCTTTTAACTCCCGCTGCGCTGCCTCACCGTTTGCACGCTTTCACCAAGCCGAACAATCCAATCATAAAGCGTTGTGTGCCGGAGCTCCGAAGCGGCGCGTCGCTTTGCTCTGAGCGGGAAACGCTGATGTTGTTTGGCTCTGACTGCGGTTCATATCTCACACAGCCTCCCGTGGCAAAGAAGGAAGCCAGCGCTGTGAGCATGGCCCACATGCTGAAGAGGGCCGACTCCAAGACGGAGACGCATACGAATGGGTCGGAGGTCAAGCCGGCCGGCGCCAATGTCTCCTCTCAGGTAAAGCAGCAATAAGAATGTGGGCAAACCTCTCAGCACTATCGGATAAAACCCCCTCATCTGTGGCCTTCTTCTTTGACCCTGTTATGTCATCTGCTACATGCATATTGCTAAACGTAGCATTTTATTAGCAGCCATCTAGCAAACATAATTGATTCAGGTAAAATCCAAAGACCCACTTACCTTGTATTTTATCTTGTAAAGTTAGCTTCATATTTTTATACAGACATTTGTCAGAGGAGCGGTTGGATGTTGTTTTCTTGCTGATTCAGTTCAATACAAAACTATAACTATCAGCGCATTAGCTTTGCGGAATAAGAATAAGTTGTCAAAATGAACTTTCTGCAGCGTCGCTACGTCCCCCGTTAAGTTCTACCGGGATTTTTCTCTCAACACGTCGCGGTTTTAGAGGAAGTCATGTGCAGGACGATTTTCGGGGGGGGGTGAAGGACTTTGTTAAGGATTTATATATAGTATTTAGCTCTTGTTATCTAGGTCATGTGTTGGATACAATTGTCGATACGACTTTAAGCACCAGCATCGGTGGACAGTGAGGACAACGTGACGGCATCGTAGGATCCGGATCTGGTCTTAATTAGAGTAGGAAGCCTTTGTCTTCATGCTGTGAAGCAATTCCCAGGAGGGAAGACGTAGCGGCATCATCACGGTGCGATTAAACTAGTGACAGTTGGTGTATGGTGAAAGCAGGTGTGGATCCAATTCATCTCCCGAGGCAGAAATTGGAATTCCGGCCGGCCGGCTGTCCCACAGGTGCCTTATTAAAATGAAGTTAATCGCTTCGGGGCTCTTCAGCCATTCAGCTCGAGATGCGAATGAACTCGGCAACAATGTCAAGTCGGTGCCTTTTGCAGACCCAGATCATTGTTATAAGAGGAAGCAAGTGGAGGATGACGTCACCCGATCAAAGATCTCCAGCACCGCCGGTGTTACGCCACCAGAGGGAGCCTTTGGTTCTGCGAGGCATCGCCCCCACACTGGCTTTGATTGTCAGTCCACTAAACCGACCAATTCATCCCAGGCTGTTTGGATGAGATATGTATAATGGGACAATACTTTTTATTCTGTTCCGTTTTAGTGAGAGTTTCTGAAGGACAACGTAACACTAAAGCAGTAAAAATGGCTCCTTCTGAACTCACTTCAGGCCTTTTGCTGTTGCTGTGAAGCCTCACTTTGTCCGAACAACTCGTCTCATGTGTTGCAACATTAAGCACAACATTATTTGACAAAATTCTTTATTTGTATATTTTCTTATATTTATTTTTATGATACAGATTTCCCCTTCTTATTCTGGCGTGTTTGCAAACTGTGCCACCGATTATTACCGCCGTCCGCTCCATGTTTCAGCGTGTCGATCAGTAAAGTACTAAAAACGCATTCGGATGCTCCTTCTCTCACACACTGACTGACTGACTAATGAGCTGCTCGCTGAGCCGCCACGTGGGCTGCAGCGCCGCTTATTTAGGATTACAATTACACGCGGGCTTCCCCCCCCCAACGACACAGTGTGTAAAAAGGAAAAGAAAGTAAAAGGAGTAAACTCAGAGTGTTTTACCACAATGCGGTTTAACCCTAATGAGAAGAAAAACAGTTGAATTTACCATCCTCATCAATCAATGTCACACAGTGTCATGTTTCTATCCGTACGAATACACAGTGACGCTATGTGTACATACGAACTGTGGGAAGAATATTTCGAGACAATTATTATGTGAAATGGATTTGGGATTTTGTGCCTTTTGAAGAGGTACTAATCAATAGTTTTATCGCCTAAAAAATGATCAGATATCGATGTGTATCTGTCGCTTGCTTGCAGTGAAATCCGCTCTGCGTAGCATCTTCTGGTGTATTGTTAAGGGGTGAAATAAGACTTACTCTTGAGGGACCAGGGACATGATTCCAGGTGAAAGTCATGCTGTCATGTTTGCCACTTGTATTGTTCTGTGTGGATCAGTAATAACTGACTGCTGATGTTTGTCGTCTCCTGCAGTGAATTCTTCCATTCAGCTGCACTTTCTAGGTGGAAGTTAATAAAGAGCATTCTTCTCTCCTGCAGAACTTCAGAGTTGTCGGCCCACGTGAAGCTCCGGCTGTCCTTAAAGAAAACGGCTCCCCTGTAAGTATGTTTACAGAGGAAGCACATCAATGTGTGCGTCTGTGTGTGTGTGTGTGACTGTAACACAACTGTGCTGTAGGTAAAGGCCGGATCCCAGGGGAGGGATTCTGTCGTGTCCCCGCTGACCATCACCGCTGACAGCGTCACCTCAGCAACCACAACTCAAGTTACCAAGGTAACACCTCATCTGTTGCCATGGTGACAGTTTAACTGGGGCCCGGACGGATGAATAGGTTTCATTCCTCGTTGTCGACATGCTGGGATCAATAAACTGATATAAATCCTGTTTTATTCATCGGTCTATGAATGATGACACAATAAAATGTACTATTCTTCACATTAATAAGTGACTACTGGAAATACACAACAATGACCTATGACTACTTCTTTTGTCTTCTGTAAACTGACATCGACAGTCACTGAATTCCCTTTTTCGTCTGCTGCAGACGGTGAAAGGAGGCTTCTCAGAGACCAGAATCGAGAAGAGGATCATAATCACAGGAGACGAGGATGTGGACCAACATCAGGTGAGAAGGACGAGACCCGCAACACTTCCACACATTGTTCTATATCTGCAAGAAGGGCACACGCGCTGACGCCTCGTGTCCCTCCCAGGCGCTCGCCATGGCGATCCAAGAGGCCAAACAGCAGCACCCCGACATGCTGGTGACAAAAGCCGTGGTCATCAGGGAAAGCGAGTCTCCGACGGAGGAGCTGCAGCAGCAGGCAGAGGTGTGCGACGTCTGATCCATTATTTAACGCTCTAGCAGGCGCCGGGCCAAAATCATTTAAAAGGTCAAAGTATAGTAAGTTCTAAAATGTCACAGTGTAGAAGGTCATGAACATGTCACAGTATATTAAGTCGTCTGACATGGAGATAATAAACATGTTATGGTGCAGTTTCATGACTCATCTGTGATGCTGTTTGTCTCTTCTGCAGTCCTGATCGGCCGTGGTGGCTGCTGAGACGAGGGAGGGGGGCGGGAGAGCATCCAACAGACGAGCGCCTTCCGGTCTGCCCCCCCCCCCCCCCCCCCCCCCCCCCTCTCCCGCAGTACGCCCCCCCCCCCAAGACTCTCTGTGAAAACACTGGAACAAGAACGGACTCACTTCCATGAAGCAGTAGACCTCCACAACCAGCTCTGACTCTCGCCCAACCCCCCCCTCCCACACACACACACACACACACACACACACATCTGTCCTGGGCCCATTGGGTCAGGTGGTCTGAATCCCTCCCCGTAAGGGTCCTGGATGAACAAGGTATAAGAGTGGGGGGGGTTAAATGAACAGCGCCAAGCGGCCTCTCGCTCGATGCCGCCTCCTCCTGACTGCAGCTTCAGTAAAATCCACAGCTGTCTTATAAGCTTTTTACATTTTTATCTATAGAGGATCTAATTTATGTGCAGTGTTTGCTTGTTTATGTATAATGTCAGATAATCTGCATGATGAGATAGATACAAAATAGCAGCGGGAGTGCAAAATATGAATAAATACACAAAGGCATCCATATATGTATATATATATATATATTATGGGTCTGAGCCCCTACAGACCGCTGGGGGGGGGGTCCACTGAGGAAGGACAGCCGGGACTCGTCCGGTTCGCCCTCACCGTTTTTTTATTTTCACGTCAACGTTGAGGAAATGCTGGTCACTGGTTTCGGGCGCCGTCGTACGACGTTGAGAGATATTTTAATATGAATAATGTTTTATTTGAAAGCTTTTCAGAAATGTGATGATTTGACTGACTGCCGTCATGGAGACTGTTTGCTTTCCTCTTCACTTTGACGCGGTCGAGCTGGAAGATTAAGTTAATCAGAGCGAACTCCAAACCAGAGAAGTGGTGCTGCAGGACGCATGCGCACACTTCCCTTTGGGGGGGGGGGGCAAACCCTTCAGTCGTTTCTTTAGTTCTTGTGCCCCTGATATGTTCGTTCATCATTTGAAATATTTTTGTGGTATGAGAGTTATTAATTCGGGCGGCAAAACTACAACTTTTAAGTTTGTGCACGTTCACGAGCATTATCCTAACGTGGTTTTTTTTTTTTTCATTCTGTCGAACTGTATTTATAGGAGTGGTGAATGTGAGGCCTGTGCCCCCCCCCTCCCTCCCCTAGTGTCACCAGGATGACCTTTAATGATATACTATGCATCACTTAATCACCCATAGACCCCCCTGTGATGGAGCTTGACCCTCGCTGGTGACCTTTCGCTGCTGTTAGCCGGAGGCGGAGCATCTCACTCATCGCTGTAAAAAGAAACAAGGAGAAATTGCAATAAGCAGCCATCGCTCGCGTCACCTGTCCTCTAAAAGGAGAAAACTGTGAACTGTAACGCAGAGGCGGTACGCAAAAGGAAGCTTGGAAGTGTCGCCCCCTGCTGTTGATGCGTCGGAGGAAATTCATTTGTTTTTAGTTTTTTTTTCTTCCTTGTTTTCTGACACTGGACTGTTGTGGAGGCACCTCGCTGATGACTGCAGCACGTACGTACACTGTAAAGCTGTTTGAAACGGACTCACCACTGATGGGAGACAGACGAGGGGAGAGATGGAGGGAGGAGGGGCCTCCATCCACATGCACATGCACACATACGGTATATATGCACACTTCTGTGTGGTGCCCATGTAGACTTTGAGCCCGTGGGTGTAAAACCAGCGTCTCATGAGTGGGTGCCTTATGTTCGGAGTGGTGCTGACGAGAGCAGCAGCCGGCGTTATCACAGCTCAGCCGTCAATCATCCCCGAGGCGGACGTGGAAACGACCCCCCCCCCCTCAGTCGGAGGGCGAACCGGAGCTGGTCTTACAAAGCGAATTACTCGCTTGGACCAGGACGGGACATTGAGGGACCCTTTGGGTCCTCAGCGACATGACAATATTTATTGGCCCCATTAACGTGGACAATCCAGATGAGTTCCCATTATGGGTTTTAGGTTGTTTTATGTTCTTTTTTTCCTGAAGAGCATTGAGCTGCGCTGCCTTCTTGCTCTACATCCCCCTCGTGCTTGGTGGTGTGTATTTGCTGTATTTGCATTCAGTCTAAATGGAAAACCTACATGCATAAATAAATGTCTCAGTATGATTCAAACACTGTGTCTGACTCCACTGAAGAGGGGAAGGGGACCAGTTGTCTAATAGTGGACTGTGGGGAAACAAATTCTTTGTCTACTTCATTAAATGACTTTCATCCATCAGCAGTTCGTCATGTGATTAATTGTAGTTTTTTTGTGTGAGAAGTGGAGGCTGCCGTTGACGCCTTGTTCTTCACTGCCATCTCCTGGCCTCCATCAGCACAACGATGCTGGCAGCAGGTTTGAAGAAGTTATTTATATGCTGTTAGCGCCATCTAGTGCGCTAAACGGTCTGATACACGATTGCACTTGATGCCTTTTTGTCCACTTTTTTTAACAACGCAATCCTTTTATGTGGAAAAAAGTAATAGTATATAACGTCCAAATAAGTCAAAGCCAAACAGAGTAATACCATTTCTAAAAGTCAACAAATACCTGTAGTTTATAAGTTGAAGAAAGACACGGAACTGAATTAAATGAACAATGTATATTATGTAAAAAATAAAAAATATATATAAAATAATCGTATAATCTGTCATAAAAAATTGAAAAATAGTATGGGGAAGAAAATAAGACATTCATAGTAGAGCCTGTCAAATAGAAGACAAACTCTGCTATGACTGTCTATAGTATATTGAAATAAATGTCAGCATACATTGCTGTTATTAGTATTAGTTATTAGTATTAGGGTAAATCATACTATGGTATTTTCACGGTTATGGCGTAAAGATCTACAATTGTCACCTGATACACCGGTGACACATCAAGATATGAAGAAGAGATTCCAGCCTCATAGTTATGACTCTTTTATGTCTTCTTTCGTATATATACATGTAGAATATACTGTGGACTTTATTATAGAAATACTACACCTTGACTTTTTCATGACATTGTTGTCTACGTTGTGATTGACAGGTTATAATTATTATGTAACCCTTTCACAGTTTGTTATCAGATCGTAATTTGAACCTTTTGGTCGGCCAAAAATGTATCATTCAACATTTATTTGTAAGTCAACCGTCTTGTTTCACTTCAGAAACGTGAGTGTGGACTCCCTTGTTATTGGAACGGGACCCAAAGTTTTAATCTGTAGCTCTTGGCAGTTTTAATTGGAGCCGTGCTTTGTTAAATCCCCGGAGTATCCCTTCAGTAAACTGTAACTCTACATCCACGTGTTTCATTTGTTTAATTGTAATGTGAACAAGTAGAGAAGAACATACTCCCATATGTTGGTCCCGTGATGTAGTGACGGATTGACCCACAGAGCTTGACATTGTTCTATAAATCAATAATCTTTATTAACACAGTATAAACAACAAACAGCAACAGAGGGAAGCCTCACGTAAAGTGTGTATGGACACCTCGGAGGGGCTGACTGAGACGGGGGGCTCATCATGGTTCAGATACATATAGTTTACACTAAATGATCAGATGCATGAGCCGTGCACGTTGCCAAAGCAAATCGGTCGACTTGCAGATGGACAGAAGAGAAGACAAAGGAATAATCATGCTGAGCAACAGTTAGCTACAGTATGAAACAGTTATTACACAAAAACAAAGTAAATCATCTCTTTAGAAAGGGATTTTTTTATATAAATGATTTGAAGTGTACAAAACAGTATATTACACATTTCTTGATGGATGATTCTGAGCGAGACTCAGTAGCCTACAGCACACTTCCCTTCAAAGTACAAACTACTTAACCGGATTACACGCTACATACAGACTGCGCGGCGCCTCGGCGGCACGGCAGCCCCTCGCGGCCTCAGGAGACTACGGGGAAAGGAAAGGATCAGCAGCATTGTCTTTAAATAAGAACACACACCTATAAAATGCACCAGGCCTCATATATTGCCAATATCCCATGCGAAATATCCGAATGCCATTCAGACGATTCTCGTTCCTCCCACCCGATCCCCACAAACAGACATGTAAACATCCCCGCGGCTGCTTCGCTGTTCAGTGCTCCTAATGGTTTTTCATACACACATGAGAAGTTAAGGCTCTTTAAGGACCTGAGGATTTTGAACGTATGATGAGGCACACGGAAGGCAAAGAATAGCTCTAAACACGGCGCTAACTGAAAGGGGGAGGAGCATGAGACAGCCACAAGCGTCCCGTCACCGGCTATCAATGGCCTCTAAAGCAGCAGTTACTGGTAGCGAGCTTTCATGCGGACGCCTCTAAGGACACCGTCGACTTTTTGGGAGTTCTTGGCCACCTTCTCTGATAGGACTGGCACCAAAAAACACGACGCTTGCGATGCGTTAGCATCCAGCGTGATAAAAGGTCTGACTGCTGCAACCATTGCATCCGTACACGGAGACATCCCGCCTCCTGTCATGGATGGTATTTCCATCCAAGCTCCAAAGATGCTTCAGCATTCTTTTGTTGTGAGAGCAGTGGAAGTGTCTGTCAACGCGTTACAAACTAAATGCATTCCTCTGCGGCAGCGCGGCATGGGGACATTTGGAAGGCCCCACTAAGTGGGCTTTGGGTGAAAGCTACTTTGTATTTAGTCGGCGCACTGCAAAGGGCCTGTGTATCCGTCCTCCATGCAGGAGAACCCAGATACCTACAGAAGAGTACTATTGGTATGCTTTTGCTTTATGCGAGGTGCGATTGGACCGATACTGCGGCAGCTACACCCGATTTATAGGCTCCGCTGCCACGATGACACTCAAACTATTTGAAAAGGATGATACAAGTAAATAAGGTGGTGGAGGCAATTTTACAAAACAATGCTTCTATTCACATGATGGGTATTGAATTCATTAGGTAAATAAATAATAAAGTGCTGTTGGCATCTGTGTCATTTGAAGAGTGCTACTTTTGCTACCTCATTGTTGTTATTTAGCGCTAACGCGTTAGCGTGGTGGTTGAGCATCAGCGTGGGCTGTAGGGGGATTTGAATCCTCTAATTTAAATGACCAATTTTGACAAACACTCAATGTCGTCCTGTGAATGAAACATTTGTGACATATCGCGGAAACAGGAATGCAACACAGTAACAGTTAATAGTTCACTCACTTGAAGAAAATAAACGTCTCTGGTCTGATAGAACCAAAGATTTCCTTATTTTAGAAGACAAAAGGCGAACTGTCATATCACATTCTTAACCTCCAGTCCGGATAATGTTATTTGCCATGCACCTCATTTTCCTCAAACCCAGAAGGACTCCCAGTTGATTAAAAAAAAAAAACTATAAAAGCTCAACGTGTCATACAAAAAGATGCATATAAGACATTTTCTCTTCATTTTTTTGTTCTTATGAAAGCTGCTTTGGTAACAACATAGTCACGACATCGGTCCCCTTTGCTCAGCCTGGGCGCCGGAGGGGAATCCTTCCCTATCATCTCAATGGCGTTTTTCTTTTATTTTTTTCACTTTTTTTTGTTTGTTTATTTCCTCCTTTTGACTCTACAATCTAGATGAATGGATCTAGTGACACCGGAGTGGGCTGTGTTCTGCGTTCCGCCGTAGCGCTGTCACCGCATCAGATGCAACGTCCGCCGACAGCCGTTTGTCATAAAGATGTCCGCGCCGTGAAAGACAGCGCTATTGTACTGAGGGCCGATAGAGTGGAGACCTTGGACGCTGAGCCGACGGCGTTGGGGCCTGAAACGGTACGAGGAAAGAACGAGGCCGTTAGACACCTTTTGGCATTTCACTTTACGAAGCCGACGTCTCCCTCCTGCCTGCTGAGTGCTACAAGATATGTGAACGTAGTTACCGTTGCTTACTTCCGGTTTACTCCATTCATTCAACGGTAGCTCAAGATGGAGAGAGCTTTTTGCATTGGAAGCAAAGCAAACAGAGGCTTTTCCTCCACGTGTCAAACATAAGGGGGGGTAAGTGGCAAATGGACCACTTAAAGCACCGCTACGCTAAGCTAGCTGCTAGGCTAAGCTAGAAGCTAGAAGAGTTGCTGTTCCACCCGGTTGAATTCTGCCTCCAAGATGATCAAATGTGTGTAGTTTTGTGTCTAAAATACACGTTTTCTAAAGTGATTACTCATCACTTGTAAGATGTCTTTAGAAGAAAACAAACATTCATTAAAAACAACAACAACAACAACCTTCGTTAATCGCCATTAATGACAGTAAGGAGCTGAGGGGCAGCGCGGTGGAGGGGAGATATATTCGGAAGGCCGTCACCTAAACGAACTCATCAAGATCAGGTGGTCCAGGAGACACACCTGGACCTCATGTCGTCAAGGGGCTACATAAGGAAGGAGCAGGGAAGGCAGTTTGGGGACAGGACCTTGGTGAACCGGATAGCGGCCCGGGGCGCTTAAGTTGGGTTTAGGTTTTTTTTGCTGGCGGCTGGAATTACCGGAGTGATTTATTTTGTTTCTTTGACTGATTGATTGAAATGTCTCCGAAGACACGTTCCACCTCCTGACTGCTGCACTGCCTTTTATTCACTATCCTCCCGGCCATCTTGTTACACTCATTTCAAAATGTGCGATAAATCAGTTAATTCATTTGTATGTATTGACAGCCCTAGCACAAATAAAATATACATTTTGTATCTAATGTTACGATACATAAGACACGTTGGTCGGATAAAGTGACGGCAAAATGCCTGCGGTGAATTTCCCAAAGAGCCCGTTTTACACCCCGAAAGTATCCAGAACAAACATCACAACTTCATACACGATGTCACGTGGAGGCCGTAATTACAGAAACGTCTCCCGTGGTGCCTTATTTCCCCCGTCCTCGCGGTCCCTCTCAGAGGTGATGATAGCTAATCTGTTCAGGCACGACGGCAGCCAGGCGGTGGATTATTCTGCAGCTATCTCACCACTGACCTGGTATCCTCGGGATGGTGATCTGCCTGCTACTGCTGCCTTCCCCTCCCTCTCCAAAAGGCTTTATCTGGATGATATAGTCCTCATCAGTGGGCAGGGCGAGCTCCACGGAGGTCGTGTTGGTTTCCATGACGTTGAGGCGGCTGTGGCGATTCTTCTTGTACAGCACCTGAGGACGGACGGCGCGAGTCGACAGTCATTCGCGGCCACAAGCACAATTTCTCCAATAAAGCCGAGCAAGTGGGTGCCTACTTTGTAGCCGGTGACCTCCGACTCGTTGTCGAGGGCCTTGACCTGCTCCCAGTTCAATATAATCTTGGAATCCGATGTGTTCCACATCACTTTAACCGGAGGCTGACTGGGCGCTGGGAGCAGAAAGACACGTTCTTCACCAAAAGGACAGCTGGAACGGGCGCCGGGGAGGCGACTCAGGCCGGTACTTACGCGGCTTCTTGGTGGTGACGTTGACCGCGGCGCTGGGAGGCCCCGTTCCCGCTGTGTTATACGCCCTCACCGAGATGCAATACGTGCTGCTGCCTTTCACCCCGCGGATAACAGTCGACGTTTGATTTCCCACAGTCTTCTGCACGCTGGCCGTGTCTTCCCTCTCACTTCCGCTCCAGTACCTCAGCTGAGAAGCGACAGGGCGGAACCGCAGACGTGAACGCAGAAAACGCGACCGACACCTTTTTTAAAAGCTTTCTGTTACACCCCGTCAACGCAGCGCAAACTGGCAACGGCGAGATGTGAACTCGGCGGGGTGGAGGATGTGAATCGGTGTGCTGTGTGCTCATCAGACATGTGTCACGGTTTAAGCTTGCGTGGTAAAGAGTGAGGCGGTTTGCTCGGGGCCCTTTTTTATGCAACCGCTGGGTGGAAACCGGCCCTCTGTTCCCGTCTTGGAGTTCGTTAATGAGTGGAATTAAAATGACAACAACTTACTGAGCGCGGGACCAGAGTCTGCAACCTCTTTGTTGTGTGGATTAGAAGCTAAACGCCGCGTCCCTGGGAGTATTGCATCAGTACACTAATCAGGGTGGTTACAGTACTTAAACAACAAGAGAAACACAACCAGGCCACAGGCGGGGGGGCGAGGCTGGACCGTTATGCACGCAGCCAGCTATTGTCTCCGGTGCCCAAGGTGCATGAGCCTGAAACACTCATCAATAATAAAAGAGAACACGATTCAGCAGCATAAGTTGCCGCACACACACACACACACACATAAGGTGTATCATTATGCCTGACCTCATAGCCCAGGACTCTTTTTTTGCTGGCATTCCAGGGCAGAGCTTTCCACCACACTTCCATCTCGGATGCAGAGAGGCTCTTGGCTCGGACCCTGGTGGGAGCTCGGCCGGGCTCTGGAGTTAATACACAAAGGCTCAGATGGAACACGCAGCTTTTGATGGCAACATCAAACAGCTGTTTCTTTCATTCAAACAACAGAGGAACTTTGAGGAGGACGCTTGCAAGTGCTGAAAGAGGAACGCCGGCTTCAAGATCGCTGCTCAGAGGCTGGACGGATCCACCCGTGTGCTCAGGCATCAAACCGCTGGTGACATGAAAAATGACACGCACCTTCTTCAGCTGAGTAGATGTTGGTAACCGGTCCGAAAGGCCCCTCCCCCTCATTGTTGTAGACCCCGACCTTCACATGGAAAGGTGAGAAGGGCTGGATGCTCTCGTTTTTAAAGACGTATTTGGAGGTTTCGGGGGAGGGCACGGCGGCCTGCATCCATCCCGTGGAACCGTGGGGTCGGAAAGCCACCACGTAACCGAAGCCCGGCCCGTTCTGCAGCTCCTCAGGGACGGGCTGCAGGGGAGGAAAGCAGAATGATAATAATATATTTTAAACTCTCGATTCATTAATTTAAGCGCGATACATTTAACAAAGCTGAGACTTTTATTTGAGACTTGGCCTCAAATAAAACCTGCTGTGACCAAAAAAAACCTGCTACCGGACACATCGGTTACACAGCACGACGCCATGAGCTCAGCTGTTGTCTGGACTGATGGCATGGCTCATATATTCATCGCTGCAGACTGGATTCTGGTGGATAAACCGAGCCGCTTCACTCTAAGTTCTAATAAACACTTGATTTCTTCTTTCTGTTTTACAACTTTCTATCTCAACGTAAGCGTGTGGATATGGAATCTTTGAGCCCCTAATATTTATACATTGGGTATTCCTTTTTTGAGCTTCAGTGAATCATGCATCTTTTCTTATTAAGTTACCACATAATGGGCTCTGAAATCATATTGATAATTAGAAACATGTCGTGAATGTAAACTAATGGTGTGATTGAGTGTTTCTGGGAAGGAGTCAATTCTACATTATTAATGACTTAATAAAAGCATCTTGGTTTACATTTTTCCTGAATATCTCCTAAAAAATATTAGTTAGTTTCTTCTAAATAAAATGTCTTTTAATGAAAAGTGTACATTGTAAAATCATTCCAATTGAATTTGCCATAATATGTGAAAAAAACATTTTTATTAGTATTGTATCTAACATGTTTGATTCTTATTTTAAATTCTTTACTTACTTTAGTGTTTTACAAACCATCTGAATTATTGTGATGTCATCTGGGCCACAACTCCACCGAGGTTATTAACCGCTGCGTTCACAGATTCTTGTCGTTTTTCTAACTATCTATACTTCCCCTCTATCACCCACAGAAGATCTTATTATCTCACGCGCAGGGAACCCAGTGGGTATAATTAACACTGAAAAGTTACATTTTCAGACTCACTACAGGTAACTCATTAAACTTATACGCGACTTTAATGAGTTATGAGTTATCAAAATTAAAACTGAAACACGGCTGCTTTTTATTTCCAAAGGAAAGCGCCTGAGGGAAGTTCACATGCGAGGCAGACGCGTGGCTTTGTTCAGAAGTCAGACTGCGTTTGAACTCCTCCGTATTGAAACATCAACACTGATTCTGCCAAACGCTTCACAGCGGGGGCTGATGATTTTAAAGTGGCGGAATAAATATAGGCTTCTGGAGCGTGACTGATGTGGGCTTTGCAGGAGAGAAAGAGGAAGAAAGACAGGAAGGAAAGAAACGATTTGAAAAAAAAAAAAAAAAGGTCTGTACCATTAGGTTTAATTATCATATTGAAACCTGAAAAGCATTCGTCTCTCCCCCAGGGTGACGGGCGCAGTTATTGCCTCTCTGTTCTTAAAAATGAAACGCCATACATTAAGCCGCTCGGCTGTTATTGATGAAACACAGGCCCAGATGCACGGAGAATAATGGCGTCTGGCTCCGGCGGTCCAGAGCCGGTTCGCTTACCTCCCATGTGATGACTAATTCGGAGCGACTGCCGCCGCCTCCACTCACGTTAGCCGGCGTGACCTTCGGAGCTGGAGAGCAAGAAGACAGATCAGCTTAGCCGTGTTGACGTGACGCAACGCTGAGACGGCGCGCGGAATCGTTATTCATGTCGCTCCTCCCCGGCAGCAGAGAGACGCAACTTTCTGACATGGTCGAACTGCAACGTTTGCAATTCCGGTAAGAAAGCCGCAGGATTCTCTGAGCGGAGCAGCGTGTGTGTATTTTCTAATCTGACCAAAATTCCAGTACACAACTGACCCCATTGAAAGGCTTTATGCTAAGCTAAGCTAACCACTTGAAGGACGGGGTTGTTACTGCATTGACTTTACGTACTACAACCTGAAGGAGTAATGCGTTCAGTGGTTTCCATGACGGAGTGGTACATACAGGTCCCCTTTGTCCTCGCTTGTTTGGATGGCTTGCTGGGCTCGCCGGTCCCGACGGCGTTGCTCGCGAGGACTCGAAACTCGTACTCCACCCAAGGGCTCAGGTCTATTACTGTAGCTGTCAGCCGGTGGCCCCCCACCACCTCAGGAACTGGCATAAAGCACACAGTGCAGCTTTCAGTATCGCACAACTTTGTGTGTGTGTGTGTGTGTGTGTGTGTGTGTGTGTGTCAGCTTAGCATCAGCAGCAGAATGACCTCCAGCCTGACTCACATAGTGGGAGTCCACCACAGGTGCATTCACAGTGGTAATCCCACCCAAGGACACACAACTCAAAGAAACAGGACACAAACACAGAATAATCACATCTGGAAAATAACAAGTATATATTAGAGGGTTAATAGACAGCTATGAACTCTAATCACACGTGTGATGTGATGTGTGCGTTCCGCTGGAAACTACAAGAAGCCATTTCCTGATGCTGACCGAGGAGCTGTGTCTGCCTGCAAGGTCATAATGTAGTTACATTTCACATTTGATCCCGATGTGGTGAATCAATGAGGCCAGTAAAACCCTCCGATAAAGTGTCCTTCGTTTTCCAAAAATATCAATACAACAAGGTATATAGTACGCAATAAATGCACATCATACCGGCCATAAATGAATGCTGAGCTCCATTTAAGCATCATGGGGGGGTATGCAGGCGCTATCTGTTAACAACACTATCAGATTGCAGCCACGGCAACGAGCTTCCATCATCGGGATGAGATCCACGTCTCAGGATTCCCAGGCGTCCGATGAAGTGGCGGTCAATGGTCACGCTAGAATAGCGTACCATTTGGGGCCCGGGCAAAAAAATGACTTCTCCAATATCCTCACAGGCGAGGCAGAAAGAAGAGCGGAGCCCCTCCATGTGATTGGAGGAGGCCACGGCTGGTTGGAGAGAGCTTACCTGTGGTGACAGCCTGCCACCCGAGGGAAAATGGTGTCCTGGCCTGGATGGTGTAGGCCGTAATTGGACTGTGATTATCGGGCCCGGGCCTCCAGGACAGAGAGGCTGTGGTATCAGTGATTTCTTCTACGTGGACGCTGGTCGGGGGCCCCGGGGGACCTGAGAGACGGCATAGCCAGGCAGCACAGAGGAGAGGAAGATAAGAGAGACAGGCGGAGGAAGAGTTGGGGGGGGATGTAAATCAGGAGATGGGGAAGGTGGAGAGAGTGGCGGCGGTTTTAGCACCTGCAGCTACTTCAGCAGAGTCGGTGAAACCTTTGGGAGCTATTTGCTATAATTAGACAGTAAATTTTCTTCCTCGGAAGGAGAAATTTCGGTGCGCCCCCCACTCTTCATTCTGTCCTTTTTATTTTTTTTGTCTTTGAAGCACAACTGGTCACAGTAAACGCTCATCACCAACAAGCTCCATCCTACTTCAGCACGGGGTGAATAATACATCATTTAACCGGTTATCTGGTCGCTGGTCATTTCCAGTTGAAGCGCGTTGGTTCTCAGGGGAAGTAGAAGGTAGTTAAAGGAACGCCGTGGCTCACCTCTGACAACCAAGTCAGCAGCAATGGAAATGCTGTCCACTTTGGTTTGCACGGCACACGTGTACTTCCCCGCATGCCTCAGCTGGATGTTCCGAATCATGATGTCTCCTGCCGAATGCTGCTGTCATTCGACACACACACACACACACACACACACGCACACACAGGTTCCATAAGCAACACGGTAAGCCTCCAGCTATTATAATTTCGAGAACAATACCGACTTCCCCGGCCACTGGGGAACAGAACCAGCTGAACGGGAAGCTCGTCCTCACGTATGTGGATCTTGAAAAATAGTTCCAGGATTCCGCATGCAGCCTTCCCTTCTACGGCCAAAGAATACTGGGCACGGTCCACGCCTTTATTCTACCACTATAAATATAGATATGTACTTGTTCATATAGTTTGATATTGCTAGAGTTACTTGGGGGATGCTTTATTCCATCTCTAATTGCAATCACGCACTCCTACATGATCATTTCATCAGATCGGAGCTGGTTGTATAATAAATCGGATACAAACTGTGGCACAATCCTGTCGTGGCTGGTAGATTAATCAAAGTAAGTGCAGAGTTGAAGCGACGCGTTAGTCCGACTGTAAATGATGGTAAAGGAAGCAACTGAATCATAGATACAGGAAAGTGCTGGATATGTTCTCTCTATGTTCGCAGTTTTTGAAGGAGACTTGAATATCTTTCTAAGGAAAAAATGAAGCAACGTAACACATGCTGAGATGCAAGCGGCAAACTTCTTGAAGTATACAGAGGCCGACTGAGACTGGGTGCAGGGTGCGTATGGAAATTTCATTTTTAAAATAAACCACAGGCAGCAATTTTCCTGCCCATAAATAATAGACTTGATACAAACACTCCCTCTGCACTGCGGCTGCATTTATTATGACCCTACTAAAAGAGAGAAAAAGGTACGATATTGATGTACCAATGAATCTTCACAGTCACCTCTTGACCTTTATTCAATGGAATCTCCAGAGGGGCTGGGAAATAAATCAATGTCTTTTTATGTGGCAAAAGGGCACATTCACACTAATGAAATGAGCAACACAATATGGTTTGATTCTTAATCATTCATTGTGCACTGAGTAAATGACGGAAAGCTTAAGGGACGCCTGACACGAGGTGGAGCACGTAATGCAAAAGTAAAGCGTGCAAAATGCTGTCAGAGACCTGCATCGTGTTTGTCATGAACCCCGCTGGAACGTCTTGGGGATCATTTAAAGTATCTGTGTGGAACTTGGTGAAAGTCGATAGAGGAGCAGACGGAGGCTTCAAATGGAATCGGTATCAGATCGCTGCACTTTCACAGGGTGAAAAAACTGTTTTCACAACATTTTATTACGCACGGAACTGTGTGTTGACAGTAATATTCGCTTGTGTATGTGACAGCGGCATAAATGCCTTAATTGTATCATGCTAACGTTCCTTTATTGTGATTATCTAGAAAATGCTTCTATGCAATTCTGCATATTGGCACAAAAACATTAGATTGTGGACTTACGCCTCCCACTTTTTCAAAGAATCCACCGTGGCTGCCGAAGTGGATGAGCTGCTCGTTGAAGAACCAGGTGAACTTGAGCTCCAGCGACGGGTCGTGGCTCACCTGGCAGGGCAGGACCACGCTCTCCCCCACGGTGATGTCCAGCGTGGACGGCAGCGTGGTGATGGAGGTCGGCTCTGAAAACACACACACGCGCCGCGCACGTCTGATCAAAACACACTTTACCGCCCCCCCTCTTACCCCCCTCGCATTACAGTGCAGCACAGGATGTCGGGTTTGCAAAAAAATAAATAAATCCCTTCCATCATCCTCATGGACACGTCAGCCTCAGTTAATAGAAGGATATACGGGACCGAGCACACGGCAAAGTAGTGCGCACTGCTACAATAGCGGGTATTAGTTTGGGCCTGAGCTCGTCTCTGTGGGGACTCAGACGTGTCTCTCCTGCGTTCTGAGAAGCCTCCATGTGTCACTGACAGCTCAGCACCAACCCCCCCCCCCCCCCCTCACCCTCGGCCCCCGAAATTCCCAAAACGCGCCGCTAGGAAAACAGCAAACAGCAGCGAGGCACTTCTTCCAATCTTTTGGAGCCTGCGGTGCATTACAGCGGCACCGCCAGGGAAAAGGCCCGGCGTCCCTTATCTGCACTTGTGTGCGTCTGCAAGGTGGAAGGACATGATGAGAGGCGGGATGAGTGGGGGAGGCTTTGTTCTCAGAGTGCACAGCGCCCGTCCCCCTCGTGGGGGTGCTGTGATTACTTGGTTGAAATTGCCACTCAGAGCGCACAGAGTAAATTAACCATGGCAAATGATCCCTGGACAGGCATAGATTCATGGAGAAAGTGCCGGCAATGCAGTCTTCATCTAGAGGGAATTCGATACCTCCATTGTATTGGCTCGCTCCACACACACACACCCACACACACACACGCACACACGCACACGCCATCGCCACGCGCTCCTGATGTGATTTATCGAGACCTTTTCTGATATCAGGCCCAGAGTGCTATCAGATTTTTGTCATATACAAAATTAAAGTGTGTCTGGGAGCCACAGTCCTATATTGCTCGGGCTAAATGGCGAGCGATGGTGGCGCACTAAAAACGTGGTAATAACACGCAGACAATGGTTTGTGTTTGGTGAGGGCTGCACCTGCTAGAACAAGGGCTGGGAGGAAATAGAAAAGCTACGGGGGAAGAAAAACACGACGACACTCTACGTGATGTGAGGAGAAGGAAATTGGAGACAAACAAAAGGGTCAGGGAGGAAATATTCTGATCCACAATAACAAAAAGAACGCATCTGCAACATGGGAACATGCTATAAAGATGTGTTATGTATTGGTGTGTGTGCCGCGTCCAGGGATCCGCTGTGTCAATGATGGGGATCTGCTCCCTTATTACCCTCCTCTGCCATCATCTGTGACACGTTATATGGACCAAGCTCGGCTACGCCGCCGCACGCTGGGCTCTGGAGCATAATTTGATTGATTTCCGTCCTGTATAATGCCTTGTTACCCGCTGCCACTGGGAGAGTAACCCGCTCACTTAACGGGGGGTCGGTCACAGGCGGGACGGGGAGACGGACCGCAGGGCACCGAGGGCTGCTCAGGTGGCTCAAACCGTCGCTGACGGTGACGTGAATAGTCGGAAAAGGAATTCATTAAAGTTGTCGAATAAGCTTCAAGGTGACGACGTCTAGTAGGCCAACAAATTCCATTCAAAAGGTTGTAGAATTCATGAGCGATACTTATGTTGACTTTGGCTCAAAAGACCGGAAATGTTCACATGGGTTTTTCTTTCCTCTGCTCAGGATAGAAGCTTTTTTCCTTCTTTTGGACAATGTTTGATGTGCAAATCCCCTTTTTAAACATGCACATCTTTTTAACCTGGTCTCGCTTCTGAATCAGTTCGACATCCTGGATCTATTCTTTTTAGATCTCATATTATAGATCGTTTTTTAAATCTTTTTTTTGATTCAGCAGACAGTCAGTGACCGTGTGGGTTTGATGGCAGCTTGATGGAGTAGCAGCAGGGTAAATCCCATTATAGGGTTCTTTTAGGAAATACGTAAATAAATTGGTAAGTAGGTATTGTATCATAAAGCATAATAAAAATAGAATAAATGGTGTCAAAGTGAGACATTTTCAGAGGAGAAAACCATGCCGTGTGTATCAGTATATATTTGAATGAAAATCACATTATTCAAGCGACATGAAGTCAGTGACCCTACACAACAACGCGCACGCGTAACCTGTCGCTGACCAAGTGACTGCCGCGCTCCCACAAACAGCAGGCGTCATGAATAATGCCCCCATGGAGATCCCCTCCCAGCTTTAATGGTCTGAAGCTGTAATGTGGAAGAGCGTATTCTCCTTGAGTGTATAGACACGGTGGTTCTCCTCACACGGGGAGTGACGCGAGCTTGAATAATGCACAGAGGAGACGCGGGCCGCGGGATCCAAGGATCTGGGACCCTGTAAGTCCTTCAAAGTCGCCGATGACGCCGAGGCATTTCGGTTCGGCGCGGGCACAAAGCTGTGGAGGAAAACGCCTTTCTAAAACAACAAACATCGGGCCACGGTTCACATCATTTATTTGAAGGTAAATTCCCGTAACATGGATCACATTCTGGGGGGAAAAAAAAGCTCTGCCGTCCAGAGTGGTCGGTCACTAAAGTGGGATGACCTTCATGAAAAGAAACCTTTCCATCGCCGCTTTTTCCTCCTTTTGCTTTTCATATGAACAAAGCGGAGAGTGCTTTCATCAACGCGGCACAAACTCCTCCTACGCGCCTCTTTGAATGCCACTTGTTTTCCAGAGCACAAATCAAAAGGTCTTTCAAGGACAAACTTCAGTTGCAGTAAAAGCCTGTCTACATCGCTCAGCAGATGCACGCAAGATGCACCCAACACTGTTTTCAGAGGCTGTGCAAAGCCCACATCCGCAGCGACCTGCTGCTGATCGCTGGCAGATGGCTGCTCATTTTCTCTCTGCACGGACGTCAGGAGTCGCCTGCATCTCACACACCTACTGGGAGTCGATACGGACCAAAGGGTTCGCAACTCGCACACACTGAAATACTCAGCTGGAGATTTCTCACATACCCCAGAAACCAACGAGAGCAGAACACTCCACCAGAGGTCCTTACCACGTGGTCCAGCATCTGTGGAGCATCCCCCCCCCCCTCACTGCCAACGCTTCCACGGTATGTGTAACTTTATAAAAGCATCCGGGGTCACATGGTGCCGGGTGTCCAAATGAGCAGAGGTGCTTATCTACAGGTATCTAACTCATAGATGCTCCATCCCTCGCTGACGAGTAACCACAGATGCCATCAGCCTTTTATGTGCTTGACCGAGTGCCGCGCCGCGCGTGTCCTCCAGCAGAGACCGTTATCCTCCATCTTATTCCTTGTTCATCTCTCTGGCGGCGGACTTTTCTCTCCAACTTTTTGAGGGCGGCTGTTTGAAACACGTATTGAAAACCTCTGGCTTACCGACATTCTGGGATGTCACTTAGTTGGAAATTTTGTAACATCTGACGGCCAGTGAGTTCATCTAAATGCAAATAAAGGCACGATTACATGGTCACGATGGCAACCATCATGTACAGTGTTAACTTTGTGTTACCAACTCGTTCTAAGGAGCCCGACAAACCAGGTATTTGGTGATAAACTCAATAACTCTCATACCTCCCGTGAGAGTATTGGATGAATTGTAATTATTAAGTAATGATGGCGCAAGATAAAATGTTACGGGTAGACCAAGTGATTGTGTTTGCTAAATATGAAGGGGATCCATTCAACAGTTGCTTAGACATTTAAAAAACGTCCACTGGGATCGCCAAGCGCCACCAGCGTGGGAACGTGATACAATAACCACTTAAAGAAAATATCCTACCTGCTTAATCTTTACTTCCCAAACACCTCCAGAGCCAATGGTTATGAAAAAAAAGCGATTTGAGAGGCAGCCAGAAGTGAACGCAGCGTGAGCTCCGAGGCTTCCAGTTCGCTGACCATCTGTAACGATCGGAGGCCCTAATTGCC
Organism: Gasterosteus aculeatus; assembly: GCF_964276395.1. Classification (NCBI taxonomy): domain Eukaryota; kingdom Metazoa; phylum Chordata; class Actinopteri; order Perciformes; family Gasterosteidae; genus Gasterosteus; species Gasterosteus aculeatus. The sequence goes on from NC_135705.1 coordinate 20,339,369, forward strand.
ACGGCTCATCTCTAGCGTAATCCAAAATTCAGGGAGCGCGTCAAAAAAAAATCAAGTGCAATTAATGTGCTAATATCCCTCCAGTGTTGAAATGACGGCGACATTAACAAGGCTCATCTGTTGTGACCGCGCCGCTTGCTAGGTGGCTCATTCACAGCAGGAGACGGCGAACGCCTTTTGACAGCCATCTTTTTCTTTTTTTTCTCCATCCAAAGTCAATTTGAATAAACTGCTGTCATCTCCCATAAGGCCGCTCCCACGGCGCGCGGTCCCCCCCCCCCCTGCTAAACAGGTTTCCCATGTTCCATGAGATGATGCATGTAAATCACCCCGTCCCATCTTCCAAACAGTATCGATTGTGACAAGCGGCGCCCGACATTACGTAGAGGAACGTTTGAACATCGGCAGCAGGAAGCAGCCTTTAACGTATGAAAAGAAGCAACGTCGGATAAAACTCATACTTTCCGCGGGGATCATAAGTGGATAACGGCGGCGTCGCTTTAAGCCGAGCACGCGTGTGTTCCCTTGCAGCTTGATTGGGAAATCACACACAGGCCATGTCCCCCCATGCACACTGATTGGCTGGGGGCTTCTGTAGCGTTTCCATTGCGCAGTGTGTGATAAATGGGTATGAGGAGGGTGGGCAGTGTGACTGGCAGGGTGTAGCAACGCTGTGCTTTTTATTGTGCCTCAAGCCTCCACTCGCACTCGAATGCGTCCGCGTGCAAAAGATACAAACACGCTGACATTTTCTCACATCAATTATGCAAAGGTTACTGATTAATTTTTTCTCCTCAATAGGGTGCAGAGCGAACCATGAGAACATCCCGGCAGCGAGGTGCACTCGAAGCTCTCCCCACATCCTTGACTGCGGCTGACTTTCAGGCATTCATAAAACATGAAATCAGTCCTGTATAATTCAAGAGAAAAGAAAAACAGACGGGGATTTAACGAAGAAAGAGCTGGTCTGGTCTTGTTTTTTCATTCCATTATGAAAGGCGTGTTGTGGTTTAAAAGGACTGTAGATATAGATACTTGACAATCCTTGTGCCGTCATTCACACTGACATTAATCACTTCTTTTCAAAGTCTTTAGACAAACATTGGCCTGTGGGGCTTAAAGTGAATTCTTTAATAACTACTCAGAAAAAAGCATCATGTCGACGCGGCATTTCAAGGATTTTACTGATTTCTACCTTCAAGGAGGAAGACAATTAAATGAACATTTGAGGAAAAATGACAAACTGAAGAAAAAATAGAGGAAGAAAGAGTTTTGTCTTCAGGTCTTAATGAAAACATTCAGCTCTGGTTGTCTGGTGGAGGAACTGGAGGGACACTGGAGCCCCTTTATCATATTTTAGTTTTGTCTCCAGGTTGAAGGTGTCCTCAGCACCGACGCAGGCAGATGATTAGTGTCGGCTTGAATAATGTGCTTACACATTATTAGTTGTGGGTAAATACGGCGACATGTCAGAATAAGCCGCTCCCTGTGAGACCGCCGAACTAAAGGCAGCGCTCTGATTCGTCTGAACATCCAAATAATCTGCTGGGAGAACAGATGTGATTCAGTACAAACCCCAGTGAGATATGAACTTATCTCCATCAGGCCAAGCCAATGGAGATCGATGCTTCGATGGGTCTATACAACCCGGCCCACCAGGAAGGTCAACACAGAACAACTGTGCAACCTCTGCAAAAAAGGAGGGGGCGTGGGGGGGGGGGGGCGAGGCCATTGTTCATTGAGTACGTCAACAAACCCCCCAGGAACTACAAGAGGGGCGAAAAGGAACGAATCATTTCACTCACAAAGGCAATTCCAAAGAGAAAGTAGTGGAAACATCTCGACGGAAATGAAATCTGGATTAACTAAAAATGATTGGCGCAGAGCCTCGGCGGACGGCTCGGCGCCAGCGGCGGGGCTTCGCCCCGCTGGGGGTCAACAGGGACACGACGCTGCCCCGAGGGGGACGGGAAGGCACGAGGAGAACCAGAACCAGGGCGGCGGCTGTGGAGTGAGAGGTCGTCTGAGGGAGGTTTTCTTTGTGCTCGGCTTCTCGGCCGTCCCCCTTTTTTCAGGAACCGTATTGATTCGGAATTCCTCCGCGGTGCTTTTGTTGAGAATGCTTTAACCCTTGCAGGTGCAATGGGACACGCCGACGCCATTCTCAATCTTGTAATTGAAATTGCGTGGAAGCTCATTCGCAGAGGCCGAGGCCGCCACCACAGTGCCCCGGTATCCCCACGGACGTAATGCTTTTCAACAGCTGTCGATTTTATTGTGGACCTTTTAAGGAGTGAGACTCCAATCACACAGAGTGATCGGACACAGCAAGGTCAGTTTCAATACCGTTAGAAATATTTAAAAATAAGGGTTTTGTCTGGAAGTAAAATGGGTCCCAGAGCAGAAACACCGGCGCAGATGATGCAGCAACACGTCGGGCCTTTTGCACGCTGCATGCTGGAGGCGAGCTGAAATTACCAACCGACCTGTGATGACGGCACGCGGGGAAAAAGCGCCGCCCTTCATGTTGGCGGAAAACGAGGTGGCTGGAGGCTTTTAAAAAAAAAAAAACCGGTGTCCTTCCTTCTCTACGTTCTTCATGTTTTATTTATGAAACCGGAGCACTTCAAGGCTTCAAGGAGCAGAAGGAAACATCAAGCGACTCTTTCTGCGCGTGAAAACACGTGTTTGATGAAAGCCGCCCCCTCGCGTCGCTGGTCAGCGCTCCTGCCCGTGTGATGAAACCCTAAGAGGGGCCGGGGAAATACCTTTGACGGTGACGCTTCCTGTGCTGCTCGCTACGCCGAACTGGTTCCTCGCCACGCAGGTGTAGAGGCCGGCATCCGACTGGGTGGCATTCCACACGCGGAGGTTACCGCTGTCCAGGACGGAGACTCTGGAGTTAAACGAAGAGAAGAAGAACACAATTCACATTACGACCGTGGCATCAACGCTGAGTGGGAGGTCTCCTGCTTGGGGGCGTGGCTGCTTCCGTGGGAGGGTCAGCAAGACGTTGGAGGTCGTAAATAGTCGTAATGTCCGGCATCCAACAGCAAACTGGAACCGCCATCTAATGCCTAGTAGACACCGTCCTTAGCGCCGTGTTGCCCCCTCCCCCCCCGCCCGCTGCTGCATAGATCGCATCATATTCAACACCGCGTGTCCTTTTGGGTCCCGAGTGTCAAAGCACATACATGGATCACGAGACACGCAAAGGACACGCGGATCCCTTCAGCTGCTGCTACGTTGCAACCGCGCGGCAAAGGACAGCAGCTGAGACGGCGGGAAACATTTCTCAGTGTCTCCTAATTGACTTCTGCTTCTGTGTGGTCCACAGAGATGAGTAATAGGATTGCGTTTTCAGGAGTGATTAATTCAGCACATGACTGGGAGATATCTAGGACAACCGTGGCTTCGTTGCCCTTTGCACAATGGCCACAGGTGCTCCAAAAAGGGCCGGACCAAACTTGACATTTTCTAAATAACAAGCAAATATGGAAATTGTGCCCTTGAAAGGAAGGTGCTGCGGGAAATCAGGGTGGGGGGGGTCATCAAGGCACGCTTCATTTTAATTATCTGAAATGCTTTGCTGAATCTGCAAACTGATAATATGGAGGGATTGTTAAAGGAGGGGAATGAAGTGTGGCCTGTAAATGGTCGAGTTCACCGACGAGTCAAAGGAGTCACAGCACACGCATTCAGATAGTGGCGAGGGCGACTTCTGGGGGGGGGGGCGAATGAAGGTCTCGCTTTCGGCGGACAGATGCAGACACGTGCATTAACGACAAACACACGGTGAAATGAGATGTGTGTAATCTGTGCTCACTTGTGATGCCGTGATTAGAATGAATGAATGAAAAATAACCAAAAGTGAGATGTTCATCACTGTGCAGTTCCCTTCGCTCCACACAGCGTTTCAGCATCTTTCAACTCCCTGTTTTCACGTTTTAACATTCAACGCAGATCTTATCAAAATATGTTTATTGTAACATTAGCTAACTATGTTTCTAACCCGGCCAAAAGGCCAGAAGGGGATTTAACTGTGGATCTTTTGCTGCTGCTTCACCGTCTTCGCCAGCTAGTCGACAACTTGGCAGAAACATCAAGCTGAAATGTGGTTCTTTCCGTCTGTCGTTCCGTCACTTCAAGGTAATACTTTTTCCTGCAAGAAGTACTACTATTGAAGCCTCAGCACTTAAGAAAAATAAACCTATATCATATCTCTATTTGCTGAATATTCCATTTATTCTGCACATCTTTAGCTATGAAGCCCGATTCTACACACTGACCTGACGTGATACTTACTACATGACTGCATTAGGTTACATTAAAAGTAACAGTCCTTGTACATCAGTCATTTATGACCCTCCCTCCACCCAGCTGATAGTCAATCATTCCTCTAATGCTTTGGATTGATTCAAAACATCCCTTTGACGGTTAAAGATGGATGTAGGTGCAGTCTGAGCTGAAACAGAAAGGATTTTTGTTGTGTGACACACGGTACAGAAAACAGTTCATCGGCTCTCACCGTTGTCGCACAGCAGGATGTTTGGCTGTTTGCACCACTCATGCGTTTAACTGGATGTGCTTGTGAAATGCGGTTGATGCGCTGTGACACAGTGTTACTCCTCTGCTTCTTTTTATGCAGCGACACTTATTGTGGGAGAATCTACTTCTAAAACCACACGGTGCTGCTGAGTGGAGACTTCTCGGCTTTTTAAAATCACGCTGAGAAGAAAAGTGCTGAATGCAAAAGCAGCCAACAGTGATCATCGGTGACTTGAGAGGCATCAAACCATGGGGGCTGATGAATTTGTAGAAAATGGCCCCGTTCGATGGCCCTTCAGTCCTGAAACTGACCACCCTAAGCAGAGTGAGCACAATTAAAACAACTGAAATACGTTCTTTACGTGGGTAAGTCACAGTAACATAATAATTGTGGGTAATGTGCATTATTTTCACCTCCATCAAGCTCTGAGCACAAGGCCTGCAGACAAAGGAGCCGTTTACTCCTCAAAGCTTATGAGAAGCTGCCACAAAACAAGATGCAGAATCCAAAGGTGGTGGAGGAAAAGCTTGTGTCGTCAGCGAGAACCAAACCAACTGATTCACCACGTGACGTAGAAGGAGAACGTGATACAGCGTTGGATCTTTCATTTTTTAGGAAGCTATTGATTTAACTGTTGGAATGCGGAACTGCCTGAAAAGGAAGAAATCATCTTTGGATTTAAAGAGTCTTCCGTCCCGATCCAGGTCCCACTGCCACAGACTTCCTGTCACACGAGCTGCAGGACGGCGTAGCGGTCACGTGACGTGTGACCCGGGGCTCTGCCCCCCCGTGGAGCCAGGCCTGCTCTTATTCACTCGCTGCATTTCACTACCTTTTAAAAGCTACATGATGAGCATCATTTTCACAGACAGCGAAGGCAGAGCAGAGACGCTAATGGAGGAGCAGCGGAGGTCGGACGCACTGGATAAGAAACGGAGCCTCACGATTAACACTTTTCGGTTTGCCAGATTTTTTTTTTTTCTTCTTCTTCTTTTCGTGTCTTTCTCTGGCCCCCGACAACGTGTGTGCACATCATGCGAGGAGACGTTTCTCACCTCCTGCCCGAGAGAAGGCGGGTATCAATAATTCACAGACGAGGTGAACACCAGTTTAATGGACACAGCAGTAACTCTCCTGAGAGGGAGGCCATTATTTTTTGGGATAGAGGGGGAGATGCACTCGTGCAATCCTGAAGAAAAAAACAAAAACCCACACAGGTGTGTTTATTTTGGGGGGGAGATCAAGCGTCTGAGGACGGGGGTCTGTGACGAGATGAAAGAGACAAATGGCGTCCGTCACAGAGCAGCTCTCACTGCGTATCAAGAGGAAACGGCAGCAAAAGGAGCCCACTTCTCTGCAAGCAGCGCACAACTCACACACACAAGTCAACACAAACAACTGGCCTGATCACAGATTGGATTTTTATTTTCGAGACTTTCAAACGGATCCGTTCATGAATACTTAGTGGCAGCGTGACTGGGTGTTGGGGGGGGCGGAGGCCTGTGAGCGTCTCTACTTAATTAACCGGGTAAATAAAGCGGGCTTGTGAAAATAGAGGGTTAAGATTCTATCAGTGGGATTACTCAGCCATGAGGCCGCGGGACGAGAGATCGGCGCCGGCTTACGGCGCTGGTCCCAGCGGATAATTAGCCTCCGCAAAGGCCGTCTGCACGCAAGCCCACCTGCTTCAGCGCGCTCGCCGCTCAACTCGCCGCCCACCAGAAGCTGAAACGGAGAAAGAGGAGGTGTGGAAAAAGGCCCTGCGCGGAGCCGTGTTTCATGGCGCGTTTGGCCGCCACACTGACCTCACAGATAAAGTGCGTCCGTGTTGCTGTTTCCCGACCTGCCCGCGGGGGACGTCTCCAATCATAATTGTATCAAAACAGCAGCGGCGTGGCTAACAGCGCCTCGGGCGACGGGCGGCGCGGGAGGAAAGAGGCGAGGTCACCGCATCCTTTTGAGCCGCGGCGAGGGGCGGGACCTGACCGCAGGTGTTGGTCTGTGCCCTCGACTGCTTTAAAAGAACCTGAAGTGTACCGGAGGGGGGAGGAGGGGGGAGGGGGTACATTGAAGGGCCGTCTCTCCTCCGGCTCCCCCACTGAGAGTTGTCGGCTGCATAAATCAAGCCCAGCTGTGCGCCGCAAACCCGGCGGCGCGCGACTGCGACTGCGCCACAAACTTGTCAGACGTCGACTTCACGCAGCCCGGTGACTAAACGAGCGCGCGCTGCCTTCTCTTGTGACGCCGTCGGCATCAAGGTCAACGGCCAATTAGAGAGCGGAAAGCAAATGCGGCGCGGCGCTTTTCTTTTGTGTGCGTGTTCTTTCAGTCAACAAAGCCGTCGGGTCGCTGCAGAAGAACAGGGACACCTGGGCATTTACTGTTGACAATTCTCCGATGTGGGTGTAATTGATATGGATTTTTGCTGTACTCGGGCCGGTGCCAATGACTCTCACCTTGTCACGGGATCATTAGCCGCAGTGAGCGATCAGACCATTACCAAGCGGCTCTATGATGGAGGGCATGATTAGCTTTGAGGTGGTTTGAAATGTAAAGCCCTTCCACTAAATCATGAGATGTATCAAGCTATAACTACACGGAGTGATTCTGCTGCCCGGACGACAACCTGGAGCTCGTCTTCCTTTTCACTTCCCACACTAGGAACCGTGGTTGCAGGCCGGTTTGAGCAGAATGTCTCTCCAGCTGTTGGATGAACGTCGGATACAGAAATTCTCCCACTGTGGCGTTTATGATGTCGTGAGTTGGGCTGAATTGGTTTGTGCCACTCATTGACAGGCACTCGTGGGTCTTTGGGCAGCAGCAGATCGTGTGATGATGATGATGATGATGATGATGATGATGATCACACCACGGGTGAGACAACCCGTCATCCAATCACAGGCCCCCTTATGCTTGTTAGCATTCACGCATTTTCTGTGTAAATGCTCCAATTTGTGGATGTTTCTTTTGGTCACAATATGGAATGATCCCTAAATACAGATAAACATGGAGAAAAGGAGAAAATTCTTAATTTGTATTTGAAGGTGAGAAAGACAAAACTCTTCATGCTTCCACTAGAACGCCGCATCAAGGCGAGCGACGTCATCTACTGCTGAAAACAAAGAGCATTGATCGAAGCATCGCCTGCTGTGTTACACCGACTACAACGAGCTCATAACGGTTTTTTGCTTCAGGACTCAAATGTTGTTTTTGGGGGAATAAAAGCGGAGACGATTCCAATGGAAGTTTTAGGAGCGAAGATATTACCGGTGACCCGCCGTCGTCCGGAGGGGAGCCAACAATGTTTCCACCCTGACGGAGATATTACTCCGTCTGATGGATTGCCGTGCAAGTTACTTGACTTTTATGAAGACAGTGATTAAACGGCAGACGGCCCACATCGGGCCCTGATGAACAGTGTGGAGAAGCATGAAGTGCACATCTGACAGCTCACAGTAGATAAAAAGGAGTCACGATAACCCACTTCTTCGCTTTTGCATTTGAAATGTTTTTCCTGTTTGATGCAACGGTCCAAATTATGATTAATTAGCAAAGTTATTCAGTCATAATTCGTTTTTTAGTTTATTCAAGTTTAAATAATGGTGCTAAAAAAGACATTATCTGCACATTGTTCCTGGTAAATTACTGGGATAACCTTTAGGGGGCTGGTAGTGATTATCACTTGTCACAAACGCACTACGTTCATGAACAATTCCCCTCATCCTCGTGGAATGTCACACAGCTGGGGCAGAAAGGACGACCGTCCAGCAGATAGTGGTTATGCAGCTCATTGCTCTAATGCTCATGTAATAGATCTTCAGGTGGTGCAGATTTCCCTAAAACATGCATCTCTACTCCCCCTGTGAACAAAAGTATCCCTGACCACTTCAGGGACAGGCCGCGACATCTTTACCAGTCGTTTCACCTTCAGCCAACCTGTCACTATTCAGAAGGCCCGTTGCGGCGGCCTCTCTCCTCTCCGTCTCGCCCGTACGGTGCAGGTGATCAACAAGCGGCAGGCGCCAAAAGTGCAACGAAAAACCCTGAAACTTGATTTGATCTGCCGCGCTGCAGCGCGTTGGACCCAACGGGCTCAGGACGTCTTTAGTCTAGTAATACTTATGCCTCTATGACGCCTGGTTGCTGGCGAGTCGGCGCTCAGCCCGATCACAGTGAAAACGCCCGGTAGCCAACAAGAGAACCCGAATCACTCCCTGGGTGTGAGAGGTTATTAGGCAGCTCCATTACAGTTTACCCTTTCAGGCTCTCGGCTTTGTAAAAGCACTGTACCTTGCAGACAATTACCATCAATCTGCTGGAAAAGGCCCGTCTGACAGGGATCTTTTGGAGGTGCCAATCACAGCTCAACAATAACGAGTGCCGCAGCGACCGCGGTTGCAGGGAGCTCTCGCTTTAAGCCGCAGCAAAGCGAATAAGAATGAGTGACACGAAATAAGTGCTTCTTCTCCAAGTATCAACAAAGGCGAGCTCGCCAACAAGGAGCGGGGTTACGGGGTTTCTTTTTATTATCGTAAGCAGTGGAGTAAGTTGCAGGCCATACTTGAAATGACTTTCCTTTTGCTTCTCTGTGTATTAACAACGGTCTCCGGGGGGGACCGGCTGGCATTAAAGCTTCTCTGGCAATATTGTTGCTTTATAAAAACACCAAGCCAAGGGACAGGGAGGCTGCGCTGTGACTCGCGTATTAATCTCTCACTCGCACTGTGAAATGCACACTGCCGCTGCCGCTCCGATGTGTATTATCATAATGTAAGCAGGGAAGTTCTTCCCCATAGCGTCGGCAGCTTGGAGGAATTTTCCTTTTCTTGCAGCAGAAACGTTGCACTGCATCGCTACGCTAACGGTCTTGGGTGCAGTCCACTATGCAACGTGAAATACGGATGTTCCGTTTCGGGAATTGGTGGCTGGATGTATTTTCTAAATAAGGGAAGTTAAGCCTCCGAGTTAAAGGAAATCCAAAGCGTCAAACATCGGTGTGTTTTCTGGTCTCACTGAGACACTAAAGGGAAGAAGTGCTCAGGATCACATCATGTCCCAAGGCGCCTATAATAAAAAAATAACAATAAACGGTTTCTTTTTCCACACTTTATCTCTCTCACACACACACACACACACACACACACACAGTGTACTGTCAAAAGGAAATGTGGTGTAAAAGTATGCATTTCTTATAGGAAGGTGTCTTAATGGAGCAGCGCTGATTGAGAACATCTAATTCCCTCCTGTGGAACACGATGGGATTGTGTTGGTAATTGCATTGTGGGGGGGGGGGGGGTCTATCAGGCGGGGAGGATTCCTTTAATCACAAATTGCTCTCCGTGTTTATTCCCCTTCCCCGAGATATTCATCTCTCCTCGCGTGCCGAGGTAACCCTTCAGGGATGAAGAGCACACACATGTTCGGCAGGAAATTGTCAGAGGGACTGAGATGGATTACTCGTGCTGCGTTGGCGGATTCTCACTTTGAAAAATGATATCAACCGCAGTCTTCCAGATAAAAATAATCCCAGTGAGCAGAACATGGGATGCAGGCAAGAGGTTTTTGACCTAATCGCAGAATTCACTTTATCTGTGGGTCCCCCCCCCCAGAAGAGAACAAACTGCTAATATAGCAAATGTACACGATAGATGGTGAGCAAAAGAAAAAGGAATGGACGTCCCTACATGATCTGAAGGCCTGATGATTTAACGGACACACCGTGATGCAGTGGGCCGTGAGAGGCAGAACCTAATGGCCGCCAGGTAAATGGATCTGTGAATCATTTTGATGGTCTCTAAATACAACAAGAAACGCAATGGATGCTCGTGATCACGGCTGCTGGACAGTCGGCCCATCAGTGTCCTTCAACGCCGATCACCCTGACCGGGAATCGAAAAGACGCCGCAGGCAAGTTAAATAGTCGTGTCCAACATTTGAATTTAGCGATACGAAGGGTGTAATGACTTTTTTTTTTAAATCAAAGAGTATCCAGCCTCCTCTTTATTATCAATTAGTCATGCAGTCCAGAAGAGCACGAGGGATTCCTCGATGACTGTCGACACACAGCGGAGCATTTACGCTCAGAATCATTTCACGTGGCCATTTTTCTTCTTGATGTGCCCTCATTTCTTTTTTTAAACCGGGAATCGACGGTTAATAGACGCTTTGAGAGCATTTGAGTGTGAGGGATCTAAAGCATCGCCAGCACATCGCCCAACCTCTGATTGACAAAAATATTGCTCCGCTTCTGCAGCCGCTAAACCTCGACCAAGTAAATGAATGATATTTAAATGAGGTGAAATGTGGGCCAAACCCAAACATGCGCCTCCGTGTCGAAGGGAACAAAAGACAACTGCTCACCTGAAGGGTGTGAAACCCATTTGGATGATTAGGCTTCATGATATGTCGGAGTGAAAGGACTTGGCAATTTCCTCCCTCACAAGCTGCCAGGAAATACGTCTCTAACAACGATCCGGCCTTTCCGTCAAGATCAGGAGCTTCTCATTGCTCCAATCCGTCCATCGTGGTCGCAGCGTGCAAATCATTTCACGTTCAACTTGAAACAACTGACTGAATGAAAACGACCACAACACACATAAAACTAGACGTAAAGCATTTGCAAAACACGAAGAGTGACCAAAAAACCCGAAGCCAACGACACGAAGAGGTTTTCAGAAGCACCACGTCGGCGTGTCTTTGTGTCTCGGGTGGAGGAGCGGCGCTGGAACCATTCGCATGCTTCCTGGTACGTCATGAATCCCCATGAACCACCCGTGGATTTGAAAAAAGGAAAAACGCAACCCATCAATGCGCTGTGTTATTCCTTGTCACGCCCAAGCGTTCCTTCTAGAAGAAACGTAAGACCTTTTTGGCTCTGCCCACTGAGGTTTCATCCCGCCGAGATTATTTCCACCTCCTGAGCAGCTCCAACTCCGAGGCGTGTTGGGATTTATAAAACATTTACAGTAATCTGCGTGTGTGTGTGTGTGTGTGTGTGTGTGTGTGTTTTCCAGGATCAGCGCCAGCACTAATCCACCGCCTGCTCCCGTTCCGTGGCGGGACGGAAGCGCACTCCTTCACGGGGCTTTGTGAGCTGCAGCCGCGGTGGGGACGCGTGGAGGCAGAGACCGGACGAACGGCAGCAGCTAGCCGTCTGGTAGGAAAACCTTTTTACTACCTGCAGGCGGAGCGCTGCAATGAGCGTTCAGCATTCGGGCCCCGGACCCGACCGCTCGCTCGCGCTGCTAAACCTCCACGGAGAGTCGCAGCTCTACTTCACGAGCAGATGTTCAATTACGGGGAAATGGGGAAATTAGAGCTCTGGCGTGGGGGGGGGGGGGGGGGGAAAGAGGCAAAGTGACATTTAAACATGATAAACACTGGCTTTAATAAGAATAACAGCGTGCAGCCTGAGAACGCGGTGGACGGAAATAGCGGCGCAGCGATCATTTAATCACCGCCTTTATTAATACACCTGTTCCCATACACGGCTTATTAATTCCAAGTCCTCGTGAAGTCGCGTCCAAAGACAACTGACGAGACTCTTATTAAAATCTCCTTGAGACAGAACAAAGGCCTCGTGGAAAGGGTGAGATGATGTGCGATAAGCAAAGTGAACGCAGAGTCGCCTCCCGACACCGAGGCTTTCTGCACAGCAGATGGGCCCATAAACGGAGATCACTCCGCGAGACATCTCTTCATTTGCGTGACATCCATGCTTATGCGCGCCGCCCAAGAAGGGAGGGGTGTACAATCTGCAAGAGGGACTCACCGACTCGTGGGTCATGACTACAGATAGAAATAGAATTTGGCCGAGCTTTTGCTCTCTCTGTCTCTAATGGACAAATCAACATCCAGGCCACAGACAGATGCTTCAGCGTGTCTTCTCACTTTAAGTCATCGAGCCACTCAGAAACTTTTAAGCTCCCACCCACAGCGGAGACATTTACAGACGCCACTTAAAAGCCATAAACACGCCTAACAGATGATTTGCAAACGGCTGCGGGCACGAAGCGCGGCGGCGAGCGTCATCCGGGGGTAATTTCTCACGCTCGCTCTCCGACGTGCTTGTCAATAGTTTGGCAGAAAGCAGAAAGCAGAATTAAAGAGTCGTCAAAGCGCATCGGCTACGTCTAAGCTGCCGGCGTGACACGGTGATGGAAGAAGAAGAAGCGTGGGAGGAAGCCGGCGCCGACGTTTGGCCAGTTCCTCGTGGCGTTTGATTTCTCAAAGTAAATCGCTCAGGCTCCCGTCAGCGTGTCGGGAGGTCGCCATCGTGCTTTCTTTCTAACAAAGGTAACGGTCATTTGTGCAGAATGGATTCACATTCAACCCTAAAGAGGAGTAGTGTGTTATTCTCACAGGTTTTTGAAATACTGAGAAATCTAAAACGATATACGAGTAACAATTTTCCCCTTTGTCTTGTCATAGTTTTCATTTAAATGTGACGAACAGAAAATGTTGATGGCACATCTTCACGGCATCGAGGGCAGGAAGTCACATCTGCTACTCCCAAAGGAAGTCAATCACTTTTAATGACCTGATCCTTCAACTTCCTCACTATATATCATAGGTATGATTGATGTCTGCTGTACATCATTTTTATTTAGTTGACCGTGGGTCACGTGTGGAACGCTGTGAAGGGACATGGTGGGCAAGCTGATGGTGCACAACGGCCACTACGAGGGTTCAGCAGGAGAAAATATCTCTGGCATGTCGACAGCCCAGAGACAGACGCTCAGGTAGCGAGAAACCGTTTATGGATCTGATCTCTATATAACATCTCAGTATCCTTCATAGCAGGTTTGTGTGTGCCTCATGTCCGCAGTTGTTTCCATGGTGCATAAATGACTTTTTACCCAGTAAGAAGGAAGCATTTTCCAACGCGATTAGTGTTTCTGTACAATAAGACAATGGTTACTGTGAGATTTCTTTTAGTAAATGCGTCAAATATTTCGATAAAATTGTTGTAAGTGTGTAGCTATAAAGTCTCCAATTTTGTCTTTGCCCTCAATGCAGGAACAGCTCTTTAAAAAGAGAAGCCATGATGTGTGAAATTCAACATCTCTGTTATTGGGGAGAAGTTTTACACAAACGTCTCCCACCTCTGCGTCGTTTCCCCCCAGATTTGAGACACTGAACTGGGGTAAAAAAGAGCTAATAAAACTTTGTCACCTTGGCAACAACCTTCCTGTACGCCCCTTGTTCAAAGATGTCACTCAACTGGTTACATTCCCAAGTGCATAAAACCCCCCAGAGCTTAAACTGGTTTCATCAGCCGCGTAGCTGCAGCCAATAAAGGTTTCTGGATTTAAACGATTGGTGAAATATGAGAGAATGTTTGATGCCCCAAAGGATTCTCAGTTGTTTTTTTTAAATGTTTGCTGAAAGTCTGTAGAATAAAAATAGTGTAATATACTTTTTAAACTATATTAGCACCATTTCAGGCTTGATAGAGCGATCACGTAGAGCGGGGTCGTCAGACAGCCTCAGACGTTCTGTCCGCGTTACGCAGTTACTTTAACAACAAACCGCTCCAATGTTTCCATTTTAAATCTAAAAGATAACCTAATTTTTGGAATCCTGGAGTCTTGAATTGAGTTTGTAATTATCATAAATGCTCTCCTCATTAGTTGGCTGGGCGTGTGCAGAGCTCGGATAACGTTAGTGATTTATTATTGATTTGAAATGATAAATACTTTTTAATGTGTCACATGTTGTTGTGCACTTTCTGACACAGCGTTTATTTTTGTATTTTTACCGGCGGTATAAAACGATAGAGCAGTAAAATGAAATAACCCTTTTTTTTTTGCTTAAATAATTTGCATCACATTGCCGTATGTTAGATGTATAACCGTTTGCACTGTGCTTACCAAATGGGATGTCCATGGATACCTGGGGCTTAACTCACAGAGCAAAACAATTATGCATCAATGAAATCATTTTTGCCACATAGAAACACACGTGTGTGCTGTGCAATGCCTAAAAGGCCTCTCGTGCCTCCGTGGAAGGAAAAACCCCTCGATCAAAGGGTCGCATGAACTAGTGCAAATATTAGCTGATATTTACTCGCGGCCATTAAAAGCTGGTGTTTTATTGCAGCGACGGAGTCGACCGAGTGCGTCTCATTGAAGTGACATATTGAAATGCTTCTCTCTCCGACTCGGCCCACTTACACGCTCATCAGCAGGACCTACACACACTCTCAGCCCCCTCGACTGGTCCTCTGCAAAAAGAAAAAAAGGGAGGTGCTGCTATGAAGATGGATTATCCAGCTGGTGACACTGGTTCCCCCTTCTGCTGCCGAGGCCGCAGCAAAGTGCTAACGCAATTAAAGCAATTAATCTTCAACAAAAGGGGTTTGCAGCTCCTTGTGGTGACCTCACACCTCTCCGTACAGGTGCAGAACTAATCAGACCTGCTCAGACATGCGAGCGTACACAGACCGCACGTGTGTGCAAAACACAATCCTTTTATCTGCGCTGAACACAAAACCAAATTATAACCATAATTATTGAGCAAGCAAAGCGGCACATATTATCACACAGTGCATGTGTGATAATCATATTGAACCGGCTGTTTGCTGTACTAATGAAGTGATATATGAACACGTGGACCAGCTCTCACTAACGAAATGTTTAAAAGGGCAAACGCTCTTCTGAATGACGGCGTAACAGACGCTGGACATTTTCAGATTGTCAGAATGTCAGATGTGAGAAAATGGAGGCGGTAAGAAGAACAGAAAGAGGGATTTGTGATCAGCCCATTTAAAAAATGCTCATTTTCAAGCTCTGCAAAGAGTTATTTCACTTCCGAGCTGGCACCATAAACCGGCATCATGGCAAAGAACGTACTGTAATACAGCTGGGGATGTTGAATCTTAATTTCAAATCTGCTTTGTTCCTATTTTTGGAACATGCAGCACAGGTGGTTCAAGCCAAATATAATTTCATCATTTGGAAACATATTTGCGGCTTATTAAATGTAGGAAAAACTGCAATAATGTTTCAGCTTAACACAACAGAAAGAGGTACGTGATGTTCTGGGTCATCTGATAACCCAACTGACTGTGACTGTGCTGTGTGTCAACTCTGCATGAAATATCCTGTTTTGATGAATCTTTTTAACATTTCCTTTACATGCGCGTCGGCCCTGTTCAAGTCTTAGTGGAAATATACTCCCCTTAACTTCAGGGGAAATTCATTTATTGACGTTTTTCTAAAAAAGAATGAATAAATTAGCATAAATTGAGGCTTTGCAAGAATTTGCCTGAGACAAACTCCAGTCAGGTTCAGTCACAAAGACAAAGGCAGTTTGTCCATTAACGAGGAAATCTATTCAAATCTGATATTGAAAACTAGTTGCAAATATCACAAATTTGCATCACTGCTGGAATTAATAGTTCTGATTTAATATTTGTCGGTCTCGTGTTGGATATCCGCTGCTTAAAGGCGTAAAACTTTAACAATTATAACGGTAATAATTATTTTAGAGTACTTCATTAATCAAAATATGAATTTATTATTTATCGCAGCAGTTGGTCATTATGTGATTTATATGCCAGAGACAACAAGCAGCGACAACAAGCATCACAAAGCTCCTATTTAACATCGGGACAGACAATTCCACTTCACGATTCATCACTTCACGATAACGTCACCACAAAGACAAATATGAAATCAATCCTCGCCACGAGGTCCAGGCAGCAGGATGGAAACGCTCCAGCTGGAGATGCTGGCGCGTGTGACGGAGGTGCAGCAGGGCGAGTGAAGGGCACCAGCGGCGAAACCACTATGCAAATTCAGCGCCACTTTGTTTGACAAGCAACAACAGCGCTTGGTATATATGCAAAGGCTGGCAGGACACTGTGCACACACAGCCCCGCTGTCAGGCACCGTCATGCTAGAGCGCTGACACACGCGATGGATGACCCCCTGCCCGCCACGCGGCTACGTGGCCAGACCTCACACTTCATCGGGACGGCCGCGCGCACAAACACTGGCCCAAACACGGGTCCTGCGCAGCGCGCGACACGCGCCTCGGGGGTCAAATGTGTCGGGACGCTCGGACGGCCCCTCAGTTCCACTAAAACACAAGGTGGCAAAAGTTGGTTGATGGGACTATTGGATCCCCGCCGAGGTGAAAAGCACTTTGGCTCTTTGAATTTACACAGCAGCCGGTCCGTTTTGAAGAGCTGGAGATGAAACACTTCAAACCCCACGAAGCATTACTCATTTAGTCTTCATGCTGCTTTTTCTCCGAGCTGTCGCCTCCACATCTGAGGACGGCATCCAAATCTCTCCCCGTACATGCAGTAATAAAATATGCTGCAGGGACTGGAGGCTTCTGGTGTAACATTGATTTGGATATTTTTGCCATGATATGGAAGTAGAGCGGTCGATTTCTTCCCTATAAGGCCTTTTATTTATTTAAGTATTTATGGGGCATTTGTTTTTGATAGGTGGCAGGAAAGGAAAAGCACTGAGCTCTACTCAAACACGGGATGTTTCTAATGCAAAAACAGCATAATAACCTCCAAACAACCAGGCACCCGAATGGATGCGTTTTGTCACCGCTTGGTAAGAGTCTCTGATTCTCTAGAAGCCCTTTTCTCTCACTTTTACACGTGGCTGCTTCTGTGTTTACAGAAAATGTCCAATTTCCACTTTTCACTCAATATCGTCAAACTTGAAAAGCAACGTTGTTGTTTAATGGTGACGTGGCCTCACAGCGCACACGTACAAAGCTCTCCAGGGAAACCCGGGCTCTCATACATAGTCAGCCAAAGCCAGTGTTTTGTTTTGGATAACGACAATGGAATAAAAGCCAGGAACGCCGGTTGGAGTCGGAGATCCACCTCTCTGGCAGACACGGCGTGAAATGACATTTTTAGGTCTGTTGCCATTAATGCGGCCGAGAGGCAAATGCACCAATGCTTGTGTTACCTGTTGCTTTCTTGGAGCGCCTCGCTGCCCTTCCTCCAGGAGATCACGCCCCACGGGGACATCTTGGGCTTGCACTCGATGAGCACATCTCCTCCGACCCTCACCAGCGTCTGGCTCCTCAGTTGGTTGTGAGAGAAATCTGGAGCAACGGCTGAGAAAAAGCGGGTGTTCGTAAATGCATCACATCACGATGTATAATTCCTCTCAAATGACGTGGAATTATTGCCCTGGGTTACTGTGTGTTACATGTCCCCATGTTTTGTTCTGCCCCTTTAACTGTGTGAGTGGGGGAAGAGTGCTTTCTCGTACACATGGCGTCCATTGTAGTCTGTCCATCCTCTGACGTTCTCACTAAGGTTTCTTCCCCAAAGTGTGTTTTGGGGAGTGTTTCCTGTGCCGATGGAGGCTTTCGGGACAGAGGATGTCGTATGTGTACAGACTGTAAAGCCCTAGGAGGCAAATTAGTACTTTTGGGCTCTACAAAATGAAATGAATTGAATTGAACTTTCAAACATTATTTCCCTTTTCAAAAAGTTTGATATTGTCTTTGAGGCATCTTTCTTTCCTTAATTCTCCCCCTACGGTTGGACCACTAGTCTTGGCTGCTCGGAGCCTGATTCCTCTCAGCGTCGGGACCAGCATGAGGAAGAACGCTGCTCGCTCAGGGTGGGACGGACCCGACGGGCTGGCGGACGGAGCAGCGCCGGCGTACATCACTGTCAGCCGGACGCTTTCCTCTTATAATTAATGCTTTTCAATTAGTAGCCAATGAGCCAGAGGGGTTGTAGGTCATCGAGCGGAGGAGGAGAGCGGAGCCGACTCGAGGACAAATGCGGCCGAATGTATGCTCGCGCACGATGTCAGCGTGCGCAGAGACGACCTCGCTGGTCTTCTCGTGAATTATCGGAAGCGCCGCTGCCTGAACGGCAATAACAGAAGCCGCCGACAATTTCGCGAACAAATGTAGACTGAAGTCAAACATTTGAAATCACGTTGTTCCATCCATGGAAACGTTGCTCACAGATTGAGTCACAAAACATTCACACCTTGAGTGCAAAAGAAGCGGCGCGTCTAATGTAGCATCTGAACCAAACATGCTCACCAATTAACATTATTGGCAAGTTGTGAATGAGAAGTAAGTGACGTGACTTCCAACAAGACAACATAACTTGTATAGTATGTTTAACGTGCTGCACTATTATACAAAAAGTATTTGTTTGAAATGAAAATGCTTGCTTGATAAAACCCCTTCAGATTGCAATGTTAGCAGTTTTGGGTTTCTCTGGTTTTTAATTCCCAGCCAATGAATCATTTTACAATCGACAACACATGATTTTCTAGGGGATTTAACTTGTTTTCTCTTATATTCCTTGTGTTGAATACAGCGTTAAGCTCATTCCTGTGGTCGTTCTGTGGCGTATGCAGTAAAAGAAATATGCAGAACTTTTCCATTTGGCCACAGAGCAAGAAAACTAACGTTTCCTTTGGCTCCGCCTCCCATCCATCACTCTGCCAATTGTCTTGTTCACGTGAACAAAATAATTCTGCATTCAACTATTAGTGAATTATTCACATGTTCATAGACGAGGATTTATTTGAATGTTTGTATGCAGATGAACAGATATTTTCGGGCCTCATTAGTGGAATCACCGGACGGACCTTGATGCTGTAGTTCCACCGGTTGGCCACTAGGCTCCTGGGACGAACAGGACAAACGCTGAAGCCTCACCTATAATCCGGAGCTCCGCGTTGGAGTAGACCTCGCCGTGCTTATTCCCGGCCACGCACTGGTACATGCCGGCGTCGGACAGGGTCAGGCGGCTGATGGACAGGGCGCCGTCGGCCACCTGTACGCGCTCCTGCGGACGTAGAGACACGCGACTTTAATACACCTATTCCTGGCACTCCTCGATATGAAAGCAGCCAGCCAGTGTGGCCAGTGAATTATGGTCTGGAGGTGACAGACGTGGCAATAAATCAGGGTTTTCATCACTAATGGAGGGAAAGGCTTGGGTGGATGGAGGCAGGCTAGCAGAAAATGACCCTAATCAATCTGCATGTTTATGAGAGGGAAATAAAACCGTGCCCTATTTATATCTGCAACTGCACCACAGGGCCTGTTTCCCCTTCAGCACGGGGGGGGGGGGGGGTGGTACATCTGCATCTGAGGTATAATGCATTGTGAAAATTGCTTTTCTGAAAGGGATACCAGCACACATACTAAGTGCCAGCGTACATGGTCCAACTGTGTTCCTCCTCCTCATCTGTTTGGTCATCGCCGTGGGGAGGGGGGGGGGTCGAGCTTGGCCGTCAGTGAGCCATCAAATGAATATCTATTTAAGGACGGCTGCTGGTCCCAATGAACTTTAACTCCAGTGCATCTGTCAGACATTTGTTCCTTGATGTAAGATTCATGTCTCTGAACTTGGGCTTCACGCTGCAGCTCTGAATCCCCGGGCGCTTTTGCCGTGTCTGCGCGCGGCGGTGTCAGGTCCTGCCCCCCCCCGTGTGCCCTTCATCTCCCATGTCTTCCTCAGGGGGGGGGGGTCACCCATAATGTCATCGCAGCCCGTTTTCCATAGAGGTCTGACCGGCCTGAACCGATTGTGCTACATAGAAAAGGGAAACTTGGACTAAAAGATCCTGATCCTGTGAGCAGGTCTGCGCCTGTAAGCGGCTGTGGGCGCACGGGGGCCGACATCCCTGCCGGCGAGGGAGGCCAACGGTATATCAGTCCGTGCACGGAAAGCACTCCCGTTTATGGCTGCTATTAATTAAGCATGACGTTCCTCTCAAATCAGCAGTTTTTCACTGGGGGACCTGCAGGGACCATCTGTACGCCTTATGCTGAAGGAGAAGGATTGGCAATGTCATTTGCCGACAACGCTGGGTGGATTCGTTTGACATAAAGCGGGAAAAACAAGTGAGGGGGAGGGAAGAACAAAACAGTGAATTATATGGTTTAGGAAGCATCTTCTTTGGTTTGGTTGCTGTCGACAGTTATCTCCCTCAGAATGAATAATAACGGGAGGCCTTCTGTGAGGACGATGATTATTTTACAGCTTTAAAAGCTGTTGTGGATGTGGGAAGTGATTTTTCCTGTCTAATAAAAATCAACAAAAAGGAGAAAATAAGCAACGTGAAATTGAATTTGATCAACAAAAGGATTACTCGTGCTTACCGTGAAAAAAATAAATTGCAAATTGTACACACAGATATTTGATGAATCTCGACAGGCTTGTGCAAGAAAGAACTTCCAGTCGACATGAACTAAGCTCAACAGTGGCTTTGCAATAGAAAGAAGAAAAGCTCTGAGCTCAGCCTGTTTGCTCCACTTGAGCTTGAATTAACAGGGGAAGCGGAGGAGTGCATTAGATCTACATCCAGCCACAGTGGTGGTTACAAGAGCTCAGATCTTCTACTTAAAAGGGACAGTTCAGGAGTTTTGAAGAGGGGTTGTGTGAGGCTCTTCACCATATTCAGAGTTTCATCCCCAGTCGGTGTCAGTTTGGAGAGACAGACTGGAGTACCAGCACGGCGAAGCCATATCCTGTTATTATTTATTATTAGTCACAAAATAATGAGGAAATAAGTTTGGAGCCTACTTTAAAATAGAGCAAATGATGAGTATGATGTATTAATACGCACAGTAACATCAGTCTGCAGCTGTTTAGTCTTTTTTAATACCCTGTAAATACTGCAAAGGCACTTTGGAATTTCACCTCGGGATCAATACTCTTATCTTCCTCTATAATTACATGTAACTAATTTGTTTTCGTACGATGATCTGAATCTGTAGTACAACAGGAATTACCACGCCTGGTGGTCCCCTCACTGATTCCAATGGATTAATCCCCTTTCACGGTGGAGTTTCCCCTTCAATTGCACGGCCACCTAATCCTGCAGCTCACCAGCGCAGCGGAGAGCGACGTCCTTCGCATGACAACAGCCACAAGAAGAAGAGGCATTGCAATGAACCGTGGCGATTGTCACACACGATACAAAGCATGAAAGAGTCTCCTGGTCCATAAGGCCAGAGCCCGGCAGCATGTCAGCCGCGGTCCAACACGGAGCCCGACAGCTACTATTATTAGAGGGGAACACTAGAAATAGTCGCGGCGCTTCAATATTTTACATGACTGACATTGAATAATTGAACGCACACGTACTCAGCTATATATATATATATATATATATATATATACCATGACTCCCTAGACATCTCCTGTACTTCATAGTAATTCCCCCAGCAATAGATACGGCCCATAACTCTCAACGTTTCGCCCTCCATTCATTCCTTTGGACACGTGAGCTTCCACATACTGACTACCGACCAATAACAGTGTGTTTAAAACAAAGGTAGATTTATTCCTCAGGTGAAACCCTTTGTAACATGTGATGTATAGACAGATAAATGAAACCATTGGTATGATTGTTGAACTAGATCAACAATTGAAATAAACACATATGTGAATTAGTTACGACACAATAAACTCTGATTTCTTCATTTCTGTTGCTCAAACTTCTAAAACTGTCAGCAGAAATAAGTAGACAATCAGAAAGGTCTCAATTGATCCGGCGTAATAAATAGCAACACATGGTGCGTCCTGTCTGCACGGCTCCTTCACATCATTGACCTTTCCCTCTTCCTCTCATTAAGCCGCTGTGGTTAATGGTGCCATTTCAAACATTTAACACCTCGGCTGATTGATCCATTCACACATGCCTCCTGAAAAGATCCATATATTATATTTATGTAAAGGGAGGAAATAGAAATCTAGTCGTAGTAACCTTTAATCACACGTGGGGGAGGTGTGTCGGTAGTTTCTTCCTATTTCTTCAGATGTTTTTAACTGCGGTTTCACTTTCGTTCAGTTGAGAATAAAAGGAGGAAGTGATGAGTTCACATTCACAGAATGAAACAGGATGCTGCAGCACGCGCTACAAATGAACCTGATATCTACTTGATTGGAGAGAAGAAACGTGAGCGGAATTACAGCCGTGGTGTCCAGCAAACGCCAGCGTGATACCTGATAAAAGGTTTGGGTCACGTGGAAGCCATTCGCTGAGCAGATTGTTGATTATTCTTCCCTGAGGGCGACCGGGCTGTTTTTTTTTTTTTTGTGTGAGCCTGATGCTTCTGGCAACAGCACCGACCGACTGGGTTCCCTCCAACGCCGCATATTACATTCGACTGATCGATATCCTCTGGTGTGTTTGCCGGCTTTCTTCCTTCTTGTCTAATGAAGCGTATTCACATTATGCCTGTTTAGTTATCAGGTGCAAGCTGCGCTTCAGTGTCTAATCAATCATTCCCCAACAACCTGGCTAAATGATCCGATTCTAATGATCATAATACAATATGATGAAGCAATATTAAACTGGTTTTAAAGAAATGTTATTTTTGCAAAAGCTTGCTGCATAGAAAAGCTGACCGGAGCCAGAAATGAGCCCATCTCTCATCATTAAATACATAATGGGAATTCAGCAATGGCATCGAGGAATGGAAGGAGGATATACAGTCTTTATATTTTCCACGTTTGGTGGCGATGGATTAATAGCAGCACTTGGCAAAGAGAGATTTAACACAAGATTAGAGCAGCTCTTACATCACTGTGCTTTCTACGGGAGCGTAAAACACTTTCGGCACAGCAGCCGCAGTCCGATCCCTTTCAGCCGAACGGCGTCCTGGGAGTAAATTGCCCAGCGCACTGCTGCACGGGAGGCGGCGTGTTGTGGCGAGGAGGAACACAATGCATGCTAATTAGTGGGCGAAGCGCGAACAAACAGCGCAACAGAGCGTTGGAGGTAGAGTGCGCGGCCGCTCGCACTCCCCACTAGAAGCGCTTAAGAGTGCAGCGCGCGAGCCGGGAGGGACTTTGTCCTCGGTTTCTAAAGACGGCAGCAGATCTCACCTCGGCGGCCTCCAGGTTCTCTCCATTCTTCATCCATCGGTAAGAAGGCTTCGGCTTCCCCGTGGCTTTGCACTCCCACACCAACGAGTCGTCAATGAGCTTCTGGGCCTCCTGGGGCTTCTCGATGAGATGTGGAGGAGCTGGAGGAAACGGGGAAGACACCACAGTGAAGCCAGCGTGTCGAGCGAGATGTAACAATGCGCCTCAAAGTTCAATGAATCTGCATATTAACCCGTCATGTCGGATTTTTGTGCATCCTCAATTCCTTTCCTCCGTTCATATCTCCCGCCGCCGGTTGCAAGGAGGGAGGAGTCGAGGCAACGGGCATTTGAAGTAACACATGCTCCCATTTTGAAGTGGCACTGCTGAATCATCTGTCGCTTGTGTTGTGTATTTCATGTCAGGTGAGCATAACAATGTTCGCACAAATATAAATTACAAAGTGGCACAACGGAACAAGAAGGTACAAACATTGTATATTTGCATTTTTTGAATGAAACATCCCATTCGTCCCTCTGTGGAGCAGTTTGTGCAGCACAGCCCTGAGCTACAGCAATGGACGTCACCCGTAACCACTAATCTTAACCCGATTATACCTTTGTCCCCCATTTTGTCTCAAGAAGGATTACCGGTCCCCACCAGGTGGATGCGTTGTCAGGCATGTGTCCACACAAAGCCTTTCAAATAAGCCCACGCCAACGTTTATATGGTTGGATGTGGTTCTTTTAATCCCCTCATTAAAGACACAAAGTTAACAGAAACCTGGAAAACCAGCCAGTTAAACACAAGGTCGGCTTCTGGTGCCATAAAAACGCCCCATTAGATCCCATCTGACTAACTGATGTCTAATTATACAGAAGGACAATTGATTCTTGCTGTGTCACGCAAGTAACTCAAGGTTATTTAATGAATGAGCCCCCCCCCCTAAAAACAAAGCGCTCCATAAAACTTGATCAGTAAAGCGGCCTCAGCGCTCCGTGCGCCCGACGTGATGCGTAGGTCGACCTACAACCGCTGTATGTCACACAAGGCCAGTGGCGGGACAAGAGTAATGGCCGGCCGCGCTTCTTCCATTCCGCACGTTCCCGACTGACCTTTTTCGCGGTGGCTTTCCAGTGGCGGGACAACCGCCTGCTCTAATTGGCTCCGGCTACGCAGGACAACGCGGCGAGAAATTCCATCACTGCACACGCATCCCGACGGCGTCTCCGCGTGCACGCGGGTGTTGAGAAACACGGAGCGACGGCGGCTTAAGAGAAAGGGGACGGGGAGAACCGAGGGGGGGGGATTTGTGCGGCCAGAGGTCGGCACGGATTCATCATCAAAGTCCACCGGGTGTCAGAGGCTCATTTTTTTCGCCGCGCATCATGTGACTTACTACGGGCCTCGTGGCGGCCCGGCTGTGTTAACACCAAACGGGGGGAAAAGGGCGACGGTTGATGCTTCTGTTGTTTTATAATCCTACAGAGGAAAGACTTTGGGCCTCAGGCAGGAACCATTTATCTTAATTTGTTACCAGCTATTACACATTACATGTTAATTGATTAATAGATTATCCATTGATCCAAATCAGTCTGCAAGTCTTGGATAATGTTGCATGTTTTTATATATATATATATATATATATATATATATATTAGAAATAGTACTGCAGTTGATTTTTCTAGCTGTCATGTTACAAAATGATGATGCATTTCCTTTTAGAAATCTATTTCAGTTTTACGAGTCTTTGATGGCTGGAAGTATCCTCATCACTCGGCATCACGTCTGTCCCCCGCTGCAGCGACCCTCCACCCCGTCCGGCCGAGCCGCCCCGCCCGAGCCGCCCCGCCCGATGCACCTTCCAGGCCTGCATTGTATTTGTATTCTTTCTTCCTCTCCCCCCTCGCAGGCAGGGCGCCTCACTCCGTCCCTCGGCCCGCTGCCAACGCAGCGACTCTCAGTCAGCGGTTACCAAACGAGAGCCGGCAGCCCGTCTCTGCCACCGAGCCGCAGGCAATCACAGCGAACGTCAAGTGGCTGAGGACAAAGGGGGGGGACGGGGGGTGTATTTGCTTAAATCAGTGGCATCGCTGTGAGATAATGCAGCGGTGAAGTTTGCAGAAACGCAGAGGAGAATTCAGGGCGCCGACCCGTCACAGCTTCAAATGCACAGCAACGACGGAGCAAAAGAAGATTTTTATTTTTCTTCTCCCTGAGTGTTTCTTTCACGAGAGCCCTTGTCCTTGGTTTGGGTGTTAGTTGAAAACCGCAGAAAAAAAAAAAAGACAGTGGCCATGGGGAAGCTGAACCGAAGTGAAGTTCTGCTGTATGAAGGTTCAATAAATCAAATTCCACCACGAGAGACGCTCTTGAAATCCTGTTTTAGTCAGACGAGATTGAAGTTATGAATAAGAAAAGTAGCTCCTTCGTATCCAAAAGACACTTAAAGCCCTTTGCTACCGGTGGGAATCACGTCCACATGTTAAAGTGGAGTAACGCCTTCATCTCCTCTCCAACACAAGAGAAACCGTACGGATTCCCCCACTGGCTTACACTGCTGGCCAATGTCTCAAAGGCTTAATTCAAAATAAGATCACTGATTTATGTCACCTGGCAGCTGACAGCAGGAGAGAGAGAGAGAGAGAGAGAGAGAGAGAGACACTGACCAAACACGTCAAAAACGAGACAGGAGCCACAGCTCCGAGGGACAAATCGAGCCTCTGCAGGCTGTGGGGGGCGAGCGGGGCGACGGGCGTCCAGGGCTGCTGTAAATCACAGCAAATTGTTTAATGCCCCGAATGAGGTATGTCTGACGGCTGACCCAGCACGACGAACCGGAGGGAGGCGGGCAAAGGGAGGTCGTGGTGGGAGGAAAATTCACAGACTGAACATGTTTACCACTGTTGTGCGACCATGAATCTACAAATCTACATACATACATACATATACATACATACTTAGATCTAAATTGAGATGTTCAGTACATGGTTTGTAAATATTTCCTATCTAAATGGGGCGACTTCATATCTGAACTGAATAGGTGTAACTAATGGGGGGGGCATGGGCCTAACCCTAACCCCTTTCCTTTGGATCCAGATGCTGCTGTGCGGATTCTGTCCCTGACATATGTGCCACAGGCCTATGTATAGTACATTTACCGGCTTTAATCTCCAGTCAAGTTGGACGTCAACCAGATGCCATCTGGTGGCACCCAATAGCGGGCTCACCAACAAGGTCGTGTCCAAGGGCTCAGCATCATCCCCATCACTCCTTTAATCCGGATCAAAATATTAGAGGCATCATGGCCGACAGCCTTTAATCATTTTGATGTGCCGTTAAAACCAGCCGGGCCTCTGCCTGATCGCCGCCGACTGCTGTTACCAGACCGGTTGTGTCCGCTCTCTGCCGCTTCTCAGTCCCAGCAGGTCGGACAGATGTGGTGCGAGCTGGTCAAATATTCATGTCTGTCAGGTTCACCCACCGTAGAAAGAGAGCTTCCCTTTGGCCGCGTTGGATCCCCTGGAGTTCTCCGCCACACACTCGTATGTGCCGGCGTCCTCCTGCTGGAAGTAGGGGATCTCCAGGACTCCGCTGGCTTTCCTCATGTCCACTTTCCTGGGGAAGGGAACGCCGTCCACTCTTCTCCAGTTTATAGACGGCACCGGGCTGTGAGAAATTACAAGTCACAGCTTTTACCCTGTTTTATGACGGATGTGCTGGTGAACTAATTCATGATGAATTCAAGTCCCTGAATATCTTTAAAAGATGGCGGCAGATAAAATACTGAACTCAAGGTATTTATTGAAGCCGACAAAGCCATGGTTGATGATATCCTGACTACGTCCCCTTCTTACGTACGGCCGATGCTTGAAACCAACTACTATCAGACAAACCACTTACAACCACTTAAAACAGTTTTGAGTCTTAAATATATTTTCATTAAGTTTACATCCCAAATGCCCCCATCTTTTTCCACATGAAAGACAGATAACCCTCGTATTTCATAAAAAACCCTAATATTTCATTCAAAAGCAGGCTGAGGAGGGCAATAAACATTTATTTCTTCTGACCACATTTCACTTTTTAAAATGATTTCGTCGTTGTTACTATTGCAAGCAGCTTGATAGATTCAGCGTAGAGAAACGTATCGGTCTCAATCCCTTTCCTCTCGCGTGCGATTGAGCGTGCGGGTCTGGCACTGCAGAGTGGACCTACTTTCCCAGAGCGAAGCATTCCAGCTTCACCGTGGACCCTTTGGCAACGTGAACGACCTCCGGAACCTGAACTTCAATCTTTGGCTCGTATTCACCCATCACACCTGAAAGACAAACGCAAATGAGCCAAGCAACAGGAAACTGAGAATAAACGCAGCGGCTGAGGCTTCGGCTGCTGTCACACGGCATCTGCAAACTTTTTTTCAAGTACAAACGTTTTTTTGTTGTTGTTGTTTGTTTGTTTTTTTTACCCCAGAAGTGAAACGTTTTTCAACTTGCAAAAAATGTCGCCGGAGTCACATGACGCTCCCCAATGAAAATAATGAGAAAACGAAGCCGAAACACAACTCGCCATTGGATGCGCTAACCGCTAACGTTGAATGAAAAAGAGACGTCTTAGAGAATTCACAGGCCGTTTGGGCTTTCACATCCGAATGAGTTTCATCTTGTTACGTGGCGCTAACAGCTATGAACCAGAAAACGGGCCCACAAACCCCCCCGAGTGACGCCTCTGTGTCTACAAAGCAGCTCTGCTGGGTTATAATACCGCTCCTCTGCATCTCTCTGAATAAAGCCGAGGAAGGGAACGTGTGCTCTCTGCTGTTGCAGCTCTGGGAGAAACTTATTCATAAATCAAAAACCCGAGTGTCTGACAGCTCGAGCGTATTTTTGTCTCCCCCCTCAAATCACATTATGATAAATTATATCAACGTATTTGTAATGGGTGTCATTTCACTTGCCAAATCACGGGCGCACACCATCGGATTTTCAAGCCCTTTTGTCCACCAGTGTAACAATTGCCCCCCCTCCCTCGACCATGGCTGTAATTCAGGGCCGTGCTGCACAAATAGCTCTAGAGACGGAGGAAACAGGCCAATTTCATCTAGTTGATTTGGCAAGGCATGTGTTGTTAGGATGGCTGCCCGAGTGACTGTGAAAGCTAATTCAGATCCTTATCACAAGCGTCTCGCACTGGAATGTAACCACAGCACTATCACCCATTTTAGGCGGACGGGTGGAAGCGGACAGGTAATTGTCTCATACCATAACCTTTTGAAAGGGACACCTGTTTAATGAGACAACCTTCCCCACCGCCGCCCTCCCCCCCGTGACCGCGGTGGAGCGGACGCGTTGCTGCTCTCGCGGCAAAATCGAGGCGTAATGAAGAAGGAGAGGAGGGAAGCAGGTGGGGAAATGGTCTGGAAATGTGTAAAAACATGTTTCAAATCAGGCGAGAAATTCACAATTCTGTCTCTCGTCCAAAGGATAATGGATTAATATATTTCTGAAACACGACTCCATGTTTATTCTTAATTTCAATTCATATAATATGTAATGGGTTATCAATGCTCAAAGAATCGTGGCAACCCGATTGGCCTTTTCTCTTAATACTAGATTTGGGAAAATCGAAACACAGGAAATTATAAACTCGTTGTAGTGGAGTAAATGCAGACTAAATACCTTCCTTGGTTTGGTTTCGTGGACCAATGGAATTACTTGATGAATGAATAGTTATTCTCAAAAATACAATTGATATCATTTCATTCTAAACTATAGATGTGTGTTTATATCTTCCCCAAATGTAAAACTCCTGTTTCCTTTCGCAGGATGAACAAGTTGTGGACTTTGAAAACAAGTTACTTTTTCTGATCTTGATAGGAGTAATATATAAAATAGTCCCTGACCTCAAACAAGTCATTGGTTCTGTCCTTACTAACAAGCTCAGAGCAGTTAATGAATATGAACAAAATAAATGAGAGATTTGCTGCTCACTGCATTAGTATTCTCTCTCCGGCTGTGACTTTAGGATTCAGCTTGTTTTAATCAATATTGCGATCTGAGTGCTATATTACTACAGCAAACCTTCACAAGAGCATTTAAAGGTCAACTGGAGACTAATGGGTTATAACAAGCACTATGTGTGTGACATACTTTAGAATACGGCGTAATACAGTACGGTCTGTACGCAATGAAACGACATGCAACATTAAACCCACGAGGGGGTGAACAGAGTGACACAATATCGTACACATCTATTAAACATACATCTATATCCAACACAAGGTCAACTGACAAATCATTAGTGGCAATAATTATTTGCACTTTATGTATCAATTTGTGAATCCACATCAGACCTCCTCTGAACCATTAATAACTCATTAGAACAATAGATGCTCGGTAACACGGGGAGGGTTTGTTAACATTAGAGGTACTATCATGTCTTATAAACTGCTTATACTTGCTAAATGGGGGCGTAAAAGCAAAGTATTACCAGCATCAAGTCTTTTTAGCATTAAATCAGATCAACTTAACATTTTAAGTGAAAATTACACTTCATTGTGTATCATTATATGTGTATCATTATATAAAGGTAAGGAACGCCCTTCCAGCACAGACGGCTGCATCATATTACTTGCAGAAAGTGACCTTTCCTCCGGTGGGCCTTGATAAGGCCACCCTAAAGCATCAGATCCACATGTTAATAAAGGACGTGCTACAATGAATAGAGGACGAGATAATGAACCGTGGAGTCTCATTTGTATTTCTCACAACCATTTGTTCTTCTTCCAGGTACAACAAAGCCAGTTCGGCTCGTTTGTTTATCACAACCGAGGAGGCGACCAAATCCCCAGAATGGCACTATTAAATCAACCATTGGATCATTTCCTCTTTCACTGCTGGTTAAATTGATACTCGAAATATAGAAGAAAAACAACATCCAATGACAGGATGCAAGTGGAAGGAGGTACATGTACGTGTTAGTGAGCGGCTATTTAACACTCGTACAAGATGGGGACTGGTGACCTTTGTGGAGGGTGACATTTGCAGTACATTTTTGCATTTTTGTAGTGTGTATGTCACATCTTCCTGTAACCAAATATGGTTGAATTAAATTGTCTAAAGCATAATATGATGTGCACATATTCAAATCTAAATATTCAAAACTGTCATCTGAAAATCCATGGATTGCTTTAGTCCAAATAGATTTCGAAGGCAACATTTGCATTAGATTAATATCCCAGTAACAATATACTGACATTAGTAGACTCTCCATTATGCAGCCCGGTTAAGCAGTGCAAACCTCCATCGGTCTTAAGCGCCGTGGTTACCAGGCCTGGTATGTAGGTGGTTTGGTGCGAGTAACATGAACAAAAGAAGAAGCTCACCGTCACTGCGTAGCACCAGCGGCGCGGGCGGACCCTGGACTCGGCTCTTTGTGACAGTATTAGTCACCACACAGGTGTAGTTGCCGACATCTGAAGGCTCCACCATGGCGATGTACAGGTTCCCGGTCTCCTGCGAGATGAATCGGCGAGTGTCCTGCTTCACAAACGTCGGGTACTCGTTAAAGATCCAGGAGAACACGAGATCTGTGGGCGAGGAGGGAAAAGGAGATTGTCACATATGAATGAGGCGGCGAGGTTGGGAGGGCGGCCTGAGACACACTGCGGCTGCAGCGGCTTGTGATCATTTTTAGACCTCCCGAGGGTAGATGCGGAAATTTCGACAAAGTTAAATCAAGTGAAGGTGAAAATTGATGATAGGATCAGTGCGAGGTTGCGAACAAATTGAATTATCCTAAATTATCTGGAGTCTTTTCAAATGACCATTTTTCATGCCAATGAGGTTTGCATGTCCAACGAGGGAATTGGGAGGCACTCGGGTCTCAGTAGTCATGACTGATTGCAGATACAACCAGAATTGACAGAGATAGAGTGAAAACTGCTTAAATGGATGAAAGACAGAATCGTTTCTACAAAAACCTCTTAGCTCTTTCCGTACATGGAAACAAAAACAGCCTTTTCAAGGCCTGCGTGCATGTTGAAACGGTGATGGAAAGAGAAAGGTATGTTCTCTCAATAGGAAGTGAATTTGAACAAGGGAAAGCGTGAGTGGTTCATCTTCTATTCCGCTCATCCTTAGACGGTCTTCTGATCAGATAACTTGCAGAAAGTGACAGCGAACATCGGGCGAGAGAGGTGTACATCCCGGATTGGTCGCCAGTCAATGGCAGGGCTGACATAGAGACAGACAACCCTTCACACAGACCTACGGGCAACTGTAGAGTCACCTGCATGTCTTTGGAGGGTGGGAGGAAGCCGGGGGCCCC
Source organism: Gasterosteus aculeatus (assembly GCF_964276395.1). Taxonomy (NCBI): domain Eukaryota; kingdom Metazoa; phylum Chordata; class Actinopteri; order Perciformes; family Gasterosteidae; genus Gasterosteus; species Gasterosteus aculeatus. The sequence goes on from NC_135705.1 coordinate 20,371,084, forward strand.
GGAGGGAACCCGGTTTCATTACTCTATATTGATGTGGTAAATGTTCTAAAGCCAATAATCCGCATGAGAAATTAAGTTATAATAATACATTTGACCTGTAAGCGGTTTCGAAAAAAAGGATGGTAGCTGGCATTCCTGAAAACTTGATAAAATAATCAATGAATGAACCAATCGAGAGGTCATTTACACGAATAGCCAACGTCTTGTCATTATCTACCACAGCCACACCACAGGCTAGCCAGCTAACAGGTAAACTCATAGCATTTTATTGTGGTGACTAGCAGGCTAAAGCTTTATACTTCCATCACTCACTTGTTTCAAACTTTCCGAATTTGACAAGAGATGTACAGACATGCTAATGTGATGCTAAAGGCTCTATTTCTATGGGACGTTTTACAGAATAACATCTCAGCTGTCTAAAATAGAGGAAGCGAAGGAGCAAGTTAGCGCTAACAGGAAGTGAGGCATCGAGTTAGCAAGAACCTGCCAGACTGCTGAAATCAATAAGACGTCGCTGCACTTTGAATGTCAACCTTTCCTCTGATGTCCTGTCTTTGTGTTGGGAGTAATTCAAGGAACCAAACACACATTTTGACGTCTTGATAGACACAAAAGTCTTTGTCCCTTCGGACGACTTAGTTCATGCAGTTATCTGGCTCATTAGGATTCAATAATGAGATGCATTTAAGAAAGTGAAGAAATTGAAGAAATCAAAAGCCAATCATTGAGGATTTGATAAACGAGTGACGAGTGGTTTTGTAATTACTATGTAACAACAATTAATGATTGACTGCTACAGTGGATTAAATTACCTAATGGGACTCCATTAACCTGGTCAATAATCCAATTCGGAGTGAACCAGGGTTTAAATTGAGACAAATGCAAGTGCAAAACAAGTAAACAATGCCGGTTTGCAGGAGCACAACATAACAAATATGCATTTCAGAAATAGCTGCTTTGACACCAACGTCACACTCACTGCCATACCTGTACCGCCATACCTGTACCGCTGACACCATCTCTTAAATGATCTCGCAAGCAGAGATGAAAGAAATTTGATGCAGAAATAATCGGCGAGTATCTGAGCAAACAAGACGCAACCTCATTTTGTCCCACGAGCATCACCCCACAAATGCAAACACTGTATGTTTGCCAGGTCACATTTTCCATTATGTGGGCCCCTGGATACGATACACAGTATATGTGTTAACGGTTAAGAGATCTACTCCTGGATGTTTCTTTCATTATTCAAAGAAATGAATCAAACCTGAACTGTGGGACGTTATCTGCTGTTCTGAGAGTCCAACTGACGTTCGAGTGCTATTTCTCTGCTGAGCTTCAACCGAACCATTTGCTGGAGGTCCAGCAATTAGACAAAAGAGTCTTGGAGGAACTCGTCTTGCCTCCCTTTATTGCTCGCTGGCCATTCATCACAGCATGATCCCCTGCTGGTCGAGAGGAGATGACGCCGTACGCTATGGGGAAGCCGCCCGATCGCAACCGCTTGGCGCTCTAGGTTTTGTCCACGGGGACAAGGGACACTTCAAGGCAGGATGAGGCATGTTGTCGTTTGCGTTTGCTTTGCGTTTCCTCTCTGGTGCTTTTGGTCCGCGGCTGCACCTGCTCTCCTTTCCATGTTTAAGACCCACATGACACGACATGAGGCGCAGAACGCCGCAGACGTGCCAACATAATGAGATGTCTCCCGCAGCTGGCCGGGCCGTGTTCACAAAATCATCCAGCGCATTGATTTCATGGGTTACACAATGCTCCCGGACATGAAAAAGGGACATCTCAAAGACAAAATGGGGAGGGAATCCAGCTGCCAGGAGCGTATTACGACCACTGTCATGGCAACAGACAGATTTGTATTACGATGACGGCAGCACAAATTAACGGTTTGGGTTCATGTAAACTATAGCTTGGTTTCAAAGGTCTTTTTTAATCTGACAGTATACGATGATCTGGATTTCGCACGGTCCAAAAAAAAATCTTTTCCCAAACGTGCAGCGAGGTTTGCAGAAGTCCCTCAAGGGGTCTTTGTGGATTCACTTCCCGGTTAGACATCATTTTGCATAAGTCACAATGAATGAAGCTGCTTCGCTGACAAAAGGAGGGAGAGGAGCAGCTTCAAAGGACACGCCTCGCTGAATATTCAAAGTCTCCAACAAATCGTGCAAGTCAAACACGCCGTCTCCTTTCGAGGTTAAGATCACACCCAGACTGTCGTTTAAAAATGGAGCACTGGTACAAAGGTGGTGGGCAGTATTCCCAAAATGAGTCTATTATCTTTTATGACGGCCTGGAAAGAGGAAGACTATCAGCTTTGGGCCACCTGTGGATGGACACACATGCAGTTATGTGAGTACGCTGTCAGCCAACATGCTACTCTGCAGTGTCAGCAGCTACAGGAACGCATAATGGCCCGAGCTAATTTAGTGGCCGCCATTAGCCTCATAAAAATGTGTTAGCAGGGGCTTGCTAGGAATACAAAGCATGCGTAGGGAGGAGGTCGGGGTGGACCCCAAGGAGACGCTGTACGTGTCCCGTCCGCAACCTAAAGTCACCGTTGACTTTATTATTCAACTTTATGAAACTACAGCAGAACCACAGAAGACATGCGTGTTTACAGGTGCTCACAAAGACCTGGTGCCATCCCAGTAAAGAATCCATCCAGGATGAACGCTGCTACTCAGCGATACGGTCCAAATTAGGAACATCTCTTGATTTGTCGCGGATGTTTCTCCAGATTTGTAAATGTGGCATCATGGAAGCCAACAACATCTCCCTCCAGCAGCTCATTGAAGGTAAAGCAGCGCGTGACAACCAGACGAAACGACTGTAAAGCAGAGCAATTGCTTGTGACAGCGTCAACAGCCCTGGCGAGTTTGTTACAGTCGGTGACGTCAGTCAGCCATGTCCTGTAATGCAAACAAGGCCGGCCACTGAAATCCCCCGTGGGTCGGCTGCACTGCTTAAAGCGTGCATTTGTTTGATTTTACACACTATACTCATGGAGAACAACGTGTTTCCTTTTTATTTCTGCCCAACAAACAAATCAGCCATCTGTCAAAACGTTTGTTCACTGTACTACTATGAGCACCGGCTGCCTGATATTTCATATTAATTATACAATCAGAGAGGAGCACATTGTGTAAAACAGGGTGAAACAAGACGATACAGTATGAACTACTTCTGCCCCTAAAGATCCTTTAGGTCACGCAGCCAAACAACATGTGCGGAAAAGCCACAAAAGTCCACAAACTCACAATTTGGTCGAATTAGGATCCACACTTTTGACAATTCGGAAGAGTTTCTGTGAAAAAGCTTCCTCTCTGCCCAGAAAACAAACAAACAGACGACCCCCCCCAGCCGACCACTATCCCCCCCTCAGATAAACTGCAGTCTCCCGCATAGTGTTGCTGAGTGCAGCGCTCCCATATCTGCTCCAGGCTCCATGAATCCTCTGTCCTACCGTTTCCTCTATAGGACCGGACAGCGTGCACATGCTCTCTATTGTCGACGCCTCGGGTGGGAGCAGCAAACACAGACACATCACATAAAAAGATGTGCTCTCAGCGGAGGAGATGCACACAAGTGATCTCAGTCTTGAGAGCCCCTTGAAGGTCTTTGGCCATTACGAAATAGGTCCGCGCCTAAACACGGTAATCGTGGAGCGCGGCTGGGTCACACTGGCAGCCCATTAAACGCGGCCGGCTTTGAAAGAGACGGGAACTGACAGGCGCTCGGCATCCCCCCTCCCCTCCCTCCCTCCCTCCCTCCCTCGCTGCCTCTGATCTACAGCGGCAGACGGGAGGTTGAACTGGACCTCGCGCGTTTGGGAGAACACACACGTTTGGGAGTCGTTTCGAGGTTCAGAAAACACGACTTGCGTTGCGACCAGGTTGAGATCATCCAGCCCCCCCAGTCCTTTGAGTCTGCAGATAGAAACAGCATATATTTGTGGCGGGCGCTGACATTGCTCTGTGAGATGGACAGTGTGCATGTGTGTGTGTGTGTGTGTGTGTGTGTGTGCGTGCACGTGGAGGCAGCAGTCGCTCTGCCTTTGTGCCGGATCAGCGCTGCAGGGTGTGTCCTGATCTGCACTCAGGCGGTTTTCTATATTCTCTCCACTGTTGAATAACAGCAGGTAGGATTGCTGATCATATTGCTCAGTACCGTCTTCCTTTTGCTACAGTAACACACAGTGTTTCCTTAAAGGTCCTGAAAGAAAACCCCATATCTATGCGTCCAGGAGACAGGAGCAAACAAGAATTAAAAAAAAAATGAATTAACATATAAGATTATAATGATCTATTTAAATGTAATCATGATAATCTAATCTAAAATGTAGTTTACAGCTCAGACAATTACAGAAATGTTTCATTAAAAGAGGCACTGACAACCTGTGACGGCGTCTGTTCCTTTGACCATCGGGTGATGGAAACTGTAAATTACTTGGAAATAGATCACAAAGAACCCAACAGAGACGTGCCTGAGCGTTTCAAAGTGGCTTGCATCATTCTTTCAACATGTAAGAATGAGCGCGCTGGGACTTATGGGACAACATGAGTCCTCGGCGGTCCCGCCCTCACGAGACACAGCTACTCTGCTGCTGCAGGTCGAGGGAAAACTCTTTGACAAAGAGCGTCAATAAACACACTTTGACACACCTCGTCACCTTTGGCAAAGATTCATACATCTGCAGTGTGCAGCACATGACTTTTGGACATACACACAGGGGGGAGAGTGACATCATGACCTCACTTCATCGTTCCACAGCAGCGAGACGTTCGCTGTGAGTGTCCCCGTTCCACGATCCCACTTTGCAGCAGCAGTGACAAAGCCGCGGAGGCTCCGCTGAGCAGCGGCTCGGTGCTGCGGACCGGCTGTCATGTTGTTCCACAGTTGTTATTTTCCCCCCTCGCGCAGCAGGTGACAGCCCATTTCTTCTGGGACGAAATCCCCCGTGGGCACCCAGGGATTTGTGTTTATGCGGCGGGGAGCCTGAGGGCGCGACGTGTGACTGCAGGCTGCGACCCGGCAAGAGGGGACGGGGGGGGGGGCGGGGGGGACGGGGGGGGGGCGGGGGCTGTGCACCATCGAACACCAACCAAACCGGGAGCGTCTGAACGTGGTTTCTATACTTTAGGACCCCCCCCCCCACACACACACACACACTGTCCAAATACAGCAGCAGCTTTGTGTACTGTGAACTTTAAGGAGCTTAAAGAGAGATTGAGGAGGCACGTCACTCACACGTCTCCTGGGAAAACGCGCGCTCAGACACCCGGACTCCTCCGTGACCTTTTTTCACATGTGATTAGGAAGTCCAATCAGGTAAGAGCGTCCCCGCCTGAAATCACAACCCCCAGTTTCATGCAGCTGGCATGCTGCCGGCTGCTTGTCACTGAAGCTTCTCTTCACTGGAAGGTAACTGAGTCACATTACGTCAAAAATGTGAGGCGGGCTTGGAAGTGCGTTCGCCGCGGACGGCGTGACAGTGACATGTGACACGTTTCCAGAGAGCTGGAGTCCCCAGACAGATGAAATGTGACTGTACGCAGGACTGTGAAGGCAGATTACTCATGGAGATTGTGAAATGTGTCGTCTGCTAATCAGATTAAATGCAGCATAATCCCTGGCTGGTGAAAATAAAACCCCTGCTAAATATGAGTCACATGCAGCACTGCAGGAAGCAGATCCTTGAGGTTCGTCTTCTTCCCTTTTCTCACAGTGGCTTCAACCAGCATCAAGTACATTTGGGGATTGGACGTTAAATATCCCAAATCCTAGTGTTGTCTTCTTCTCTTTTTAGTATGTGATTTATTTGTATTTATGTGAGCTCATATGTTTGGTGTGTCGTCTGCATTTGAACTCCCCTCCGTGTGTGTTGGGATCACAGCTGAGTTACAGGTGGAGCTGCCACACTCCAACCAGGGACACTCCGGCCAGTTTAACACCATGACGCTACATGTCACCGCTCTATTTTCACTTTGGTTATTGACAGAAGCTAATGCAGATACACCATTGGACATGTAGCAGATGCCACATGCCGTCCAGCTTTCATTATGTTCCTGTTATTGTCTGTGGGCCGCTGATGCCACACCGAGACATCCACGCTAAAAGAACGAAACGTATGACAGCAGGCGAATGAACATATGTTTGTTCACTTGCTGTCGTATAGATAAAAATACAATGTTGTTTTCTCGAAGACATTCTTCGAGTCAAGTGAGCATGCAATGGAGCCACTTTCTTAATCTCTCCTACACAGTTTGGTATTCAGGAAGTGGGGGCAGAATTGCTACGCTTTGTTATATTCACTCAAAGCAACCAGATGCAACAAGACACGCTAATTTCTCCCCATTCAGAAGCAGGAATTTAGCTCAAAAGAATTCTGTAATGGCTGTGACCCATATAACAACATTACAACACCAACTTTACATGTATTTCATCCATTGTAAATCGTCAGGAGAGGAACTGTTTCCCCAATAGCGCTTGGAGTAAAGAACAATGCATTTCAGAATATTCATTTGTATTCCTTTTTTACCATCACTTTGTATTCGCTGTCAGGCCGGCTGCAGATTGTTCCGTATCTTTGAAGCATGGCCTCGTCCTCATTAGTCATCTTGTCTTAATGAATTTATGTGAGAACCTTCAAAATGTTCTAAAATTGTGTAAAAAACAACAACTACGTGAGCGATCACTAGTAACGTATTTGTAATATCTAGTAAAGAACACAGCGAGCGCCATCACCAAGTTCACTTGGGTTTAGAAAGACACTTTTTCAATGCATGTCCTGCCAATCATTTCCATTCCAGGCCGAGCCAGTTGAAACTAATTCAAAACATGAAATCCATTTGAAATTCGCTGACTAAGCTCTCAGGGCCGTCTCTCTGATTCCACCGTGTTGTGGAGAAAACCAGTGCGAGGTTCCCGGCTGAAAAGCAGAGAAGTGCCACTTTAGGTGTAACCAAAGCAACAAGTCAGGTCAACGAAGAGAGCCGGTCCTGGCAAAACACGGCGGCCTGTCGGCGGATTGATTGCTCCTCACTGTTTGAACACAAAGCCGACCGGGGGGGTCCGTGTCTGATGCCCACAGTGTGGCGAAGCCTGTTGATTTGCTTTCTGATGTTTACCGTTCATTCACACACCTGTAACTGAATATTGTTGGTCTTCGTGACATATTTTTATACGGTGTTCATGTGTCAGCAGAAATATACGTCCAAGCAACATGTTTTTACCGCCTCTGCTCAGAAGCAAAGAGGACCAGTGGTTTGTGCAGCTGGATGAAGATGTAAAGTGGACTGCTAATCGACAGCTTGTAACCGCGTTCTATGTTCGTGCCTTGAGGGGGCTTCGCATGTGCCTGAAGATGTCTTTCATCTAGCAATTATTTTCCCATTGCTTGACAAAAAAAAAAACTGACCTTAATTGGATTACCTGATTAATTGGATAACCTGAGCCCAAATTGTCAGATGTGAAAACAGTGACTGTTCTCACCAAAAATAACAATCTTATACGGCGGCGTAAAGCCCACCGCCTGCCTGTAAATCGGATCCTGCCAAGCATCCGTCAGGTAAAAGCCCAAAAGGTACACGAGCCTCAAACCATTACAACCAGTTACAGGCGAACAGAGAACCTGTGCGTGAATCCGGAATTCTTGATGTGCTGGTGTAGTCGGAATAATCCTGCCCTGTATAATACTCCTATAATATATAAAAGTCCTAGACATGAACACGGCATTAGTGGCTGCAATAAATACCTAATACAATATGTGTTTATTGCAAAAGTGTTTTTTGGGACGGTGCACCAGCCAGTCGATGGAGCGTCATCTGTGCAACACAAGCGACGTAGTTAAATGCGCACGTTGAACATCAGTTTCAATGAACTGACAGTCGTCTATGCGGAGCTCCCTGGACAGTGAGGGGGGGGGGGACTCATTTCAGACCCAACCTGTTTGAACATGCATCATCCAATTCATAGCTAGCTCTGCTGAACCAAGTTAATCCTGACAGCAGACGATTTTTAACACCCTGAGCGGGAAAAAAAAGAGTTTCATAGAAGCTACTTAAAAATGCAACAATATATCAGTAAAGAAATTAAGTGAGAGGTTCAAAATAAAACAAAGCACTAAACGAGTTGCAGCACTTAAATTGTACTTATGAGGGCTTTATAGCAAGTTGTACTCAAATTGCACGTTCTTGTTTCTTTTGCTCCTGGGTTTGTATGCTTGTGGTTGAAGTGCACTTATTGTACGTCACTTTGGATAAAAGCATAATATAAAATCCTAGTGTGGGTCCGCGGGTGCAACAGGTGATAAAAAGTGAGGCCGTACCTCCAGAATGCGGTGGCGGGCCGCACAGCAGAACCACTCCTTGACCTTCGCGGACTGATACGGAGCTTCTTTTGTGGGTCTTGAAGTTCTCCAAGTCTGAAGAAACAAAAACAAAGAACACAGTAAGTAAAATAGTGAACACCTGAGAGGGTTGTCATGAACATTCAAGTGTTTTTCCCTTCTTACTCCCAGTCAAGGTCACGTCGTACGGAGCCGCGTGCAGCAGGCGGGAACCGGCATGCTGGTTTATTACAGAGCTCACACGGATAAACACGCCGCACGCCAGAGAAAGTCGCTGGCCTACATTTTGCTAGACTGTGGGAGAGAAGCGAGGCTCGACCCCACACTGCAAACCGCCGAACCGCCTCCCTGAGCCTCACACACAAACACAACAACGGGTGGTGTGAGGGAGCATGTTGGGGGGGTAAACGGTCTTAGGCTCTGCCTCAAGCCAAATCGTCCCACGTGTGCAAGACCGCAATAATCGGTTAAAAGGTTTTCTACGAGGAGCGGCAGGTATGAATAAATGGCTAAAAGATTTCTAGTCTCGCACACGAGTTCAATCTGAGGAATTTGAAAATGTGCAAAATTAAGTATTTAAATGAATTAGTTTTGAAATTGTGAATTAAATGATGCCCAAAGAATCATCTTCTCATCCAGCCTCTGAAGCAATAGCTAAAAAAAGAATGCGCTTATTTAAGTTTTCCATGTTTTTTTCTAAATCTAATGAGGTCATTTTTTTGCCTTAATGAAGACGATGTAATAAGCAGAAAGTAACGTGTTTATTGGTCTTTCATAGGAAAATGATAAGTAACTCTATGTGGGGTTTGACATGCGACCTGTTCTATGAAGACGCGTATATTGTATAACGTGGAGCAGATGAGACGAACTGTAGCTGTACCAAGTGACCTGTTTAAATAAGGTAACGCGTGCTTTTGTTGCTCTAAAGGGAGGCGAGCTGCACCTGCAAAAGGACATATTACATATTACAGTGTCACCTGCCAAATAATTGCATTCTGGAGGAGACACAGTTGAGAGAGTGAGAAAATGAAAAGAAACAGGACTATTACTGTACCCAGCTCCAGTAATTGTATATTCCAAATAAGGAACGGAAGCCCAGCATGAACCAAAAAAAAGAAAAGCCCAATTCTAATCAATACTGACGCACACCAACTACCGCGAGGCAAACGGCAATCTGTGGCCCCGCCGCTAAGCGGAGAAGGCTGCCGTGGCGGGTCACGCACGAGGGGTTTTAATAGCTCTGCTGGTAATCAGGTTACCTTTCATTCATCACGCCTACACCCGGCGAGCGTAGCCAGGCTGCGCCTGGCGAGGCTCTGAAGCGCCGTGGAAACCAAACTCATTTTCCTCCTGACAATGGATGGACACAAAAAGGTGTGTGTACATCCTGTGTAATCCAACACGCCACATGGGGGCTTCATGTCTGCACCGAGGACTGGGGGGGGCAATGGGTTCTTATTGGAGGCGCTATGATACAAGGCTGTGGGGATATTTGAAGGAAAAAGCAAGTGAAGATCAATCAATTATGGCAATTTGTGGTTATTAAATAAGAAAAGCAACCGGGTGCTCGTAGGTGTCTATTTTGATTCTGACTAAAGTCATTCAGTCATCTTGAAAAGGAGATTATCCTTTATACAGGCTCGTGTGAGGGGGGGTCTGATTGGTCGGTGTGTCTGGTTTGCCTCGAGGTCACAGTGAATTCTCAAACGCTCCTTTAACAAAAGAACAGACGTACAGCGCATTAATGCATGAAGACAGGTGCGTCTCAAATTGACGGCTACATATTCTCCAAATTGGGTTCATTAACCTTCATTAACCTTCTCCGTGATACGCAGCATATCCTCAAGTCGCGGCGAGCAGCGGCGCGGACACGAGCGCTCTCCTCGACCTGCTCCGCTCAAAAAAGTGCAGCCAATCTGCTTTGAAATGAGGTTGCTGATTAGTGCAAGTGATCAAAATGTAGAATTATTGGGCTCACTGATTTATGAAGAGGACTATGAGGTCAGTTAATAGAAGTCATTTAAGGAGCGGCCTTTAATTATTTCTTTAAACACAAATCTGTGCTTAACACGGTTTAACTTAACAGCTGTTTGAGCCTCTTAAGCCCGATTAGGAAACCAACTCCCTCATATTTGTCTTCTAGGGATTGATGACAGATTTGACATTTCAGTCATTATGATGCATCTGAATGGACGGAGAAAAGAAATCTGGTTTTCAGCTTTGTAGAGATATTTATATGTCCCTTTTAAAACTGAGGAGCAAAGGAGGAGAATTATTTTCCCAAAATACCTTCCGGTCTTCTTGCTATCGCGTTATCATATTTAAAAAAAAACATTTGAATTATGTTTAATTACCTTCTATCAAAACAATGAAATAAAAAGATAATTACTAACTATTTGTTTTGTTGATGCGACATGTTATTGTTAAACTCACAGCGTTTTAAATATTATATTAACTACTTGTTAATAATAAATGGTCTGTCACACTCTGCAGGAACATTGTTAACTGTTTAATAAATCACGTATGTGTCTGAGCCATTATTTTGATGGCTTTCATAAAAGTGATACTTTGAAGTAAACACTTAATAATGGTTTATTATTCTACAATTTCTATTACATTAGAGCAAGTGGTGATTATAACTATAACTATATCTTATAAAATAGTTCAAATCGAGGCATCTATTCACATTAATTAGACAGTACTAATTAGTTTATGGTCCATGTAATGTTTGCAGTTTAAAGTTATTTGGTCATCATTAACAAATCCATAATACAGTGTCAAATGTCTGCAAGAATGAACTGTTACTAAATAGTTCAGTGTGACTTATATACAAATTATTTAATTATATTTGAATTTAATGACAGCATTCCAAATAACAAACATAATTAATTATGAATTAAATGTTTCTCAACAGTAAATGAACTATTTGCTAATGCATGCGAGTTGAGTTGAGCACATGTTATCAATAAGCGTAACCACGGCTGTCCTCCCTGTTGTCCCGTCCGCTCAGCCGGGGTTCACGCGCCGTCGGCAGAGTGTTGCCCCCCCCCCAGGAGCGGTCGTGCTCCGGTGGGTCGCGCTATGGTCTGCGTGCGTCAGCGTACACGGCCGTGTGCTTCGACGGGATGAACTGACACGCTGCAGAACAATGTGACCAACACGCAGGCAGGATGACCGTAAAACAATGACGACGTCACCGAGGTAACACCGCACACACTATTTCAGTGCTGAGATGCCTTTATTCAAAGTCAGAATTTGAATCCCTCTCCCCTGAATCATGTGAATCTGACAGAGGGCTGCACAGGAATCCAATTTGCCATTTTCCATTGCTAATTGGCCATTGGAAGGCTCCCATCTGAAGAAAACATAAGCACGCGGCGCTTTAATGCCTTCACTACCACATTTTGTCAGTTGAGCTTGAACGAGCCTTTCTTGGGTCCAGGCAGCATATCAGGCGTGAATTATTTACACAGCGTCGACGTTGGAAAAGAAGTGCAGGATTTAAGTGCTCATAACATGTAAATCCACTCTTTTGATTTACAAATTTGTTTGTCGCTGCTCTTTGCTGGAAGAAGAAAAAGACGGCATCTCCGCACCAGAATAATTGAGCGTCTGAGTGCCGTCCGTAGATGGGATGACAAATTCCCCGTCTACGTTCGTTTTTGCTCAGCAAATCACTGTCCCTCCAAATTAGGTTTCCTGGGCTGTGAAAAAAAAAGAAACTAATCGTCCGTCGCGGACTCATGAAAGTGAACGAACCAAAAAAAAAAAAAAGACGTCTGAGGATCTGCATTTAAGATGCTTTCCTGGAGCTTTATGACGTGTGCAGCGTTCAATCTGGCTCCCGCGCTTAAATTAGCCCGTTTGTTTTATAGCTTGTCATATTTCACAAACTGCTGCTTCCTCAAGGAACACTCGCTGTCTGGTTGTCTCCTGACTGTCACTCAGAGGCCATTAATGAAGCGCCGCTGATTGACCTCCGTCATCTGCTCCACCAGAGATCCCTGGCTGGAGCTCCTTCCTTCAATGGTAAGATGCCAGAAATACAGGAGACTTGTATTTTCTCCACACGGACAATTCTACTTGTTTTTTGTCTGGTCCAAACGCTCTGGCCACTCCAAAATGGCCACGGAGGCGCTTTTTTTTTTTTTGAGTAGTCCCCCCCCAATTACTTTCATCTGAAGGCGCGTTAGAAGGTTAGATAAAAGCACCGGCGCCTCCCCAAAATACGAGCCTATAGAACAAAGTGGACCAGAGCAATAGACATCTAAGGTACTGAAATCCCCCTCCCCTCCCAAAAACCCACCAGAGAGAGTATTTGGGGCATTATTTTGGGCTGAGATCAAAGCTCTTGTGTTTTTTGTGAAGTGAGGGACGTCTGCTCCACCAAAGCCAATGATTGTCCGGAACCCTCAGACGAGGCCTCGCCCGGGCCGAGAGGACGCCGCCATGCTGGTTACGTGCAACACCCCCACCCAGCCTCCACATCACCCACCCACACTCAATAGCAAATAAATAATAAAAGAGAGCACAGGCGCCATTGTTGTAAAACAAGGGGACAAAAAGCATCATTTGGACCCCGCGGGGGGGCCCCGCCGTGCTCCTCAGAGGGCACACAGCTGTGCACGCGTTTGCTCTCAAGGTTCAAAAGAAAGCATGAAAGCACACGGTTTTTCTTCAATAACGCATCCTGTCAATTTGTCACGTAAGCCAGGCCGGCGGACGCATCTCCTGTTTGGGATTTTTCTTTCCAGCGGCGACTAAACAGCACGGTGTCATTTTTGGACAAGTGAGGCCGACATAACAATGATTAATAACCTCAAAGAGCGCGAGTACGATTCCCCATCTAGATCAATTAGCGTTAATTATTGCCAACGTGGGCGGGGCATTACAAACAATGATCCGCATTAGGCTGATGAAATGCCAGCCCACTTATCACACTTCAGCGAGCCCGTCCGACCGCGAGCGCCAGATTGATCACAACCTGCGACTCCTTCGCGCTCTTCAGGTGGATGTTGGATTACGTGCGTTTGTGTCAGCGCTCCATTTTTGAACGTTGTTATAAAACAGAATCAGATGTAAATATTTGAAGGCTATTGATCCAAAGTGTTTTACATTCGATTGTACGGGGCGGATGCTTAAGGCGCTATTGAATGCTATCGTGTGCTTCAGGCTCACTGAATGGGGTTGGACAAAATATTTGCAACACCTGTCAGTAAAACACAATACAACTCAGAAGCAACACAAAGCCAATTATTCCCGTCAATTCAAAATACTTTGTTCATCCCTCGGAGAGGAAATGGAGACAGGCCGGGGGTTTGCACACAAGAAAACCGAAAATCAGAACAAACAAGTAATTCACAGACCTTTTATGAAGTGGAAAATCCATAGCGGAGCAACGTTGATCAATTCTACCAACTCAAAACGTGTTTGTGCAACAATCAAACAATATACAGAGGGAGAAAAACATCCTCTTACCTTCACAAAGTGTTTGCGATGTTTACAGAGGGAATAAATCAAGTGAGAAGTAGAAGTCATTTTCTCATAGAGTTCTATGGGATACGACTTCTTCCTGCAAACCGAAGAGTTTAAAGCGCTGACGTTGGCTTTATTTTGCGGACAAAGATGCTGCAGCAAGTCAGGTGATTTGGGTGGACAACAAACATCGCAGGGCGTTTGTCCCGCCAGACGGCGGTTGTTTCACCATGGAAGACCAAACGGCGAAATTGATTAAACACTAAAAACTCTAAAACCGACTAGAATGTAAAAGCACGTTTTCTTTAACAATTCGCCAAAACTCGACTCTTCATCAGAGCCAGTTTTTAACGTTTCCAAAAGTGGTCGAAGGCCTTGGTCAGAAGTGTGTCATCAAAAGCCTTTTATTCTGCACGTGTCACTTAAAACTTTGCCCATAAGAAAATGTTCACTCAAATCTTGAAAAACCAAGAAATGCTGCGTCCCTGAAAAGAACAACGGAGCCGCGATCGACTTGGCAGAGAATTAGACGAGACTTCGGTGAGACTCGGTCTGAACTGCCGGCTGCTGAGCGCCGAGTAGAGGAGAGGACAGACGAGCCTGTAAACTCTCATGCAATCCCTGTGGCAACAAGTTGGACATAATTCAATTTGTGTTGGATACATCATCAGAGAATTAAATGCACATTTAATTCTCTGATGATGTATCCAACACAAATTATCTATTCTTTATGGTTTATGACTTATGGATATGTAATGGTGTTGTAAGGCACTGAAGACGTGTTTAGTCACCTACCAGCCACAGTGCGGCTTCCATAGAGGAGCGGGGTTCATGCACGGCCACAGGGGAACAAACAGCAACTAAGGCCCAAAACGGTCACGTTTGAACTTATTTTAAAAGCAACCACAATTATTTCCTTCCCAATTAGTTTTATTGCCTGGATACGAACTGATCGCTTGCTGGAAATAAGTCGGCAAAACGCACAACAAACAACTCCCACACGAACGTTGTGCTGGCATACAGCGGGTCCTCAACAGTGATATCTTGATAGAGTGCTGCAGATAAAAAAAAAACGAAATAAAGTTATAGCCAGAGAGAATGCCCATTAGCTATTTACACCTCATTAACTAAGTCAATGCACTCCACATTATCACGACAGCTGAGAGGAGTCTAGAGGATTTATTTGCATTTAAATTAAGTATTCATTTTCCCCCTCAAGGCTTTAAAGCCCACTCTGATGGCATCAGGAAGTCACACCCCTCTGCAAAACATCGGCGTGTCTAACACTGACACCGCGTATACACACATGTATGTACGCACCGTGCATAATAATAATTATAAACTCCCACGCAAAACCCGATGTTTCTTTTGTGAGCGACGGCCCTTCTCGACATCTCTGGTGGAAACGTCCGCAGCTTCTCACCACATTGCAAACGCCCCCCCCCCCCCCCCCCCCCCCCCCCTCCCCCTCCACACTGTTATTCCCATTATTGAACACGCAGCCGGCTGATCAGCATGAATTATGGCCGTGCGTCTTTTACATAATCACTCATATAGAATCGATAGACGTACTAATCAAGGGCAGCGAGTATTGAGCGGGAGGGTCCGCCGCCCATCAGTTATCCTTGCCTCAGGAGGTGGGGGGGGGGGTGGAGAGGAGGGGGGAGGGAGGTGGGGAGAGGGGGGGTGTTAGGGCCGCCTCAAACTCCTCGCGTGGAGGAGCATCATCCATCAAAAGTTTGTGACGAAAAATGCTCAGGCGGGTTGGAGTCCCGCCAATTTCACAGAACGACCTTGGCTTCGGCGGGGGGGGGGGGGGGGGGGGGGGGGGGGGGGGGACAAGTGTGAGCCGAGGACGTCGGTCCTGCGGGAGGACTTCCGTCCTGCGGGAGGACTCCTCTGGACACGCCGTTTGCTCTCGTCTACAGAAGATATAACATGTAGAGCCCTTGTGATTCAAAAGCAAATAGAAATTGCGCCGGTGGGTTTCTCAGTGGTCTGAATATCAAAGCAATGTAAAGCGACTGGATTAGTGTTACCATATGACAAGGCTTTTTTAATTAGAATGCAGTTGTACACGCATAATTGAAGTTAAGACCCACAGTGCAGGTGTTTTGCAGCAGCAGCGTATCTTGTGACATCCCCAATAATGTCTTTTAGAAAGATTACTCACCAGGAACAAGATTAAGACTCCACGGATAACTGCTTAATTATAGAAGAGGCAAGAATCCCTCAGCCTCCAAGCTGAAAGGCTGAATCAGAAGGCAAAGCATGTTCACTGAGCGAGGAAAACAGGAGCTCCGCAGGATTCATCATCATCATTCATTTATCACCCACTTCTGATTTTGTTTAATTATAACATTATTCCACTTTGGGCTCAATAAGACCTACATGCTGACAGACCTGTACATCCAGCACTCTGCTGGAAACATGTATCATTACGTCTGCCAGATTCAAGTAAATGCAAAGTTAATTGGTTCGTGATGTAAGTATTTTAAATAGTTACATTTCTCTGGGTGCATTCCCCTTTATCTGGAATAACTCAGACCGTGATGAACGGATCCTTTTATAAATAGCAAGGCTCCAAATCTTGTCATTGTCATTAAATTACAATCAGTCTCCAATAAAAATAAAAAAAAAGTTGGGAGTGAATTTTCAAAACTTGTTTCTTAAGAATACCAACACTGTTCTTAAATGTGCTTGGTTGATAACGAATGTATCATCCAATGAAACGCAGGATAATAATTATAATTATGAGGAGGTGAGTGAAACCATCAGTATAACAGCTCCCAGAGCGCAGCAGAAGAAACGCTGGGCGATAAGAAAGAAGCGGAGATACATCGTGCTAATCGGTGAACGCGACACATTCGTGCAGGCTGGCATCCCGCTAACCTGCCAAGTGCTCCAGTGACACGTCGCTGAATGCCACTCGTCGTAAACACCCCACAAACACGTGGGGTGTTTACGACGAGGCGGACTGGAGTGACTCGCTTGACATATTATGGCCTTACGCGGCTCATGCTAATGCTGATGCTAACGTGATAGCATGCAGCTTACCATTTACACATCTGGCCGTTGTGAAGAAAAACCCCTTCAAACCTCAACATAAAGAAGGCTTCTGTGGTCAGTGCTAGAAGGTGATTTGCCAGCTTCAGCAAAGGAGCTCGGCCAATATTTGATTTCTGGTGCTGTGATGGATTAGGAACGTTCCGAACAAGGGGTTCAAATGGAAGAGAAACTCATACTGGAGCGAGCAGGGAAAGAACACTGCTGCTGACATGAGACGCATTTTGTCCTCCATCACGCTGCTGTGACACAGAAAGACCTTTTTAAACAGGATTTTTCTTGTGTTTGTGAAGTTAAGACATTTGACCCCCTGTAACAAACGCATTGTATAGTTTACAATGTGAGAGTGACGGCGTACGATTAAGGTTGCACTCCTCATACCCCCGCCTACCCCCCTGCCTTTGTTTGCAGGGCCTGTCAGGTTTCTACAGAGAAAGACTGGAGGCTCAGCACAAAATGATGCCCCACCTCAGACCTGACGTTAAAGGAAAGGGGCAAGTGCTGAAATTACCTTTCCTATCAAGCCTGGCTTTTGTCTGGGGCATGAGGCCGATTACAAGGTGTCACCTTATGCAGGCAGGGTTGACGTCTGCAGGGAGTGTGTGTGGAACGAATGGCATGTTTGATTTAGAAAAAGGTAAGTGGAAAACTCAAGAAAATAGGATGTAAATATGGAATGGCAAGAATAAAAGACATGGGGGGAATGTTTGATCAATGTGTGGGACAAGAATGGATGAAGACAAACAAATAAAACTAGTAGAAGCATACTGGAGATCTCTTCATGCATTCAAAAAATACTTTTGTTCTATGAGGTCAACGACAAACATCTAATCTGTCGTTTAGAAATGTTCTTTGTGCTCCTCATGATTTTGTTGTGTGCTGTTGTGTCCTCCGGCTGCAGAGTCAGATTCATGATCTTCTCCTGCTTTTTTTTGTGTTCATTTTTCTTCTTCTTCTCCAGGACCCTTATTTCTGGTATTCTGGCAATAAGTAAATAATGTGTACATGTGTGGAAATAATCAATGATTTAATCTGAACTGGCAAATGCTCACTGGATATGTGCCGCTTCTATGTGCCCTCAGACGAACAGGGCGAAATTATTGTTAGATCTCTCGACCCATGACCTTTCAGGTACAGTAGGTGTGCTTTTTGAATAGCCCCAAGGCAAATTCACAATTTTGTGGCTCCATTTTTACAGGCGGGCTTATTAGAGCTCTGAGTGCCCCCCCCCCTTGTGTCAGGATCAGCAATCAAATGACGTGTAAAACTAATTACAACCAAAAGGGCACAGTCTTGACTGGAGGGAAAGCGGATAGGTGCTGAAACAACGCTTGCACCCAACGGTGGGGATTTGACTGACCAAAAACCTTCGCATGACTCCAAGAAGAAAAAACCTGTTGATTTAATTCTGCTTTATTTCCCACAAGAACGACATGGCAGTCGACAGTAATTCCAGTTGCCCTTTAAATTATTCACTTAAACCACCACCGTTCAATCACGCCACCGAGTTAATTAAGCAATACCGAGATTAATAAAGAAGATAGATGGCGCTCAGTCATACATGATTGCTCACACTCTGTGAAAACGCCGAACACAGTGAAGGCTGGTAAGGTCAGAAAGCCCACCAATTGATGGAACTGTCGTCCCATCGTAGTGGAAATCCTCTAGATTGACTTCTAACTGATCCAGGGGACCAAAGGAATGGCCTGAGACATATTGGCCTAAACCCACCGAATCTAATCTGCGACGCAGTCACTCGCTCGCGGTTAATGTCATTATTTAGACCTGTCCGATAACTGGCACATACAGCAGGCACTTATTGACTCCCTCCCGCTTCAGGAATATGAGGCCCGCTGGCCGTCAGTTAGACCCGCCGGGGTCCATCAAACGCTCCATCATCGCGTAGGGGAGGGGGCCACTAAACGAACATTCGTCTTCAGAAGCGATGGGGCTGACGTGGTTCTTCTCAGCGGTTCAAAATAACGTACGTTGTGTTAAACAGCACCGCCAATCTCACGAAACCTCTTCAAACATGTTAGCTGATTCAGAAGTGAAATGAAATATGTAACATCTGGCTCTTTAGGCGATATAACCCCCGACCCCATTCCCCAGTCCAGCCCAGCAGCACTGGCGCCCGCTCCGTTATTTACCCGTTGCTTTGAGCGTTCGCTTCGCTGCACTGGTCTGTAGGTCGGATCATCCCGACGACTCAAAGCACAACTCTGGTCTGCACACAGAGGGAGTAACTAGTTCCCCAAAGACCTGTTTCCATGTTTCTCATGTCTTAAATTAGAACCCACACTGCTGTCTTGAAGTGCCACCGGCGTTGTCTTTCATTTCTGCAGAGAGGCTTTTTTTTTTTTTCATCGGAACCTCAGAAGCCCAAAAAAAGTTCACCCAGAGAGACGTAAAACAAACTCACATGCAAAGGTCAGACTGGCCTCCCGGCTGACGATGGTCCCGAAGGAGTTGGAGGCGAGGCACTGGTATGTTCCTGCATCGTGGTCCTTGTTCAGATGACTGATTCTGAGGTTCCCTCCAGACAGGCTGTAGTGAGATCCGGATCTGGGGCTGATTTCGGTGCCGTTCAGTTTCCACCTGTAAACAAATGAACGGAATGATGTAAGATAAATGCACAACTTCCACTTAGTCGGGCGTGGAAAAGGGCGGGGCGCCGAGGGAAGCATTTCAGACTACAAGGAGAGGAACGAGACGAGTGACGAGGGCCGAGAAATCTTGTGCCCCGGCTTTGTGTTAATCCGAGCGGCGGTGAACTGCGATGGTGCCAAGGACCCGACTCCCTGGGAAAACAGATAGCGTTGGGGGCCATCCATCTTGCCGAGCGCTAGTCGAAGCGCATGAAAAGGCAGCTTAATCATTGCGGCGCGACAATTAAAACAAATGCCTGCAACCTCGCCTCGGCGCTTGTGCATTCCAGACCGGTCGGCGTGATAATCGTTGCCGTTAGGTGCGATCAGCGAAGGGTGTAATTCACTTAAGGTGGCGACAGATTCTTCAATTCTTCAATGCAGCGCAGATGCAGGTGGGAGGAAAATCAGTCATTTCAGGAAATGCTTTCATGCCATAACTTACTGTTATTTGTTGTCATTGACGTACAACTATTGCAGCTATTAAAGGCTCTGCGCGGATAAACAAGCATGAAAGGAGCATTTTATGCTTTATTGGAAATTGGAAAATGCAGATTCGATAATGACTCAAGGTGAACTGGTGGTTGATTATTCATTTGAGGACACGTACTTTTGTTTTTATTGTCTCCGAATTATTTCAGGTTCAGACGGGGAAAAAGCGATGTATCTGTAAAAGAAAGCAGCTTTGGTTGGGAAAAAAAGGGGGCTTATCTAAAACCCCTTTGTGCCATAGACAGACGCTGGTACAAAGCTGTTTGTGTGCCAACGTGGTGTCCTGAGGCATAACAACCTCACTGTTGCCATGGCGGCATTTGCTCTCTTTATTACAGCTTTAGTGTAACAGGACCTACAGGACGCACATATTAGACTGAAAGGTTCTAGATGAACTGGATTCTGTACAGGATCATCACGCACTACACAAGTGACAGCTGATTACACGAGAGAGCTTGTGGGCCGTGCATTGCTTCACTCGCACAAGACTTTTGTCCTTCTCATGGACAAAGTGTGAGGAGCATAATGGTCTTCTTCAGGTACAAGTAAGGCTCTCAGGAGCCTTGTTAGTCCACACGGACTGAAGGGTGGGGGGCTTATGGTGGAATGCAGTAGCCATTTGTTGGCAGCTGAGGTGGAACAAACAAAAATCAACATAAATAGCAAGTAACAGGTTTGACTGGGACGAAACAACGCTGAGCGGAGAGCGTCGGCCGCACACAGCGGCCTCTTCTGCTCCTCGAAACGGGTCACGTGAAGTGAAAGAAAAATGCAGCAATTTCTCCACTCCTAATTACTCGCAGAGTCATATTGAAAGGGTCTAATAGGGCGACAGCTCCAAAATGAAATGTTGCAAAAGATTTTCTCCGATAGCTCTTCATTGGCTGCTTCATTTGCACTTTTTCGAAAACATAAAACCGGACAGCTAATTAAAGCTGGCCAATGTCTTGATGTTTCTGAGTGGCTGATCGCGTTGAAAAAGTTCAGGTGTTCCATCATGTGAAATGTGTTGGTGGTTAAATTTAGTGGAAGTGAAAGATAATTGCCCACCGAGAAGTGCCAATGCTCTGTTTTGACAAATTGAATGCCCTTTGACGGCTCTTGTTGCTCTGAGCCAATTAGATGAGATCTTTAAAGCCACTAAGTGACAGGTTCTTTAATTTGTGTGAAGCTGGAGCACGTTCTAAGCGGGTGTAAATTGATACCGGTTCGGGGTGGAACTGTAAATCCACGGACCGTCACGTCTGCAGTGGAGCAGCAGATTACATCAAACACGTATCAACTAGATTATTTATTAATTCCATTTACAATGATTTATGCTGGCAAGCGGGCCACAACAGCAGTTGCATTTGTTAGGCACATGCTTTATGCAATCATGTAACGACAGGGCGGCGTACACAGAGACGTAATACGCCACCATCTGTCCTACGAGGCTGTGGATGTTTGGAGTCTGTTCCTTTTGATACGGTTGCTCTACTAATCTTCACTTAGTCACAGTTTGACTCTAAATCCAGGCGTGGAACAGGTCGCTCACAGCCTCGACGTTATAACCACATACCCCTGCTAATTTTTCACTTTCATTATTACCCCACATCTGAGAAACCAAAGCAACAAAAACCCCATTAGACACATTTGTTGGCTCCGTTGCTTAGCGACAGGGTCGCTTCCACTAACCAAGTAAAGTGACGGAATCAATGAACGTTTTTTTCATTCTAGCTTCTGTGGGGGATTAAGGGGAAATAAATCCGGGACATTAGACGTACACAGCTGCCGCAGAACCGCAGTTCAGACTATTTGATGGGTGTCTTGACAGAATAGATGGTTAATCTGTAAAACTTTCTGCAAACCAAAGGAGCGGCGCTATCCTCGCCACGCCCAGCAACAGCTCTACACATAACAGGAAGAGTAAATACTTGGTTGCACATTAATTGTGTACAAATAATGTAAATAAAGCATCAAATATGTTAATCCACATTCCACAGTGACCGCCAGTCCAGGCACCACACCAATAGTCACAGCTTCCAGGGAGGATTAGTGTTTGCTTCCTGCGGGCCGTCCCATCAGTAAGTCCTCGTTTGCTGCAAACTAAAAGTTTTTCCAGGATCTTCTTCACAGCACAACTCCGGCTTTTGTGAACTGTAACCCCAACGGCCCACCCAAGTCGTCTACAGGCTTGGTTCCTCAGCCTCGGACTTCACCTGGATGAACCTAAAGCTGGACTGAGGGACAAAGTCTGCGAGCGCCGCTCTGCTTTTTCGCACTGGGAGCACAGCCGGTCCGGCAGCCCGCTGGGCGGCGCACTGACTTCACACGGCGAGTCTGGCCGGGCCTGAGGGAAAAACGTGACCTGTCCTCTTCTCCTGGAAGATATCACGTGGGCACTGTTGTTCAACGACATTTGTATGTTGGCCGTAAATTGCTCTATAATATATTGGATTTATGTAGTTATTTTACGCAGGCTTATGTCTGCTGTGTTTCCAGTTGAGACACATTGTGCATTTGCTGTACATGTGTAAAATATTCAACAAGTGTGCGGCAACATCAAAAACATAAATAAATGAAAGAAAAAATAATCCACATCATGATCAGGAGGTTTTACATCTGCTTTAAAATTTGTATAAAACAAATTTGATGTTAAATCAAATGTGATTTTAAAAACTGTGCTGTTTGGTGCTTTTATTTTGTAGTTTCAAATATTAGACGTGCAGCACTTTTGGGGTCTCTGTGAGCTCTGATTGGATAACTGGTAAACATTCAGCCCTTATTAGAGCATTCTTAACAAATTAAGACGTTTGTGTTACCTCCCAGGAGTCAGAAGCCAGGAGATTGACACACTAATATTAAGCTTATGGACGAAGCACTCTTATAATAACGCGGCAGCCTGAGTGCTTAGAACAGGATCATTCACACAACGAGGTTTGTGCGCTTGTTGTATAAAATGTAAACACTGCGTCTCTCTCCTGCTGAGCAGCTAATGAACTCCTAACACCTTTTAGCCGCCGTCCGACACGTTCTCGAGAGGCGACCTCGGGCGGGAAACAGCTGATTAGGTCATCCTCTAAGCTGGCTCTGTCCCAAAGTATTAAATGCACCAATCCTTTCCAACACTCACCCCAGCAAACATGATTGATTTAAACTCCGTTGCGAGCCAGAGAAGCTGCAACGCAACACAAACACAAACACAAACACTCCTCTCAATGGACTAATGGTCCATGTGGGGGGGGGGGTGAAGCTTCCCAGACGATCCGGCGCTGCAGACGGACCAGACACTTTCCCAGCGGAGGGTTGAGGGGAAAATTCCCCCAGAAAAAAAGTAACACACACACACACACAACAACCTGTAACACATTCCTATCATCCTGATCTGCAAGGCTGAACACGTTTCTACAGATAGAAAAATGAACAGAGGCTCTTTTGTTGCAGCATCGGGGGACGAATCCCAGAGCCGTTTTTATTGGGCATGAAGTGGAAACCAGAGCTGAGGACACAATGGACACCAAGAGTACGCTGAGCTAAAGCACCACGACAAATTCATGTTCGCTGGCAGGTCCGGGCTTCGCAAGATTAGAAGCTCTTTGGTTTCCAGCTGGAGAACAGAAGTGTCACGTATGGATTAAACTGTCGGAGATCTGAGGAAAAGTGTGTGATCGTTGTGTAGTTCGTCGTTTTAGTTTGAATCCCATGAAAGAAGATTCTGTGATTACCTTTTATTCTCATTCTACTATCAAGAATTACACAGATGAAACACTCCTAATGTGGAGCTCTCTAAAAACCCTTTTGCCCACGAAAGATTTCATCTCTACTTCTAGGCGAGGAAGATCAAACCAAAATGTAAAAATAGCAGTTTAACAAGGCAAATACACTAAAGAGGCAAGAAGCCTATGATTCCTGTTTAAATGCAAAGGTTTTAACAATTAAAACTTGTTCGTTTTTGCTTGTATCTCCATGTGGTTTATCTACACTTAAATAATGTATGGAGGAATATGATTAAATGTAAAACCCAACCAACGGTGTCTCTGCCAGTCGTAAATCTTTGGGAAGATCAAGTGTTCGGATGTCTCTGTCTGTCTGCGGATCTACTGAACTATTCAAACTAATACTTTTTGTGCACACTGAATGTTTGCTGAGGCCCCGTCATGGTTGCAGCGATTCCACATTTTGGACTCATCCACAGGAAAGCTTGTTTTTTAATCCATACTCAATTTGCAATCTTCCAATAAGGCACAATACACAAATCTAACAAATCCGTTTCTTTTAATCTTCACTGGCAACCTGAGCTGTGGGGAGGGAGACACGCACGGCGCAGGTCGGCTCTCTACTGGGATCCATCTTCTACTTTCTCTCGCCAGTCATGATTAAGCTGAAGCACCAGCCCCCCTTTATGCTTTGGATGATGAAAACACGCGGCGGATTATTGCAATTCAGTTTGCATCTTTAATGTCGTGATCACTGCCTTTGAATCATTAATAAAATATGCAGTTATTTATATATAATTGCCAAGGGAGCAGTATGTATCGGGTCAATAGACCAAAGATCAACCTGTGACTAAACTGTGAATTAACAAATCCCCAAAAACATACATTAAATGAATTGGCCCGACCGTACTTCTAACCCACAACCCATATGTTCCTGAGTAATTACTTTCATTCACTATACTTTGTTTAAAAAACACAAGAATAAACCCTTAGGCAGAACGGCGCCGTGAGGTTCAGCAAACGTCACTCAGGCGTAATTGTTGGGGGACTATTTTGAGCAGTGGATGAATACACACATTTAGGAGGCAGCGGGACGGTTATGTCACATCGACTAAAACAAATGAAATAATCACAGCGAAAGGAGAGTGGCCCCCAGTGCAGTTTGTGGCCAACAATGGAGCCATGTGGCAAGGAGAAATAAAAGGTTTAGTAAATTAGGAAAAGAGGAGCAATTTGTCATTTTCGTTTATGAACAACAACAAAATGATAGAATAATTACCAGGCATTACCTTCAAGTTGTGCTGTAGCAAGCACTTTAAGTAGCTATTATCTACTTTGCCTTGAACAGCTACACTATTTAAGTAATAGTTTAGTCGTGGCAAACCACTTACTATTCCATTTCCATTTTTAAGCAGGATGTACTTTCTAACAGGGTTGTAGCGCTACTTCTACCTGGAAATAGAATCAAAAGACGTCTTCCCCCTCGGTTGCGTGGGTTTGAGTGATTAATCTGCATTTCAATGCAAAGCATCACTTGTGGGTCGAGGTGGAAATAAGATGCTACTTTACGTAATTACGATTCCAGACTTCAAACCGATCGCTTGTCTTTGCACTCCAACTTTCCCGCATGCAAAGGGGGATCTTTGAGACCAGGTGGAGACATCCGGCAGTGATAAGTTGCAGAGATAAAAATGGCGGCCGCTGGGAGGCGAGCACGCCGCGTAAACGGGGGGGGGCCAGCGAGCCGCACACTCACCGGTAGACGGGTGGAGGGCTTCCCTGGGCTTCACAGCTGAACACCACCTCCCTGTTCTCCACCGTCTCCACGGGATACACGATGCTGCCGGGCTGCTTGGTGAAGACGGGGCTCTGCAGGACGCCGCTCTCTGTGGGACACAGGTGAAAGACAACCGCACATTTAGAAAGAAAAAAAAGAAAAAGGGAAAGGAGCCAATTAGTCGGTGGCAGAAACAGGATGACGGCGCTTTAAGTGTTTGGAAGGGCGAAACCACGAGCGCACAGAACAACATCCATTCGAACCGCCTGTCAGAGAAGAGTGATCTTCAGCAGGACGCATCTTCAGCAGCTGTTTAGGCGGCAATGGGATACACGGCCTGATTAATGTTGAGCAGTGATCCGGGGAAAATGCCCTTATCAACACCTGCTAAGCTGCTTCTGCGTTGCTCATTTGTTTACTTATTTGCCTGGTGATGTTGGGATTGTGTGTCCGCGCAGGAGTGTAATCAGCCGGGTTCAGAGCGCCTCGCTATAAACGACACAACTCAGACGCCGTCAGCGCAGTGGGGCATCCTGTGCATGGCTCAGCAACGTACCAATGATACTTTGAAGAAAAAGAGCTGATTTCTTCGCTGTAATTATTGGTCTACTTCTTTAAAGTTCAGGCAAAAAGGAATCCAGAGTCACTGAAGTAAATCAGAAGTCATGGATCTTACAAATCAATCTAAAATCTGAAAAAATGGACACAAAAACCACGTTAGAATGTAGAAATCTGGGACCCATGTCTGCTTAAAAGTGAACCTAAGTGGTTTGAATAAGATGAATAACATTGACTCTGATGAACTGGGGCAATGAAAATGTAATAACAGATTTTATAAACCAGCTTCAAATTTACGAGTGGGATATTTACAGACAAATCTTACTTTTAGTAAAACATTAAAATCTCCTATTAGCTCTCACATATCATGTACAACATGCAGAATAGATTCGACATCAGTTAAATAGTAAGAAAATCCATGAACATAAACATCAACGTTAGCATGTGAGTAGAAAAAGTGCAGAAATGAGAAAAGGAGGCAGCTCTTTGACAGCAGAAGGAGAAGAGAAGCGACTGTGTGTAATGAGCTGCCGAGCGTTCACACGCTACAGCTGAATCACCGTCTAAGAGTGTGGGTGTGAAGGCCAGAAGATGTCATTAATATATTATCACCCTTACCACATCCTTATTCTGCAAAATACGGCTTCATCCGGTCTTCTTTGACCAGGAAGTTACCAGGTAGAGTATTAATCCTAGTAACTATGACATCACCAGGGCTTCACCTAGCTGTTTATTGAGGGAACTCAAATAACTACGAGTTAACTTAAATTAAAACATCATCTCTTTATTGATTGTTATTACGGGACATTTGAATTGTCTTTCCCACAGCCGTGTTTCTACAGGAGTCGAGAACGGACAAACTGAAAGCTCGCTTTCCATCGGATCATTTGCGATATCGCTTCGGCCACAACAGGTGTCCTACGTTCTGCAGCTTTCAGTTGGTTGGAATATAGATAAACACATTAAACCTACAACTGCACCGTCCTCTTGATTCAGTATCGAAATCTGAATGAAGCCTCGATGACGCTTTGCACAGAATCCTGTCCTATTGACACATTAAGCTCTCTACAGATCTAATGACAGGATTCCAACGCACTCTTATTTAAATTCCTTTTCTTTCGATCTTCTGACCTTTATTCACTCGAAACCTCAACCCGCACGCAGTCACAAAACTGGTATTGGACGGTTCTGCAAAACCTTTAAACGCAATCACCGGTGGAACAGAAGTCTTCCGTATGGAGATCGCAACCTACAATTCTGTCTCTAAACTACGGAAACTTTGAAGCAGCACAAACTTCCGCATTGTGTTGTGAAGGTGGTGACAGGTCCACACGGAGGCGTATAGGACAACAGCACAGGGTGATGCATAATTCAAAGAGCTGCTCAATAGGCAATCTAATTCAAGAGAATGTCTCCCTGCTCAGCCCACAGCATCACAGTGAGCTTCCAATCTCAGCAGAAGCGTTCAAACATCATGCAAATTCAAGTTTTAGGGTAAGATATTCTTTTTTCATGCAAAGATAAACACAGAATTGAAATGTTTCGGCTGCCCCCCAACAGGCGGCGCGGTCGCCTTCAGAAGCCGTGTTTTGTGACAGGAGTCAAGGACTCTCCAACTGAAATGCACTTAACTGAGAATAAGCTTTGCCTCGTGACGGCAGAGTCGTGTTCTTCTTCATTATACTAACTCACACAAAAGAAGGTAGAATTGGCTACGGTGCCAAAAATAACAAAGACAAAAAAAGCTCTGAAATAAATGTCCCCATCAGACCACAATGGAGCCATTAATCCACACCTGTCAGAATAAATACAAGAGTGTGTCACTTGATAGAGCGACAGAAATTCTACATTGTTCAATTTTATATTCAACGAAGAATAATACATTCATCACTCATAAATCATCAGAGCTATCGGCCGTGAGTGTAAATATCTGAGAAAGCATCTCCACAGCTGTTTATTGAGACGATACGCCCAATGAAATGTACGGTGTTAAATAAACATTAGCCAATGTAGCATCTTTGATGGATAGTATAGATCCATTACGAGGCTGATTCCAGTCGTCGTTGTGCTGCCGGCTGCATTCATAATGGGGCTTAAACACGGAGCTGCTTCCTGTGTCCGTGGCCGCGTACGGCCGTCCAGCAGCCACGCTGCTTTGTTTATCTGTGTACACAATAATACATTGTTTACTAGTTTGAGAAAATAAATCAAACCAAATTTGCATCTTAAAAAAAAAAAAACGTACATGGTAAATAAAAGTGACTAACGGACCCGTGACCCCCGACGACTGAGAAAGGTGTGCGGGTCACACATTCCTCCTGGGCAGGTGGCCCTTTATATCGCAGCCCTCCATCAGTGTGGGAAGGAGATTTGAGTGGTAGAAAAGGGGCGATAAGGAGGAAGTGAGGTACGATACAAATCCTTTTTCCATTTACCAATTGAGTTACGGAACAATATGAAACATATATAACTTAAAATGTCTGTTTGTCCTTTGTCTGATTACATGGGGAACTATAAATAGTAATATAATACAGTGCGTAAGAGGCACTCGTCTTATCCGGCTCAGAGGCGAGTCCTTGTGCACAGAACTGAAGTAGGTCACCATTAAGACTCAAACCCACTCCGGTACCTTTACCGGGCCTCCCAGTAGACCTCGCGCACCTGCGACAGGCTGTTTCTCATCTACATGTGGCTCTGTGGGAGAAACACGTCGGCCCAACGCACCAGGTTGGTGCCACAGGGAATACTTCACTGTTACCTACTTTTAGCAAAGATTTACAAACCTAAAATGGGATGAAAAATATGTAAAGATGGAGGAAAAGTCCTTGATCTTTTTAGTCCCAGTTTGATATGATATTTATTATGGTTGACGTCTGTATTTATTTCGATGCTTTAAACATTTATGGGCTGCTATTCATCTGAAGATGAGCCCTTTCATGGCTTTTTTCCTTTAATATACGGTACCATTTTTGCCTTCTAAAACCTTTCACTGTCAATATCAGGTATCATTAAATCTCTGCCGGAGCCACGGTTTATGGAAATAAATGTTCCATGATTCCGTTCAGTGAGCACACACACACTCAGGCTCAAGTTTTTCCGGCGATCTCGTCCCTGCTTTGCAATGAACATGAATGGAAGCACATAGAATAACAAGCATGACCTCAGTCAGTGCATGAATTAGGTGATGCGGACGCACCCACAACCGATCGAACAGGAAGAAATGACACAAAAACCTACAACTGATAAAAATAAATTGTATAATTGATCAACTGTGAACACAAAAGCAGAAGAAGTAAAGCTTCAGATCTACGAGGTCCAGCGTGATGCTTTACAGGACCCCATTTTCAATTCTGTTCATTTTATCTCCTTAATGGGTTCTAATGCATTCATTTCCATTCCATTCATGTTTTCATTTACAATTCAAATTCTTTTAATTAATATTTAAGATATTTTTTGTTGCCCATCTGATAAACATTCTAATTGTATTGCTTTGTTTCATATGTGTGTACTACATATGTTGTTATCAGTTATTTCCCCTTGTCTCAGGTATTTCAGATTGGCTTCTGTGATTATGGTTCCCATTTTTAATTAGTTATTGCGGTTTGTGACTACGACAAAGATGTGCTTCATATTTGGGATTTTATGCCCAGAACGTTTTGTGTGTGATGAACTCGGGCAGCACTGATTCCTGCTCTTTGTTATATGCCATCATTTTGCAATGCACTAGTTCATGTTTTCAGAGGAGTTACAAAAGAATGCAACCGATTAGTTCACGCTGCTTGATTAAAATACACGTAGCTCCTGTGAAAACAAATCCGTGGCACAAATGACATATCCTGCAAAAACAAGCACCTCTGCGCTCACCGAGTCCCACTCCATCACTCTGCTGCGTACTGGGTCTTTGAAACTAATCCACTGAGGGCTGGCAGGTTTTTAATGTCATACAACAATGCTACGATCAAACCGCTATTCAGATGGTATCAGCATCGATCTTCTGAGAGCTGGAAGGGAGATATTTTTGGACAGACTGCGCTCGCTCGCGCTTAAGCCGGCCATAAAGGAGAAGATTAACGTCCTGAAAAACGCTTCTCATTTGGCCGTCTTGAAGTGTCGTTGTGCTTCCAGCCCGACCTGTTTGGAAAGGTTCCACCACTATTGGGGCCACAATGGGAATCAAACAAAAACGGGGGGCGCAGAGCAAAAAGGGGAGAAAAAAAAGGAAATGTACATGAATGCAAGAGTCCGTCAGGTGTGAAACGCGATGTCGCCGACTGAGTGTGTTTTTATTTTCGCTGTGGCTACGTTAGCAACAACAGATGGTTTGACCTACACCAAAGAACGTTACCACTATTGCGAATGCGAATTTTGCATTACACCATCACCATGTTATTTCTGCGGGAAGACAAATTAAATGACTCATGCTTTCTTGTATAATCCCTGAAAGCAGTTTGTGCTTTGGGACATAATACTTCACAAAACAACTGCTTCCAAACAGACTTTTTTTTGTTTGTTTTGCCCACCACCACTGCTCCTCTGCCAATACCATTAGGCACGCTGTAGATGTATTGTGCAGCATGCTACTCTAATGTGGCCATTTGTAAAGGCCTAACAGCGCAGTCTGCATCGCAAACAGGGAGCCAATCAACTTCATGGGCAAACACTGGGCCGAGACGGGAATGGATCATATTTTCTTATTCCGTCGGACTAACTGCGATGCATCTGAACAGAATAATTGGGCTGATGTTTGGTTGGTTTTTCCGCTCAGACGGACGTGTCGTCGCAGACCTTGCTAGGGTGACAGAATCCCCCAGAGAAGAGACAAATGAGTATGCAAGCCTTAGCACGTATGATGTAACACCTGCACAGCATCCCGTCAGCAGCGCCTGCCTTTAAGCAACAAAGGAGAGACCCCGCCTCCACAAGCGGGCCTCTAAAACGGCATCTGTGCTGTACGAAATCCTTTAATAT
Source organism: Gasterosteus aculeatus (assembly GCF_964276395.1). NCBI lineage: Eukaryota > Metazoa > Chordata > Actinopteri > Perciformes > Gasterosteidae > Gasterosteus > Gasterosteus aculeatus. The sequence goes on from NC_135705.1 coordinate 20,402,122, forward strand.
CACAAGAGGCAACTTTGACGACAACCACACTTGGCTTCAGCAAAAAGCATTTTTTATTGTATATATATATATATATATATGACTCATAACTGGGTGTCGTAAATCAGTGGCGGCTTGTGAGCATCTGGATTAGTTTACACTTGTTGGCTACAAATCTCCCACCCAACATCCAAATCTACAGGTTGATAGTTTAGGGAGGACGTCTTTCTGGACGATTCCAGATGTTTCATTAAAAATGTAGTACATTACATTGATATGAATGTACTTGCCATATGGACAGCGGGAGCCCTTTCTTGCAGATATGGCGGTTGGAAGGATTTAAATCCTTCAGTGTTCCAGTACGTAGTATTGCTCTGTGCTGCTCTTCATTAAGTGAACTTCCTCCCACCAACTATTCATCACAAATCAAGAGAGCAGCTCATCATTACATTTATGCATAGAACGGCTTCTGTAGAAAACTACTTGTTTGCAGTATTAAATCATACGTCAGTGATGAATTAGGCACTCATTGAGTGTTTGCTGTAGCAATAAACTGCCGATCAACCTTTTCTAACGACAATGTAAAGGTCCATTTAGGCTTCAGACAGAATGGTGACTTGGTGAAGGTCAGAAAAACTCGACTTGACAGTCGATTGTCAGTATAAACGAGACTCACAATCCTAACTCCTTTGACCGTTGGCTGTAACAACCAAGCCGTGGGTTTCACTGATTTGACTCCTGATCAGATATTGATTTGAACACAGAGCTCTCTGATGGGGGATTATTATTGATACTGAAGCATCATAAGTCTAGTCTTATGCACGCATGCAAAGCCCCTTAATGAGCTACCCGGCCTACAGAATCCCATTAGAGGTCAAAGCCTGCACGGAGCAGAAATATGTGTTGAATCTGATAGCAGCGTGTGGTCTATCTGGTAATCAGGCAAACTTTGAATTGCCTTGCATAATGGGCCCTAACAGCCTCACGCTTACACTGATTCAACAGATATGGTCTCTACGGCAACGTCCCGAGATTTAATAAAGCACCGGCATGATCGTAATGAAAGGATCCCTTAATTAAAATTCACATCTTTAGCATTATAATGAACATGAGGCCGCAGCTCTGGCGAAACACATATTGTGATTGCACCCTTTGGGATCTAATAGTTAGCCAGTAGCTCGACCTCTCAATTAGCACCCCCCCCCTCCAAAAAAACAACTACGAGCTGACGGCCAACTAGGAGGAAGGTGTGTGTGAGATGCACAGTCCTGGTTTGTTACGGTCACAAAAGCAAGAAATCCAGTTTAAAATGGCGAAACCCCCCCCCCCATCAAACGCATGGCCGACCCTCCGTGTGCTCACCGATAACAGCGAGGTGATTTCTGACTGATTCCACTCCAAAGGGGCCACGAATACAACGTGTTCTGATATCCACATCAAAAGGCAAGAGTTGACAAAGCAAAACCAAGCCCAAACAAAGAGGCCCGGGCAGCGGAGAGATGAGAAGAGAAGGCTTTCTCCCGGACCCGCTCCGAATCCCTAACGCCGCCAATTAGCAGAGGGGCTCGGCTCGGGGGCCGTCTGGGGAGGCCCTTATGTTGCTTCATCTTGACATAATTGCTCCTCCCGAGGAAAAGCAGGTGAGCACACCTAGAGACGCCACCTCCATGGCTAGACAGACGTGTTCTTCAATTGCACCGGCTGCAGCTAAGCTCCTCGCTAATATCGTCATCAAGCAGCGCTCTGACCCTGATGAAAGCTTTTAATAAGCGGAGGAAAAAGGTCATTTTCTCCCGCGCCGCTGGACTTTCTGGATGAGGCCAGGCATGATGCGAGAGTCGGGGGAGAACACATCACACCTAAATTCGCTCTGAGTGTACGCACGGACCGATCGGCATCCAGACAGCAGATACTGACTGCAGAAAGTCTAAATGTAGACGGTGAAGTTGACCTGGGGTTGGTAGCAAGAAGGGGCCCGTAGGCCATAAGAGGTGGCCACTATAAAACAATGCTATTCATTTCCTAAATAAGGTTACGGTATTTTTTGCCACGTACAAAAGGAGATCCATTATAACTGCCTCCGCTCCCAGAGAGCTCAGCGTGGATGCAGATCCGTTTGTCTAAACTGGGGATTATTTCTTGATTGAAAGAAGATCCGCATTGAAGGCTTTCCACGAACGAACGGATTATTGCGCTTGTCTCCCGTCTGGCTTCTGCATGACTTACATAGACAAAGGCCGTTCGCCGCATTTGGTTTTTCTTAAGGTGACAGCCTCAGGTCCATGATTCCACTGCTTGGATCGACGGTGGAGTTCTGCAAAGAATGGGACCCATCTTGACTTTGAATATGCTGCCTCCTTTAGCAGCCGGGTGGAGAGGTGCATCACACCCACCTCACAGAGCCATCTAGTCCTAATAAGCACATAATGAAGTGGGGACAGCTGGGCCCGTTTGGAGGTGTGACCCAGGGGCAAAAAGGGGGCGGCGCCGTCCGGCCCGGCAGCATGGCTCAGCTGGCCCGGAGCCGTCAGGCCCGGCGCCGGCTGCTCACACAGTGGAACGACAGAGGTCAATGTGCATCCTGTCACTGTAAAGTGGCCCGAAGAGATCAGGGCGGCGCTACTGGAAGAGACCTTGACATACGAGGCCGTCCGACATGCACATCAACCTGAGGAATGACCTTCACGCGGCAGTGGGCATGATTACGGGGACACATTAGGAGTGCATCATTGTGGGTGGCAGCCATCGCAACATCTGCGAAATGGAGACAATATATTATTATGGAGTTGGTGTGAATTGGTTTAGCACTCGGCGAGCAGTTATTTGTTATTCAGGCAGTATGTTTAACTGTTTACCAGAATAAGGGATACATTTGAATATGATAACGCTTGCTAAAAGGGTTTCGTGATTTTGAACCGTTATTTGTTTTCATTCATTTTTTATCTTAATAGGTGGAATCTGATGAGACATGTAATCCATCACACTAAACATCTTGTCAGCTCTCAGTGACACCGCCATTACATTACAGTTGACATTACAGAAATGATTTGAAAGTCTTCACGGCTTTTTTTTACCACACTACAAGTGCATGTGAGTAACAGCTGGCATCGAATTTCCTTCCTAAACATTTTTAGAGGCTTCAACAAACGATGTATCAATGCCTGCACAATTGAAAGGGAATCACAATTAGTATATAAATATTCTCAGGAATGGAAAACATCGGCCAGTTGTAATAGCAAATAGTTTTACCTGTGCAAATACAGGACTGTATGGGATTTGTAGTCACACAGCGACTCTACAGTGAGTCACCCTCACTTACTCACTTAGCGATGAAACATATGGAGCGGCGTTGTACTTTGGAGCTATATTTCATCAGCTGGGGAAAGAGAAAAAAAGTGGAATTGTATTTGGCCGTGTTTTGTGGTGGTTTTATATCAGCATTAGAATTTTACCGTCTCATGAATGAAAAAATATTTTTCTATCAATAGAAGTAAACAAAGACAACAAGCTTTGTTTGGGGAGTTACTTTTCTTAAAACAGTGTATTGGATCGTACATTACTGCAGCAAAAACCAACTCATGTGTGTGTCCTTCTGTGTGGGCTGCCACTCGCAGCAAGAACACAGTTACTAATGCATTTACCAAGAGGGGATTACAACGCCGGATCAGCGGCTGAGGAAATAAGGCTCACTGCCATGCAACTAACTGGCTAAGTGAAGCTCATTCACTATTGGCTGACTCAGAAGAGGCCGCGGTCCTCCACTCAAGTCTCGTGGTTCGGAACGTTTGTCTCTAAAAGATGATTCCCTATTAAGAAAAGTAATCCCAATTTAATTGCAAGGCTTTGCGTTCAACGTTAGTGTTTACTGCGTTGCTTTTTTAAGGGCACTACGATTGCAGGCAAATTCACGGTTTAAATTGACTTTCTGGGACGCTACGTATGGCATCAACACAGAGTTGAGCCTAGAATGAAGATACCTGCTACCGCAAGTATTGCTGAGAGCCTTAATCTGCTTTAATCTTAAAGAACAGTTCAGTCCACAATATGTCAGTCTATTGGATTGCATTACTGCTACACAAAGCGCTCTCAGCCGATGCAAACTGGTGGAGGAGGGACGCTCCGATATGCTTAAAAGTGCCATCTGTTGCCCTTCATACCTTAATGTACTGGGCGGATGGGGCCATCCGACTACATTACTTTCAATGCGTGTGACGGAGGACTGATGCCCCACCAACACAGACAGGACGCTGCTACCCATTGCAGACCCACACTAACACATGTTTTGCTATTTTGTCAGATGGCGATCGTCTCTACTGGAGCACAATGGAAGCGGGACTCGGGGGGCTCACATTGATTCAGCAGTGGAGTTCATCTTGTCCAACGTGCGTCCGGCCTGCTTTGTAGCTTACAGTCAAATGGAGCAGCATTCCTCGCCATGTACCGGGGCAACAACAACAAAGTGTCAAAAGTAGGCCTAGAAGTCGTCTGTCCGGCCGTCCCAATAATTCAACACATGAATCGGGTCCTTTAGAAATAAAAAGCTGCAGCCACTGATTTATGTTAATGTATAATGCATCTGTGTATTTTTGACCCAAGAGTCTTACACTCTTGTAAAACATCATTAAAGTGAATTATGTATACACGGTACACTTTTTGTCATTATGACAGTCGCACTGTCACATAGCTGCATTTGTTGACAAGCAAGACGGATTAACCAGCAGCATAGCCCCGCTGACTATTATACCCAAAGATTAATGAGCGTTACTGCCGTTGTCAAACAGGCCTGCAGTCTATATTTAGTCCTATTCCAAATACGAGGTCGCATGCGAGAGCACCGCCAGCCCGGCTGTGGAGCACGTGACTGTGGACGCGTGTGACTACGGGACATTCTTGGTGTTTATATAGATGCTGCAATTTTAAGCAGTTGCACTCTGACCGGTCCTGCTGTTGAAAGTTGCTATTCACACAGCAATGCCCTATACAGGACACGTTTGTCATTTTTATTAGTAATAAAATAATCACCACAGTTATAGAATCCAGATGGGTTTCCAGGTTTAATGTCACATGGCGAGGACATAATATTTCCCTCTTGGAACATTTTGCTATCTATGTGTTTTTACATAAGTTATTGTATTAAATTATTATTACCTGTATTCCATTGATCAGCTAATAGCAATAGTTAGCGAACTCTTGTGTGGTCATTTTGATCTCAGAGCTCTCAGACGGCGGAGTTAATGGATCAAAAGTCATTTTTAACCTGCATCACTGAAAGTGTTTTTCTCCAAAAGGAAATCCAATATAAGCATAGACTTCAGAATAAGAAGTCCTTGAACAGTAAATCCCCGCAGGAACACATAATACGGAACACAGATGATTGATTGACTGATTATGCTGATCCCGGATCAAAGAAACGTGTTCCTGCTGGTACCGGTTCGGAAAAAAGATTATAAATGTTAACTTGCCTGTGTTGTTATGATCGTGGAGGGTAACTTGTAAGAAAACTGGAATAAACGTTAATGCCCTGGCAGGTGAAAATAGCTTTGGTTTTCTATTTGATTTGATTATATTATATTAAAGTTCAAGTTGAGATTTACAAGAAAACTACTAATTATTGAAAAACGATCACCGGAAATTGTGCGATTAATCTCAATTCACAAATGTAATCGTTGCCCAGCACTAGTTTTAACCTTTATTAACCACATCAGCATTGATTCATTGAGGCCCCTCTGGGGGCCAATGAATCACAGTACGTCATAGTGGACGTCTTTTCAAACAAAATTGGGGGAGAGTCACGCCTCACCTGCAACGGGGGTTCCCGGTAACATCAGGTGTAGTGGTGCAGGGGAAAAAATAACCGTGGGCTGACATCACTTTTGAATTACTGAATTGTTTGCCGAGTATCTCCATGGCATCAGCTGGAAGCAACGCCACACTTGGCGTTTTGTTGTATGGAACTGTCCATCAAATTCATGCGTCACATGGGGTCACCCCCCCCCCAGCGGAGAGAGCAAGCGAGCACGTCTGTCCGCGCTCTAAACCCTGTGTGAACACTGCATGTTGTTCTGCTGTGTCCTGTTATATTCCATTGTGGTGGATGCTCCTACATGATGCTTATTAGAAGTTTCTACACTGCCCCTCTCGGTTAACCGCAGCAGATACGGTTCTGCAAGGACAGACATTTTGCAGTATAGAGCTGTCAGCAGACAAGCAGAACTTCCTGCCATTTAGCATAAGTATCACAATAAATAAAATAAATGTTGTTTTTGGAATGTCAGCGTGCGCAGCCCTTTGCCATGACTTCAGCAGTTTGTCCTATTTTCCGCTCCGCAGCGGCGCTAAGCCGGCAGTGGTCAAGTGTTGGCTGTGACTCACTCGGTGAATCCAGTCTTGGGGTGACGCATGGCTAAATGGCTGCACAGTGGCCCCCCAGCCACGGACTCAAGCTGCTTGCTGTGCTTTTTAAACAAATTCTTGCATCGGCTGCACTCCTGACCGTGAAAAAGGTTGTGAAATGCTGGAACAACAAGGACACGAATAATATAAAGAATTGGGTAAAAACTGGTGATATCATTTCATTGTGTTAAATGTAGACAACTTAGTGGATGTAGCTTTGTAGCTTAGTTGAGCCTCAGCTAAAGAGTGGAGCCGATGGTTGTTTTGAGCAATGTCAGCTTATAGCAGTTATATCAAGAAAAGTAACAAAATAAACCAAATTGAGCTCAGTATTGACACGAATAATACATTATCGGTTACTTGAAATAATAATTATAATAATAATAATAATAATAATAATAATACATGTCATTTAACCTTGCTGGAAATATGGTGCTTTGAAAACCCTTCAGCCTTTTTGCATTGGTGAAGCTGCATTTTGAAATGCATGCATTTGTTGCCAACAACAAACATTTTAAATGCAATTGCATCCGTGTGATGTGGTCATAATGAGTCCTCAATGGGATGGGGTACCGAATCCCGGTGATGTATTTTTCCCCCCAAAAAGTCAAATGAAAAGGTTATTTATTCTGTGGCCCGGTCCGCGCCCCGGTGTTTGGTGACCACTGATTTACCTGATTCAAGCTTAAATATTGGTTGGCCAATTTCTAACTGTGTCGTTCTACGCAGATGAAATGCAACCCAATCACCCAAAATCCACTTTAAAGAATATTAATAACACATAAACAGACAACGGCAATGGACCCGTGGAATCCTGTCAAGCCCCCCATACCTAACCCCATTGCAGAACTCCAGCTTGGTACTGGAAGTTGTTGATAGCCCACTTTTCCCACTTACCTCTCAGTGTTCAATGTTAAATCAGGTCAATCAGTCTGCCTGTGCAGGTTACTGTGATCTTTGCGTTGTGGTCTTTAGTAAAGAAATCATCTAAAAATAAAAATATGCAGCATTCCAAGACAGGGAAGGTTACAAATGAGAGCACATCAGCGTCCTATTCATGTCTGTGCTCCCACTCCCCTTCTAGTATTTACAGTGGAGCCGCTTTGGTCTGTCAAAGAACAGTTTCCGTGCTGACAAGTGACAGTTTAAAGAAGAAAAATGAAAGAAATCTCTGGTCCAAATGCAGGTGACATCATATGAATTTATCGAGCATAAATAGGTTGAGGAGCACGTAAGCGAGTCCACTGAAAAAAGACTTTCATCAACTTCCTCACATACTCCCACTCACACGGAGCAGCCTGCCCTCAAAAGCTTAGCAAAAAATTGTTCCTATGGAGGCGGAACAAATATTTCCCGCAGATATGGAGTTCATTTGAGATTCCGTCTTCCGTGATCGTTGAGATGATACCAAACGGCTCTGCAAGTGGAACTGCGACACATGACCCTTGAAGTAAGTGTATTCTCTCCCTCCCTGCTGGAGGCCTGCGAAGCAGCTAAACCATCCACCAACGGGTTCAAGGCGACACGGAGGGAGAGAATCCGCACGTATGCTTCGTGCTTTCTTCAACTATTAGAATAGATGGTTCTGTCACGCAACATAAATAGTTCACTGGGCTGGAATATTCATTTTTCTATAGAAAGGAAACTGACATCTGGAAACCTTCTGGTTTGTAAAAGCAGAAGGAATGAAAGATGGAAACAAGGTAATATAAAACAAATTGCAGTTATTTTGTCGCTGATGGCACTTTTAATAATGTTTTGATAAAAGAACGATTCCGTAAAATATTGAAATGTTGAAAGATTCACCCTTTTCTGTAATTTGTATGTAAACAAGTTGCATCAATGTTGTTCTTATAAATGTGTGCTTTCATGAATAAACCCCCATTGCTAGAAGAGCAGTATTTTTTTTACTTTATACATTTCTTCCTGAGCTACTGAGGTTCCACAAAGCAGTTGCAAAATGATTAGTGTTTTTTTCCACAACTTTGACTCTTGAGCTTTCTCTTCCAATTAGGATCCCAAATAAAAAATGTCATTACTAGCAACCATTCAAGATTTCACTTATTTACCAGCAAGCATTAACTGAATTGTTTTAATCCCTAATGGCCGTGACATTTTACAATCAACAGAGACGGTGGCAGGCTGTTACCAATCAAACGTTCTGATTAACTGCAAGAAAAACTCCTCTGCAGGTGAACAAGGCCAGTTGAGATCTGTGTGTGCAGTCACAGTTTTGGTCAATGTTTATACACACACACACACACACACACACACACACACACACACACACACATATTCATTATATATATATATATATATATATATGTATATATATATATATATATATATATATATATATATATATATATATATATATATATATATAAACTAGACATGTATTTATCTGATCTTATCTTTTCTTGTTTCTTCATACTGGACTCACAAAGCACTTTCTAGTGTATATTTAGTTGTTACCTCAGCAATAACACTCTTCTTGGGCTTCATACCACAATCCCTCTGAATATCACAGATCGGAGATGTATGTCAGCGGATACTCTTACTTCAGCGGAAGATGCTTATGAACTGATTCACTCTGCACACACACACACACACACACACACACACACACACACAGTTCCCAGTAGAGATTGTATGTAGCATAAATCATGTAAGTGTGCTCAGTAAACACTCGTCAGGTGGATGAAGCTCAGAGACAAGAAAAGAGATATACGATCCCCTGTGGTTCCCTGTATGATCCTCTTCAATAAATATTCAAACATTTGCATTCAAATTATGATAAATATTTAATAATGCATAACGCACAGGATTATTCCTCTCTGCAGTAGACTGGGGGCAGTTTTCTTTGCACGTGAAACATTAAAGAGGCTAAAACTTCCAAGCATTTATTTTAACTAGTAATGCAGATATGACGTGTTTAGTTGCTTATTTTGTTGGACGTTTCTTAAGTAACACACACTGTTTGTGTATGGTCAGCTGCATGATTGATTACCTGAATTTAATATTCTGGGAATGTCTGAAAAAAGCATTATTACGATTAGGTATAAGTACAACAAAAAGAGAAGTGTGTGTACCCAGCGTGCATCTATGCGAGCGTGTGTAAACGTTGAGATTAGTTCATGTATACTATATTATTCATATATTGCATGGAATATATTAACTAGTGATGTATTGGTATGATGCTCGGCATGGTAAAAGAAGAACGCGGTCTTGCCTTTTGACTCCGATCCAGAAGTGAGGTGGAATAGATCAATGTGAGGGTCATGTGGCCCAGGAGGTCGCCACGCTACCACTACTGCTGGTACTTATTAATTATACTCTGTCATTAAAGGCAATTTGAAAGTAGTCTCATTTGTTAGTAGATCTCTAGCATGCAGTTACATCAATAGTGATCTTAATGGTTTTAGGAAAGCGTTGGTAGGTGAATATCTATTAGCTATGTGTCTTTCTAGTCAATGTTTCACACATCTCCATAACAGAGGTTAGAGATTATATCGCGCCGAGGGTATGAGCGTCACACCATGTTTAACAAATACAGGAATGTTTTGGAGTCGTCAGTGGAAATGAATCAATATTTCCTCACTTTGTCTCACATTGGTGCCTGTTGTATGCGGCCCTCTGTTGAGCAAGCAGGTGACGAATTCAAAAATGTAATTGGATTTTTTGATTCAACTGGCACGTATGTCATTATGAACCCTTTTTTATTCATTTGTGCATGAAAAACAAATCAACTTAGAACTCCCCAAGCTGAGGAGTGTAACTAAAGCTGCAATCAACATCTGTACAATTCCTTTCCCCGAGCCTACACGAGGTTCGCTCCCCCTGCAAATAGGTTGCACTCAGCAGCATATTAAAGTCCAGCTTTTTAGAGCAGCATATTCGTGCTTTCAGAGTGGTCCATTTTTCAGCAGACTCTCTAATCTTCATACGGGCCATATCATCATCCATTGTAAAGTGAGTTTTGTTCAAAACTGATATGTGCGAGGGTTAGTACAATAATGCTCTTTGCATGCTTAAACATCCAAAAATGCTCCAAAATGTTCATTTCCAGCGCCGCTGAAAACACATTACTGCTCTGGAGGTCTGCATCCCTGGAATGTTAATGCCCAGGGAATTTTGAAAGGAAGATAAACCGATTGAAGGTCTTCCAAAGCTGTAGCTCATACATGTTCTGTACATTGTAGTTTATAGATTCAGGAACTGCGTCCTTACTGACAAGCTTTTGCTCACACATCACAGCTGTCTGAATGAAAGAACAGATTCATCTTAAGAACTCTGCATACGACATGAGGCGATATGAAGAGTTCAAGCTCGAATCATGAAGTTTTTGGGGCTAGACCCGTCACATGCTCATCAGGTAGACATTGGTACCTAATTCAATACAATGATGCAAAACAAACTTTGATAGTGGTGGAAAAACTTTATCACTAATTTCTGTTTTATTTAGCTGCTAAACTGTAAAACTTATCTAGGTTTATGCCTAAAACCATTTACATTTGAATGTCATGATACGTTAGAAGCCACATAGAGGGGGAAGGTTCCCCCCAGGAGGAGACTATTTGTGTCCTACGTGAAGCCAAAAGTCAACGATGCAAATTGCCAACGGCAATACGACTTTGGGCAAAAACTGGATTCTTTGGAAACCTGACAAAAAAAGGTCCACTAACCATTAGATTAGCCTCAGGTCAGGTTGAATTTCTCTATAACAGATATAACATTACTTGTATCTAAAGTGACTTACATTGCATTTTTAACCCATGGGAGTTAGGGGTCAGGTGTCTTCCTCAGGGACACTTCAACATGGGAGACGGAGCAGCCGGGGTTTGAACCTCCAACCTTGCAGTTCCCAGCACACCCTCTCTACTCCATGCGCCACAGTCACAACCATAACCTCCGTCAGACGACAACACCATGAGGATTGAGCTACGCCCAAAGCCCATGGATCAGCTGTCACAAGCCCGGAGACCCGATCATGCGGGATTCTGAGAGGCAGGTGAATGCCGACGGGCAAAGAAAAGACCACGAGGCCAATTTCGACAACTCTGATAAGCGAATGTCCACGAGACAGCAATGGATTCACAACAGTCCTAATCTGCGCAAAGTAAAAAGAAGCAGGGTTTCATCAGAAGCCAGAAGCAGATGGGGCGTTTTATTCATCTTGATTCGTAGAACACCTGTTGATTAAACAGCCTGATTTATACAACTGATGCTCTCTGGTGACCCCTCCTATTTGTAATGAAGACAAATTAAAGTCCTCCATCAAAATGGGATCAATGCCAGAGAGCCTCTGGCTGAAATGGGCACCATGGTATAATTAAGCTATTTTTCAACTTAACTGCATGTGAAATGAACATTTCCAATTGACGACTTTCCTGTTCATTTATTGCCTCTTTTGTGCTGTGTGTCAATTTGAGAAAATGTCTACTTATACAGCAGTTATCCCAAAGAACAATTACCGTGGTTACAATATTTACAGAATGTTTTTTAGAATGTTGTTGATCGATCCATTGGTTCAATCACAGTTGATTGATCGCCAACCATTACAAAGTCTTCGGATTTATAGTGCAGCACAACATTAACACCTAGCTTTACAATGACAAGCAATGGAAACACAATCAGAGTTAAGACTCTTTACTTTTCATCATTTATGCCTCCTTATGACAAAAAGTCACAAAACGTCAGCTGACATCTAAAGGGCACTTTTAATGTCTGCTATATTAGAACATATCATGAACCTTAAATAGTAATGCATTCATTTACTAAACATCCTTTTGTGACTAGTCAATTTGTTTGATTACTATTGGATGATGTGTAAAAAAAAAAATTGAATTTTTATAGAAACCTAAACATAATGTAACAGTTTTCACCATCTGATGTCTTTGCTATTTAGGGTTTGCCAAATGATGATTGTTAAAGTGTCCACTCCTGATTAAATCATGCCCATATTCCTGATCTATGAAAATATATTAAAAAAAGAATATATCCATCCCCACTGGGATGAGGTGAACTCTCCTCATTCACATTCAGGATGATATTGCTAACTTTTTCTTAGTGCCTTGTACAACACTATGAGCAAAGCCAGAATGCATAATCCCTGCGATTGGGTGTCTTAAGCAAACAATGGCTTGCTTACTTAAAAAAAAGTCCTTGTTGAATGGATGGATACATCCCTATTATTTCAAACCAGTGCGGCAAAAATATGTCTGCTTATGGCAAATCTACTGGAGGTTGCTCCTTTCTAAACTACGGCTTTCATACTGTCACTTGCCCCAAATACATATGAATAAGGACTTCACAAAAGGCAGCTTTGGCATGCATCAAAAGTTCTTAATAAGATGCTTTACCTGCAAGGCACCCCATAAGTGACTGCAGCACCAGCAGTTTCCATAGCAACATCATCTTCAATTTTGTCGGGTCAAAGTAGTCTCACATCAAATCACAAGTGTATGGAATCCGATTTGCACCTTTCTGGTCTCCCGGTCTGTAGAAAAACAGAAAAAAAGACACATGAGATGAGTAAAGTGGCCGGGTTCTCATTAGCAGCTTTGTCTGCTCAGCGTGCACATCTAACTAAACACCAAAAGACAGCGGGAATATCGAAAGAGTGCAGCGAAAGTATTAATTAGGGACTGCTTTTATACCAACTTTAAACCTGTGACCTCATGCCGCGTTTAATTAATACCTTTTAAAATTGTCACTATGATTTTTTTAGTAACTCTCCATCAGTAAATTCACAGTACAGCACAGTAATAAACTACTACTATAAAATGGGGTTTCAGTTTTTGGGATGATGGTGGACACATCAACACAAAATATCTCATATACATATCTCCAGCAACTCCAGGGAGAGATACTTTGAAGTCAATATGAAAGCAGAGCCTCTCCTTTGAGTTCTCCAAGTATTGTTCCTGCTTGGAACCTCATAGCTTTTAAACTCAGCAAAGGGCAAAGCAGAGAGATGAAAAAAGCCCCAAACAGCTTCAAGATGCTTTTCCCTCAATGCTGACAATATCTCCCTGGGGTGAGGATTAAAAGTCGAAAGTTCTTTGAGTGTCAAGAAGACGTCTACTCTTCGAGTAGTCGAGAAAGAAAAGAATCTAGTTATCTAGTTTCTAAATCTCATCAATATTCTCTCTGATGTTTATGGCTAAAGAAGTGGTGACAGATGGTTTTGCCAGCATAATCTTTATGAACTAGTTTTATTCCTGAAAACGGCAAAATAGGTTTTGCCAGGTGGATTTATGTTCACGTCAAGTGGAGCAAGTCATTTCTCTACAAATGTATGGGCCATTGTCCACGTTTGGCATTGTGCCTCACTGGACAGTAGAAACAAGGATGGGGAAAGAGGAATGCAACACGCAACACAGGCCATTGAACCATATGGTAGGCCTCTTAACCACGTGGCTATCACGCTAGTTATAAAAGCCCACGCAAAGCGTCGTCAGCCACAGGACACGCGTTAACCGGTGAACACACTGACACCAGCAGGAAGAGAGCGTCGTTGTCCGTCCGTCCCGTCCGGGATGTAAATAGGGAAATAAAGGGAAGAAGTGGGGAAGACACAAAAAAAAGTTCCAGAGGCAGTGTCTGACACTGCCTCTGGAACAGCTGTATTGATGTGATAAATAAAGCGATGCAATGAGATAAAAGGTGAAAGCAACCTTTTAGAGAGTTTCACTGACAAACAACAAACAAAACCTATTTTTAGAGTTGAGGCATGCTCAAAACAAACCTCTCACATGGCTAACTGTGTACAATAACTATTTGTGCAATTTTGCAGTTGCACAGGGGATCAAAAGAACAATGTTATTCCACCCATAGAGTCAGCGTGGACAGAAAAGACAAAAAATAAACTGACCGAGTGGAGCAAACACACAAAAAGGAACCTGTAGCTGTTTGAAAAGGGCACATTCTCATTAATCTGAGATGCTTTACTCTGTGCTGTCTCCAGCACTTTCATCTCCACACATACAGTTAGCGGAGTCGGTCTTTGGTACAATGGTGCATGGCTACGCCTTACTCTTAGAGAGTGGTTTTACGCATTTGAAAGTGTGTCTTATGAAAGCACCAAGCCCCGCGCCTATTAGGCTAATGCCTGTTTCAGTGATGCTTCCTTTTTAATTAGTCACATAAGAGCTAATCTGATGGATGCAATAAGTAGAAAACATTTAGTGATGCGCACAGGGGCATTACCGGCACCAAAAGAGAGCTCCGTTTTGGAGACACTGTGGTCCAAGCAAACTATGTATCCACAAGGTAATAAAGGCCAAAGCCAAGTAGACCCTTTGATGTTTTAACAAGTTAAAAAAGAATCCTCCCAATCCTCTTCCCTAATTAACTATTAACAAGTTAAAGGTTCTCCATATATATTGCCTCCACACGGCTCTCAAAATGGCGGCCACAGAGCACATGGTTAGCAGCTATGTTAGCTGCTAAAGAAGACGTACAATGAGCACAAGGGCCGAGGTCCTGCAGACACACACACAGGTAGATAGAGGCAGGTTGTGCAAACCTTTCCTTGGACCAAATGAAAGTATTTAAAGATACATTTTTTTCTTTTTTGCCCTACATTTAATACAGTTAATGCATAGATCTTTATCCGTGTGGCATGTTAGCGCCTCATCAGGGTGGTAAATCTCGTTAGAGAACTCAGCATGCAATCGTAGAACTTAGTTACATTTATTTCTCTCCTTCTGCTGCTTTTGTTACTGCAGAAACAGACTTTATCAGAGAACCGCCTCAGCCCCCCCTTTTCCAACTCGACCTGATAAAGCACCCGGCCAGCTAAAGATAACACACTGCCTCACAAATTCGCTCTTGCCTATTGCAGCTGTAATCTATTTAGTTACTTGATGCTTGGGAAAAATGGAAGTTGATCTATGTTCTGGATACGAAGAGCATATCCAGCTGTGCCTTGTTAACGAAGGCACCGGCGAGCTTCACAGGGCTTACTGCTCACCTGTGATGGTAGAAGTACACTACATTGAGACACAGTGCATACTGATTTACAAAGACCACCTTTGGCGACAGTTAACAAAAGCAAGGGATGGCAAAACGGCGATGAAATGAACGTTGACGCTCTGTTATTGTCAAAATAATTTGAATTATTCACACTGACGTGCACAGACTACAACATTTCAATGTCATCAACCGCCATATTGAGAGATCGACAGACTTAACAAAATAACCACTAAATGTAAAAAATGTTGTGCACACACATTAGGTTCAAAATTGTTCCAAAGAAAAAGTACACAATGACACATGCATGACAAAGCATTCACAACATTAGTGTCTACCTGATAATGGGTTTTTGAACAAAGATGATGTGTATTTTTTGTATTTTTAAAATTAGATTTTGGTTGTCTTTGAGAAATATGCACCATGTTTGTTGCCCGAAATTTGACAATACATCGAACAATCCAGAATGGATGCATTGAAAACTCTCGCTCAAAGAGGAGACTGATGCCTTTGTGCAGAATTGAATTAAATTTGATTGGGAGAAGATAACACGTTTGGTTAATGTACCGGTCCAACAAGCGCCATCGCTGTATTCTCAATGATGTGAGGGCGGAGAGCCAAGCAGAATCAGTGGTGATCAAAAAGGTACCGTTCAGCTTTAATGGAGGCATATCTGCCAGGTGGTTTACTAGGATCTGCAGATGACGCGGGCAGAGCCGCATAGTTCGGAGGTTATTGTCTCACATTCACTTGCTTGCTTTTGAATGAAATTTGATCCACGTGAACCTGCTTTGCAATAAGCACAAACACGTTATTTTGACCACATTAACAACACATTTTTTGAGTAAAATAGAAAAAGGTATTTATTTTACAATAGTGTGAAGCTTGATTCACAAAACCATCAAAGAAGCGGCATTGGAAACACTTGGATAAACCGTCTGTCAATCAAACTCTTGGTTGTGCCAGTCGGGACCAGAGTAAAAATTTTCTATTGAGAAAATCCTTCAGTGTCGCTCTCATTTCAATGAAAGAAAATACTCTCCAGTTGTGAGGGAACGGATGCTGTTGCAACATCTTCAGGAGCTGCCATTGTTGCCTAGAACAGTGTGTGTCGTCTCGCACACACTTGGTTTCATTTACAACACCGCCGGATGACCCAAGCAATGTCAAGCGTTTCCCCAACTTTTCTGTCAGGGAGGCTCCCCGCAGTGTTCCACCCCGACACGTGGGCACATATGTCCCTGTATGCGCTCGCACCATCGGACAGAGAGCACGCAACCCCCCCCCTGCAAGGTTGTAGACCTGGGGGAAACACAGCATATTATTTGCTTTTCAAAGAATAAGTCTATAGCTCAGATATGATCATCAAACCTGAGCAGATTTAATTAGAAATACCGTTTGCAGACGCTGAGCCACACGCAGGGAGAGCTGAGATACCGAAACTCTGTTGGTAGAGATTACAGCGTCTCTATGGGAAACAACATAAAAGTTGCTTGTCATAAAAGTACTTCAGTGAATTTGTCTCAAAAGGAAGATGTTTTCCTTAAGCACAACGTTGAAGCTTACTGACTATTTAAAAAAAGAGGTATGAATATCAAATCTTGACAACTAATTTAATGTAAGTCACTAAAACTAAAAGAAGTTTCATTTCAAGGCACCAAAATAAAGCCTGGCATAAATATCATGATACCTGTGTGAAAAAATGGGATTTATTTAATACTTTCTACCCTCTGATTTGAACGTCTTTCAGGCTCGTTCCTCATGAAGAGTTAATTTAAATAAATAAGTTTATAAATATTCATGAAAAAATTAATAAATATTGTCTGAATTCACGTGGCAATTTTTTTCCCCTGAATCGATATAAAAGAATCAGAAGCGGCCGTGCATGCGTGACGCCCGCTTTGGAATTCTCCGGTGGGCAGCAAGTTTGACACATGTGGTCTGAAGCGGTGTTCATATCTATCAATGAACAGTTAGAGGTGGATCATTCTTTTTGATTTTTCAGTACGCAGCCCCCCCAAAAACGTTTTTGTTCAAAGTACACTAATATGCGGCTTTTCAATTGGAGTTTGTCTTATTCTGGGTTAGTGTAGCTCAGCATTTTACAGAATCACCAATGAATTTCACGTAAAATGTCTCAAGCAGTTTCTAAACAGAAGACATAATGACCAAGTAAAGGCAAATAGTTTGCTAAATACATGAACATAGAATGTTTGGTAAAAGGATTTATTGTGGATGAATGGATCTGTATTTAATCCATGTTGCATTATCTTGTTCTTTCTTATTCTCTTTAAATGAATGAAACAAATAACAGCTAATAACTTTGATGCGTACAGTCTCCTAAACAAACAGGGTCTCTGTGGAACGGCTAATTATTTCATCTGAGAAACAGGTTTTGAACACCTGCACGCTTTCTAAAGTCAACTTCAAAATGGTTGTAGTTGTCTTCCTAGATGTGACAAAGCTCATTAGTCACTGAACAAAAAACAAGTCTTGAAAAGGGGACTTCAATCATGAAGTTTTTGTTAAGTTCTGATCACAGACTCCACGTCATTGCTTCTTCCAATAATTAGAAAAACAGGCAGCAGCAACACGTGTGCACTAATTGGCATGTTACTGAATTGGTATTCAGAATCTGTGTTGGAACACCCGAAAGGGTGTAAAGGGTGTAAAATGTAAAACCTGAAACCAAGTCCCGCCCATCAATCATTGGGAAGCATCAGTGCTTGTCAACTACCCGGCCGTGTTTCATAGACTCGGTGAATGGCAGCAGGGGGCGGGCCTTAGTGATGGGCCAATTGGTTTCTCAACATGTATACGTCCTTTGATAAAAATCAGCAGAGTAATAATACTGCTGACAGAAATTGGGAAAGTAACGTGTCTACAATCAATCCCCTTTGTCACCGTGGACACACGCGTCGGCCACAGCTGTCCAGCTGTCTCCCCTCCACTTCCCTGTCTCTCTGTTTGCTACAAAGGGACAGAAAAGGTATGAGGACCAAGAGTTCTATTTCAAACAACAAAAAGCAAGCAGGCTCGTCTTCCATTATGTCTTTTTTCTCCGATGACTAAGTACTAAGACACACACACACAGAGATAAACCAAAGATTTGATGACTGGTCCACATTCAGATTGACCTGCTGCCTTTAATGGTGACCCTTCCACCATTTGACCATTGAAACAGAACCATAAGACATGTACATCATAACACTGCGCACTTACACCCAAATGTAATCTTTAATTCAGATGTGTATGGTACCACTCAAGTGCCCTTGAGCAAGACACTTCAGACTAGTGGTCCTCAGCAGCTTCCAGGTTTGTGCGAGTGAAATGTAATATTTCTGAGGAATGTTTTTTTTTTATTGTATGTTCTATCGTAACACACTTGAGTTGATAATTGTGTTATGCAGGCGTGGATCACAGGCCTCCGTACTACAATCATCTAATTCTTGAATGGTACAGTGGTGCCTGAGAATTGGCACCATAAAGATCTTATTTAGTGTTGTACTTCTGAAGTGCACGCCGACTTTTAGTCCGCAGTAAAGTTCATTCACACAGATTGTTCATGGGAAGTGGACGCCACCCAGCTTAAAGTTATCTTTCTGGTGAGCTCAATGTTAAAGATAAAAACACGGACAACAGCGTATCAGTGCAGTCCCAGCAAAGCACAGTCTGTTTATCATCGGTTTCCCTCTAAATGGAAATGACTTTACTAATCGAACATCCCGCTGTATTGAAGAAGACTTCAAATCTACAGATTTAGACCTAAACTAATGTTTACAAAGTTTACTGTGGGAATAAACCACAATAGAAGAAGAGTCATTTTCTCATAGACTTCTATACAATCAGACTAATGTGGTTGATGATGACCCATTTCCGTCTTTGCAAGAAGAGGAGAAATTCTCCCCAAAAACCATCTAACTGAAGGATATCTACAGAATGAGGAGATGCTCTTTGAAGCCCTTTTGATCTGGAGTCAGAGTGAGAAATTAACAATGCCCGATCAGCTGCTTACATGGCACTAAAGAGTGAGGGGGGCCGGCTCTTGCACGGGGGCCACACCCGGCCCGGCGCCATGCAACTCGCTGGTATACGAGCACATCGTCACCGGGAGCCGCTTTCATCCTGAGATTCCTTGAAAAGGAGACGTTGGCCGGCGTTATGTAAGCGCATTAAATAGTGCAGCACTCCCGGCCCTCAGCCCCCCCCACCCCCCACCCCCCTCACAGAGGATGATGATGCTGTGTGTGGCGGTGCGCTTATTAAGCACTCAATTAAAAGCTGATTCCAATGAGAGGCAGCGCGCGACAATGTTTGAATTAGGAACCGTCGCGCCGGCTCAGACGGTCTGCAGAGGACCCCAAAGGACAGTGGCAGTAAAAAAAACAGGAAGAGGAATTATTTCCAATGTGATTGGATTACAAATAGGGCGTTTACAGAACCAACGGGAGAGGATAGATGGAGCAGGAAACGGGAGCTGTCTCCATGATCCGTCTCGCCTCTCTTCCTCCTTCAATCTGAATATTCAAAACGAACGGCGAGCAGGGGACCCGGGTAAACGGCGCCATGGCGCCCTGCTGCATTTTACTCAAGTGTGCTTATTCCTGACGAGTTGCGTCAGGCCCCGCGATGCACAGCGGCGTGCTCACGAGGGCTGTTTTCTTTTTTGTGGGGAATCGTACTGAATTCTCCTTTGACTGAAGGAAAGATGTAGAGGAAGAGCTTGCACGCAGGTAAAAGATTTGTCTCGATTTAAATGAGGAAAACTGCGAGGAATCAGCCTTTTGAGACAATTGTTCCAATATTTAGTGGCGGTTATAAAGAGACACAGAATCATTATAAGCAAACCGGATCCTCGAATGCAGCCTAATAATGACGATTGTTTCTTCTTACGAGTTTGACAAAGAAATAAATCAGCACTTTGCTGGAGCTCGTCACACAGCTGCATTATTCAAACCAAGCGATGCACGGCACACACAGCGAGTGATATCTGGAGTCTGCAGCTTCCGTCCTCGTGCGCTGTGCTGTCGCAGAAAATCTCACTACGCTGTTTACTTTGAAAATCCAGCGGAGGGACTGAAAAAGGAAAAAAAGAAAAGCAGCCGTGCTCAGCAATTGACACCAGGCAT
The DNA here is from genome assembly GCF_964276395.1 of Gasterosteus aculeatus. Lineage (NCBI taxonomy): Eukaryota > Metazoa > Chordata > Actinopteri > Perciformes > Gasterosteidae > Gasterosteus > Gasterosteus aculeatus. The sequence goes on from NC_135705.1 coordinate 20,422,599, forward strand.
TTGTTTTTTTGTGTTTGCTGCATGATGCAGTGTTTATCCCCGGGAAGTGATTTCTAACCAGATCAGCAAGGCGCTGGATTAATACGCTCACTTCAGATGCTACGTTGTCTGCTACAGTGGAGGCAGCGATGACGGGTCCTCGACAGCAAGGGAATGACGAGGAAATGAACTGATGTTTAATTCTTATCATATGAAAAAAGCTGCAAATTAAGGTTTCAACTGTTATTCCTATCAGATTGATCTGCAGATTATTTCCTCTGTAGTTCCCAGAAAATAATAAAATAATTAATTAACAGGTAGCGTAATTGATGAGTTGAAAAATTACTCAAACTATGATTTGATCATCAAAATAGCTGCATATGAAGTTATTGATGACAATTGAATTAGGAACTACTTACATCTCCTCGTCTCCTTGCAGCCTCAGAAATGTGACGCTGTCTCCTTCCCAACAACTAATCGTAAACTTTAACAATATTCACAGTCCTTTATCTTCAAGCGTAAACAAAACTACTAGGTTTTGTAAAACCTTGAGGTTTGAAAAAAAGAAGCAACAGACATTTGGTTTCACTCAGGGGACAGCCGTCCTCTGTCCCCCGAGTGAAAGTCCTCCTCACACCGGTTTCTAAAAGTTCTCATTAGAAATGCATCTTCAATGAGTCAACAACAAATGGAATTCCCAATCCCGTCACAATGGAATTCTCATGGCGGCTCTGTTGTCATTTTTAGGCGACCGGGCTGCTAAAATGTTGCTATAAAACAGTATTTTATTAAGCATTAAGGACCAACAACAATAATCCAACAATCTCTACTGTGTGTCAGAGGCATCCACAGGATCGTTAAGACGAAGCGACAAGTCGCACATCGCCGCCGCCGCCCACAGTTCAAACTCCCTGATCAATGAAGGGCAACGACGTCATGTGACAAAACAAGTCCATCCGAAGGAAACAGCACAGACACATTGTTCCTCGAGCTGCAGCTTTCCTGGAGAGACATGAAATAAAAATGCTCTCGACGACACATTTTCTTCTGATACCTCCAGGCGGAAGTAACGCGCAATCAAATTTTAATGCCGCGCGTCGTCTAAAAGCAGACCTGCCGAAGGGCGTGTCGGGCCTCCACGGAGCCGTGTTCCTACGGGACGCAGCCATCGGGGGCCCGTCAACACGGGGAGCTTCATCACGCAGCTCTGCCATCTCTCTTATGTTAAGATCTCAGGAGAGTCTCGGGCTTTTGGGGGCGAAAGATCAGTTTGTATATTTCACAAAATCAAGACCTCCAGATGAAAGGTTTCATCGCTTCCCTCACACACACACACTGAGGTCACTGGAGCTGCTCCCCAGACTTTGCAGTGACAAAAGCACATTTGGACATCAGATTAGCGGCTCTGACAGGTGTTTCCATCGCTCCCCGACTGCGCCAAGCGGTTTGAGAAGCAGCAATTGTTTTTAAAAGATGAAATGAAATCTAAATTAGGCTTTTTTGGCAGAGGCAGCCCTGTGAATTTGCTGTCACGTGGAAGCAGGTTCCAGAGGCCACCTGGTGGGTATCTGAGTGACACGAACACGAGCAGAGCAGGATTCAAACCACCAACCAGACCAACATTTATTCCCGCTTGATGAATCCTTGAAGTCCACGGATCAAGTTCGGTTAACTGGTGGTGAAATATTACATTTAAAATATTAAAAGATGGACGCGTGAGAGAAGCGCGCGCGCGCACGAACACACACACACACAGTAGGTGGTCGCCGTAATCAAGTAAATCCGCAGGGATTATGGAGGGTGAATGCACGAGGATTACCAAACATCTGCACGGATCGGACACACACACACACACACAGACACACACACACACACACACACACACGCACGCGCGCGCGCGTAGATGACTCCGCTTCCACCATCATAGTCCCACAACAAAGTACACAGCCGAATGAGACGAGCCGAGGCAGGAATTCGGATGGCGGAGGTTTAAAGTTTAAAGGACGCACGGCGGAATCTGCTCGAGCTCATCGGGACGGAACTTGAGGCGTTGAAGTTGCGCTCTGTGAAAATGGAAATATATGAAATATCAAAATAGCCAGAATGAAGTGTCGTACCTGTCCTCGTGGCTGCGACGTCTCCGAGGAATTCACCCGCCCGAGATTAATCCGTGTTTTTACCTCTAAGCAAGATTCTGCTGCACGGACATCTCTGTCGACGCTCCCGGCCAAAAGCCCCCCAAAGCCCCCCCAGCGCCTCCCCTCCCTCCCCCCGCGAGAACAAACCACAAATTATTGTTATCAAATATCCGCGTGACTGATGCGCTGCCTCTTGATTTTCTTCTTCCTCTTCTTCCTCTTTTGTGTCGGCTCTTACGTTCGAGGGCTGGGCCGCTCCGCTACTGGAACTCCCCCATCCCTGCCTCTCCTCCCGTCTCTGTCTCTCTGTCTCCCCCCTCCCTCCCTCCCTCTCTCTCTGTGTGTCAGAAGCACAAGTAGCCTAGCTGACGGCGCAGCGTCTCGCAGGTTGCATATTGGAAAGTGACCCCCCCCCGCGATGCGTCGAGTGGGTCTATGCCTCTAACTCCCTTCCACCTCGAGCCGTGCCGAGCCGTGCCGTGCCGTGCCGGAGCGGGACGCACGAGCGGGAGAGTCCTCCTCCTCCTCCCGGGTTCCACGGTGATGTCGTTTACCTGGACAAACTCAAACACTCTGTAGCTCATTTTTAATGGCTGAAAATCCCCAGGTTATGCTTTCTAGGTTTTTCTACATTTTTCTACAAACCAAAATCCTTATACAGGCAGACATTTAGCTGGTGAAATGTTCACCGTTTTTTTTTGTCATCATTATCATTAATATGAACTAATATGAAGATAAAATAGTTCATTTTATGGTGTGTTTACAGGCATGGTAACCCCAAGCAATACCAAAGACTAACCTGAAGCTACTGGTGATAACGCGTTTGCGATTACGTCATTCTGCCGCTGCTACGATCTCTGGCGAACCGCCGGCGGCCCGCCGACTCATTGCTGTCTGGGAAGAAGTAAGTCTACTTCTGAATATGCTCTGAAAAATCCCCCCTGATTCAGCGTCGATGAGGACGAAAGACTAATTAGAAATAAAACAATGGTGCATGTTTCGGGTTAGAAATGACTGATTGTGGCTAAGCTAGGCCCGAGGCTACATTAGCAGCTAACACACCTCCTAATACTGGCCGGCAGTTGGGATGCATCGTGGAAGGTTTTCACTTGGAACAAATTAACAACTGGCCAAAACTTTCTCCAATTAAAGATTGTTGTTTTTGGTAAGAAGGATGAGCGATTGAAAGTCGGCGCTGAGCTTCAGTTTCTGATGTCAAAAAACACAAACCAAGCTAGAAATCTGGGTGTAATTATGGATTTGGACCTTTCTGGAACATCCATATGGAGACGGTTACAAAATCAGCCTTAAATCCTCTAATCCTGGATATATTCTTATGTCTCAACAACATTTGGAAAAATCGTCCATGCATTTATGTTGAGTAGACTCGACTACGGTAGCGGTGCGTTTAGACGTCTCTGTAAAAGACATCAGAAAGCTGCAGCTCGAGTCCTCACCAGCGGATCACATCACCATTTGTTCAGGGCTTTACACAGACTTCCAGCAAAGAATTGACCAAAATCCCGCCGTTGGTTTAGAAAGCACCGAATGGTTGTGATCTGCTGATACCTTATGAACCGTCCTGAGCCCTCAGGTTGTCTGGGACCCGTCTACTTTCTGTTCCCAGAGATAAAACTAAACATGGAGAAGCAGCGTTCAGTTTTTCTGCTCCACATATCTGGAACAAAGTCCCTCAGTTCCTTTTTTAAATACAGACTAAAGACGTTTTTTGCTGCTGCCTTTAATTGACCATTTATGCATTTTGGGTCTCTTAAACTACACTTCAAATTTTGTTCTAGTTTTTTTAACATTGTCTTTTGTCTTTCAAACAATGTCAACTGTTTGTTTTTTTTGATGGTTTTACGGGAATGTTGTTGAAATGTGCTATACAAATAAAATGACCTTGGAAGAGGAATACAAATAACAGAAAAAACTATCCTCTGGTACTGCTGCATTCATTTTCATGTGATTTTAAATCAGTGTTACTTGAGCTCGGTTCTTCAATTTTCTTACTTTTGTCAGATTTGCTTCTAATTATGTTTCTGAACTGATGACCCAAAGACATTCAGAACATTAAACGTGTTTCTGTCCCCGTTCTGGGGTCAACGTGGCTTTTTCTTCAATATTAAATTTGAATTATTAATATTGCAGAAAGGACTGTAGCCCCCCCGCCCCTCTTGTGACCCTCTGAGAAAAGAGGTGTAGAAGCAGCATTGCAATTAATGTGAAGTAAAGACATTTGAAGGAAAAGCTAGTTACATGGTGAAAATACTGAAAGTACACGACCCATTTTAAAGCGTGATTGGATGCAGACAGGACCATATTAACCCTGGGTAACCGATTTGTTTAACGGTTCATTTCAACGGTTCATACGAGCTTTTAGACGAAAATGTCAGCTTCTTGAACAGAACAAAGGCTTTTGGAAAATAGCATCTGTCTGAACAGCCTAGATTGGTGAATGAGCAACAGAATCCAGCATTGTCTCCCTTTGGTTTGTGTTTTATATCCTTTTCCCTGTGGTTCATTCATTCCATTTTTCAGGTCATATTCAACAAAAGAACGAGGTATTTTTGCAATAATAGATGTATGAAATGAGCCAGATCTGTAGCCTGATGTGCATTCGTAGAGAAGCTACGTATTAGGCAGTTTACATAAAATATGCCGGCAATGCGACTGTGCTTGAATTTCACAATGTGTATTTTTCTTTTAATACCACATACTTGGAGAAATATGACAACTGCATTTAATTTCATTAGAAACAGTAAAATAAATACTATAATTGAGGTCATGGTGAGACCAAGAACTACAGTGAAGTCACCATGAGCTCTCTCGTAAAACAAGTCCCTAAAGTGATTCTACTTAGGCCAATACCAGCCAGTGCTCCCACTACGGCTTTTCCCACCGATCAAAGCTCTCCCTCCCGCATCATTCATCGCCTTCTCTGACCAGTCAATAAACAAAAAAGAGGGCTATCTTCAATCAAGGCGGATTGCTTGAAAGGATCAATATTTGCCACTGCTATTGACGGGGGAGGTCAAACGGGTCCGTGACCTTTTAGAATCTCATGAAATTCAATAAACCGATTCTCCCAACACTGGTGAATCCGCTGGTTTCAGCCGGCGCTGCACACGGGGAGCGATGGAGGAGCTGAAACATAATCACACAGGCCTGTCAGAGCAAAAAGAGTGCAGTGAGCTGGTGTGTCAAAAGCTCTCAGAAGATACCCAGCAGCTCTGACAGGGCACACTTTGAATTATCCACACGTTAGTTACTTCTCAAGCTCTATCCAAGAGAGAAGGTTCTTCCACTATTGAGATACCAGATATTTGCTTCCACAGGTGCTTCAAAATGCAATATAGACAGTTTCTTCTCTCATGTTTGCTCACTTGCAGGTTGATACAGTTTTTGGTCAAACTTCATTGATCTGCAAATCTTTTAACTGGAGACTATTCAAACTTTAACCAGACCCTCAGGAAAAACACAACTGAACAGTTGAAACAAAGTAATTTGAGCTAAAAATAATAAAAGGGCAGCATGTGGCACCAATTAGATGCTCCGTCCAGCTTAAAGTTGCAGATCACATTGCACGGTCAACACACACACACACACACACACACACAAAGCAATAAAACCAACTAAACGTCATTCTCTGTGATTATAACGGAGGTGTGACTCTTCAGAGCTCAGGCAGCCATAATTAATTTGCCAAGTAAAGTATTCATATTGATTTCCCCTCCCTCATTAGCCAAATATGTATAAATATATTAATGACTCTGGGTTTCAGGCACCGCGCCACATGTTGCTCTGAGTTTAGGCTTCCAAAGACCTCCCAGAAATGGGTGTGCAGCAGAGGTTCTGGAATGTAAAGAGAAATTGTTAAAAACGTTGGTGCGGCTCCGCTACACCGGACTGTAATGACAAACGAGTTAGTAGCCGAACAGAACACCGTAAGCGCAAAAGAAAAAAACCCAACAAGCCTCATGGGTCAGAGGCGAAGCAACCATTCCACACATTCGTGGTCGCTACGTCACTCGGGTGGCTCCGATTGGAGTCAACCAGGGTTGCTCTTGAATGAAATGAAATGTGTCCGTTAGTGAGTAGGGATCGCCAATTAGCAAAACGTTTTCTGTTGCTCCCGCGCTATCCGTGGTGACCGGATTCTTTTTTCCCCCCAATGGCAGGCGGTGGACCTATTGGGTACCCTGCTGTGCATAGTCGAGATATAGTGTGGTCCGAGGTTTTTACAAGTGCTTTCACATTTTGGATTTTGTAAAGATTGATCAAATAAATGTAAATTAGTGAGCATTAGGGGGACCGGGAGAAATGTTTTTTTTTACATATGAACAGTGGTCTTCTGGGTCACAGTCTGGCGCTTTCCCCCCCAACCGTCCACCCTGATGTACTCCCTGCCACCCGCCCACCATGACTCCAACGGACCATTAATAGACTGCGGCGGGGACAATGACGCCACGGAGACATTGACGTAGTCGTGGAGAGCCGGGGTTTAAAACAGGACCTCGACATTGAAGGGAGAGACGCTCTACCTGATAGCAGAGGTGCTAATTGGATTTTTGTTTTTTTATGTATAAATTTAAAAAAGCTGACCACCCTAACCTCATATTTGAATCCTTGGAGAGACGCCACTACAGGTTACGATGAGATTAACGAAAGTTACATTTGTTTAATCAATCTGGTATAATTTTGCGTCAACCGTTCCATGTCGAGGTTCCTTTCAATGATATTCATGTCTTTACTCCCAGTACCTGAATTACACGCTCAAGTCTGCAATTAGTTCAACCTTTGATCCACCATTTTGCCATTAACCCGATATAAGCCTTACTCATAGTGAGAGGGATTTAAGTAGATCCGCTCCTTTAAAAAAAGATCAATTCATGTAATGGTAATTAGTCATATGGAGGATATTCCTAGTTGACCTGTTAAAGAGCAGAAAAGGAGACAGATGATCTAAGGCGGGCGATATTAACGGGGGAAATGTCGCTGCACGTTGAGTGCATGATGAATGGATTTAACCTGCTGATGCAGTGTTTGGTCGGCCAGCTTAAGGAGCACCTTTCAAACGCGTGCCGTTAGCATCACAGGCTGGAATCCGACTCTGGATGTTTCCGTAGCCCACCCTTTCCTCTGTGAGTGGCATTTGCAGCAGGGGACTGCATGTGTAGAGGTTGACGCAGCTGCATTTTCATTTGAAAGGAGCTCCAGAGAAAAATAATATATGGAATTTCTCATCACTGTCCCCTCGGATACACTTGGTAATTTTCCCAACAAAACCATTGCGTCTGAAAGCCAGCCGCAAATGAGAGAAGCTCATACTGGCCCTCCCTGTGACACGCACAAACACACACACACACACACACACACACACACACACACACACACACACACACACACACACACACACACACACACACACACACACACACACACAAACCGCCACCTCAGAACCACAGAGCTGCATTTGATATAGACCAGAGCTGTCATCCTGGGAAGCCCCCCGGCTCTCATTACTCAGCCCGTATTCATCCGTCCGCGCTCAGGAAGTCTGCGTTTATCAGGCCTTTTTATCGACGGCCAATCGGGGTCATTACCAGGGATGGACCGTATTTCCTGTGCAGTCATAATTAAGTCATAGCGCTGCAGTCATTCGTCAGTGAGGTTATAGTTGGACTGAAAGCTGTGGGCGCCCTTGCGGACAGCCTTTTCTAAATGGGCTTTTGCTGAACTTCATGTTTTTTTTTAAATGATTTTTTCTGCCATGGGATGTTATGTTAAAGGCGCAGTCTTCAGACGCACACAGTACCATTATTTGTGCAACCTCCGGTGTACGCGATTAACTAAAAACTCCTTGAACACGTATTAAATTCATTCCTGTCAAAGGGTACACCATGTGTCTGACCCCCCCACACGCCCCGGGGGTCTGGATCAGAGTGCCAGCAGGTGGGAGAGTCAGAGCAGTGTTGCTTGTGTAAAAGTGAGAGTTCAGCATCTCAAAGCTAATTTTCAGCACAACTGTCAATCCTGCGTTTTGACTATTAAAACATGCACCATGTGCAACAGCCCCCGGGGGGGCGGGAGGAGGGTCCTTGTTCAACATCTACGGTAGAAATGAGATAGTTGTCACCACGCAGAATGGGTCAGTGCTTTTAGTGCTCTTACTGGATTTCAAAGAAAAAAACAAAACAGAACTTGGGTTATAAGTGACAAAGTCATCAGAGACCCTCTTTGTTTTGTGGCACAGGCAGCGTGTAAGTGTTGCGCCAAGACACTAAATGGAAAAGAGTTAAATCTCTATTCATCCCTTGATGGGGGAGAATAACTTTGTTTTATGGGCTGCGCCACAAAGAACAAAATTAGTTCCTGAAAAAATCATTAGCAACTTGTTTTTTTATAGGATGAAATGCCCTCTTGTGAGCAGTGCTGTGCATTTCTTTCTCTTTGCCAGACACTCAAACACAGGAGAAGGCGCTCAGTGGAAAGAAACTGATAGTCAGAAGAGCAAAGTAGTCCGGTGCTAAAGTGAAAGTGTTTACTGGAAACAAATGGTTGGACACAGATGTGCGTTTTTTAACACAAGCGCGCTACCATTAGTAATTGAAAACCAAAATGGTAGCGGGGCCATGACATTACTCCTCACCAGCTCCTCTCCACAGCCAGTGTGTGCTGATTATTGGTTTTCCAGAAAGACGTACAACGTTTTCTGTGCTCGTCCACATACATTTCTTTATTATAGCTGCTAAATCATAAGCTGTGTAATAAGAAACCACAAAATATATTGTAGTTATTATATACAGTAGACTAATTACAAACCGAATAAGATATCCTAACACATAATGAGACACCACTTAACAAGCAAAGTCTCATTTAGAAACACATTGAATCCAAAGTATGCTGCAGAATATTTTTTACGCTTACTACTCAATTATGCCTTATTCTTAGACCCCACATATATCGCACCAACATGGCTCTATCATGAGTTAATTATACAACATGATTGATAACTAAACAAAACACAAGATAATGTGAATATATTATATATATCAATATGAATGTCAATGTGTTTCACTACAGGCATCTAACAGAGTGCAGTTTCTTGCAGTGTCTGTTCTCGATAATTAAAAGAAGTATGTACTGTAAACCCGTCTCTGTAACTACCTCACATGTCTGCAGAAGCCTTGCTGTTCCCAGGACGTTCGTCTTCTCTATGAACCAATTCTGCATTCGGGATCCTTGTGAAACAATCCAGTCCAACACAATGACACTTCACTGCTTCGCATCCACCAGACTCAAGAGTTTCACACCACTGCAGCTCCTCTTTCACAGACTCCCTGTTAAATCAAAAACACAAAGTCCTTCTCCTCTCCTATAAAGCTCTTACTGGTGAGGCGCCGTCTTATCTCAAGGAGCTAAATGGTACCATATCACCCTCCCAGACAGCTGTGCTCCATAGATGCCGGGTTACTTGTGGTTCCTAGAGTCTAAAAAAAGTCAGATTGGAGCCACGGCCTTCAGTTATCAAGCTCCTCCTTTGTGGAAGCAGCTACCAATTTCACTTTCAGGGGGCACAGAGTCACCTTGTTTAAGACCTTCCTCTTTGATAAGGCTTACAGTTAGGGCTGGCTCAGATTTGCCTGGAGCAGCCCTAACATAAGATGCTTAAGGCGAAGACTGCTGGGAGACTTCCTGGGACACACTGAGCTCTCGATCTTCCTATACGAATTCACATCTCATTAATGCACATCTATTCCCCTGGAGTCTTTGTGCTTTCTCACCTCCCAGGTTTCCAAGAATCGTGACTATATCCCTAATTGTCATTGGTCACATTACTATCAAAGCACACTGACTTTGTACTCTTCCTTCTAACAGTTAATTGGATTGCAGTTAGATCTGGATGGTGGATGTTTCTGCAGAAGTCCTTCCTTACATCCACGGCTGCTCTCTGGTTACTGGTTATACTTACGTCACTATTACTGACAGTTATTGTTTTTGTTATCCACTTCAGCTTTTTTTATCACTTAGTCATTTTTCCATCACCATATCAGTGCTACCATTAGGCTGGCTCGTTGTGTGGAGAGGGGAGTTTGTCTATACTGTTCATTTATTAGGTTCATATTTGGGTGCTTAAATGGCCCACTTTTCCTTTTTGGTTCATGTCCTCTTTGGAGCATTTGGCATTTAGAGAGCCACATGCTGGATGTCCCACAGGAGTTGGTAGAGACCCAAAACAGAGTTAAAAGAGTGAACAGCTACTGAATGTGTAAAAAAGCTCATATCTGTAAAGGTGATTACAGGGTAGCGGGTGTGGTTACCAGGGGGGGCTGTTGCAGAGACAAAGTACACACAAATTGCTGGTTTGTAATCAACTTTATTTTTATCATCTAGCAGCAGTAACGTTGTTTTTGTTCACGGCGTCGGGACTCCCCGCCTGACTTATCCTCCCCCCCGCCGGCGCTCCACTACTGCTCATATAGACAGGAAGACACACAATTTAGGCAATCGAATGCAGCTGAGGACAATTACACCTCCACCTGGCACCGTTCCTGAGTCCCTCCCCCACTCCGTCCCCTCTGCAGCCCAGCCGAGCCAAACCCGCCACCACTGTGACCTGTCAGTGCTCAGCTTGTTTCTGCCACACCCAAAGGGCCCAAGTTCTAATAGTAGTCTATGAAACTAGACAAAACAATGTAGATGTCAGGTTTTCTCTTCTAGATCTGTGTAGTCAAAATAGGAACAAATGAAACGGATGGAGACATCACACCTTCACGTCTGAATGCTGGAGAACAAGCAGAAAATGTTGCTGTAACGTTCACAGCGTAAACTGAACATGTGCTGTGAGCAAACCCCCCCACCAAAAAACAACTGATACATCTCTCAGACTGGGTGTCTTTTCCACAATCCCCACCCGCATACTCAAAAGAAGGACCTCATCTCACATGAGGAAAACACACGGATGGAACAGCTGCTCTGGTCATCACGCGTTTCTCCAAATGAAAGAGCATTTTGTCTTTGAAAATGAGCCCCCCTCTAGTCTAGTCACATTTGAGTGGATATGACCACTTGCTAATTGCATGTGCTCTCGTTGTTCATTAAATGTTAATGATCAGTGGCGGAGTGAGCCGGGACATTATAGACAACAATTAGACAGGCACTCATAGAGGGGCTGCACGGGTTAAAGTGCGTCAGATTAATTACATGCAGATTAAAAAAAAGATGGAAGTCACGAGAGGAAGTACACCGGCAAATAATGTGTTGTAGAATTCCCTGCCGAGCTATCTGCAGGCAAAACAGAAACATCAGCTCAAGATTAAAGCCTCTGCACTGCAAAAATGAACCATCTAGATGCAAGTAAAAATTACTTAATTTGAGAAGGTAAAGACTTAAAACAAGGTAATTTATCTGCCAGTGCAGTAAGAGTATTACACTTAGTAAGATTTCTTGAAATAAGAAAAATGTTCTAGGCATCAGAAAGGTGAAACATGTCTTGAAATGAGTGGTAAAAACTAATTTCAAGCACTGTATTAAGTCAAATAAACTCAAAATAAGATGTCCATTCTTCTTTCAGTTTTTTTCCTTTCTTAATTTTAGTGAAAGGTTCTTAAAAGCAGAACCACTATACAAGACAATTTCACTTAATTCAAGACTGTTCATTATTAGCTTATGCGGCTTAAAATGAGACAAAGCATTAATACGATAAAGCAAACAGATCATTGTCAACAACAATTTATTTCGATTTTGTTTTGTGCCCTTTAACACACTTGTTGCTTTTCAAAATATTACATATTCTCAATTACGGAAGCATTGCAACAGAAAACATGTGATATAACTTTGAGGTAATTATGGTTATGTGTCATCGTCACGGAATCTGATTACCTGACACTCAGATACAGAAAAAAGTATTAACAGTTTCAAATTTTCTGTTCATTCCACCTCCTGTAATGTTTATAAACCTAGTTAACCGTCATTGGCCTCTATTAACTTTTTAGATCCAACATTTGCAGTACAAAATATGCTTTGATGATTAAAGGAACAAAGAACAAGGCAATCAGAGAATACTTGAACAAAAAGGAAGAAAGAATTTTTTCTTGACAAACTCAATGCACACTACTATCCCCCACCCTCATACACTCGATGTAGAGTACCGCGACAGTGAAACTGGTGCACAGTGAACACCACTACTTCCCAATAAAATCCTTCCATTCTGTCATGGCTTTTTTGTATGAGGTCGTCATGTCTTGCTCATGAATAGAATCCTGTAATATTTCTGTCTGAATGACTGAGAGGAGGGTTGCCACACACTTTGGATAGGTGAGATGCAGAGTGTAGTAGTAAGCCATCAGATAAAGCAAACCTTCACAAAGGTCTTCTTTGGCAAATGTGGTGATGGGAGTGGTTCCAAATGTGACAAGACAGCGGGACCCATCAAAGAGCAAAACAAGTGCAGAGTGTGGTCTCTTCTGAAGGTAGATGGTGGGATCTTCTGTTGGCTAATAAAAAGAAGAAAGAAACAAATCTGAGAAATTTCTTTAAGGGTACAACAAAAAAAACACAAGACACCACTGTGGTGGTATATGAAAACAAACTGTCCTGTGTTTTAAACACAGGACCAAAAGAAATTAAATGATAATCAAATCAAATAATGGCACGGGAAAGACTAGCACTCCTAGTGGTGGCTCAAAAAGCCCTTTTTGTGGACACGCCCCTTGATTGTTCAACAATTTTTGGGAACAAACTCACCTGAAGGACATGAAGCAATGCCTCACTGGCATTTCCCAACTTCTTCGGTGGGGCAGTTGGTGAAGGAAAGAGGGCGGGAAGTGCCTTGAATAGAGCTATGGCATATTCCACTAGAAGAGAACAAAAACAAATGTTCTCAGAATTCAGAGAATTATCTTTTATCCTTATCGCAACCATGAAAAAAGCCACACAGTATATTAGAGACGCAGCAGAATGACCTACCTGCATCCAGGTTCATGGGCGGCTTCATCACTTTCTTTGAAACACCGTAAAATTGCACCTTGGCACAGAAGTCTTCCCATCTCTTCTTTACTTCATCTATGTATGTGATGTTGTCCTTATCCAGGATTCGTTGCAGCTCACTCATCACCTGTAATGCAATAAGTGTTAACACCTGCAATAATGATTGTTTTTTTTGATGAGCTGAAATAACAAATGAATTACGCTTACGTGATGAAGATCCTTAAAACACGGGTAGGCGTCGAGGATCTTTGTTGGCCTGTCCTCTTCTTTCATGGCATCACTGTCGATGAAGGCTCTTCTTGCATCAAACTCGAGGTCAAGGATTTGGTGGACCGCATCTTTGTTGGGTTTTGTTTTCTTGAACATCTCCTGCAGAGTTTTATAATGTCTGGCCTGTATGATCAGACTGTCTTTTTCAGCTAAAATGGAGAACAAAAATCAGTAATGGGTATCCAACATCTCCATCTGAATGATAATATAGGTTCAGTGTTACAATTAACAAAATTAGAGATGCTGAATGACCTATATACTAATGCAATTTTGAAGGAAAATAGTTAAGTAATTATTTATTACAATACATTTCTCCAATAAAGAAAAGGAACAATGTGTGTGCTGTTAATTATAGTTCTTAGAAAGGAAATCAACATCAGCAGGTCAGACTTGCATCATAAGAAATTGCAAAATATAGTGATAAAACCACCTTACTGTAAATCTCCACCAGACACAAAGCAATATTGTGCATGTTATACATCAACATATGCCCTTCCTGCTTTTTAGAGCCAAATGGATGCAATCAAATGAAAAATCATCAGTAACAGCAAATATATCAAAACAGAATCAGAATTAAACTAAAATGATCAGTGTCTGTATTCTGATAGCCATTTCTTAGTCTTCATGCCCAATAGTACTGTCAAAAGTACACAAATCCAACTTACGTGACCTGTTGCCATCATCAGAACTGCTCCCAGATGTTTGATGCAAAATAATTGTTGATGCACCACTTGAGTCTGCATCATTTTCTTCTCTGTCACTCGATGAGAAGTCAATGAGACTCCTTTTCTTTGGCTGGCCCCTCTCTGGAGTGGGCCCCTGCCTCTTTTGTGGGGACTTCACATTCTGCAGCCTCTTGTGAAGATTGTTGTAAATGCTCATCTGTGGTAAAAAAAAAGGTTTGGTTATTATTAGATGCCTTCTTTTTATGTTAGAGATAAACCACGGCAGACAAAATAAATAAACAAACATATTTACCACAAATTTAAATCACTTACATGCTTCATAGTTTTGTCTTTATCCTGTAGCATTGGGTAATATTCCCCAAGTCTTTTAGCCATTGATGTGACTTCATGCTTGGAAGGGTACCGGACATCCTTTCCTTGTTCACTGGCTCTCAAGATGGAAATCATGCTGGTGACGGTGTTCCTCACCAGTCTGCATCTCAGCTCTTTGGACATGACACACTCCCCTTCTCTGCCAGTGTGGGCCATCTCAGAGTAGTGCTTGCGAGCTTGTTCCAACTCACTGTCTGTATAGACCACATACTCTGGAGGGCTGGGAAGCTGCAGCGTCTTCTTTGGACTTTTCATCACCAAAGGAGAAGATGACTGGGGGCAGATTGGAGGCACTCCTCTAGGTGAAGACACTGTTCCTCCTTCACTAGGGCCAGATTTGACATTCCCATCCTACAAGATAAAAAACACAACGTACAGAAGTTAAACAACAGACTTAGAGTTAGAAACCACATGATAGATATTTTAGAGTAAAGTAGGTACCCACTACCTCTGGGTTGATAAGGGCCCAAACTCGTTTCCTCCTGAGAAAGTGTTCCGGGCCAGGAAAAAGGTCTCGCAAATCATCACGGTTGAGGGTGTGGAGCAAGGTCTCGTCAATATTGGCAGCTATAAAACAGTACAATCATTAAAAGCTTTTGTAAATTTTCTGGCATTTTAAAAATTATAGATAAACTGGTATTTAACATGACAGGTGAAAGTATACGTTCTAAATCCTCTGGTATATCTTGTCCATACCTAGACTGAATACAATTTAAATATTTGGTGTCTTGAAATTGTTAAAAGGTTTACAATAATTTTATTTTGAGATCAGTGTATTAGCTATTGGACAACACACATTATTAAGCAGCTTTTAACACTATACCTAGCATACCATTTAAAATTGATGTTGTGACATCATCCAGTTTATCCATGATTGTCCCCTCTACGAACTCCTTTATCTTGTGGGAAGAAAATCACAACTTAACACAATAAATCAGCCAATAATGAAAAAAAAACAGCTTTTTTTAAAAACAAAACAACATGTTCAGATAAGATTTTGCAGGTAAGGACCTAATTTTAAACGTGCTATCAACATAGAAATTATTTCTGCATGTATCTACATAACCTTTTTAATTCACTGCATGTGTTTAGCACCACAACGACGCAAACCCTTATGATTAAGTGCATTCACGTCTGCAAGAAAGTAACTTTATAACATTAATACCATTTAAAAAAATATTAGCTTACTTCAATGGTGTCTGCCACATGTTCAAAAAATGTCTATTGAACAACTGAAAAAAATGAGTCTGCCAGGTGAATTGTAACGTTAGATAGGCTATTAACCAATATGTTGTTCACAGTTCGTTGTTAACGGAGCGAGGGACAGAATGCTCTTTTTGTATTTTTACTCAGGATAGCGCCTGTGTTTCACGTGGCACAAAGAAAGTCAGACTGAAGAAAAAAATATATATTTGGTTAGAACTTAATAAGTTTAGGAGAGCTAGTGCTAGCCAAGCAAATACAAATGAACTTAGCTGGCAATGACTTGCATTAAATTAGCATTAGCAATATTTCTTCCTGCACTGTATAGAACGAAAACCAACAAGTCAACTTATGCTAACAAATCAGCTTGCTTAAGTATTGCTGCACCAGGGTGCAGCTTTCGTAGTAACTCAAATTCAATATACTTTTAATGAAAAAGCATACCTTGTCTCATGGCAGGTTGTAGGAGAAGTTTCCTAGTAGTGGCAGGATTTAATCCAAAGTGGCGGTTTCTTCCAATGGAACAGACGTTAGACGTGACCACAGGAGTAGAGGCGACTATGTGCGTCGTATACATCAGTTTAAATGGAAATATGACAAAATGACAATCAAACAAATCAAACATATGTTCTGACAAACTTATGTCATTCAAATCCGCCTTTTCATCGCGGAATTGCGTAAGTGTATATGTAAATTACACGGTGTCTTAGAATGACCCCCCCTAACTTCTCTTTTGGTATCGACCAACCAAATGCGCAAGGCTGCTCGTGCCCGTCTAAGCCAACATGAATCAACAATTTCCTCGTTTGCTGTCTGCAGTTGTGGATTAAACATCACGCTCTTTGTGCTACGTGTAGTTTGCAAGTATAGTTATTTTTTGCCCTTGCTGTCTTAGCAATTCTTGATTTTGTCGTTAGTGTAGTTTTTTATGAAACTGAAACATTAACTATCAGCTTTCATTAGCTAGCTAGCTAGCTAGCAACTTTTAACATAATGGCTTGCTGGAGGTGTGTTATTTGCTTCGTTTTTGTTGCCTTAACATTAAAGTCTCTCTTGAGCCATATCAACACAGCACATAGTCGAAACCCCGATTTCCGTGTTATATGCGGAATTGATGGATGTACCGAAGAATACAGAGTATACAACTCCTTCTACTACCATATCAGACGCACACATGCTCTGTATCTTGCAACTGGGCACCCACCCACCAGAGGGATGACAGCAGCTACATCTGAGCCATCTAGGGTTGGAGGAGAACATTTTGATCTACCAATTTTTTCTGACTGTGCCACTCAAACAAGAGGGATGCAAAGGACCAGCAGTGAAGTCAACACAAGTGTCACCCCAAATGAAATGCCTCAGCCTCAGCTTGATGATTCCCAGATTCAACATACTGATCATCAGGTAAGATTCCACTTTTGACTGTCTTGCATAATATTATAATGAAACCATATTCATTACATTTTGTTAATATTTTAGTACCCAGTTGGCCCCCTTTTGAACAGCATCAGACTGTTAACACAAACCCGTCACTTTTGTTTGTTTAAGAAAAATGAAATACTGATGTATAGAAGGACAAACAGAAATATTTAAGACTTCAGCAAGTTTGAACTATTTTATATATCAACATGTCTTTACAGGAATGTGCTGGTACAACACATGAGGCTCTTACCAGACGTGCAGCAGCGTTTGTCATTAATGTCCGGGAACAATGCCACCTGTCCCAGGTATTACCCTACCGTGCCTCAGTGCTAAATTGTATGTTGACACTCTTTGTGACACTCACACAAGATTAATTACAACTTTAATAATATTACATTTGAAAAGTAAATTTAAATGCAAAGAAATGTCAAAAATGAAGTAAATCTGCTCAATAACTGCACCCGTTCTACATTTCCTGTCAATTCTACATCAATGGGTCAGTTTATAATCAATTCCATTAATTGTCATAGCAATAATGGACAATTTTTGAGAAAGGAATACACAAAAAGGAAGACTTCTTTCCATTTCTTCTTTCAATTTATGGTTCTGCTAGTGGACAGCAAAGGGTCAATCAAAAGAAGTCAGGGGCGATTATTAATAATTGATTATTTTGTGCCATGCACTGTTCATATTCAATAAAGTTGAACGACGCTGAAACAAATTGTTTTTTTTCTTAAGGTTTACATTTAACTTCTTTTTGTTTAGTGTCGTCTTCACTAAAGTCAAAATGCGTACAAACAGACACAGCATTTTTATTTTAATAATCGATATGGGCAAGATTACGTCAGTTAGAGGATCTGAATTTCAGTTTCAATATATTTTTGATTAATTGCCCAGTCCTTTTTTTATTCTAAAAATCTACGTAGTCAAACTTGAGATCTGGGGCTATATTTGTATGAAATCTTGTGGATTTGCTAGTAGGGTTATGCTAGTTCTTGATGATGGACAAACACGTGTCTCGTACTATAATTTATTTTTATTTTCTTTTTTTTATCTTTCAGAGGAGCGTCAACAGTATTATCTTTGGAGTCCAGCAGTATCAAGCTGCTCTTCTGAGTACCTTAAGGGACACAATGAAGACAATCCTCGAAAGACCTTCTGAGAGTATGGAGCAGCGCCAAGAGGAGGCACTGGCAACATTGGATAATTTTCAGGATCCTTTCTCAATAATGGCCTCTTCATACATGCAAGACAGAACCATTCAGAAGCTTTTCAACCCAGTAAAACCAGTGGAGGTACTGATTTCACAAAGGGTTTGTAGAGTTAAGAAAGGACCATCAAGAGTTCTTGCAATCAAAAACAAATGTTTTTACTATGTACCCCTAATTAAGAGTCTTGAACAGTTGTTGTCAAACCGCAGAATCTTTGATATGATCAACACCAAACCACAGAGCTGTCACAAAGATGGGTTTTTGTATGATATTATTGATGGGAGCCTTTTCAAATCACACCCACTGTTTTCTATAAGACCTTCTGCTTTACAGGTGATTTTGTATACTGATGAAATAGAGATATGCAATCCCCTCGGGTCGCATGCTTCGGTGAATAAATTACTAATGGTTTATTATACCTTAGGAAACATAGACCCCAAATTTCGGTCAAAGCTTGCTGCAATCAGACTCCTTGCTATAGCAAAAGCTAGTTATGTTGATGAGTGCGGTGTTGATGTTGTTTTGCAAAAAATTCATGAAGACTTACAGTTGTTGTATAATGGTGTCAAAGTCCAAACACCGAATGGTGAAATGGATGTATTTGGTGCTGTTGTTTCACTATGTGGAGACACGCTTGCACAACATGAGCTTGCAGGTTTCAAGGAAGGAGTAGGTTTTGCCTACAGTAAATGTAGGCATTGTGAATGTACATTTGAGGAAATGCAGAGGAGTTTTGATGAAGAACTCTTTACTAAAAGGACAGTGGAAAAACACATAAGACAGTGCATTGAAATTGAAAGGGCTACCACTGACTTCTTAAAATCAGCCCTCAAAACCACATATGGAATAAACCGAAGAAGCAAGTTGGTTGATTTTCCAGCCTTTGACCTCATTCAGCAAACTCCACAGGATATAATGCACATCATTCTTGAGGGTGTTGCACCCATGGAAATAAAGTGTGTGCTAAAATATCTTGTTCTCTCTGGACAAATGGAGTTGGATATGTTCAATTCAGCCATCCAAAGTTTTCCCTTTTCAGGAGTAGATGTACGTGACAAACCTTGTCCTATCAGTGTCAGTACCCTGGCATCTAATGATAACAAACTTAAACAGTCTTCTGGGCAAATGCTAATATTGTTAAAGATCTTACCGTTTCTGTTGAACAGTATTGAGAAGAATGAATATGTTCAGTTTGTTTTAGACTTGATTGAGATAGTTCAGATAATATTTGCACCTGTTTTATCGGTGCAAAGTGTATTGAGACTGAAACAAATGATTCAACAGCATCTCAAACAGTTTAAACAACTGTTTCCTGAGAATAATGTAATTCCTAAGCAACATTACATGGTGCATATACCTGCTCAAATCCTTTCTCTGGGGCCTTCAATAAGGCATATGTGCATGAGATTTGAGTCGAAGCACTCTTTTTTCAAACAGTGGTCATCTAAATTGAACTTTAAAAATGTCTGTAAGTCACTCGTCAACCATAATCAGCTTTTTGAATGTTGTCAAAATGAGATGGGCACTGAGCACCCAGTTTTTGTTCATGAGAGGGAATTGGGTCCTGTCTCTGAAGTGACAAATATGGATTACATCACAGAAAAGACAAGAGATTTTTTGGGGATTGATGGCATACAACATGCAGTCAGTGTAAAGTGGCTGATTCTCAATGGTAACAAGTACATCCGTGAACAGTCTTTGATCATTACTAATGCAAATGAGACAGTACCTGTTTTTGGACTCATAAAAAACATTTATGTGATAGACAGTTTATTGTATTGCTTTGAATATCACCTTTACGAGACTCTGGGTTGGAATAGAGATCTTTTGGCATTTGAAGTTGCTGTACCTAATCTTGCACAGGCCACAGAGTTCCAGGATGCTGAAAAGCTACTTGATTATACATCATATTATGCAATCACTTTTAAAAACAATTTGTATGTTTTGACAAAATATAACCTTGATGATGTAATTGCACTTAAAACTGAAAATGAATAACCATATTGTACGTTTTGGAAGGTGTGTGGTGACTTGATACTGTTGAAATGATTTGTTACGGCCTGTAAATAAATGTGTTGTTGACACCCCCCCAATATTTGCAATAAATACAATAATGAATTGTTATTTTAGCAGTTCTTACTAGGCAGTCTTGAAACCAGTCTCTAACAGCTATACATCCTCATAAAATGCTCCAATGCGGTTTCTAACAGTAATTCAGCTTGATGTACATAAAAAATAACTAACTTTAAGATATACTAACTAAGTAAGAAAAGAAAGGAAAACTTTTCCTAAAATAATCTAAATTATCTTACACAATCTGCTCTTACCTGGTATATTATTCTCAAAATAAGATCAATAAGACTTTTTGGCTGAATATAAGATTATATGTCTTGGTTAGAGCAGGAGTTTTTGCAGTGTGAACGCCGAGTCGGAGAAGAAAACAGCAGCAAGCACCCTGGATACATCTGTGAATACAGATATATCTCCCCCCCCCCCCCCCCCCCACCCCTACAAGATTGGGGAAAAAAGATCACAAGCAGAGGCAGAGTATAAGGAGGTATGGGGAGACGTGCAGTGTTTTAAGGCGCGCCACCTCATCGCCCACGAGTGCCGCACTGATCTTCATTCCCCCGCTCTCACTGTCGCGTGTCTCATCTCATCTCACCATTCCAGGTGCAGTCTTCTGAGTAGTTCCTTTGGTGTCAGCTGCGCCCGCTGAGCCGCTAGAGGACGTGCTAACAAGGAGACGCAGAGGGGACTCTCGTGACGACGGGGACCTGGTTAGACTTTCCATCAGGTCACACGCTCGCGTGTTCACCTGTGATTTCTGAGTGGATTTATCTTTATTTGTGCTGAAAATGAATTTATTTATATGGTCTCCCCGAACATGTATCACAGCGGGATATTTGTATTCAATAGATGAGTTCCATAAACATTTCACGATGCCCACAGGGACATGCCTGGGAGGCCACCGCGTAACTCAGCAGCATATCGTAAGATCGCTATCGCCACGGTGAAAACAAGAAATACCACACACTGTATTTCTCAGGAAAATGGCAAAACGCACTTTCGTGTATAAAGTTGTGGAAATGGCCGCTCTCTCTCTCTCCCTGAGCTGCGAGTCTGGTAAATATTATTTATGTGAATTTATTATGTAGTTTGCAGTGCATTAGTATGCAAGATGGAACCAATGAAGAAAAGTTAACGGGGACACGGCACAGCATGTTTTCTAGAATACTTAACCACAACCAATCATTCTCAAAGTGAGCCATCTTTCATCCATCTTTTTTTTCATGAGCACATCCTGGCCTTAAAACCAGCCCTCTTATGTTGTACAAGATGCAGCACTCAATGAGCCGATGGAAGCAAAAGGAAAATAATCCGCCCGGTGATTACATTTTGTCCAAAGTACATTTTCAACATTATTTAGAGGTAGACAGACAGTTTTGTTATTTGGAATTCTTTTAGCGCATCAACAACAAACAACATGCATCATCTCAGTGTGAAGCAGCCTGCAGGCATTACAGCACCCACAGATTATTTTGTAACTGTAGAATGCACCGTGTCTTGGACTCTTTCATGTGCACTCTTCCTCATTCCTCGCTCTACCGTTCGCTTTTATCAACTTCTGGGGAATTGGAAACCTTTAAAAGTTCTGTAGAAAACCACCACTGCGGCCTGCCTCCAATAAATCACCAACAATTCAGTTAAGTAAAGCTAATTAGAGCAGAGATCCAACGACAGCGTCCCGTGAGCGGGTTATACAGCATTGTGTTGTCTGCAGCAACAATAGTTCTTTGTCTTTGTTGTGTTCGGTGTGACAATGAAATATCTCTCGACGCCAGTCGCTCACTTGTATCGCCAGCCTCTATTGTGGAGCAGCTATGTGAAAACGGTGGGTGGGCGCGAGTCTTGGATCCTGACAATCCAGCGGATACTTTTGCATGTCTGAGTAGATAAATTTGAAAGCAAGAAACTATTTTGTCAAGTATCATTAACAAGACATATCATGAAAAACTCAGTTTTTCAGCACTTGGGCAAAAACATTTGGGTGTGTTTTTTATTTGTAGGCTGCCCTGACCAACCGGTTAATTAACAAAGTCATTTTGCTCTTTGCTCCCCTCCTATAGCCATTATCGCACACGCTTTACTTAAAAAAGGTACACACTCAATGTTCGGGGACGCGGTTGTTCTGTTGCTAAACTGCCAGAGGAGACAACATCCGTGTGAGAGGTAACAGGCCGAGCAAACAGAGGAAATAATCAAGAGCTTGCTAATAAAAAGGTGTTGAAAGGTGTTGTTCACACCAAAAGCGAAGCAAAATTTTCGCAGCGCTTCACTCGCGCGTCTAGTGGTAGTTACTTTCTCTTCATTCGCACCTGAAAGGGGGCGTGGCCTGTCTCCGTAGAGACAGCCATTGTAACACCAGACTGGGGTGTTAGGTCACTGTTGGTTTTCTGTCATTCACTCAGACTCCTCCCTTCCTGTGTGCCGCCGCCCTCTGTGATTGCAAGCCCCGCCCTTATTGATTCCACCTGTGTCTCCCCTTTGTATTTAGTCTCTACCGACTGCTTGTCCTGTGAGTTACCTGAGCGTCCCCCTCCGTCGAGCCGTTTCTGTCCGCCTGTGAATCTTTGCCCGCTTTATTGGATTATTCCGCCCGCTCTGTCTGACTACCCGTGTTCCACGTAGACATTTGAACAGCAGTTGGGAGTGGTCAATGTTGTTTATCTTGATTAAATGAATGTGGATTTGAACCCACGCAATGTGTGTATGTATGAATAGTGCAACAATTCCCCGTATCCTTTCAACGAACCAATACACCAGCTCTTCACAGCTGCATTGTTAACTAAACGTTTCAGCAACATAGAGAAGTTGAAAAGGTCAATAGCATTTACCAGATTGAATGCAAACTAAAGATAACCATCGGGCAAAAGGAAAATGCGAAGAGGAACTTCCTCCATTTGATTGGCCGACTGCATCCCAAAGCTTTGCTTACCTCACACCTTCCATTGCTCCCTGAGTGGTAGAGATAAGAGGCGAAAAGCCTGCTTTGAACCTCAGTACAAAACAGCCCTAATGGTCTTAGATCATGTTCCCTCTCTGACACGCCATTAAGTGCTAAATGTTAGGAATTGCATTACTGCAGCTTCTAAGATTAACAGTGATAAGGAAAAGCTGTTATTCCTACATCCTCTGTGCTCCCCAGCAGAAGGCCACAGCTTTCTGCTGATGAATAATTCAGGCTGCCAAATCATCCACCGCAAAAAGATAAAGGCCCTCAGACCACTCCTCAAGTGTATTGATTTTTTTTCCCTGTATTGGATTGAAGAGTGTCGAATGGATAATGGAGGCAAAAACTGTATAAAATAAAAAAAACATTATTAAGCACTTTCAATTAACAGTACAGAGAACTTTGCAACGCTGGATTGAACGTCCGGTGTCAAATATCTGCTTTGATGTTGATTATTGCAAATCCAAACTAGCTTTACTGGACCATATGCACATATTTCACTTCAACCCGATTAAAAATATTGTTTTTATGTGTCTTGCCACGGCTCATGATGTGTCATGTTGAGAACTTTTAGAATTTACATTCCCCTACATGGTCATTTTTTAGAACATTTGTTTTTCCGGATTCAAAATTTCTTCTTTGATTTTATTTACTCTAAACTGGAAAAAAAAACATTTGCATCTTCAAGTCAACAAAAGTTTGCCTTTTTTGCCGTTTTCATTTTTGGATCCTTTAAGAGGTTTTTCAAAAACATCCAATATATCAGAAATGATTCATCACAGAAATATTTTACTGGATGCATGTTTTGACCATCTTCCATGAGAGAGACCATGTGGCGATGCTCTCACTATGAATGAGAACTTACTAAATATTCTTGGATAAGTCCAGAATAGTTCTTTTTATCTGTGTGGACAAGTCCCACAAAACAAACCCAATATTCAAATACGCCCGTTGGGTTTCTGCTTAGCATCTTTAACAGCAGCGTTGATCTTTATCAAATTCTATCTTTTGATTAGCTGTGCCAAAGGAGATTCTCAATCTACAATTTTAGCAATTGTTTAGAAACGCATTTGTCATCAATATTCAATCTAAAAATTAATACACTATTTGGTTACAAAGAATACATGAAGTTCTTTGTTAGCCTAAAAACATTTGGCTTGAATCTTCTGTCACCAACGGATGCAAAACCAGTGTGTGATGTTTCACCAGTGCCCTTTCTTCTTTAAAATATGAATCCTACAAGATCCTGCTACAGGGCTAATGATGAACCCCCCCCCCCCACACACACACTCCTACGCCAGTACACCTGATCCTCCATTCGCTTATTTTAATATCAATAAATATGTCTTCTATGTGACAGCAGATGTCTGGCCCCTCGTGACCCTGTTCACCCCACTGCAGGTCCGGCCTGTGCAAAGCGCTTCACGAAGAAAGCCGTAATGAGAAACGTGTATCTGTGGCTCTAATGGGAATGTTGGAGGGGAGGAAAAAAAAGTTTCACATTAAGAACTTTATCCTTTCAACTTCATGGAGAGTTTGCTGGAGTCTGTAAAGCGAGGAGATGAGTGGTACATCACAAGGAGGAGAGGAACCCAATGCCGGCTTCGTTGAGAGAGAGAGAGAGAACGTTTCATTGATTAACTGGTGCAGTTCTCTTGGATATGGACGCTAACTAATATGAAGGAAGAGACTATGAGCGCACATTTGTAATGCAGACTTTAAGTGGTGTGAAAATCAGAAACCTAGCCAATTATTTAGTTTATGGAACTCATAAAACAGCCTTTAGGAGATGCTTCACTGTGAAGGATAAGAGGAAACAAAATTAATCTCAGAACTAAAACACACTTCAGAATGATGTGTTGACTGCAAATACATTGGAAAATATTTAAATTCTCACACCCAGGAGGTGAAATTGGCTAACTGAATATTGTAATGGGAGATTCCAATTTATCACATAATTTAAACACGCTAGAGGCATTGCTCCTCGGACAGTAATCCGTCTTTTGGTCCAGAAATGAAACGCCTCCTAAGCTATTTGATGAAATGCTATTAAGCTTGATTCAGCCATTCTTGGTCCCCCGGGGGAATGAAATCCTCATGATTCCTCTTCCAGATCCATCAGCAGGGGGAGTTCTACAACTACTCAGTGAAACATCTGCAAGAATATTTTGAATTAAAAATGGACATTAGGAAAACGGGCCCCAATGTCCAACCCAAGAGGAATTTAATTTCTTTTGTCCGAATTGAATTTACAATTTTTAAACAGTTTCCAAATCGACAACCACGCCTCCTCAGGCCGAAGAAGAGCTGCCTGTTTGATAACTTGGAGCTGTCTGTCACTAGGACGGACAGCCATGACCTAATGAAGGAGACGCAGGCAGTTACCCTCCATTATGCAAGTTCCATGAGATCAACAATGACTCCCTGTTTCACACGCTGACCGTGATCTCCTGGCTGTATTGGCCATTATTTTACGTAGGTATGGCTACTCATGCTGGATGAGACCGGCCTAACGTAAATTAGAAGTATAAATATCAATAGAAATACTAAAGTACAAGCTAGCCCACTTAGTTACATCCCCTAACTTGGATGTGCTGGAACTGCAAAGCTGCGTCTATTCCAGAGACCCAAACGCTTTTGATCACTTGATCCCCATTTAAAACATATCTCATGAAATGTCTGCTGAGGGTGATGAGTTGCTCATCACGGTCCATTAAGCACATACCAGTGAAAGTTTCATTGAGACAATTTTAGAGTACAAATTGTCCATATGTATCGCCCGAAGTTGGCTGGGATGGACTCCAGCCCCCCCGTGACCCTGTGTGCAGGATAAGCGGTTTGACAATGGATGGATGGATGGATGGAAATTGTCCATATGCCCGGACCGACTTGTCAAGCATAATTGTGGACATTACCATTGTCGAAGAAATGGAAATGGAGTTGATTTGTGCCCTCGCCACGTCCTATTTGAAGGGTCTAGTATGGAAATGCTTGTACAGTCAGAGAAAGGACGAAGATGTGACCTTTTTTGTCCAAGTTGACCATTTAAATGGTCTAAGTTTCAAAAGCAGAAAGTGACGTTGATGAGGAGACATACAGGGTTTATATACTGTCCTCACAGGCATTCATAGGTTCGTATCTCCTGTGTGTGTGTGTGTGTGTGTGTGTAGACTATTGACTCCCCAGCAGAGAGCCGGTTAAAAGTGAGACTTGATGACCTCATGTTGACAACGTACACAAGTAGGAAATAACCAATCAGAAATACAGGCGGCAGCCAACGTGATGCTTTCTTTGCTAATTAACAGATTCATGAGAAACGATAAAGAACAAAATGGCCATGTTTAGTTTCAAGTGACCATAAATGCTGAAAGAATGAAGTGAAAAGGACATAATGTGTATTAAGACAGATACTGCACTGGGGTAAACCGAGGTTGGCGTTGGGCAGTCCTCCGGTAGGGATGGACAGAGTGTGGACATGTGCTCATACTTGCAGGCTGGCAATATGAAACTATTTAATCAAACAGCAGGGAGCTGAAGGATAAATATGACCTCATCATCTTACCACACCATTGATTGCAAATGTCATTTGCTTTGCTGCAGATAAGTATGAAGCAAAATCTTTAAACCGGCGAATAAAACTAGTGACAAGTTTGTTTTATCATCTCTGTTTTGACATAAAAGGCCATCGAAGACCTACTGGCTAATCTGTTGGTTTACTAGTGAGGACATTTCTCAAGAGATACTCAGTCGACAGAAACGATGAGCTAATTATTAAGCAAGAAGCTAAATGTAAGTCAATGTCACTGGTGGCTAAAACTACGACCAAGTACTTAAGCATTCAACGGCTAGTAAGTTTGACAAACATCCGTAACACATACTGTTTGGGAATTGAGTCCAAATTCCACTCAATATAAAACAATAAACCAAGGGGTTTTTATTTTACAATTATCTTGTAAAGAATCTATTAAAGCATTTCATCTTAAGTGTTGTTAAGAGTTCATGTTGGGTAAAGAAGAAGTTAGTTTTCTGTCTTTATAGACAATCTATATGTCACAGTTCAAAGCTTTTTAAAAAGCAAACGCCATATTTGAATGTTCCTCCCAGATGAGCTGCATGCCCCAAGAACGCCGCCAGCATCCAGAGAAACAAGTCTTTTGAAAGGTTATTTTTGAGAGTTGGAAGACAAAAAGATTCCAAATCAGATCCAAACTTTTAGATGATGTTTTCCAAGACCACCCTTCTTCACCCAGTCATGTCACAGTCTGTCCATCCGTGACACATTTACAACGACTTCGACTTATTTTTCATTAAATTATGCAAAGAAATCCAATGAATACAACATATCAAATGCTTAAAAAGAATCGGCAGCCAACTAAAATATTTAGGAGACTTTTAAAAACAAAAGAATAACATCTCAACATTAACAGAGTGGTGAAATCGCATTTAAAGCAGTTTGTGTGCAATATAATCCATCAATCTATCCATGCGGTATATCTGTTTATCCCAGCTGGCTCTTGACGTTAGGATGCTTAGGTCACCACTACAAAGTCATGTGACATAGGGACCGGTCTCCACCCTGCTTATCTACAAGACGCCCTACAACCATTAAAATAGACTGAAAACATATTAAGCCTGGACCATTCACAAATAGTCCATTAAATCTACCACTCTAGCTATTCAGCTGTGAAGAAACCAGTATCTCAAATGTGTTTAAACGGCGGCTCAAGGGAAGGACGGGGATGAAACAGGAAATTAGGTGGGGTTGCGGTTTACACAGTGCCGCTGTTTACGTGCGCTCTCAGCCAATCCCAGAGCTCGATGTATTGATGAGGTATGGGCAAAATGGCGGCATTACGGCAAAAATATATACAGTTAATACTTCATATAATGAAAAGAAAAGGCTCAAAGTTATGAACCTGAAATATCGTGTGTGTGTGTGTGTGTGTGTGTATATTATATTATATATATATATATATATATATATATATATATATATTACACACACACCATCTACTAAATTAAACGTATAACTTCTCTAACTAAAAGAGGAAGCTGTCCGTATCGAATTTCCAACCTATGACAACTTTGTGTTTAAATGTATCTTTTCTCTGGTTTCAGGATAAAATACATTTTTCATATTGCTTTGATTTGAATTTTAAACCTCTCCAGAGTGGTTCTATCCTGCAATTTATTGATCTATTTTGACACTGTGTATGAAATACAACAGTAAGCATGGGAATTGCACACCTGGCAATTATGTGTATGTAAATTCTTCTTTTCAACCAATCGGTGTAATTTCAATGTGCCAAATAAATAATGGCCAAGAATACAAAAATAATAGAAATAGAATAGCTACAGTTGTGCAGAAAAAAATCAATATTACGCTCTGAATAAGCATCATTAAGACCAACTGTTGCTAGCAATGCCTGGTAATTATACACCACACTGTTGCTCCACTGGTGTCAGCAATTAACAGTGTCTGGTTGTCTGGAGAGGTGGTTTGTAAAGCTGTAGTGACCTGCATCAGATTTTTTGCACTTTGAGTGTTTTTAACGTTGGAAGTGAAACAGAGTTGTAATTTTATTAACAGGTGGACGTAATTCATTCTTACCAGTTGTTTGCATCTGTTATAATTGCCGTTGTTTTGGGAAATCTGCATCATTGTTAAAAAATTAGTCAAACTTTTATTGGCAGGGACAATAATGCAGACAGGCGGAAAAAATAATGGAAATCACCTAATTTGAATCATTCATAGACAAGTTCAACGTCCTTTTTTCAACTTTTTCATGTCTCCTGCCAGGGTTAACTTCACTTCCTGGTGTGAGTGTGATTGATTCCTTCCGCCTGCACCTTCCCAGTGTATTTAAACCGGGTGTGTCCTTTGTCTCTTTGTAGGTCCTTTGTCTGTCCGATTGTTGGTTTGTGTTTCTTTGGCTTTTGTCAATGCCTCCTGTTGGGTTTTGCTCGCTCCCGGTTGGAGTCATTTTGAGTTACTTTGAACTCAAAAAGGTGCTTTATTTAACAAAATAACAAGTCTGGGTTGAAGTCCCCTCTGTCTCCTGTCCCTGGACTTCCCGTCAACGAAACTTGGCAGCCACATTCTCAGATGTCAGATCATAACCATTCAATAATGAGCCAAGCTGTACAGAAGTTGTACAACTGCTACAAACAATGAGTCAGCGCTGACGAGGTAATTCCAGGTCAGCGACGCATAAGTCCCACTAATGGCTGCTCTGAATGCACCGCTGTTAAGCTTTTCTCGTAGAAAAATGTGTGAAGCTCGAGAAACAAGAACCACATACACATTTCTGTCAAGTTACCAGCAGGCAGGAAATCTCTTTTTACTTACACAGTTCATTCAGGACACAAGCTATCTGCTCATTGTAGATGGGGGGCATGTCTTGGCTCTGCATCACGTGTCTGTGTGTGAGTAACAACAGGCCTCGCCTGGGCTCGGGCGATGTCATTGTGAAATGTTCTGCTTAATATTGACAGTAAAATGCAATGTTTAATATCAATATGGCTGCTCCCAGAACTCCCACAGAATGACCAGACATCTATTATTTGGATGTTGTTCCTCCACTGACTCGGTAGATAATCAGGCAGCAGGCTGGTTTGAGAGCTGCTTGTTCCTGCGGCTGAGGTCAACCGGTCCGGCAGATGCACTTGTAAGCAGCCACATCGCTCTCAACATATTTGACAATTAATCTTTAAAAGTAATTGGACTTTTAATCAAGGACGTAGATGCACAAGCATGCGAGCATGGATGGATGGCTGAACGGGTCTGCTGGGCACCGCCCAAGAGCCCAAAGAGTCAATGGCTGCGCTTAACCTGGAAAAGGAGACTCGTACAGTACACCAACTGGGAGAGGCTCAAAGAGACAAAAGAAGACTGAAACGACTACAACGAGATGCAAAACCGCTATAAAGTGACACAAAAAAAGACCATGAACAGCAAAACGACAATGAAACAACACAAACGAAGGCTAAACAACTGTTCATGTCTCGTATGTAGCAAATCATCACAAACAGATATTTGATGAGAGATTACCGTGTTATTTTTGACATGGACATTTAATGTCTGAAAGCCGATGTCAGCCGAGACAACACCTCGCTTGTCGGTTTTGACTTTAACACTAAATCTGCGTGCACAGGTACGTTCCGCTGCACATCCATCGTTTGGTAGCTGAAGCGTGAATGTGAGCGCCTCGACCCGAGCGGGCTGGATGTGTGAACGCAGCGGGGGGGGGAAGATAGATGCACCAGCGTGAGCTTGCACATGTGTCACTTTGCAGTGTTTGTCGGACTCAAATATTACATTTGAAATGGATCCACATATACTGTGGTTCACCAGGGAATATGATGATCAGGGAGGGATGGAATCACTTTTCACCCCACAAGTGGAAACCTCTCCAGCTACACTGTTAGTTAGGGTCCTTCACAGCCTTGTTTTCAGATATCTACTCAAATGATTTCTGCCACCATTTGGTACAATGGAGGAGAATGAATTATGGATCACATTTATACAAAAAATGCGGCATAAGTAGATATGAATTAATCAGCTGGTTGCTGGCGCCGTCTCTTCCATTTCATGCTGAGTAGCAATCCAACTCACAACTCTGGCAAAGACGTTCGCCAACTACACCATGTTCCTTGTTTTCCCCGGGAAGTTGTATGAATACAATCACAATTTTGAAACATGTAGTGCTGTGATTAATTGTTGCACAAAGACTTGTGTCCATTTCTGAAGCAAGATTGCACAAGATTAATTCATTATTTATTTATAATTGAACATGTTCAAAACTACTACAGTAGCAAACACACCATTTAGAATGATTTCTTATTCCTCATGCATTAATCTCTTATAATGTATCAGAAAAAAGAAGTATAGTAAACAATGATTCTTACAAATAGAATGTCGGTGAGTCATATGATACTTTTACTTCTTAAGTTCTTGTGAAATGTAATATGTGTATAACGCTATAATGTTACAATGCATTATTAACGGTTGCTTGGAGGTGTTACTGAAGTGTTTCTCCAACTCTTCTCTCGTACAATATTCTGCTGCAATAACAGTCTTGTGTTCCTGGCAGAGCTTTCCTTCCGACAGGGAGGCGATACATCATCCTGCCCCGACCTGCCATCCTGCATGGCTGAGAAATGTGCAGCGAGAGACTCGGGCAGACACACAGTGGACTCTCCCCCGCCCCCTCCCTCACCCCTCCGCCTCTTTTTAGCTTGTGAAAGGATGAAATAACTTCCTCCACAAACCGCTCCATCTATATCACACCCAGACTCCGCTCTCCGCCATCCTTTAGCAGACTGACACGGGCTAACGTGTTGGTTTATTTTTAGACGTAATATCAGTGAAGAGACAGGAAGCAGCCACACGGTTTAGTTCTGTTTCCGTGTTTGTAAAAAGAATATTTATGTCCTCATTTCGACCATCAAGCTGTCAAATATTTAACGTCCGTTTCCCAAATCCTGTATATGAGCAGAAAAGCCATTAACGGGTGGATGCTGCGCTGTGACGTGGACTCAACAAGTCGAGCGGCTGGGAGATGGGCCTCAGGTGACAGGGCCACGTTCTTAGCCGCAGGGAGGTGAGGGGGGGGGGGCGACGTGTCGGGGCTCAAAAGACGATTCATAATGATATCTTTAACAATTGACTGCTGCCTGTCAGAGGAGCAGAGCAAATGAGATGCCTCCTTCCTACTGTGGTAAATGAGGTAAATCTGAGGGTTTTTTTAAAAGAAAAATACGACTATAAAGTTATTTTAAAGCTCCACTAAGCAGATACAAACGCGTAGTAGCGGTTTTCTGGAACAACAGTGCCAGTTATTACTTTTTTCAGCTTTGCCCCAGAGAGGTATAATAACCCCGCACTGCCTCCCTTGTGATCACACACACACACACACACACACACACACACGGGGTCACGGCTCCTCCTCTGACATTATTACCACACAGTTTCAAATTGGAAGTGTCTCAGGAGGTAGAGCGATGACATTCAAATATCCTGTCCGGCCCTCTATTCATAATGGCCCCGCATTAAATGTTTTTCCCAACCGGGAGCTCAGGTGAGCGACTCTCCTCTCACCCCCACCCTCCCCTTCCCCCCCATCGGCTCCCCGGAGATCCGGCAGAGAGGATGCTGTTGTGCCGGTGACATTTAGATTTCAGTTTGCAAAAAACAAAGTTCTCAAATGTACGAGCTCCTGGTTAGTAGCAGTCAGTCAGAATTGTACCTTCAGAGCCCTTTTTTCATGTTTAAAAAAAAAAAAAAAAAGCTTTCGCATTATAATTTGAATAGTAATCGGAGCGGCGACAGGTACTCAATAAATATCCACTCCTGTTATTTTCAGGCCGTGTGATGTTACCCTGAGGTGCTGTTATTGACTCTGTTTAACACAAGTGCTTTCTTCCGCCTCTCATGTCGCCTAAAACTACTTCTTCCAACACGGATGAAATTTCCATTTTTTTTCCATTTTTTTTTTCATAAAAGAACATCTGCACGTCGCTGCAGCGCGTCAGTCAAATGGATGACCTGAGGGGGCACATCCACCATTTCTGGGCTTGTCAGTTGCCTCGAAGCAAAAATAATTCTGTAAGTGGATGCACTCAGAGAGACACACTAACGAGAGGAGCCGAGGTAGTTAGAATGCAGGAGTTTTCCTTCCAAGGGACTAATGGAGAGAATCTCCTCCCGGTTGGCACTGCAATAAGTGGGCTGAGGTACTAATTGTTTGACAGGAACAAAGTGAGAAGAAGGGGAGGACGGCTTTGACCTCGAGTGTCCCAGGGAGAGGGGTGGCGTGTAGGTCTTTAGGTCTTTCTATCCGTAGTATTGCTGTTCCTTTTACACAGTTCATTTTTCCACTAATGTGGGACAAAGTGCGCAGTGTACTTGGGGGACAGACCCCTTCACTACCCGAACGTCACCCCAAAAGAGGACACTCATTTGTGATGCTTCCAAGAGCAATCCGACCAATTGCATTTCCATTTTCCATCCATCCATCCATCCATCCATCCATTGTCAAACCGCTTATCCTGCACACAGGGTTGCGGGGGGGCTGGAGTCCATCCCCCCCCAAAAGTAAATTACAGTTGTTCACAAAAATAGTTGTTCGGGATTGTCATTTTCCGCAGACGAGAGATTTTTGGGGATTTCCTGGCTTTTCCTCTAACGCCATCATTAGGTTGACATTTGTGGTTTGAGGGGGGAAAAAATCAAACCTTATCAAGCATCAGCTTGTCGAAATCTAAATTTGGTATTTCTTTACATATTAACATAATGATTAAACAACTAAAAGTAGACCCATCTGCACCAACTTCAACATTAAAATTCTACTATCACTGAAATAGATTATCCGTAATAATGTGAATGCATGAGTGGAGAGGTTTGCACGTGATGATGTGTGGTGCAGAAACACAAAGCAGGACACTATAAATCACGTGCGTGATTTAGGGAGTGAAACTGTGAACGTTGCTTCAGGGGGGGGGGGGCGGCGGCGCTCGGTGATTTGCGGATGTCATGTGCTCAACTTAAAGTGTTTCTCCGCTCTCGCTGTCACACTAAAAGCTGTATTTTCTCCCAAACAGTCCCTGCTTGCACCCCCCCCCCTCCCCCTTACTCCCCCTCCCCTCCTCCCTTCGAGGCGTTTATTGATGATGAAAAGAGGCAGCTCGATCTGTCTCCAAAATAAAGCCTCCAGCGTCGAAAGTTGCCCCAGCAGCAGATTGAGTTTAATGAAAACACAAACGTTTTCATGGAGGGGTGGGGGGGGTCTCGGGTGGTGATAGGAATGAGGTGTTGATTTACGCGGGTAATATGAGACCCTCCTACATATTGTACATCCAAAAGGTCTCTGTTGTCGCCTGTTGTTTACTCAGGATAATATGAAGTGAAGATGGTGCTCTAAACGCTGACGTGGTTGTTTATCCTCCAGAGAGCATTTCTGCTCTGAGAAAACAAAATGAATCCCAGATAAAATCAGCATATCCGCAACAATTGAGCCCTGCAAGTCTTTGACACAACGTCGCGTAATTGCACACCGTGCCGCTCCAAAGGGACAAAAGGACTATTTCACATTTGTGCTGGTGAGGGTTCGGTGTACTTTGCTGCTTATTTGACCAAAACACTACCTCCCTTAAAACATTCCAGTCGTGGTTCAGTAAAGTGCCTGCTGTCAATTTCATTTATAAATCTCCCTGCCTGCTCTTTCATTCAGACGGGCGCTTCATCTGCCCCATGTAGTGCCAGGAGGGATGCCGACGCGTCCTCAAAGGCAAAGGGTAAACACGCTCACAACAGCACTTACCGTAATCCCTGGGCAAAGAAAAGCGTGCCTCAGCAGCATCAGGCTACAGCACTCCGGGACGTGTTAAGGTGAATGAAATTGCCTAACTGCATCCTGTGGCTTTGGGAGTGTAGATCCACTTGAAGGAAAAAGCCACATCGCAGGAATTACCCCATCCCCTCTGCACGCCCGGTGCCCCCACCCCCCTCCGCGACTCCCCGGGATGTTCGTCTGGCAAAATCCAAAGTGATGGTTCCCGGAGTGGAAATGCAAAGAGGAGGCGATAGAACAGATAGATGTCCTGGATAACGGCAGAGGAGTACTCAAACTGTGGTACTTTAATGACATAATGGGGGCAGTTGGATGCGTTTTCTCGTCTTGCAGTTTCACTTTATGCAAGAGGAATAACGGCTCAGAGGTGGCCATCACAGAGGATCTTGTTTAACTCATTTGCATTGTATTATATTTATTACGAGGTCGAAATTATTCTTTCTGGAAGTTACAGAGTGAAGTCCAGAAAGATGCACGTAGGTTATTTATCCCTCTTTGGACACACACTCTTAATTGATAGAAACTCTTTTTGCAAAGAACGCAGGGTTGGCGCTACATGTCAGTTATCACCTTAATTGAGAGCAGTGGGGAAAAAACGGCGTCGGCGCTCTGCTTTGAACATTACAGCTGAAGTTAATAGAAATGCAAATAATTAGCTCGCATTTCTCTTGAAAAGTGACCGGTGGACAGACCAGCCTGGGCCAAATCCATAGTGTGGTTAAAAGCGTCCTGTTGCAGTGTGAAGAAGACGGCATGAGCCTCACTCAGCCCAATTAGGCCACCAGCAAGAGAAAGTCTGAGCGACGATCGGCAAGCAGAAGGAAGTGCAGTCGCTGAGCCACACTGCTAACTTTCCTCCAAGCAGTCGCCATTGATCGCACATGCTGTGTGCCACATGACGCCAAGCACAGGTACGGAAACCGTCCTCGTGGGTTATATGGACTGTTGGACGGATTCGATCTAACCAGTTTGTACAACCTTTTGCATTCACTGAACGCTAAAAATAACACGTATGTGCTCCGAACCCAAGATGTGAAAAAACACTTTCTCACTCTGAGGTGAGAGTGTCAATCTAGCAGAATTAGGTGAATTATCAACCGGATTTCCAGTTAGCAACATTTCCAATGTGTTAACTTTGATTTATGAATATAGTAGTGTTTTCATGCGTTAAAGAGGGCAAACGTGAGACTGAAGGAAGATGCGGAAGAAATGCTGAGATGTGTGAACTCGAAGCCAACGCGGCTGTGAGAGTTGTGGCCGTCAGAGACGATCCACGGCACACCTACAAATAACTGATGCTCACCTGCCATTGTGAGACACAGACACACTTCCATTTGAATTGCCATGACACCGGCTAAAGGAAGGTGAGTCCATGCAGGCCTACAATACCGATAAAGTGGTGTGTGGAAACTGATCCTGCAGATAAAAGCTGCAGAGGAGTCGGTCTCTGTGCGGTTACGATCCAGTAACATGATTCTTTGCATGTCCAGTATGTCGTCAGTTCATCATCTTGAGGGTAGATAGAAAGAATTGTCACAGACTGGGTTCGCTACTGTGCAAACAGCCGGAGCGACACGGACAAAGAACACTTCATTCTTATTTTTTCATGCTTTTTGCAGATCCACTGTATATTTTTCCGGACGGCGGCAATGCATGGTCTCTTTTCCCTCAAATTGAAATGGGCCCGACTTGGATGTATTTGCTTAGCGATGCTTGAGTAGCATTTACTACCCTCACAGATGGCTGCTCTCCTGTAGCCCAGAGGAACGTAGTAGAGTCTGAGCTGCCTTTAATAGCAACCCAGCGAGTTGGCTTCCTTTTGTGTTTAGTATTGCAAATTTCTCATGGAGAGGAGGGTATTTATTCCCCAAACACAGGCAAATATGAGCAAGAGGGAACTCTGAAACCATGAAACCTCAAGGGGGAAAATGAATCGAGGAAAGGCAGCCGCCTGTGGGTTCTATAATTGCGTTGATGAGACATGATCTGTTATTTTTGCAGTTTTGCCTCCCACTTGTGAGCCAGGAAGCTCAGTCATGTAGCGAGAGGGATGATGTGGCTAACCCATGGCCATTTGATCAAATGAAACTTTTCAGTCAGTCGATTTTTCGTTGTCACATTTCTTTAGGTTTGATCCATGCGTTTGGCTCGTTCCGCGGCCTCATCTATCATCATCAAGGCGAGCTACCGGGCTCTCCTGACCACTGAGCACTCGCTCGCCGGAGACGGATGCCTCTGAGGAACATCTGTCAGTCAACGACGCGCCTTGCTGCATTTCCGTCTTCAATCCATCACGACGGGGCTGACGAATCGTACGCGCTGTAAACTAGTTCTGTGCACAAGCAAACTCTGCGCCTCTTTGACACCGTAGTAATATCAATAAAGTAATTACATTACACAAGAGGTGAAGCTCAAAACGCAAAGGACCAAATACAGACAGCAGATGCAAACGTTTTAGTTAAATAAAAAAATGGACTACTTAAGATTTTGAATGATTTTTCCCAGACCAAATGCTGTATCTGCATTGAAAAGATGTGTGAGATGATGGAATAGCTCAAAGAGATGGAATTCCAAACGAGACTTTGTCAAGTTGCCAGAGCAGCAGTCCGTCCTGTCACTCGAGGGTCTTCGTTGAGCGTGTTTGAAGGCTAATCAATGGCAGCCGACATCCAACTACAACGACCTCTGATTTAAGCAGTCAACTTAGCAGAAAACATCCAAACATGCCAGCGCCGCTCACCTAGATGGACCGACTGGGTCCTCGAAACGTCGATGCATCGAACAGCTGCTGACGAAGCGCCGACGGAGAAAGGCTGTTGCAGAGAGTCTGCGAATTAAGTTCCCCGAAGAAAGGGAAGGGACGGACAGGACGGGCAACAGCTTTCGGGTGGCTTCGCGGGCGCCAAAGGTTGTGCACTGTGCGCACACGGAAGACGACAACGTTAATTGGGGTGAAGCCTTTGGGAGAAACCCTCCTTTCTGTGTCATTTTCTTTAGTGGATGATTTGCCTGCAGGATGAGATGGAAAACTGGTACAAATGAGCCATTTTTTGTCTGAGACTTGCTAGAGAAGTGAAGAAAACTGTGATCATTTTATCAAACGCTGTCGGTGTTAATCCGCATTATGTAACAACAATTCCTCCTTTGCCAATAATAATAAGCACTCTTGCCAAGTTGCAAACACCATGTCATTAATCTGTTGTGCGCCACACTCAATTACTCAAATTTCTCCAAGGAACCGGCAACAGATTGTGGCCTTAACTGTGGTTTCACACCATCTATAATTAGAGAAACAATTATTCAATTCCGGCATAATGTTGGCAAACAGGGCTGTGTGACGCGGGCGTATCACCCCGTGTGTGCAGCCGCAGTGTCTCCCTCACCTTCAGAGTTCGCGTGGGGCTAATGAACACGCCTCATAAGAGCTGCATGCTCCCCCAAAGGTTCGGAGGATATTTCCCCTGTTTATGTTTGCCATATGGTCGGTAGGGGCCGGGGAATAAGTGTTGAAGCCTTTTGAAGAGGCTCTCCACACACACACACACACACACACACACACACACACACACACACACACACTCACACACCAATAGCATGTTTCACACTTGCTTGTGTATTAGCTCTGCACAACTTTTTCGACTTGAGGACACGGTTACTGTTCTTCTAAAAACGTGACGTAGCTTTTATCAGAATCACATTGAAATACATATGAATACGATTCAACGTCTAAAAAAATACGTAGGTAGCTGATGTTGAATTCATGAACATTTGGTGTTTTTGTTTCCTTTATTGAAGTCAACTGATCAGAAGTTACAGCAATTTGAAAAAGGAAATGGACAGTGGCTGTAATCAGCCTGATAGAAAGTCCGACCCAGTGGCTCCATTCATACATGCAGACGAACGGAGTAAAGCAACACGCAGTTTGATCTCCGGGCTGCGTGGGATGAAGTGCTGACATGGTGCAGATCTCCTCCCGGCACTCGGGCTGATTGCCTGAGACAAAAGGAGCAATGAAAACGAATGTCTCCACGGGAGACAAATCCAGATCAGCACTAATGGACGGGAGTAAAGACAGCTGCTGAAGTAAGTCCAGGTTTAAGGTAAACTGTCAAATGGGTTTTATCCGTCTTCTCTCGATTTTATTCAGTTTTGTTTGCCTATAAGTTACTTTTTTGTATTCTTTAACAAAGGATCTGGAGATATGGCTAACAGGCTCAGTAGTTTCTGTAACATCTATCCATCCTAATGATGTTGAAAAAATCGGTTGTCTCCGTAATTGCATCTTTGAAGACGACTGCTTCGCAGAGAGGGCAAATTGCATTCCTCGGTTTGGTAATTAAAAGTGTGCAGTGGAAGCTGGGATGGGATGATTAAGGCGGTACGGGCGTTCGACTGACAGATGACTGAATGAGAACTGTGTTGATAACAGTGCAGAGTCCGTATCCGCGCAGAGCCGCCATTCATCACCATGCAATTCACACGCTTGAGATGTTATGGCCTCCTTAAGGCTAATTTGTTAGTGCAGTTGTTTATTCCACCAGCCAACCGATGGAATATCCATCTTCACTCTCCTCCTTTCTTTGATTTGGTCTTCACTTCGCTTTGAAACTGGCCGGCTCAAATTCATATTTTCTGTGTGATTCATCCACAAATCCTGTTTATTTACTCACCAGCCGTTGGAGGCGGTCGCCACACAGCACGCTGTTTTACTCTGGTTGAATTTCATCTCTAGAACAGAGGTGGCGAGTGAGCAAAGTGATGCTTGGATCATACACAGCTTTCACACACGCTGCTGCAAATATTTAGTAAACGCGTGTATTCTGGCAATGCAGTGACTGTAAATCAGTGTCGCGCTGTCTGCTTATAGCTCATCACCCAGACTCGTGTCATCCTATTTACAGAGTGGATTTAATGTGCTGCATGTTGATGTTCATCAGCCACGAGAGTCCACAGAGAATCACACTATTCACACGTTAGGAATATGTTTAAAATGAGCATTCATTGTTTTATTCTGACAGCGTTGGAAGCTCCTAATGCAAGTAGGAAGATATACAGTACAGGGATCAAATGAACTCGTGTTTTGTCGATCAATAATTTAGAAAGGAGTGATTGACAAGGCTACGTCCAGATCCGCTTGGGATTTCCAAGGTTATTGGCCGACATGCATTAACGGGCCGGGTACGAAAAAAGGTTGCAGGAAAGAAGAAAGAAAGGTGTGTGTGTGTGTGTGTGTGTGTGTGTGTGTTCTCATGTGAACAAGACAAAGTGCAAAACATGTCGATCAAAGTTCAAAATAAAAGGACACATGATTGTAATGGAGGACAAACACAGTAGATAGTGACTCTCTGCAGAGGACGTGTTGTACCTCTGACAGCAGACTGACAGAGACAATGTGTCCTGCATTCCAGAGACTTCTCATGCTGCCGCACCTTGTTTCACTCTCTAGCAAGCAGACGTGCAAAATAGGCCACGTTCACTAAGGCAGACCTTTATGCTCTGCTCCAAATTGCTGCTCATTCCCGGATTTTTTTGGAGATGGTTTCCTTCATGTCTATTCTGGGATGTTAGTGGTATCCAGCACCGACGTGAAACAACAGCCATGTTGTGAAGAGCGAGAGGAACAAACCATGTTACAAATCTGCAGCTTGTTTTGAAAAGATCCTGGTTTTGATGTCCGCCCCCTATTTTGTGACTCTTTTCACGTTTTTCGAGTTGGCAGCTATGATTCTCAGACTTCCATTCCAAAAAAATGCAACTTTGTGTGCCGATATTTTTCCTTGTTGTCCCCATTCGGAGCTGGTCGTTTTTGGGCTTTAGCAGGTCCCTCGTCGGTCTTTTTGATATACTGAACACTGTCTATGGAGTTTTTCCCATAGTATCATTGAAAGCTGGGACCACCAGAATATCCAGTATGGAATCAACTTTCTGTGAAAAAGCACCCGTTTGCCTCCACAGTGAAGAACGAAGGGGATGCGTGCAGCGGTGGTCTTCCACACAGAGCCTTTCCCTGTGAACCCTGGAGGAGGGCTCTACGGGCTGCCTGTCAGTGTTTGGAGAGGGCTCATGGTCTTCTTTAAATCCCAGCCAATCTTCTGTCCATCACAGCACTTCATCCCTACTTTAGAGCTCCGCTCAGGTCCACACACTGTCACTTCCTGACATATCTCGCAGACTGCACCTCAACAATACCAGAAAATATTGTCAGTTCCTCCCCGCCCAACTCACTTTCCATGTGTATGTAGGAACAAAGCCTCCCCTCACTAATCCATTCCATATTTGACTTTTCCAGCAGTGTGTGTGTGTGTGTGTGTGAGAGCTTCGGGTTTAGTTCTTGACAGATCAGCCCACGCTGATCAGGTGACCGAACAACCAGATCAGTGCAGCACAACACGCGCAGCAAAGGTAAAGAAATCAACCGTTCGTCTGCTGCCGTTCTCGGTAGATTTACACCAATAAAGGATTAGCTTCAAACAATGAGTCAAGCTCTGGTTCTGCCAGCTGCTTT
Source organism: Gasterosteus aculeatus (assembly GCF_964276395.1). Lineage (NCBI taxonomy): Eukaryota > Metazoa > Chordata > Actinopteri > Perciformes > Gasterosteidae > Gasterosteus > Gasterosteus aculeatus. The sequence goes on from NC_135705.1 coordinate 20,463,742, forward strand.
ACATATTTAAGGCCAAAATGGGCAACGGGGAGAACAGGCGGCTTAAAGTCAAAGCAGATTGTGCAGCAGTTCAGTAAAGTGAGTCTTGGACAAGAATATTTGTTCCTAAAATTCCAAATGTGCTTTTGTCACTCAGAATGTTATGTTGTAGTCTAAAATAAAAAGCCAAATATATCCCACCATGGCGGACATATTTACTGTAAATCAATTTATTTATGACGCGGAGATGATGAGGTGAGCTCTGAGAAAAAGCATGTCGCTGCTGATGTAATCTCAAAAGACTAACGCCGGATATAACCACCGAATCCATCAGACGTTTAATTGCCTCGACCACGATCTTTGCAACTGATATCAACTTTAGGAGTGTTTCCACATAACTTCTTCCGAAATAGACATTATTATTATCAAATGTCAAACCTATATCCTCAGATGTGAACCACTGTTTATTCTTTTTAGTTTTAGAATTATTCATGATTGATGTGGCATCCAAGCATTACATTCTGCACAGTATTGACCCGGTTTGGTTTCAGGCCAGCAGTTTACCGCACGTGTGATTTTATTTGAATTCCTTCGGGAGCGGTGGATAAACTCAAATGCCTCATTTTAATACGTTGCCATTCGTTCCTTGGTGCTCAGGGAAAACGCTTCCTCTTTCTTGAGACCTTTCTTTTGTTGGCGCAGCCTGTTTCGGTCCCACAGGATATGAATCCCTCAGTGTACTTACTCACAATTTGCAGTGATTCTCCACTTCACGCTCCGTAGTACAGCAGAACTCTCCGGAGACCGATCCCGCAAAGAACAGGTCTGCTACCTCTAAGGAGGTGTGGGAAGGAACCGCGCTCAAACACATCCACTGATTAAAGGGTTTCAATTTGAAGGATTTATTGAGTCTTCTTGCCATCTCACAGAGATATCTTATTACACTAATACAATGGTATTACATTACTGAAGTAACAGATTGCAAAATCAGTTAAAGAGGCAAATGAATCAAAGTGGGAAAGAAAAACATAGATACAAGTCTCAGACAGCAAATATTCCAGCAACAATAAACATATATAGCGTTGATTGCATTAAACAGATAATTGTTAAGGATTTACATTGACATGGTTGCGACACGTGAGTGACATTGTGAAACCGTCGCGGTCACCAATAAAACACGTGTGATGTAGTGAAAAAGTCGTGGTCAACGCTTCCCGAGATTAACGTTGTAAGTCAGCGTTGGATAAAGTTGAAAGAGTAAAAGCGACGCATTAAACGTAACACGTGGTCCGCGTTGTTTAAATGACCACGCGGGGTAACGCTTGTGTAACAGACGGCGGTGACACTGTGACCCTGATTAACGCTGTGATGTTTGTAACGAGTGGTTACTGCAGTGAAACAGTCACACATAACATGTGACTAATGTCATGAATTGTTCCCGGTTAATGTGATCGGCGCCGCGAGATGCTCCCCGGCAGCATTTAGGTGACGCCGTCAAACGGTTAAGGCAACAAAACCACTTGGTCAGGGTTAAAGTTAGTTAAAGAGCGTTTTATAGCTCAAGCTCGACGTCACATGATATAAAGTAGATCTTTTAATGTTAATGTGACTGGGCTGTAACATTGTGAAAAGGCAAACAAATCTAAAATATTACAGTAGCACATCTTTACATTTCATCATAAAAACATGAACAACAGCTTCTCTCTTATTCTTTTCATCAGTCAGTAGCGTGTTTCATGGAGGTGAGCTTTGTCATTCCGCATCAAAGGTATGCATCTTGAAATACACGAAATAATGTTGTAATGCAAATGATGTTCTTCATCACGCATCAATTATCTCGAATCATTCAATGTTTTATATTTTGATGTCCCATTGTGAGATGAATAGCAACATGTGGATTTCCAAAAATATCCTGTTGATGTTGCAACTAGTTTAGATGCAGTTACACTTTCTGAATGTATTCACTTGCTTATGGAGGATTCGGAGAAACACTTCTAGACGTACTTCTCTTTTAGCTTTAGGGATAAAATGAATGCTAGGTGTTACTTTTCACTTCCGTACTCTCTCTTCTCACTAAGTTACACAAAATACAATTTCACAAACAAAATAGCAGCAAATCACATTTAATCTATATCTGGTACGCCTGCCGTGTTGCTCAAACAATAGCAACACGGGAGTGATGGAAAGCAGATTTAAAGAATAAAGCTTTGTAAAGAATCATCTCATCTGTTTCCGATAAACAAAGAGCAGCGTGGAATTGTTCTTGCATAAAATCAACACTCAAAACATTCACGCCTGTCCTGAATTCTGTAGATGAACTGAGGGAAGTATTACAAGTATTGATTAAAAATGTCTCTTATAATGACTGCTGGTCACCGCCGGTTACACGTGTGACCTTTAATTGTCTCGTGCAAAATGAAACACGGAAAGTTGATTGTGGTCACAGATGCTCAGCTGAACAATCAGCGACAACCTCAATGAACTAGCAGGGACATCGTTGTGCACTAACACATTGATTTGCGGTATTCGGTATTCGGCTTAAAAACGGTCCACCGTGATGTCACACGGCTAAAGTAGTGGAGGGCTGTTGCCTTGTTTCAGGAGCTGTTGATGCTTTTTAGAGCTAATGGAAGAGGATGGTGTGGAGTTAAGCTCCACGCACATAACACACACATGCAGAAATTATTTACAGAAATAATTCCATAGTTATGACGCATGTGGGATGAAAAAGGATTTTTACCAACATGCGCCGTTTCTCCCGGGTACTCCCACACCTGCGTACCTGACATGTTGGGATGTATGCTTAATCCTTTCATTGTTGAGAGGTAGATGAGAGAATGTATTCCTGTATCTCCACACCTCAGATGGCACTTCCCGACAGGGAGCTGAAGCCGTTATCTTTGCGCTCTATGCCAGCAGATTACTGCAGCCAACAGAGCAATTTTACCCTCAAGCGCATGTTGCAGGTTTATCGCTGCATTGATCAGTAAGTTTGTGTGAGTTTTAGATCAATTCCCATAATAAGACAAACAAACTAATCAAAGCAGTGGAAGACCTTCACATTTTACCCAATGTTGGGTACAATTTGGCTTTGAAAAGAGCTCAGATAACGGCTGCAGTTTCTCACTTTATCCGCCGTCACACAAAAAGCGATGATCCACGAAAATACTCACTAAAGTGATGGGATTTATTTTAATTGTGGAAGATACGTTTTGTGGTCGGCCTAATTCACCGCAGAACTTTTGTCTGTGTATAAGCGTCAGTAACTTTGGACAAGGGCCGCATACACCTGCTCCAAAAAAATCCAAACCACCCATTGAACTATGGGGCTGGGAGTCAATTAGCTTAGCTATGGTTAGCGTTGAGGGAAGGAAAAGTTATTTCTTTTACTTTTGCGGCGTAATTTGAACTCGAGCTCCCCAAAGAATAATGGTATAAGTATAATAATATCAAGTAAATTAAACTTGCACCTTTTTTGTTTCTGTAATATTCATTGAGGTCACACTAAGAAATGACTTTGAAGTTGAGGTAAAACATGTGGAAACCGGAGGTGAAATGGGATAAGAGGGACGGATGTGACACTGTGACGCTTAAAATACGAGATAAGAAATTCATCTTTCCATGTTTATCAAACTTGTCCATCCTGGAGGACTGCAGTGGTCCTGAAAATAGGCAGATGGAGAAGGTTTTGTAACCGTTCCGAGAACCACTCCAGCCACATATTTATGGACATTTGATAACCTGTCAGAGCGCTGCCATCATCCAGTTATGGTTTGCAAACCAGTGGTTTAGAAACTGGGTGGTTATCTTCGTCCTCCATAGATCAGATATGTAGAAGAGAATCATGACTAGAATCGTTTCCAGGGCAGGATGTAAAAGCATTAGAAGCTCAAAAAATGAACAAGAAAATACAAAAAAACAGAATAAAATGGATAATCCTGGTGGAAACTGGACACAGACACCCTTCAGAGTTAAGACCTAGAAAGAAAAAAGAAAACACGTTGAGCACGGAGGCTATTGAGATTTTTAAAAGAATGTGTCATCAAAACTTGTTTCAATCTCACTCTTATTAAAAGTTACTTTAATATGAAGAACAAGCTTTGCTAATGTAAAATGTCTGGTTAGAAATGCTGTAAAATGAAGAAAGTCTGCTCATTAAACCATCTCAGGATTAGTGTAAAGTGTTTGATAAATGGTCGTGAAACAAAACCGTCTGGACTGAGATGACTATATTTGTAGTTCTACTTCCTATGGAGTAGTTCTGTGGAATTGTATCCCCTGTGTGCCCTATTAGATAACAAAATGTACACAACAAACCACCTAAATGGTCACGTACATTTAAAATGTTGTCTTACCTACTGGGAACTAAATAACTGGTATTCCAAAGCTAGCTCCCGGGATTCTAAAGTTTCACAAGTAAACTATACGTCGTGAGCTCACAGACGATCGCTCGCTGAAAATAGTGGTTTGCAGAATTGCCCCCTTGATACCTTGAGGACAGCAAAGGAATAACCTGATGCATCTGACAGTGATTATATATCTATATCTACATGTTGAATCAGCATTTCCTGTTTTCATGAAGATGTTGAGCACACAAGTAGTGGTATTCAGTCTGCGTGAGGATGAACCAAGCGCACACCCGTCCTTGTCGTCTAACTGCACATGTGTATTCCGAAGGCGTTTGTTTAAGCTGATGAACAGTATCAGTCACATGGGATTAGTTTCACAGAGTGAACCCGTCCCACCGCCTCTCTGCTCATTTCCAACTCACTGGACATCTTTGGGATGCGGATGGGACCGCTGCTGGTGCCTTCGCCCCCGTCCGTCAGAGCTTTGATCTCAATGAGGTAGTCCTCGCCGGAGGGGATTTGCAGCTCCACGCTGGTCTTGTTGGTTTCCAGTGAGGTGGTCCTGCCGGGCCAGTTCTGCCGATACAGGACCTGGAGGAGAGCGAGGTTCCCGCTGTGAGTTTTCATTCGCCAGTCTCAATATATTAAATGAAGCTGTGAAAACCAAATCAAATTCCTTCAAGTGGGAGAGCAGACGTTGGCAATAGGATCCCTCTCTGGGGAAGGCGATTCATTCAAAATGCCTCGTGGAGGTGCAGGTTTGTGCTGAGCTCAAAAGTGGAGGAACACATTTTCACACTCAACCTCACACTCCAACCTTTTTCACACACTCACTCGCGTATGGCAATTTTTTACAAATGTTTGAACTTTTGATTCACAGGGTTCAAGTGATGAACCCATTCGTGACTGGGCGCTCGCTTACAACAGGGACTCCCAAAAGACTCGTCATTAAACAAGCAAGGCCGCTTGTCTCTGGAGAATACATTTTATATACATATTATATTTGTAGGAAGCATTACCAAATACAGAAAGGGGCTCTCCACACAAGTATGCAAAGTAGATCCAATATGAGCCACTGTTGTACTGGTTGAAAGAACGTGAAGAAATGAAGCCGTTGTCATGATGCCTTTTTACATTTTATCTCCCGGAACCGATCTTTTAATGTTTGAAGCACTGGAGCGCTGCACTCTCTCTCCCCGCTGTGCTCAGAGAGACATTTATTGGGCTGCTGAGGCTCTATTGGTTGTGAGTTTTTGCGATTTGCTCTCTGACAGACTCACCTTGTATCCTGTCACCTCAGACTCGTTTTCCGTTGCCTTGACGTGTTCCCAATTCAGGAAGATCTTCGAGTTGGTCAGGTTCCACTCGATGTTCGCTGGAGGCTGCCTCGGAGCTGCAGGACGTTCACAAAGCAGTGAGGTTTTTTCTTTTCTTTAATAAATTCTGGTCACATGTAGAACACAGTAGACCACCAAGGCAGGATGCTTCGGGCTGTGGTTACTTTGTGATCTACAGGTAGATGTGGGCTACCAGAGCCGTGTCAGGCGTCTCTACATCAGTTCCACTCTTTAAATATGTTCACCTGCTGCATTAAGCCAAGATGGCAACAGACAAAACCACAAAGTCCAGGCTCCAAAAAGACTTTGTCACAAAGCTATGTCCACATCTTATATACAAAGCCTGTACTTGGTATTCACTATGAACAAACGGGTAAGAATGCTTCCGGTAGGTGATCTGTAAATACGAACTGACATTTTGGAGTCGGAGATCTCGTTTGGGACAAAGGATTCACACTTAAAAATGAGTCAAATCAGTCTGATCAGAATTTCAGCAGCACATTCTCGCCATCATATTACCCAGAGTGCAGAGGGTCGGACTCTATGGTAACAAACCAGCTGACCATGTGCTATTGTAGAGATCCAGCATCTCATCAAATAGCATTAGCGGCACGTCTTCACCGGCAGCACGTATGGATTGTGTAAATTAGCATCGTGTGTAAATAAAACTGCCAGCTCTGGCGCTCTGGTTCCACTCGTCTATGAGTCATTGCGAGGTGTGAAGCAATCAGTCCCGTGTTCTAAATATACACTGCGGGGATCCTCCAGCGGAATGCCGCTCGATGGTTGTTGCCGTGATTCCCCGCGAGGACCCATTGATCAGCCAGAACGTTGACCATCGGGGGTGTGGAGGGGGGGGTAGGATGAGGATCCACATGTCCAAGTGGAAAGTGAGTTACAACCTGCTGTTCAATTATATTTCCCTGATTTTATTTAGGTGCCCGTACGCCTTTTTGCTTCTTTTCATTTTCATAAATGACACCCTTTGGAGTTGAAGCAGGTTGAATATGAACAACTCTGCATTTTAAGACTAGATACAGTATGTCAGTATGTCCTGGATGACACTGGAGAGAATTAGAGAAGTTCTTCATTTATATGTGTGACGACACATAAAAGAATAAATTAAAAGTACACCCTGAAGCAGCGACTATTACTTCTGCTCCTCCTGCTGTTACTAGTATCAATAATACTAATCATAGTAATCAACGCATCTCTCAAACCATTTCATATGTACAACTTCTTAGATTATTTGACTTTCATTTAAAAGAATATGTTTTTATACCCAGCACCTGGGATTTAAGATTTTAAGTCTAAATTCAAGAATAAAAGGAAGAGACCTAATTAAGAAAAGTCTTTGGACTTGACCTGAGTGGTTTCTGCAGAACTGGCCTCACAACCCGTAGAGACGGGAGAGAGTCTTAACCAATGACTCTTGTGTGTGGACTCACGTGGTTTCTTGGTTGTGTAGTTGAAAGCAGGGCTGCAGGGTCCGAGTCCAGCGCTGTTCTGGGCTCTGACTGAGATCACATAGGCCGTGCTGCCCTTTAAGCCAGACAGCAGAGCCGTGGTGCCGACAACCCTCAAGCTCTCGGCCTCACTCTGTTCAGATCCTTCCTCCCAAAAGAGGACCTGCACCAAAGACACAAGGGTCACCGCTCGGCCGTATTGTTCGGCATGGTCCATAGTTCCATTACCCATCCACAAACCGGTACAAATGAGCACAGCGGTGAGTCGGTGAAGTCCAATCCTTATTTATTTGGCCAAAGTCTCACATTGTGCTTGTAAAGTAAATGAAAAGGCTCATCCAGGTACTGAAGATGTAATTCCAAGTTAAAAACCAGATCTCCAAACTACTGTTTCTCCTCAAGCATTCTAACCCACATGTTGGAAAACTACCAAGTGATTCTGTGTCTGACAATCAGCAGCATGCAGCACTGGGAGGGAGACGTAGTAGAAGTAGCTCATCAGGTTCTGCATTCATAGAGGGATCATTTATGACCCTGAACACGAGACGGGGAACAGCAGACAGGAACATGTCAAACAGATGGTTTTGAGAGGAGCTACTTATTCAATTGGCTGCACACAGGTTTTCAGGGACCTCGCTGGTGGGAAGGCAGATTAGCGACGGGGCCTGCAGTAGCTGATAACAGATGCATCTAGGATGGTTTTTATTTTCAACACCAGCAGTTTAATTATAGCAATTTTACCAGCGCTTTGGAAAACGTCTAAACATTTTTTAACATTGCATCTGCTGCACACCTAAGCCCATAAACGAGGGGGTCTGAGGAGGCTTAGGCTGTCTTGCAGCAAAGTGCATCATATCAACGAAGTCATTTACATTGAGTTTTTATAGAGACAGCTGAACTGTTTGCATTAGTTTGATAACCGGACATCTCCAGAAGAAATGGCAAATGAAAATGGGTCAGACCTTTTTTAGTTCATTCTCGATGACCGAGGGTCCTTATCAACGGGTGTGGACCAAAATGCCTTTGGAGGCCATCCGTCTGAACGAGTATCAGCGTTTTATGGCATGAGAATTTTTACCCGCTCTACGAAATTATCAGAAAAAGTTGCGGCCATCGTAGTCATTTTCATCGTATCCGACGCGCCCAAATTGGATCAGATCTGACCAAAGAGGAGAGCGGCCCCAACACATGTACCAGAGGAACAAGCTCACAGATTCATCTGGTTCCCAGGCGAGGGCCCTGAAGCCGGAGAGAGGGGCCCCCATGTCCCCGGCATCTACAACAGATCTTTTGTTGAAGAAGCCCTGTGTCCAAATATGGTATGACAAGCTGTCTGTCTGCTGCGACAGATCTGATAGACTTGGATGGGGCAAGTGAGGGGGGCCCTTTTGCCCCGGGGCCCCGCCTACAGGTTAATTCCGCCGTGCCCACAGACTCTTATACAGGCGTATAGTTTTGAAGAAGTGTTTAATTTCTCAGTCTGTTCTTACTTGGAGTTGTATTTAGTTGTGCGCCTGCTATTTTCCTTCACGTAGGGCCGTTAAATCACAGCATCTCGCCATGAGTGCTAAATGTGGTCTGTGCAATCAAACAAAACCTCAGAGCTCTAGTTGAAAGCCTCCTTAAAATATTCACACTCGCATGAATCGCTTTTCAAGTTTTCTAATTAGCAGTGCAATGGCTTGCTTTGCAATAGCATGATTTTTTTTAGCAGACTTTCACGGTGTTAAGTTTTCCTGTTATGCTACATTATGTTTACACAGAACATAATGTAGCTTTTTTTAAAACTTGCGGCAACCTGTTGAACGGCAGTCGATGCCACTCTCTCCCAGTGGGTTTCACTGAGGTAAGCAGAATATCTCGTTGGGTCATTACAGCTGACACTTGTGTATAGACCAGTTTATTTTATTTTCCTTTTTATCTTAATGTAATTTTTTTCCCCAATTTTATTTAGAAGGGCAGTCCTCCTGTTTTCTTTTTTTTTTTCAACAGTACATTACAATTATGTACAATTCTTGTACATTGCAAGAACACTTGCCCTAAAACAAAAGGGCCAGCTACCAAGGCCTATACTGGGTTTGCTGCCCTTTTTTGGCTTGTTAACCCTGTTGTGACAGATAGGCAGATGAGTAAAGCTAAGGGCCTCTGATGAGATACATTTTGTCCGAGCATTGTTTTCCAGCATGGTGCATGCACAGGACATCACGAATGAGCTATGCTCTCCAGTGTCCCGTCTTGTCTGCTGGGGCCTCTAATGAGGCTGTGGTCATCCTATGCTGGGACATTTACAGAGCGACAAACAAAAGCATCTATTCCAGCAATTTTCTGGAACTCGGGAAAACCAGTTGTACTTTTCTCAAATGCTCCCCAAGAAGTGGAGCAAAGTGCACAAAGAATGTTCTGCTTTTTTACAATCAAATGGAATTACTCCAATCAAGCTTCGTATTAACACCAATAACCTTAAATGTTCTCTATGATTCACAGTGTTTCTATGATGTAGAAATGCCAGCATGGCAATGGCTGAGACAACAGTGCTGACATGACTGGGACTGGGAGAGTGGGCACTACTGGGTGTCTCCTCCGAGACGCAGGAGCACCTTCACTGTGCCTTTCATGGAATAAGCTGCATGCACGACAGGTAACACTTTTAACATTTTGTTGATCACGTCAGAGCCACTGCAGTCTTCTTTCGTGAAGACGTGCTAAAAAATAACAGCATGCCTTAAGAAAAGACAATCTTCAGATGAGAAAAATGACGTCTGGGCATAAATAGGTCAAATCCATCATTTTGTTCGGGGTCACAGTAAAAAGCAGTGGGCTACGGTTAAGTAGTGAAGGTCAAACATGTGGCTTTACCCGACCAGTCATTTGATAGACTTAGTCATGAGTTAGTCAACGGATAGAAATGCAAGTGGGAAAAGCTCTCGTCAACTGTTCTCATCTAAATACCTCATGTTCTCAAAGTAAATCCCTAACCAAATATGATGTAAGTCACTTCCTAAAAGCAGACCTGCTTATCTGGAATGTAATATTTGAAAATGACTGCAAATGCTCTATAACTTTAACTATAACGCGTTGCTAAACACAAGTCATTGTAGCCGTAATCTCTGTGGCTTTTGCACCCAGCTTCTGCAATTTAAATGGTCCACTGAATCATGATCTGAGCGGTAGTTTAAAGTTGAAATTATAATATGTCATAAAAACCCAGTGGACTTGTTTAAAAAAAGTGTCGTTCAATAATTTAAATGAATATTCACTTCGGGCGGTGGAGGTGTGATGGTGACATCACGACCTAACGGGAGCCCTGACAGCGCGTTAGGAATAGAGACTTTCTGAATATGAAGTGTGAGACGTGGAAGTTTTACTTCCTAGAATTTGGGCATTTTTTGTGGCGCACAAAGTAGAAAAGGGTGGCCCAATAACTGCTGGGTTGGCAGTTTGAATCCCTTTTGCTAAATGCTCCATGTCCAGGTGTGCTTCCCGCGCGCCATTACGGCAACACACTGCTCCCACTGTGTGGGGTAAATGCAGAGAATAACTTCATAAAGGAGACGTTCTGCTTTAATAACAGGAAGCCAACACTGAGCTGGATAGAAGTATCCAAATAATGTTGTTTACCACATCAAAAGGTAGTACAACTGCATTCATGTTGTGAAGGAGACGTGTATTTAAACTTGGAGACCTTTTTCAGCGTGAATGTAACCGAAAAAAACTAGTAAACTACTCCATCTCGCTCCCATACAAGCTGTTATTGTGCATCAAACGCCTGTCTTATAACAATGTGACCTCAAAGCTTCTCAGTAGAGATCGAGCCCCCTGGGATTAACCCACCACAACAAACACCTGGGCGTTTATTTCTATCTCTCCACAGCCAAATCCCAGGACAGTGTTTGTTGTGCAGGATAGTGTTGTATGATGTCCACACTATTATTGTGAGAAGAGGCTCCCAGACAGCCTTTGTATTGAGGTCTTGTGGAGTACGAGCGCAGCAGCCAGTGGACCTCTTCATGCCCGGGATTAGCCTGCAAAAGATGTCACGCTCCAATAACGTCCGTATTTAAATGTCACAAAGTTTCCACGTTGTCGCCACCGGAGGTTCTTCTCAAATGAACCCCGGCTTATTGTCCTGCCAGTCGCTCTGGGATTAGTGTCTGCTGCTCACACTATTCTTTCTCATACCTGGTACGCGAGGACCTTCCCGCTGCCCGACTCGCTGGGAACTGGTTCCCAGTACACTTCGATCACAGAGGCTGACAGAGCGCGGGCCCGAACTCTCGACGGCGCCTCGGAGGGTTCTAAATAGGAGAGATAATGAATTACGCATGTTAGCAATTAGAGGAGCATTTCTTGAACACAATCAGCGTTATATCTGTTGCTAGCGTGACCACACAAACACACCTTCCTCTGCGGAGAGCACTGTGACGGCGAGGCTGAACGGACCCTCTCCCATGCTGTTGTAAACTCCCACTTTCACCTCGAACTGGGACAGGGGTGCGATGCTCTCGTTCCTGTAAGTATATCGCGACGCATCCGGGGACGCCAGCACCGTCTGGATCCACGTGCTGCTGCCAAGTGGACGGAAAGCCACGACGTAGCCGAAGCCTTCGGCGCTCTGCTGCTCCTCTGGAACGGGCTGAGACGGGAGCACGGGAGGGTTTTGCCTTTGACCCCAAACAACTGAGCAGAATATATTGCAGTGGATATTTTCTACGTATGCAGCTCGTTGAGCGACGTTCAGGAGCCAATCCGAGAAGCTCGGCCTTTCATTAAAAGCCGCGTTCCCTTGGCCGGGGGTCCGCTGGCGCGTCCAAAAGACCTTCACAAATGCATGACCACTCGATCCTCTTACCTCCCACGTGATGACGAGTTCCCCCCGAGCTCCTCCGCCGCCGCTCACATTAACCGGCGCCACCTTGGGAACTGAAGCGGGCACAAAGAGACCTCGTCTCAGGCCGGTGCAGAGCGACCGGGTCAACCACACAGCCGACGGAACAGTTCTTGTGTTGACATTGGGACCCCCCCTCCTCCCCCCCTGCGCTCACGCCGGCGTTAATAGCCGAGCGCCGTATGTCGGCCCCGTGTGTGAGGCGCCACGGGGGGGAAACTTGTCCCCGTGTGATCCAACCAGCGGGGGGGGGAATTACTAACCAGCCTAAAATAGACCCATCACGCAGACGCCTCGCCTGTCAGTAGGTCACTTCATGCAACTGTGATTTAATCACGTAGCACTTCTACTGCTTGAATCTCTGAAAAGTCTCATTCATTTCTACGTCTTTAGCATGCAAATTAGTAATCAAAGCGTTGGCACGAAAACGATGGGCAGATTCCACGAAGTCGCAGGGAGTGCTTTGGGAAACACTTAAATCACATTCTCCAAGTGGGGCTGATTCATTTCTTATGAAGAGAGACAACAAACTGAGAGGATACCTGCTGCTTGGGTTTGAATGTGTTTTGATGGCGTGCCCGGCTCTCCCACGCCAACGCCGTTGATTGCCACCACCCTGAATTCGTAATCCACCCAGGGGTTCAAGTCTTTCACTGTTGCATGAATCATCTGTCCAGGCACAGAATCAGGAACTAGGATTAAAGAATTTAGAATTGAGATGTGGTTCTTTCTTTTTTCAGGCACATTTAAAAATACATTTTCCAACAAATGTGAAAAAAAACAACTAAACATTTAAGTAGTCGAGTACGTCAAAACAAAACCTTTGTTTTAATATAATAGTAGACCTACTATTATTGTTAATATTGCACAGCCATGTCATCATGCAAGTCACACACATTCAATGAACAAACAGAATTAATAAGCTGCCTGAGGAGGTCGCTTGAACTGACTTGACTGACTATAAACATCCTCCAGCGATCAACTCGCTACGGTTCGAACTAACTTTAAATAAAGCGCTGTTACAGGTTACAGATGGATAAGGAAATCGTTGTAGGAGAGAGGGGAAAAGGTTTGTTTCAACTCCTCATTACCAAGTAAATGTTGATGTCTGTGGAGTAATGACGCGGTCTGTGTTCACTGTGCAGCTCATTGTGGCCCCGGTTCTGACCTCCTGGGATAACCGGGCCTCCTCGGCACAACTGGAGTGTGTAAACTATTGAGCGCCCAGAGAGGACGGCACTTTTGGTCGTGGCGGCGGTGAACAAACGGAGTGATTTTAAATGGCCATATTAATGTCTTAATGTCTAATGAATTGGTGGCAACTCTCAGTCCACCCCGTTGACGGAGGAGGCAAAACAACAACAACTTGGGATGGAAAGCTCATTCTTAACTAAACCTTCCCTCGTATCAAAGCCACCAGGCCTTTCATTCCGCTCTGATCGTAGCACCGCGTGGCTGTTAGTTACTCGGCCCCCCGTCAACAATAGCACTTGGAAACGCTGCAGGGGGACGGATGGTTGAATACTTGTTTGTTGCCAATTTAAAGTTTTGGTTCTGAAAAGTAGTCTGATTCGTTAGAAGAAGATTGGAGTACGAAATGAGAAGCAGGCTGATGTCTCCATATATTCTCCATTTGATACAAGCGATAACGGCCTCAAAGGAAGTTATAGAGCAGCCTGAATAAGCTGTAATTGTGACTCGTGACTGTCGGCCTGTGCTTTGGTAGTAACTGCTGCTTTTTTTCACTCACCTGTTCTCACAGTCTGCCAGCCGATGGAGAAGGGGGTCCTGGCCTGGACCACGTACACGGTAACGGGACTGTGATTGTCTGCTCCGGAGCCCCAGGAAAGTTGCACGGTGGTGTCGGTGATGTCGCTCACGGCCAGGCCCTCCGGGGCGCCGGGGGGTCCTGCAACAGCACAAAGCGAGCAGCGGCACCGGCATCAGCCCCGCCGCGCCAACAGCAGCCAAATCAAAAGGCGTTGACGGCTCCGCCAACAGGAGATGCAACGGGTGCTGTTGGGAGCGTCCGATTGATGGATTGGCTGAGGTTAGACCGTCCACTGTACCAGTACAAAAATAAACACCAGAAACTGTGGAAGAAGTTGTGTTCCTGTTTCACGTGTGCCTTCATCCACAAAGAGGCAGAGAAAAAGTCTCCTCATCCCAGGCTGACTAGGCGGGTTAAGAGGAATGATTATTTCACGATATGGACGCTGTTAATGACGATGGATTTAAAGGAAGCAAGGCAGGACTCTTCAATAGGGAAAGCATCAACCGGAGATCAGACAAACCCGCCGGCGGATTACGACCTGCTGCTGGAGGAAGATCACTGGGTATCAGCGATGCTCGGTTTCACATGCTGCGTGCGATCCGTATGTAAAACCCGCCACCGTCTGTCTGGCTTGGGCCGCCGACTCTGGATCTCACGCTTGAATAATCTCCCAGACAACAGTGTCACCCCCCCCACTGCATTTGTATATCCATTTCAGTCATGGATGACGAGCGGTGGCTGGAACAGTTACAGTAAAAAAGGATCAGGCCAATAGAGCGACTGGCGCAGAAAATGAGTTAATCAGCCGATATGTCGATCTACTGTCTACACTGTGTGTTCCAGGCGCTTTTGGAGAATACTGTAGTGCAGCCTTATGAATAAAGACAGCAGCAGTGTTTGCACACAGAACCTCTCAGCTTCAGCCCTCGTCTGTGTTGAAATATTTGATCGGCCATTTAAATCCTACTGGGATTTGTGATCGTTTAACCGTTTAACTTTTACGTACGTTCAAGGTGAATCTTTGGCAGCTGTGTGAAGGATGACGTCACACTCACTGCCACTACGATGCCCATGTGTGAGAGCAAAAATACTTAAGATATGTGTGTTTTTACTCTTGCACGAAGCTGCGCTGAAGCTTTCTGTGTAACTTACCTGCATCTCCTTAACTTGATGATCATAGAGCCCGTGGTTTGAAAACCGCATGAATTAATTCACTAACGCTCACGCTTGTCAATCTGAAAGTCTATTAAAGCCGGTTTTCCCTCCGTATCCCTCCACCCGACGTGGTGGTGCCGCTGCTCTCGTCTGACAGCAGCGAGATGTGTTCATCACGATGAACGACACACAAACGCTCCACAACAAAAGGCAGAAACATCGAGTGACAAGCCAGCAGATGTGTACCTCTGACAATTAAGTCGGCTGCTGCTGAGACGGTGTCGACTTCGGTGTGCACCACACACACGTACTTCCCAGAATGCTTCAGCTGAATGTTCCTCACCATCAGGTCACCTGCGAATCCCTGACGACAAAGACACACCGGTGTAAAAGTCTTGCAGGGGAAGAAAAACAGCAAAGTCAAAGAGAAGTTTGGAAAATGATTGTTCAGTCACACGCAATAAATTGTCCACAAGAAAACCGTTGGAGGAATTCACCACAGGACAACTAGAAAAGAGGAGAAAAGCTTTTGTGTTTTCTTGTGTTCATCTTTTCCCCTTTCAGCTCAGAGATGTTAGTGCTTCTTATTGCATTTCACTGCTGTGCGCCCCCACGCACCCTTATGTTCCAAACGCCTCTTTTTCTCCAGCAAAATACAGCCGGCCCAGAACTATTGGATGCTTTTATGTGGTAAACAAAGGCCAGAGGAACAGCTGTTGTAATTATGTTGGCTGTGACGATGTCAGTGCTTCAGAGGACGCCGTCGCAGGGAGCACGAGTAGCGTCACCACCGACGTTTAGCGCTCATCTGTTCGTGGAGGAATTGCTTGTTTTGCTCGTGAAGTGACATCACCTTCTGGGGATGGAGAAATGCAATCGCTGTTAACGGGTTTCCGCCCTTCAGACACACAGTAACACACGCTTCATGTCGTAGTTCCTATCCACAGCGATCCCAGCGCACTGTATATTCACGTTATTTCACCTTTGTTCACTTCACACACAACCGTAACCTCGGCAGATTACGGTTGTGTGTAACGATTCAGCAGCCAGGAGCTTTGGAGCTGCTGTTTGCACCGGTTGTGTGTGTGTGTGTGTGTGTGTGCGCGCGTGTGTGTGCGTGTGTGTGTGTGTGCGTGCTAAGCTTCCCGCCTGCCATCTTCAGCCACAAGCAGACATGATTCTATCTTTTTATCTCTTCAAAGCAAAGCATCCCAGAATGTTGCTTTAACTTGTGTCTCGTTTGTTGAATCCTTTAACTTACAGCCGTGTGCACCTCCGTGGTTTATTTAATCCCTGTGTGCATCCGGTCTCGATGTATTACCGTGGCGTGTTCCCGCCTTTGATCCATTGGCTATTCTCTTTGCTCTTAATTGTCGTCTTCGGTTTTGTTACAATGGAAAGCGCACAATAAAATGAGCAGTTACTTTTAATGAGGGATCATTAGTCAAATCCCGACTGTCTTGGCTACAACAGGAAGAACCTGCAGTCAGCCATATGATACGTACCCCCCCGATCATCTCAAAGTGCTCCTGCCTGCTGAAATCGACGGCTTTCCCGTTGAAGAACCACTTGAAGATGGGAACCAGGGAGGAATCGCTGGACACCTCGCAGGGCAGCACGATGCTCTGGCCCACGGCGGCGTCCACACTCAAGGGCGGGACGACAATCCTAGTTGGCTCTACAGCATCGGGGCAAGAGAGGGGGGGGGGGGGTTCATCGACATCGTATACAAGCCGGCATCTATAAAATCCGACGAAATGAAGAAAGCAATAAAGCTCAATTCGCCCAGAACAGATTCTGCTCGTTTGGTGTAATTAAGTGACCTCGAATAACTTCTCTTAGGAAGCGAATGGCTCTCTTAACTCAGTAATGAATAATTAAACACTGCAATCACAATGACAACCAGGGAGGGTGTTGGTGGGGGGGGGGGCTCCCCCTCTATGATCATCATTATGTAAAAACCCAAATCTGAAAGTGCCACAGCGGCTCTTTTTTAAATTAAATGTCAGTGTCAAAATATTCCTCAGTCACCGCTCCAGACGGCGGCGGTTTGCCCCACTCCGCTACGTGCACAATAACTCACAGCTGACAAAACCACGAATGACTTATACGTCTGTCAAAGCGGCGGGAACATAAAGCGGCTATATATTTCATTAGCAATTTCATGCTTGAGTTCGTGTTTCTATCCTCTGTAAAAACGCGGCTTAAAAAGCTACAGTGGTGAAAGTGTGAGAAAGAACGAGGGAGAAAAGGACCCACCTTTAACCAGCAGCGTCCCCGTGCGGCTGGATGTTCCAAAGGAGTTTCTGGCCAAACACGTGTACCTGCCTGCGTCCGACGCCGAGATGTTGGTGATGCGCAGCGTCCCGTCGTCCGTGATTATCCGTCTGACGAGAGGGGGAATAAAGCAGCACGTCTCTCAATGCAAAGTGATGATAAGCATCCAATTAGAAGCCGCTTTCTGGCACGAGGTGCGGTGTCATTTCTCGTTTGACGTCCCCCCCCATTACATTTTTTCAATGAGGGCTTCAGAATCTACTCCAGAAGTCCATCGACGCGCCTCAGAAGAGAACAATTAGCTCAAGCAGCAGCTGAAATGCACATATTGAAATGGACACATTGTGAAAGGATCTGTATCAGCTTGCAATTCAATTTATGAACTCAATATTTTGTTGTTGTTGCAAGTTCCAGCCAACTAAAGGAGACCTGCCGTACGCCTCTTTTCCACCACTTTGCACACGTTCACCTGCTTCGATGTCAAAGCGTCTGTCTGTATGAACATCCCTGTATTCACCATCTGTCTGAAACGTTGGACCCCCCCCCCCCAAACCAGACCAATGTTAGCGCGAGTCCAGCGTTATGCTGGCCCAGGTTGAGAGAACAGTCTCAGAATGATTTGCACAAACCTGACAGACTCCCGCTTGGTGTGATGACGTCGGCAAACCCAAACAGGCCGCTTTAAATAGTATTCATCCACTGCAAGTTGTTTGGTGCCAGACAGACACATAAACGTGACTAAAGCAGGATTTTCATAATCCGTCCCCTTTAAATTAGATTTTCTAAAAAATGTGACCAACAACTTAACCTCTATATCATCATAATTCGGTTTTTTTAGTGCTCACACAGTTTGGTGTCTTTTTTTTTTTTCCTACCGAGCCAAACCATGAAATGAGACAACAGGACTTTAAAAAAGTAAGTGGAAATGTTTCACACTGCGGCCCGGGAAGCCTTTTTCTGGCGCCTGGGCTCTGCCCCGACAAGTTGTAAAGCATGTAAACATATTCATAAACAGGCCGATAATGTGCTCCTGTTGTGACCTTTTGGATCGAGTAAAGCAAAGCGGAATGCTGCGAGCAGCAAGCGGCGAAATCAAACAGTTTCTCACGGAATAAATATGTATTCACTGGAGGCCGCGCTGAGACCCAGAGAGCACGTCTGACACTGGGTGCTTTGTGCTGATTTATTGACAAAAATATCAAGCGCTGAGTGATGGAGGCGCGCTGAGAACATGACCCGGGGGGGCAATGATCTGCGAGACAAATAGAGGCGTGAATAACTATCTGCTTTGTGAACAAACTTAGTTTATGTTGGGAATTTCTAGCCTTAAAAAATCAAACCAGACAGTCTTTTTTTTTTTTTTAGATTCCTTCATGATCAGCGTATAGAATAAGATGATATTTGATCCATCCTGCTGGTCGCATGTTGCAGCAGGTCCAAGCTACATAGGCTTCATGTACCAACAGATCAACGAATAACTAAATCTCTAAATGGATTAATTGCAGCCGGAGGGTAAAAGTAGATGTAAAAGGGAAAACGCACTGTACACCTTGTACAACCGCGGCAGCATGCAAATTAAAAACCACCAATGAGATTCAGAGTCAGGAATTGCCAAAAAGTGTCACGTGGGTACTTCTGTTCCTCCGGCTGCCTCCTGATCGATGGGCTGTCAAACCGCTGCAGCGACAGTGCTGCTGTGAACCGGAGTTGGGACGTGTAATTGGACATGTGTTGGTGGCTACATCAGCGGCGGTGTTCATAAAAGGAGCAGACAACTCCTGCGTTCGTGACGTTTGTACTGTTACGGTGTCTGGGTGAAGCCGGGCGGATCTTAAAGACTTTGGCTGGTGGATCGAGGCTGATTTGATCTTTAGTCACAGCAGGTTCAATGTGTTTTAATTTGATGTTAAAGAAATATGTACAAACTTTGATCGTCGTACGTTAAAAGAAAAATCAATGAGTTCACATTGGTCACAGTGGACAGATGAATTAAAACGACCCGTTTTAATGGCTCCTTAAGGCCACGTTCATCTTTTGATGGCATCCAGCTGGCTTTTCAAGAGAGGCTCCTCTAAAAGGGTCTCGAGGAGATGTTCTAGCATCCAGCCAGCTGAGGATCCATGAACAGTTTATGGAAATGAAGAAACGTAAGTGTTGCACTGCGGTCTAAAGCCAGTTTGTCCTAGTATTAAGTGGTACAAGTAGTGCTAAGAGTACACGCTTGTTCACTTTTCTTTGACTTTTCTTTTTGTCCTTGAGAGTCTGTAAGAAAACCTCTTGTCTTCGACTAAATGATGTCAGCTGTCTGAAGCCACCGTTTGGAATCACGGCTGATGACTTTGCACATTTCACACAGTGTCGATGGAGCCGCCATTCACAGTCCTATTAATACACATGCGAACTAGCGCATCCTAGAAAATGTAAACTCATTTGATTTCTTTCACTGAAGGCCAATTGAATTGTATCAACTGAAAAACACAACCTAACCTAACCTTAAACCTTTTTGTTAAACTAATAAAAATAAATAAATATTACTTCCCATCCAGGCTGTGAGAGAACAAATTTCTGCTATTAAGTCAATTAAATGGTTTGACTGACAAGGCCTTCTGATGGTGAAGACACGGACCCTTCTTCCCTCACAGAATAACCTCAATGCTTGTTCGGCTACAGAGCTCATGTCAGTAGGGAGGTTTCCATCCGGAGCATCTCTACGAGGGTTTTCTGGACCTTTCCAGTGCTCACGTTTTCCTCCTCTACTCTTTCAGCTCTCCTGCTGTGCTCTTCTCATTGTGCGTATTCGTCTCCTGTTTATTTTAGCTCGTGGCGTTGCCTCAGACACCATGACGGGGTGGGGGCCTTTCATGCGGCCCGGGGTGCCGTTCTGCTCAAGGATGTACACAGTTGTTTTTCTCTAAACTCTGCAGGGTCTCGGTTCTACATCCAGCACTGACTGTCTCGAAGAGCTCTAAAGCTGTGGGGGTAAAAAAAAGAAAGATCCACAATTTTTAAAACCATATTCTTTGTGTGCCTCAGCAACATGGGAGTGAGTTGGAGGTCGTGGCCTCATTCCTACATGTGGAAACTAAAAAGGAACAACGAAATGAGCGCTCGGAATGACCACGGGGCAGCGCGGTGTGCACCCTACCTCTCGCTGTCCTTCAGCGGTTCGCCGCCTCTCCACCAGGAGACGGTGGCCCTGGGGGAGGCGTGGGGGCGGCACTCCAACGCCGCCTCGCCCCCCCTCTGGATCACGGTGGACGTCTTCACGGGCCGCCGGGCGAAGTTTGGCGGCGACGCTGTGGAGGAAACCCGCGTTCATGCCCATTAGTTTGGCATCAGCAGAAATGTCAAGTGCATCAACAGCAATTACTGCAATTTGTATTTTGTCGCCACGCTGGCTTATTGTAGGAGGGAATTATGGAAATGGGGGACGTGGGGGCTGTGGCTCAGCGGGGAGCCGGTTCTGCCTCTTCTCGTTTATTCATTTCTGACATCCCAACGTACACGCAGTGTATCTCTCCCGTGCCTGAATAATACAGGGCGGACAAACGGCTTACCGACAACCTTGAGCTCAGCGCTCGCGTACACGGCGCCGTGTTCGCTCTCGGCCACGCACTGATACATCCCCGAGTCCGACAGGCTGATCCTGGATATGGTCAGCCTGCTCGCCTCCACGTGGATCCTGCCCTGCAAATCAGGCCGGCTGATTAATGTTTGCCGACATCTTTCGCCGTTTTATGTCAATTTTCTCCCCCTTTCGCGAGATGAGTGGAAGCCCCTTGGATCATCTTTGGCCTTAGTCAGGCTCAGCTGAATTCCCTCTCAAGGCGTATTATTTGTGTGTGTGTGTAAAATGATCCTCACATCTACTAACAGAACCTCCAGCTTGACTCGCGGCGTCTTACCTCCGGCGCCAGCGGCTGGCCGTTCTTCAGCCACTTGTAGGTGGGCCTGGGTTTACCCACGGCTTTACACTCCCACTGCAGATTAGCATCGATGGCCATGTGAGCATCCTTTAGGGTCTGGACCCAGTGCAGATGTTCAGCATCTGTGGAAAATACAGATGAATATCATACAATTATTGGCAAATATTGACAAAGAATACAATTACAGATGACAGTGACATAATGCAACCCAGTTATTTAGCTGCACAGTACATGAACAGTTTTTTTGCTTTATGTTTTCCCAAAATGGACAGTTCTTCCATGTAGAGCTTGTTTGCTCTAAATGTGCAGTAAATTGCTCCCTTATTCTCACTGCTAGAGAGGTTTTCAGGTCAGATCTACAAATATAAAACATGTTTCATCCAATTTGCTCCTGCGATCTGTGTGTATTTAGGTCCTGGGTTCACCGGGGCAGCAGCTCGACACGCAGCCGGTTCCCAGCACTGGTCTGCAGGTGCAGTTCACAGATTGGAGATCACCAAGCGGAAAAATGTGTTATACTAAAATGAAATGAAAACTTTCAAAAATTTCGCATTGCAGTCCGACTCGGTTATATACTCATTATATTGTAAAGACTGCTTGATTTGCCAGCCCGTGCGTGATATTAAAGCACCAGGGTCAGAAAAAAAGAAAACACAGTTCACACACCTGAAGTCACAGGCGAGGAAGCCGAGTGAAAGAGAGCTTGCGTCTTGTTTGCCTCTGTGAGATTCTTTTTCCCACCACAAACTCCTCTTTTTCAATACTCTATTTACTTTAACTTATTACCCCTTCAGAGGATTTCCCGATCCATAACCTGAATGCACAATAAACTGCAGGTGACTCCCTCTGGCCTCTGAATGATCTCAGCTCGGACGCACAGGGAACAAAGTTTGGTCAAAACTTGGTGTGGTGATGTCGTGTCTCAGCCTGCGCCGCTCACTGCTTCCCGTCCAATGAGCAGCTTGAAAGGCCGGAACGGAGTCGTGGCCCACGACCGGATTGCTTACCTGCTCTAAGATGCAGATGTTTGTTTAGAGTATTAAAAAGCTAAAACGCCGGGCGATAGCCGATAGGTTCAAAGACGGCGTTGTGGTGAATGCGTTCCGCCGCTTTTGTTCTCTCCAAAGTCAATACATGCACGCAGCCAAAGCCTGCTCATATGTGATCCTGTTCACAAGGTTTGATTAGCAGAACCGGTCAGGCTTATTAAGAACAAGCTGGCATACATTATCAGTGAGTATGTGATGGGCTGATAACAATAATGCCTAATCGTCCTATACAAACCATTAGTTTATTATCCTTTTTGGTTTGTCATCTGCATGGCTATGCACATGCATGTAATATTACTGGAATTGCAATGATAACCTTTTGTAATACGTCTTTCGATTAAAACAAACAAAGAATTGCAGTAATTATTTTTCTATCGACCCCCAGGAAGAGGAGCCGTTGCCCCGGTAACAGCTGCAGGGATCCAAATAAATACACCAAGAATCAATCTTTGCCATAATCACCGTCTGAGAGAGAAACTTTGACGGCCACATTGAATCAATAATCAGGTTTGCATACTATCGTAGAGCGATGGAGCTTTGATCTCCAGCAGGTCGGACTCAAAAAAACGATTCATTTCATTCAGAAAGCAGCCGCTGAGGCCTGACAACTCTGTGAGTCATGAAATAGAGTTTGAATCACTGTTGCTTGTCTATAGATGGCTCGGTTGTTTTTGGACCCACATCCGTCTCTTCTGTGTGAAGCAGCATTTAGTCACTTGGAACAAGAGAACAAACCTACAGGCCAAAGGTTTGGTCCGAATTTAAAACACTAAACCCAGGTTGATTTCTGATTTATGACTGAACCTTCAGCCCTGATTCTTTTCAACCTCGCTGTTCTTGATGTTTTTAATTTTTCTAATTTTCAACTCGCTGGTTCACGTCGTGGCTCATCTCCTTTTCAGCGGATTACGTAAAGCACCTTGAACTGCGTTTCTGCGCGAAATGCGCGACACGAATAAACTCGGCCCGGCCTGCCTCCCTCTCTCGCTCTCTCCCTCCCTCCCTGGCTCCCTCTCTCTCTCTCTCTCTCCCTCTCCCTCCCTCCCTCCTTCCCTGCCTCCCTCCCTCTCCCTCCCTCCCTCCTTCCCTGCCTCCCTCTCTCTCCCTCCCTCCCTCCCGCTTTGTGTCAACAGCCACTCACGCCTTAGTGTTAGTGGCACCACTCAAGTCAAAACTAGATGCCTTTAGAATCAGCTGGTATGCAAATTCTGTGCTCAACCAAAAACGTACAGACGGATCCGATATCGATCGGCGCGCTCAGTAGACGGGTCCATTGGAGACACTCATCTGTCGGCCTGCTGAAGACAGTCGGGACTAATTTCAACACTTGCGGTATGACGGCCTCCTTTTGATTCTGTGACATGTTCCGACTTGTGAGTAATCGCGTTTACTCACACTCACACTCACCGGCCGGAGGTTAAAAGAAACGCTCGGTGAGAAGAAAAGCAGAGAAGATGTTCTCAGTCACGTCCTTGAAACAAGCAGGCAGAAGTACACGAGGCTCTTACTGTTGAATACGAGCTGGCCTCTGGCGACGTTCCGTCCCTTGCTGTTCGCGGCCACACATTCGTACACGCCGGCGTCCTCCGGCCGAAAGTACGGGATCTCCAGAACCCCGCTGGAGTGGTTGACTTTAATCTTGCCAGGAAGCGGGTTTCCATCGGCTCTTCTCCAAGAGATGGAAGGCACGGGGCTGCAGAGGTCGCACACGGAAAGGTCACGCCGGCCACATGCTTCCCGCTCCCACCGACCAGCAGGACTCGTGTCAGCAGGCAGCTTTATTAATGTGACCAAGCAACTTACTTTCCCAAGGCGAAGCATTCCAGCTTCACCGACGATCCCTTAGAGACTCTGAGGGTGTCGGGAAACTGGACCTCGATCTTTGGCTCATATTCACCCATCACCGCTACGCGAAGGATGAAAGCAAATCAGTCCAAACACAAAAAACAACATGGACATGCGGTTCCCGGTAGCTCATAACGACACACCGGCAGGGGAGCGAAACGCTCAGCGGATGGATGGCTTTGGATTACATATCTTGCCTCAGCCCAAATCAGCGGGGGGCCACGTAAACGGTCCTGATGGGAGTTTAGTATGTGTGGCAAGCTCCTCGCCGTGCGTGCGCCAGCATGCGTTTTTGTCGGGGGAAACTACATTACTGCTTATGTGAATATGTGCCTTCGTGCAGTTCCACGGGCCTTTCTGGAATACACAACCCCTCCTGCCGCTCACGGGCTTTGAGATAGTGAACAAAAGCAAAAACAGTGATGATAAAAATGATTTATCTCCCCCCACACCCCCCCTCCTCTGACAGCGTGATGGACGGACGGCGGGTGCTCACCGTCTCTCCGCACCACCACGGGGGTCGGGGAGCTGAGAACCGTGGCGTTGGTCATCACGTTCCTCACCGCACACGTGTAGTTCCCCGCGTCCGAGGCTTCGACTTTGGCTACGTACAAGTTGCCCGTCCTCTGGGAGATGAAGCGGCGGGCGTCCTGCTGCAGGAAGCTCCGCTGCCCGTTGAAAAACCACCAATATTTGATCTCTGAAGATGACAAAACGAAACAGACATTCTTAAAATCAGGACCTGCTGGGGAAGGAACCTCTATTCGAATAAATGAGATCTCTATTGCATTGACGACATGAAAGAATAAAGTTGGTGATATTTAAAAAAATAATTATAATAATAATTTCAGAAAAACCATCAATGCTGTAAAATGGCAGCCAGAGCTTCATTAGTTAAAGTAAATACTGGTATGTGGGCAGGAATTTGTTACAAGAGGGAGTTAGATTTCATTGTCTAAATAATTTGTCCATTTAAAAAAGGATTGAAGATAAAGAAAGAGGCAGACGTCTGCGAGGGTCCGTGGAGTGAACCTTGGCAGCCATGCTGAATCGGCCCCTTTGACCGGGCAGAGGTTAAAAAGTCCCACTCGGTTCCCTGGGGGGAGGCAGTGAATTAAAAGCACAGCGGTGATCTTCAGGGGCAGAAACTGACAGACCTTTGATGATTAGATGTTGAAGAGCTGGCGGTCTCACAGCAACAGAGGACTCGCAGGCACATAATCTCATGTCCTCTGACAGTTTAACTCTCAGCATGGCTCCTTTTTACAACACTTACCTTTTGATTGCTCAAAGGCGCTTTGCATTATCTCTCTTCTACCGAGGTGCATCACTGTGCTCCTCAAGTGGCGCAATCAACCGTGATTAAGGAAGCTTTCGACACAATGTGGCAGCAGAAATACAGACGATATTTCAATTCTAGAACACCTCGAGCCGGCATCATCGCCTGGCGCAAATCCCATCACACGTGCGACGATGCTGTGTTTGACAGACAAGATGTAGAGATGGAGGATTTGGAGAGGGGGAGGCGGGGGGGGGGGGGGGGGGGAGGCTGCAGGGGACATTTTTTCGTCTGAATACCCGCAGGATTCAGCTGGCAGCAGGGAGCGAGGAAGGAGGCTGCAGCGCTGGCGTGAAATTGCGCTGGTGGGCACCCGGATGGCTGCCGGAGTGCGGACCGCTTTGAGGCTCCGCTAATCAGCGGGCCGCAGACACGCGCGCCGACTCGCAGCTGTGGCACGAGGATAAACGCCTCCCTGGCCGCGGCGGAACTCCGCTACCCGCAGATGACCTGCCCGCATACGGAGAGAAACTCAACCAAAGACACAGCCGAGGGAGTGGAGCGCCGGAGGGTTTAAGGACGACAGCATGGTCACAGATCATGTGGGAATCATACATGTGAAGGCACGGGGCAGGTAGAGCGGTGGCTGATCACAAGAAGAAGAAAAGAGGAGAAGTTCCCTGTCCGACAGGTTAGGAGAGGTGAGCGTGTCAGAGCAGGAGAGGAAGAGAAAAAGAGACACGGCGAGATAATAGGCAGCCGAGTGAGGAACAATACAGACTGCTGAGGCAGACAATGTAGAAGACGCAGCGCTGTACCTCCATAATGGGGCGGGGGGCCGCAGAGCAGAACCACGGCTTGACCCTCCCTCACCGACACCGTGTTCCTCGGCTTTCTGCTGAAATTCTGCAGAACTGTTGAAATAGAAAAAAAGAGAAAAAAAGAAGATACAAGTGTTCAGTGTCTGACAGCTGACTTGACAACATGTTGACAGGGAGGAAAAAGGCATTTCCTTCTGCAAAATGACTTGATGTTGTCTTACTAGTCAGACCCGCGGGTCTCATTAATACAGCAGCAGGAGATCTAGTAGAAGGTGCCGCTCACCAGTAGAGCTTGGGACGTTTCTTCCGCCTTTCATTAAATGCTGCCTTGCAATATGAGGGGAAATAAACAGCGTGGAAGACCTATAAATCCCACATATTCGATAAATACCAGCGGTCTCAGGAGTGATCCATCAAATATCAGCAGCACTCAAATCCAAGTCGACTGATAAAAATAAAAAATCCAGACCTCCATCTGTCACGCAATGATCACGCAATAATCACTGCCGGTCTTGCCCTTTCAACAATTGGGCTTCCATCCCTACGTAGGTTGTAGGCTCGTCCCTGGGGAGGCTTCTGCTCAGCAGACGCTCACGTGACGGTGTGGATGTGCGGCGTTTTGAATTTGAATGGCGCAGAACAAATCAACTGACAGGAGCAAATACCAAACGGGCACTGTCAAGGAATAACGTGACGCCGCCCGTCCGCTCGTACATACGACAACAAGCTATAGCAACTATCAACTAAAATCAATACCTGGCATGCTAATATTAATTCGGTTATTAGGTTAAACATCAGATTGGCGGGGCGGCACGGTGGCGTGGTGGTTAGCACCGTTGCCTCACAGCAAGAAGGTCCTGGGTTCGATTCCACCCAGTGGCCTTTCTGTGTGGAGTCTGCATGTTCTCCCCGTGTCTGCGTGGGTTCTCTCCGGGTTCTCCGGCTTCCTCCCACAGTCCAAAGACATGCTCTGGGGATCAGGTTGATTGGTGACTCTAAATTGTCCGTAGTTGTGTGAATGTGAGTGTGAATGGTTGTGTGTCTCTGTGTAGCCCTGCGATTGGCTGGCGACCAATCCAGGGTGTACCCTGTCTATCGCCCGAAGTTGGCTGGGATGGACTCCAGCCCCCCCGCGACCCTGTGTGCAGGATAAGCGGTTAGACAATGGATGGATGGATGGATCAGATTGGCGGTTATTTATTTTGGTAATTGTCAGCTGAGTGCTTCCCATCTGTCGGCATGACGTCATCATCTGGGTGTCACTCACTCGGACCCACGTCAAAAGGAGGAGACATAGAGCAGCGCTCTCTGCAGAGGTAGACTACTCCACTCCATCATTACCAAGCAATCTGTGCACGTAAATACAAGAATCTGTGTACACTCACAAGCAAACTGGACCTTCGCTTCTCTGCTGACAACGGTCCCAAAAGTGTTGGTGGCGATGCACTGGTACACTCCTCCGTGATTGACGACGTGTGGATTATTGATCAACAGGTTCCCCTCCACAAGGCTGTAGTTAGGATCGGACTGTGTGTT
Source organism: Gasterosteus aculeatus (assembly GCF_964276395.1). Classification (NCBI taxonomy): domain Eukaryota; kingdom Metazoa; phylum Chordata; class Actinopteri; order Perciformes; family Gasterosteidae; genus Gasterosteus; species Gasterosteus aculeatus. Next base: position 20,491,420 of record NC_135705.1, read on the forward strand.
AATTTCTCCCCCATCCATTTTCCACCTGTAGAGCAGGAACCAAACGGGTCACCTGGGTCTGCTAATAGTGGAATTCCTTTTCATCTTCGGGAGGAAAAAAAGTCCTAAACACTGCAGTGTCACACAGTCAGAGGGGAGGAAAAAGGCACGTACCTATAATGAGGAGGTGGGTTCCCCTTTGCTTTGCAGTTAATAAACACCTGCTTATCGTCGGTGCTTAAGGGGAAAATACTGTCACTAGGCTCCTGGGTGAAGACGGGACCATGGCGCGTATTCTCTGTGTGGAAACAAAACGCACATTAGCCGTACGGTTATGCTCAGCATGTGACACTGAATTAATGCAAAAAAAAAGTCTTTCAAACAATTAGCTGCCAACATGGCTCTCCTGCGTTTAATATACCCTCCTGTGCACGTGGCACGAGAACGATAATGAATACACAGCGATAAGAGAATAATTAACTTGGATAACCCCGTCCGTGGCTAAAGTTCACGAGTCGTGACTTTCTTTTGATTGTTCACAATCGGGAAGCTTATTCAGAGAAGTATTTTTATATTTACAGTGTCAAAAGAGGAAAATGCAAACAACATGTCGACTCATTGATCCATCTTGAACTCAAGTAATTAGTACTGCATTTATACACGTACCGTTCTTCCATTATACATTTACAGAATAATATGATAACTGTTGCAGATCTAATCTCCCAAAGGCATCTGTCTTCCCTTTTCTACCTGTTTGGTAGCAAATAAAATTATAAATTAAAATCTTATTTAAATTGTTTAATTAAAGGCAGAGGTTAAAAGTGCAATGTAGGTCAAATTTAGCAGAAGGCGAAGCTGAACATAAAAGTTTTCAGTCTTGTTTTAAACGTGGTCAGAGTTGGGGCTTAAAGTCTTAAATCTTCAGGAAGTTTATTCCAGCTGTTTGTTGCGTAGTAACTAAATGATGCTTCCCGTGATTTGTATTTACTCTGGGAATCACTAACAGATGGTGTCAGAAGATCTTAGTGATCTTGAAGGCTTATGTAGTGGAAGCATATCAGTGATATACTTTGGCCCTAAACCATGCAGTGATTTATATGTGAGCAGTAGGATTTTTATATTAATTCTCTGACATACTGGGAGCCAATGTAAGGATTTAAGAATTGGTGTAATGTGCTCACATTTTTTGGTCTGCGTTAGAACTCTAGCAGCAGCATAAACAAACGGGAAGTACAGAAAAACGTCCTTCCTTTTAAACCTCCTTAATTCCTTGTTTTGGGATTCAGCACTAGCCAAGCCGATTGTAACTGGTTTAAAGAACTACTATCCAGCCACAGTGTATTTTTCACCCTACAGCAGAATGGTAAAGTGTGGAGCAGGACCGTCCTTATATGCTGACACAGCGCTGTAGAGACAGTAGTGGCTCTGCTGTACCATCACTTTGCCATATGGAGCAATGCAAAGCTTCGGAGGCCTGTTGACCATTGGGTGGTTGCTACGCTATGAATGAACAACTGGTCTTTGAGGAGAAGGGGTCAGCAAATTGTTGGTTGAAGTGTTACTAAAACTTGTCTTACTAAGAGCGACTGTACATCCTCTTTATTCAAACGCACACTTGTGTTTCGGTTCAGAGTGGGAACTTTAACGTTCTCGCACACTTTAAGATAATATGCAATACAAGTAGAAGATCCCGGTTGAGGCGTTTACATGGGACTCGCAATATGCTGCCTTATTCTGGATGTAACGTGATCATCAGAGAACCTCAGGGGCTCAGATGTCTGCATGTTGTTTGTACATGCGTGTCTCCTCAGTCAAGCTGTTGGTAAGTTTCTGCCAAGCGATCAATACACAGGAGTAATTAACCGTTGTTGCACTAATTACTCCCAAGAAATCTAACATTTCTTCGGTGGACTCACGCTCACACACTGGTGCAGTGTGACCCCCCACGGTGCCGTTGCTCTTTCAAAAATGGTTAATTTATCTTTCTTTTTTTCCTCTAACCTTGGCTAGGACAAAGAGTGCTCCCTCCCGTATCATCATCGCCATAATCATCCTAATGAGAGTGGGAGTCTTTGCTTCAGATAAGAGCCCCGATTTCCCACGGCCTCTGAGGGAAGCGTTTCATTTTTTATCATTTTTTTACCCTGGTTGTTATGTCCTTTTTTAATGAAACAAATTAATGAGCCTTAAATAGCCAGGGAAGATGACCGGGTGGCTGTGTGTGCCTGCTGGAGAACACGGCTGCCCTGTAAACACACAGACCGGTCTGACCACTAGCACACACGTAAACACACACATACAAATTAACACTTGATTAGTTTCCATGTGTGCATGCAAATTTGATCAGTGTATGTGGTCCAGAGCATGCTGCTGTTTAGCATTCTTCCCTTCTGTGTTTGCACAGACACACCGCAGTGAAACTGCTGACTGGCGATGAGATGCTAAATCAATAGGAATGGCAGCATGAACAACAAAAGAACAAGCCGCACTCTGTGAGCTGTATACATTTAAATGTATTTGTTTGTGATGACTAGTAAGCGGTTGGCATTAGATCGGCATACAGTGTTCCAGCACATGTTGACGTTGTCACTGCGCCGGTTACCGTATCCTGACATTAAGTGAGAGCTCTGAAGCTGTAGCTCATACAGGTATTAACGCTGCTCTGCTTTCCTCTCAACGTTGAAAAAGAGCTTGTATCGGGTAGTTTTTATAGTACATACCAAATTCCACGTGCGGGAACATTGCGTAATGAAATAGCAAGGTGTTAAAATAAAAAAGACCAAGGGAAGCGTGAGCTCCGGTTGGGTCTCTGACAGTGACTCACGTTCATCAGATGGGCATCTGAATAGAACGCGTTCAACTACGGCTGCAGTTAAATATTAAGATAAAAAATAAACTGCAATCTTAGCATAGCAGGTAGTTTCACTTTTTCTGGGACAACTTCGTCCCTCCAGAGGAATCTACTCTCCTAAATTCAAACTTCTTCCTCTGTAGTTCATCTTTACCCCCGAATGCTTTGCGAGGCTGTTTAAAACTGAAGTAAAATCTCCAGATTTAGCCAAGTTTCGCCCATTTTTTGTATAAAGTATTCCCAAATTTTGCCCATCTGAATAACGAAAGGCCTTCCGAGACGATGGCTCTGTTTCAAAGGAGATAAACCTGCATGGGAACGAGGCGAACCCTCCCTGTTGGGAGCTGGATGCATATCAGGTGTCTGTCGTACAAAGGCGGCTCTACTTGGCGTCTCACCAGCAAGGCACTCTTTGAGTGACAGAAGGATTAACAGTTCCCATGGCAACAGCATCTTCATTTTCCAAGGTCAGATTCCCCTTCCTCCCATGCAGTCGAGGAGAACGGAGGATATTTCCAGGGGCAGACGCTCCTCCGTTTGGCTCTGTAAGAACAAAAATGAGGGCACATGAGTGTGTGGACATGCCGTCCACAACAAGACTTCTTGAAAAGAAAAGAGAAGATAAAGAACGTGCTGCAACTCGGCAAACCATTAATAATTCATTCAAATAAGCTGAGCCAAGATCCTGTGCTGAAGGGCAAGCTAGGAGCTGGTACCTAGCAGCTGATCTTTACTGTGTACATGCCGCTGCTACACTATCTACTCGTGGCGAGTGAAGCATTACAAAAAAACATATAAATATAAACAAGAAAAGGAAAATATTTGGCTTGCAGCAACAGATGAGCAGAGCAGCCTGCTGACAGTGATGCTAAGCTTTCGAATAACTGCTATTTGACATTTACTTTGGCACAATGAATGATGTATTAATGTACACTGTATATTAGGGATTGCTAATGAATGCTGACCGAAGTGAAAAAAATAGATAAACCCACTTAAAACAGTTGACAGAAGGCACATTTTCTGTGGATCATGATGAAGGGAACTGTCATTTCAGAACTACAGAATGAAAGTTTTGATGATTTGGCCAACTTTGTCAAATGACTGGAAACTATATAGAGTGAGATCATAAATTCATGTTTACTGAGGGGATAGATGAAGAAGCATGCCTCTGTCCATCCCGTCTCTGTATCTCATATAAATGCTCAATATATGCGCTTGTCATCTATTATTAAAATATTAAAATGAATGACTAAAAATGAAATGCCACTACCTCATTATCATTAAAAAGTGAAAATTACTTTTTATAATAAAACAAACACCTGATTGCAGCCACATCAAATAACATTATCATGCAAGCTTGTATGAGCTCTCATAAAAAATGATGGAACAACTGTTTTTTTACAGTATTTCTTTCTCTACAGCCTTTTCTGTTTTAGTGCCTGTGGTTGTGCTGCCAACAGATGGATGCAACGAACTTGAAGAAGCATTAGCCATAAAGGGAGTAAAGTAGATTTATTATGCTGTCCATTATTTATTCTAAGGGGGCACAATACTGATCAGTCAAGCTTCATCTTGTCAGTCGTCGTTATTGATTTGGTTCTCCACCTTTTTCTTCCCAAAGCTTTTGCCTTTTTGTTTATCATCCTGCCCACAATCTTGTCAAGTCTCATTCAAATATGGAGGGAAGAATCAATGAAGGGAGATTTGTTTGATGGCTTTCCTTTATGAGACTCACTGTGTTGATAACCTGTATGCTTCAGGAGAAAAACAATGAAGAAACTTAATCCGTGTGTCAAGCAGGAGAAGCATCCTTCTGACCCACTGTGGGCCGTGAGCTATGAAGGTCTCCTTCAATAAACTGCTCTAGTTTACACTGTTCTTCAGAGCCAGAAGTAAAACTGCTGTTGATTAAGACGCTGGATGAATAGGCGAGAAATAAATCACACAAGGTGCATATGGCAATTACAAGGTTAAAAATTGTTTCGGGGGGGGCTGGCGGGCACTCAGAAACTTTTAAATCAATGCAGAAAGTTCTCCAGACTTTGTCAAAACGCCTATCTGCAATCAATGCTGTCATAGGCCGGCACCTGTAAGTAATTCCAAATCAATATGCTTTCCAATTCAGACGCCCTCTCCAAGAGTTGTGTGAGCGGAGGAACTCCGATCGAGTCAAATTAGAACCACAGATGAAAACACGACAAAACCTGCACGGTCAAAGCGGCCCCGTGGTTTGGACCGACGGCCCCGACGAGCTGCTTTATCGTCTGATGCGTGTCAACGAGAACGAGCGTCTTTGCATTGATCACACCGAGCTGATCATTGTCATGGCCATACGTGAGCCAGAACCGCAATGATTCAGAAGCTTACGCCTTCCTAAAGCACGGGGCGGATCTTAATTGGACCATTTGACGTATAACTTCTAGGTAATGTCCCCATTAACACCCACATAATTCACTCATGCAAGTGAAACGGAGACGGATCATTTGCTGATACGAGGGTGCTCGATGAGGAATTACAGCGATTGGTATTTAGTGGATTGAGAGGATACAGGAACCATTACATCCACTGCAGAGGTTGTCTAACAAGCCCCCCAGCAGCCTTGAGTCATTAGCCTACACGCTCTGCCCAGTGATCAATGTTGATCTATGTTTGCTGTCGTCAGCTGTCCACTTTCACTTTCGAGCTGATCAACTTTATTTTGCCGGCTCGCAAGCGCGCTTGTTTGGCATTCAAAGTCAGACACAAGGACCCTGATTGCTTTCAGCCATGGACGCTGGCTATTATGCATAAAGTGTGAAAAATGCAGAGGGCCACAATCCAGTAGGGTGTCTAAGCTATGAGGCCGGCGCCTTTCCTCCGTGGAATAGCAGGACTCTGTTTTAATGACGCATGGGCCCCTGGCATCCTTTGGGGAGGATGTGTTTCTTGGTCACAGTCCAGAAATTTAAAGCAGTTGCTTGTGAGCCCCATGATTAATTTATATACCCTAGAAAAAAAAGGAATATAATGGTAATAATTCTAGTGCCCAGCGAATGGTGGTCGCAGGTGTTGGAAATACCAAATGGGATGAGGCTAAGCTAATGGTGCCTGCGAGGGAAACGATCTGTCAGGGGTAATCCCTAATACTGTAACACCGCCCGCCACAGATAATACGCTTCCTCCGCCTCTCTCACTATATTGAGATAGCGGTGGAGAAAATGATTAGAGGACGGTGGGGGGATGGATATTGACACGGATAAATGTATGTATCCAGAGTGAAGTATTGCCGGGCTTAATGTTCAGTGGCGACGAGCTTCCCACTCTAGAATAGCCAAACTGGGGTATGAACAAAAGGGTGTCCTGTTCCACATCATTACACTCGGTGTAATTGGCTGAACATGGAACTACAGAATTGAACTTGTGAGAAGCCATTAAGCGTTTAGAAGGGGGTGCGTACCAATCTGCTTTGAACAGGGGCCTCATAAGAACATTGAGTTGACGCCACGTCATCGCGGCTTTAAGCTCCCCCCAACAGATGGAAAACATACAGCTTCATACGTATTAATTGTTGAATAAGACGACGCTCATATTAAGCCACGTGGGATCTATATGGGGCTCCAGTTTCATCATCGGAAAGTGCCAGTCTATGTAAATACGCAGTAAAGCCTCCTGATCTCAGAACTCGAATCCAGTCAGCCACAAGAGAGCACGGGCAGCGCTGCAGCTGGGGACGCCAACTGTCACTCACGCCACAAGTGCATGATATTACTCATTACCCAAGAGTTGGAAGAGAATATTGAAAGCCAACCTCCCGTCGATCCAATAGCAGCTCAGCAAACCCAGGCGTACATGATGTTTGGGCGTGGGAATGATCAAAGTGAGAAGACGCAGAGAACCTGAGCAGCTTCCATGTTGTATAATTTGCATACGTTTGTGTGTAACTATAAATGCTCTATTTCTTTTTTCGTTCTTCTTCACTTTTACACGTCTACGTTTTCAGCACAGCTGAGACTGAAAAACACTGCGTAGCCACAGCTCTGATGGGCCTGGATGCCACTGTGCGGCATGGGGAGGGATAACAACCAAGAAAGGGAGCATGACATTAGTGCTCGTGTTGAACCACAGATTGTGTGCTGGAGAGACTGATGTCTACAATATGCTGCTTAGCCTGCTAATCCAGCCACCCGGCCCCCCGGGTAAGAGAGGAGAATTGGTCAGTATAATACACATTAAAGCAGTGGTTGAGAGTATCTGACCTTTTGTTTTTTTTCCCCAAAATGTGCATCTCTATTTTCAAAGAGCACCCTTTCATTAGTTATGGAGTTATCTTCTCCCTTGCAAATTTATGACTCTAATTTTGGACCAGTTGCATTGGTTTAATATACTAACTTGTGTTTTGAAGTAATCAATCCACAATCAATTGTGGTTTAACAGAACACATAGTCATGTCTCAGAACCGGTTGTTGAAGTCAATGGCAACATTTAGTACAAACGTCTACTTAGTTTCACTCTCTTGTGTCTAAGATAGTGACTAAATGCCACGCTTGTACACATACGATGAGATCACAGAGACCCTCCCATTCCTTCTGAGCTGTGGAGTCGAGAGATGCATATCTAAAAAAAACTAAAATAATTCTGTAGAAGGAATGCAGTTGTGTCTCTCGTTGTACCACCTGCAGTCCTGCTTAACATGGGAAGAAGTAGAGGTTACCCGTTAGTTTGTTTCTGCCATTTTGGATTTAACAAACCAAGTCCTCTTTGCAGACCTTGACTGCAGGACTTTGGGTTTCTATTAATCTGAACAGATCCGCAAGCTGAAGATGTTCCCCCCTTGCGTGAAGCACGAGTCGTCGCTTTCTGGTTTCATCCTTGACCCAAACCGCTGGAGAAACTATTAAAAAGAACTGTGGCACAATGTCAATAACTGGCTAAGCTACAGGCTAAGATAGTGCCGTTGTTTTGACGGGGTTCTCAGCAGTTTGGTTGAAAAATGCCTTTTCTTCCCCGGCTGTTAATCAATTGTTGGTGTTTTTTAACGGTCTACTTTCAATCTGGAACATATGGACCCGGCAGTAAAGGTGACTGCTGCCCCCTATTTCTTCTGGAGCTCGGGCACCATCGGCTGCATCATGATTCCTCGCTCCACATTTAGCACCTTTTTCAGCAGGCCTCCATTGTGTCAGCAGCTGTGACCCATTTCAGGGTCGGCCTCCTTTGAAAGAAGGAAAGACCGCAAAAGGTGTCGCCTTCACATGACTGAAGGCTAATGTGCTGCGCAGCTGCACCCACGCCCTTCCAACAAATGAGCCCCGTCCATACGAAGGATAAACCATAAAGAGGACATGCACTATAGGAACCCATATTAGTCCCACTTCCCTGAGTATGACCGCGCGCTTCCACGAGATTACATTCATTAGGAGAAACAAGTCAGACATCACAAACACGTACTTCAAATAGGAATCATAATGACCCGAATGTCTGCACTGGCACCGGAGGCCATTTGTTCTGTGTAATTTGGTTTCCAGCAAGATCGTCGGCTTCGTCCGGTATCGCGAAAAGACTGATTGATTCTGCAGGTTGCCGAATAAAACAAAATAAAAAAACTCACTCTATTGCACCGCCGACATCAGACGGGGAAATACATGTTTTCCTTGTGTATTTCTACACAACTGAATAGGTAATAGGCCTCAGATGGTATGCAAAAAGGATGAGGAAAACATGGAACTGAAAACAGCTTCCTTTTACCAACTTTATGGTTGATTCTTTCCATTATCAAAGTAGAGATTTGGAGTTGTTGGTGATGATGATGATGGGTTTCTGTCAATAAATGTACACTCACAGCCTACAGTAGCTACACAGCACACTTACAGTCAACGTCATCAATAATATTCGTGTGCAAGTTTTTTTCTCCAGACAAATTAGTAAAATGCACTCATTGAATGAAAACAGTTACGAACATCAAAATGTTGAGTTTTGGCCCCACAAAGTCCGACAGGATAATAATTCCTATTGCTCATGTTTAAAGCGCTCATTTTTAAACCGTATGCTTTCCTTCCTTCATAAGAGTCCGATAAGACATGTTCGGTGTGTTGGGAAATGTCCTCGGCCGTGACTCTGCAGGTTTAACCTAAATGTTGCTTGTTGAAGGAGCTAAATTGCCGGAATCCAGCGTAATTAAGTGTATTGCATCTATTGCATGCTACAGAATCTTCTGGTTCTGTATTAATACAGTGAAACTAGTCCAACAATAACTGGCTTCAACAACTTTGATGGAGGTGACCTGAAGGTGTGGATGGAACATCACAATCGAATCATTTCTGTCAGTCCCAGGAGTGTGGGGGGGGCGTATAGGCCTTTCATCACTTCATCTCAGCGGTACAATTTTCTCTTCCTCCACTGTCCGTCTCCAGGCAAAAATTATTAAAAGTCAGCGGTCGCTATCTACAACATCTTTGAAAAGTTCAGCCCTTTGGTCAGTCCAAACTTCCCTTCTATATTCTTTGACTGGACCTGATGTCTCCATAGAACAGGCATACCGTATGGTGAAGAATAAATAGTTCTTGCCTTTTAAGAAACTGTGTTTTTCTCAGCCGGATCACAAATCTGACCACAAAAGGTTGTGTGCATGTGGAGCTGTTTGCTGAAGAAAAAAAACACACGAGAGAAGAACTTTAGTTTCTTCGTCTCAAAAGGTTAATCTTCAAAACAGTGATTGAAATCTGGTGTAGTGCTTAAGTGCTTCATTGGCCTAGTTTTTACTAAGTTAGATAGCGATCTATAACATTATTAACCCCATGTCATCTGTTTTGAGAAATACACTTTTGTAAATGGCACTGCAGAGACTGGAGATGACGAGACTGAGCCAATACCTGCAGAACGTTCTAGAAGTCAAGGCCAAACGTTTTAAAGGATGGACTTTAGAACACGACCAACTTGCGTGTGTGTTTGATCTTCAGCTTAGCGCTGTCACTACTCCAACATATTGCAGAATGAATCAAAAGGAAACAGAATCCAGTGTCATGTTATAGATTTTGGTAGGTTTCCATCCTGCAGACATTCACGTATCGCCTGTTTTCTTGCATTCTGTCAGAACGTAATTCGATAATCAAGGAAATTATGTGGAAACAACCCTCATCTCAGCGTCCTTGAACACATTGTTATGAGGATGCAACTTCAAGTCAAGTCTGAAAATAGACTTGTACACACTGTGTGTAGTGGAACTAATGTGTTTTACGCCTGGCAGCAGTAACTGGGGCCAGTTTTGAATAAGTAGCCCTCAGCAGTGTAGAAGTAACAGCCGGCCATCGTCCTGGCGAGATACACAAGGGACTCGACTAAAGCACCATTAAACAAGCACCACTCAATTCTCTAAAAAGTAAATGATGAATCAATGACCAGTCGAGTTACTTTCTCACTGTCATATTCAGTATTTTAGATTTTGTGACTGACAAGCAGAGGGTGGCCATCCAATTGAATTGTGATTTAACTCAACTTCAGAACATGAACCACAATGTCATCATTCTCCTGTCCAGCAGGTAATCTTTCATCAAACGTGAAGCTTTTCTGCTGGGTTTTGTTTCCCTCCAGAGAATACTGATGTATTCATATTTTCAAATGTAAGATGAAAATGTAATATTTGGTCATTTATTTTATATTTCTGTATTTTTCAGAAAATCACCCTGAAATGGCCTCAGATATGTCTCTCATTTATTTCGGGCCTTTGTGTCACCGCACAGGTATCGCGGCCTGTTGGAAAACCTGCTAAGTGCCAGCAGCAAGAGAGTCACGTTTCAGCTGCTGAACAGATTGTGAATGATAGAGAGACTCTCTTCACATTCATTTAAGTGCTGCAAATGAATAATTCATGGTGTTGAATTTCAGCCCTCCAAATATTCAACAGTGTTGCATCAGGCCTTTCCTCTCCAATTGATTGCTTCCAGTACAAGTGATGCATGTGCTGGTCGGCTTGGGATCCGTATCCCATTCAATGGAAAGCCAAGGCGAAGCCCCAAATGTCCCTGGAAAATGATGGTAATTGAAATTACAAATGCAAATAAAGTGCGCTGAATTCTTTAGCAGAAGCCACTTCATTTGTTTCTGGATGAATGAGACTCTTTCATATTTTGAAAATGCAATTTTTATTTCAATGTACTTTCTGAAGCCACGTTTTATAGTCAATCATCAGAAGTGTTTTGCAATGACGCAGCTTTGTATAAAAATTCTAATCACAGGAAAGATTGCCCCAAGGAATAAACCACCCACGAAAAAGCATGTAGCTTATTTTGTATGTGGAGCCGCTTGTAAGAAACAGCAGTGTTGTTATCCTCATAATTCGCCCCCTGGCCTATGTGACATACGAACCCTGCTTCTCTAAACTACATGAACACGTATCTCCCTGAGGCGCTTGTGTATTCCTATTTGGATTTTATTATCTATTATAGACCAGTTTGGCATTGCAGAGTCGGTGAGTAATCTCATTCCGTTCTGACTTATTGTACAGTGTCATTGCAGAAGAAATGAATGATGTACTGTATCCGTCCTCATGCCATCTGTGAAGACAAAAGTTCACTTTGAACCGACTGTATGCGTGGAAAGAGCGTGAATTCACACCAGCTGTAAATATCGTATAATCTGCTTTGAGAGGACAAATCGCAGTGGATGAAACACGACGCGACTCCCCACTGATGCTACGATCACACAGTAACAGAAGAAGGTTGTAGAAGGAGTATTGTAATTAAAGCATGCTACCCACACTATTAGGCACGTATCTACGTGTTCACCGCTTGGTCAGCCACTCTAAAGGAACGGTAATGTACTCTTTTGCTGTTAGATGAGTAATTAATCAACGGTTTGCTCAACTTCAAAAAGGTGATAATATGTCGTTGTTCCGATTTGATCGTTGTGCTTCTTTTTTTAATATGAGTTTATAAAATGACTTGTGAAGCTTCTCTCACAGGAGGATTGTCAGCGTGTTTCTCAGTCGTCTGTCACATCGGCGTCAGACAAAACAAAGGAACCTTTTATTTTAATCAATACAGCTGTGGACACAGGCTGCGTGACAGCTTGTGTTTAGCAGATGTTGTATGAAAATACAATGTATTTCATGCTTTAGGTCTATTTCTATGCTTTAAATGCATTTTCTTCCATTTGCAGGCGAGCTAGACGCTGAGCATGAACGCAGCACCGAGGCTGCTGCTCGGCTGACACGCAGCTTTCTCTCAGCAGCCTGTGTAGCCAATGTGCTCGGAGTCAAATCCAAAGACTTTACAAATACGTCGTCTTGTCAAATTCACGTATTTGTGTGAAGCAGCAGCGAAAAGAGCCGTGTGCAGCCTGATCAACAGAAGGAACAGAGAAAAAATGCTCTAGGACCATAAGAGCGTTCCCCGTTGGGTTATCGATTTTCTACATTTTTATTACCGGTCAAAAATGAACTCTGCATTAAAAGGATGTTGAGGAAGGATTTGGGATATGCTTTCATGCAGAGGCGGTCTCGGGCTGTGTGAGGTTTCAGAGGGCGGAAAATATAAATATGCCCACCAGCCGCATGCACCAAGGCAGAAAACCAGCAAACAAGAAAACGATGATTCTATCATGTTTTTATTATTATTTATCTATTCTAAGGGACTCCTAGTAAGCATTGAGTAGTATTCCCCAAAAATGGTGGAATGTATAAACTATTTAACATATTTTCCATAACACACAAATACGTTAATGTTGTCATATGGTTATCTAAAGTATATTTTCATACAGCTTAATTATTTTTTCAAGATTATACAAGGTGACGCGTAAAGGGCAGAACAAAATGCTCATTAGCTCGATCCTCTTATAATTCATATATGAAGGGAAGCAGCTGCTGATTCTTCTTTGGACCCAATCAGTTGGAAAACACTTTAGTTGGGTTTTCTCCCAACATGAGGGAAGCATGTTGAGAATAACTGGAAATTATTTTCCTTTTTTAGGCAAAATCCCAGCACTTCTACACAGCAACAGATAGCAATCTAAATGTTTCAAGACAAAAAGAGTCTCAGTCATAAATGGCTGACGCTGTTCTCCCGCTTCATCGCAGCTACTCTGGCTGTTAGTCAGCTGACTAACGAAGGCTGACAGCAGTGGTATTTCAGATCAGAGAGGGATTTTATCATCTTTCCTTGTGCGGGTCACAAGGCAAATGACTCATTTTAGTAAAGGTGGGGAGTAAACAGCGACGGCTTTGAAACAGCATCACTGGAGGAGACTATATACGCGTTCGCGGCGGTACGACGATCCCTCCTTCTCCCCGAGATCGTGGGATTGAGTCACCAACGAGTTGGCTTCGGCTGGGAGGCTGCGAGCGAGGGAGTTCAATGGGAAATGCGGCAGAACGTCGGAACAAAAGGAACCACAATGCGGTTACTACATCAAAAATGTACGGCGTTTTGCTTCCGCGGTTGACTCTTCAAAGGCTTCCTGGAAGAAGCCCTGATGAAGAGAGGAGTCGGCTCTCAGTTCTCCTTACATTTCTGTGAGGAGTCAGTCTCGGTGAAGGCCTGCAGGAAGGATGTGCTCCACATTGGCTCTGAGCATACGTATAGATTGCGTCGGATGTTGTGGAGTACATTAACAATGGCTTGTTCACGTGCATTTTGTCGTATTTGTTTCGACAGATCAAACGCTTGCTCGTCTCGTAACTTGTTAAGAGACAGAGAGCAATTGGAGTGAGGAGTGATTGCATCCTGCAGCCTGTGCAAAAAGTCTACATTCAATTTGTACGGATAAGAGAGCCTTCAAAGCTTCTTAAAACAACAAAGACCAATGGATTTCAGAGGTCTAAGAGTCGGTCAACATCAATTGATTGCAGTCTTAGTGCTCAACCCCCTCCCGCCCCTCCAAGCACACACACACACACACACACACATCTCTCTCAATCCTACAGTGTGTGGACCTAAGCTTTATCTGGTGCTTGGAGAGACATGCTAAACATGATGATGGCTAGTTGGCTAGATGAGCTGAAAATGAACGGGGTTTTTCCTTGTTTGTCTTTCCAAAAAGTAACACATTATGGAAAGAGGAAATGATTGAACCTTTTCACATCATATGAAAATAGACATTGCAAAAAAAGATCAATAAGGGGACGATCAGGGATTGCAGTGATTGAGTGTTTGGATTCTTTCTTTTGCAAATTCCCAAACAACTGAAATAAATGGTAGGTGAAGGGCTTCAAGAGCACAGTAGATCATCGAGTTCTTGGCTCTTGAAAAGAAAAAGATGCATTTTTACCTTCGTATACAAATAAAGGTCCACTTTATTTAGGACTTTTATAGAAGATGGATTGCTTTAATAGAAAGAATATCTCCCTTATTGGGGCCTGTGAAAGCTCCGTCATGCACCTTTCATACGGGAAGCACCCAGAGTTCAACAAGGATCAACCGGCAAATTGCCCTGTAAAGCAGTCTGTGATCTCCAAATGCAAAACCCAGTTAACCCTGTGACATCACCACGGTGAATTTTCTCCTTCATTGAAAAGCTTCTAATGCATAAAGTAAAAATAAGTAAAAGTAAAAATAAAATCGCTGCAGAGCCCCTCTGACATCTAGTCTGCTTCAAATGTCTTTGAAATGCTATGTGGACCCAAACCAGACTCGGTTAGCTGGTACCCCAGAACCATGACAGTGTTTCCTCTAGCTGTTCCAATAGTCACAGTCATAGTCGCCTCACCTGTTTTAAAATCTGAGGCATTTACATTTTAGAACGGGACATCTACTGCTGAAGGGTCACACACTGCAAAACTCCAGAATGGCGTCACAGAGCAAAACAAGCCGTGCACACGACGCGCTTTCCCTGGGGAATTAAAAAGGCTCCGTATCATAATCTCAGTTGACCATTAACTCAGAAGCGAAGCTGGAAATGTCAAACCTCGGAGAACTATTGACTTGTCTCTGTTAAAGGGGAAAGCAAAGGCAGTTATTTACATGCCGTGCTCGAGATGTTTCCTGAAATCATGATTCCAGTTCTTTTGTTTTCTTGTCGTTCTGTCTGCCCGGTCAGTCAGGCCTGAAGGATTTGAGGCAAAATGTGATCTTGTTAATTTAGAAATATGAACGAGGGGCCGGTATTTGGATACAGTATTAAAGAAGACATAATTTGTCTTATATTGTTTAATCAAGTCACATAATGAATGTTATTATAATGCGTATTAAAAGCGTATAGCCATCACTTACTACAGATTTCCGTAGCTGAACATTCTTTTGGTTTTACCTCCATATAATGAGCTATACAATTAAGATATTGTTTTTATTTTCATCCATGTAAAACCTGGGTGATTATGATAGTGTTGCTGCTGACTCTTTTCCAGCATTATCATATCTGAAGAGTTGGGAACAAAAGCAAACTTGAACTCGTTTGTTGAGCCAATTAAAAAACCCAGCCAGATAAAAAAAGATCATTGTTAATTATTAACAGATGAAATGTGAGACTACAGCGCTCAGACTCTTTAGGGAGATTTGTAATCGGGGGGCTTCTGTTCAGAGCAGCAGCAAGATAAATCTCCAGACCTGGTGATGGTGTTGGTTGGCGAGGCGGATAGAAGGAGGAGTTGGTGAAGCTGAGGATGATTGGGTGGAGGTGGGGAGACAGCAGCAAAGAAGATGGGCGAATCATGTGATTGTTTTGTTGTGCTTAGTAAGAAAAGACCAGCTGATCCAGCAGAGGTCCTGAGTGAGGATGGGGGAGGCGTGAGTGGCAGATGTATACGAAGTAGAGCATCGCCTGAGGGATACCAGACAATACTCTGACGTACTGTACAACTTCCCCCTTTGCCTCTGGTACGTAACGAACTCCCTCAACCTCAGTGGTCTCAGTCAATTTAGCTCCAAACAGAGTCTCGGCCCGAGAAAATCAACCCGGGAGACAAGACATCCCTTCCTGCCAGGTCTCCATTCAGACTGGACGGAGGAAGGACTGCTCTGACAGTCTGAGGATAATAAAACTGTTCTCTGCATTTGGAATGAGTTTTTTTTGTCAAACAAGATTGGAACCAGTAAAAACAGTGGTTGTGCGTGGGAGTGTGCATTAAGGTATGTTTCCTTGGTGAGAATTATTTTAGCGAGCAACCATTTTTAGACAAGCCTTGAGTATGGAGGTGAAAACATGAAGAAACAAGAAAACACCATTGACGGCTGAAAGCAATGACACACCAAAGACAATAAAAATGATGCAGCTGGTTAGTTATGTAAGTAAGGAGGATTTATCACTAAATAAACTGTAATTTATCTGGACACCCCTGCAACTAGCTAAAAATGATATTTGTCTCAGTGCAAAGGTATTTGATCGTCCCCTGCTACTGCTGTGTTTAATGCCAATTTAAAAACAATACCACATTCTGCTCAACAGACAGAGGTGCCTGCTGAGGACCAAAGCATCTTTCGTTACCACGGTGAGGTGCACATGAAAAGTACGAGGCAACTCCGCTACCAGAGCTCCGAAAAGCCACAATTCACCTGACGGAAAGCACTGGTTGTCATTCTACACTTAAACTGTGAAGAACGGTTTGAATTGTTTGTGTTATATTTGCCATCACACTGCAGGATGCCATAGAACTACACATCAAAACCCACAACAGTGTGTTGAAGATTATTGCAATTTTCTGCCTGAACTTTTTGGTCAGGTATTAAGCTGGAATTTCACATGTTCTGGCATCCCTGGCAGAAAGCATTAGCCAAACTGCTACTGGTACACTATAATGAATGCTTGAACAATCCAGTAAGTTGAGGAGCCATAGGCTCAATAAAACAATAGCTCAATAGAACAAAATCATTCATATTTGGTGATAATTATAAGGTCCACTAAGTTAAATATCTCTGAAATACAGCTAATGGCATATGCTGATTCTGGATGAAAAGGCAAGGAGTCAATTTGCTTATTACAATTCATTCAAACTAAAATAAAACATTAAAAAGTCCATCAAGAAAAATACGGTGATACTTCACAGATAACCAATTAGTTGTCACACATTGTTTTCTCTGGGGAGTCATTGGGGTTCACCATCTAGGGACCATGAGTACCCCAATCAAATTCCATTGCAATCCATTTTGAAGCTTTTGATATTTTTAAGTCTGGAAGGTGCAGAAGGACAGACAGACCAACATCACCACGGAGTCATCGGGTTTAAAAAACAACAGCAACAGGCATTAAAGTGTAATGTGATGTCAATGTCAAATGTATGCAGGGATAAGGTAGAAAATCACCCGGTGCTTTCTGCTGCTGATTAGAAAGCACCAGGTGTCATTCAAGCCAAGTCAAGCTTATTTATACTAAGATCATAATCTCCCATCAGGATTTAGAAAACCTTTAAACAACAATGGTTCCTAATTTAGCACATCTTCTCTTAGAAAACAAGGAGCAAAAGGGAGGACCGCTCTCAGGGGAAGCCACACGCTTACCGTTGGGTCACACACTGTGATTTTCATGCAGTAATCATAAGAGCAAAGGTTTCTGAAGTCATGCAACACATTTCATCATCCATTAAACATGAGACTGTGGCTCAGTAACAGCGTGGCACCTGGGCCTCTGCTGCTGTTGTGCATGGAGATTAAGAGTTGTGTGAGTCGCTGTGAAAATGGATGTCCCCGTGTCAGAGAGCCACATTAGTCTAGTGTTAGTCCCCTGAACTCCCCTCATGGTGAAGTCCCTTGATTTTGATCTGCCAGCCATCATTTATAACAGGGTTTACTCTCAGTCGAATGTGAACCTGGAGCTTTCTCTGCAAAGAATGTCAAGGCTTTCACGTCGGTTTCCTCCACATATTCTTCATGTTGCTGCCCCATTAGACAAGCTCGGCTTCTAATTGCAGTGGTGCTATCTGCTGCATACAGCGGCCCAGTGATGCTGAAGTCAGCACTCGACGAGGCTCTTTTTCACATCCCTGTCGGTGCTGTAACACCGTAGATGAAGAGGCGTCCCGCCGGGAAACCTTTGACATCCGCTTGTCACTTTAATTGATGGCAAAATTGCTACTGGTGATCATTAACAACTCAGAGCACTTGTGACTGCAGGTGGCTCTGAGGTTTCAGCTCGTTTATCATCCAGGGAGCTTTTCTTCTTCCCTCAATTAATGGTAATGAATGCAGGATTTTTTTTCAATTGTGCCATTAGTTGTCATACCAATTAAGGTGAAAAAAAATCATTGTTATACATAGTTATATGGTATGGGCAACTGCAATGTGCTTAGTAAAAGGTTATGGTTATAAAGATATATTTGATAATTGACTGCAGGATTGTGATGGGTCAGCATTGCTACAAGCCTGTCCATGTCAAGCTCTACACCCTGAGGTCGGCATGAACCAGTCTCATACCCATCGGCTCAGGTGTTGTCTCACATTTTGATATGCGTTGCCATTTTGGGTTGAATTCTGGTTGATCAGTCTGCCGTAGCAACATCACGGTTTAAATACGACGGCACATCAACATCACGTAATGACTTTAGTAAGCGGGTTTCCTTGGTGACCAACTTTCAACTTGCCTTACATGAGTGTGTTGTTAAGACAAATCCCCTGTTGTCCATGTGTATAGTGATCTAGTCCAGTATGCAAGTGTCCACTCTGACCTCCTGTACTGTCGTCCACTTCAGGCCAAAATGTAAATACAGCAAACTAACCACCTGAAATGGTTGCTAATCGTCTTTTTCACTTTTCTATCATCTTTTTTTACTTACTCCAAATTTGAGCATGTGTGTATGTGTGTTGGTGTGCGATCCATACTGAAGTATAATTAAAGCTTTAGGTTGGAGTTGCTTCGTGCTCATTATATGGTCATTATGCAGCAATCCAAGATGAGACAACATGAGCTAAATCTCCAAATTTAGAAAAAACTTTGAGCCATTTAAGCAGTTATGTGAGGCTGTACTGTGAGCTAAAAGCTCATTTCATCTTGCTAACATGCTCTAAAGGACAATGCTAACATGCTGGTGCCAACATGTACTACTAAGTGCAAACTGGAATGCCCAGGCTCATGGGATCGGGGATCAGAGTTGGACTCGAGTGAAACGGTTGGCTGGAGGTGGCGCTTTAGACTCTGGCAGACACAGTGCAACTCGTCAGTTCCAGGACGCCTGTCTGTGTTTTTTACAGCCAGGCGGACATGCTGCATGATGTCAGGTCACACACAGGCCGTATGCTTCTCCGAGGCATGAAGCGGCTTCAAAGTGACGCTGAATGAGCCAGCTGCACATTGGCGAATGGCAACTATTGCTATCTGGCTGACTACTTTTGATTAAGTTCAAGGAACGATTTGGAATTACATTGGATTGAAGACAAAGTGCACAAAAAAACATACATTTCTAGTGCCGCCGATGCCGAATCCAAAAACCTACCATCGTGATTATTGCAGTTGCCAGTAGTTGAGTGCTGGTGAGTTCGCAATGCTTCATGTTAACTCACGACAACAACAAATACTAAATATAATTTTCCCCATATGCGTACAATTTTAAGCATTACATTTTCAACGTTACCATCAACTAAATACTGACATTGACCTCAAGTTGACCAAATGACGTGCCTATCCACAGTAAACCCAGCGCCCGGGCCCGGGGTTGGGGTGGTCCTGTCGACACTGATCGTGAATGCATGCAAGCACACTGTCAGAGTCCCGCCAAACAAACGCTACTTGAATTACCCGTGAGTTTTTAGCCATTTAGTTATTTAGAGTTTCCAGCAATCAGGAGCAAATGTTCACACAGTATCACAAACAGGACACAAAAAGGGAATTCAAAGTGGGCTACAAGCTTCTTCAAAACACCACAAAAGGCTGCTTTGCGTTTGCACGTCAAAGCTTGAACCATCCATGGTTACAACGACATTAGCTTGATATTACTTCATTGGCATAGCTTTGAACAATTGTTGCAAAAGGGGGGAAAAAGGAGGCTTGGTGCACCGGAGGCATTTGTTTGTTGGTGTAATCTCAACAGTCACGAACAGTCTGCGCACATAGTATCTATTCCTCAACTTCCACTGCAGTCTACACCAAAGTGGTCCTTTTAAAACTGGGTTTTGAGGATGTCACTGCAATTGGGAAGTAAAATAATAAGCAAACCCTGCCAGCGAGCAGAGAAACCGTCAGACTTGAAACACTCCGTTCCTCTGATTTGAATTTGGTTGCACTTTTTTATTAGGAGAAGGCTTACACCAGGGTGCATGGCGATAAGGATTGCACACCTTTGATGCATAGATTCAATAAAACATAACAGAAATGGCGATAAGATGTACTTCATTCCAGCTATAAGGCCCACAGATTGATGTGGAGAGAAACAATCTTTTGCAATCCAATTGTGTAAAACTGGCAGGTTTCCTTTTCACAGTCAAAGATCAATTATCCAGAGAAGAAAACAAGAGATGATAAGAACGTCTTGGCTGAAAAGTCTGAGGGAAAAGAGTTAGAAAGGTAAGAAATCCAAACGAATGAGTGCAAAAAAATACCAGATCCAATCAGTCCAGTAAATGTTTCAATGTGTAAAGATGTAATACAAGAGTTTATTTTGGTTGACAGCACAACACCGCCGGTGGTCTTGTTGTCAATGTTAAGCATGATAAAGTCTCATTGGAACAAGTGTAAGTTTGAGGAATTACATACAGCATGTGGTGAAAACCAGAGTGAAAGAGTTGTCTTCACACAGGATTTTATTACAGTGCGACTGTCAGAGCCCATTTAACTATTTGATGTTTCACACAAAGCCCAATTAGTTTTGGTGGCGGGACTTATTCTAATGGAACTGATGCGATACAGAACAACTGGTTAAAAAAAACAATGTTTCTATGTCAATCAAATGCATGTTGCACAACGTGAGGGAAAAACATGACAAGGCGGATTCACACCGGCGCCTCAGCACGGTCACTCCACCGCTTGTTAAATGTGTTCTGTTTGTTCCAACGCATATTCATTTTCAATTAATCATTTCTATACAACCATAATCAATACTTTTATATAATCTTTTTCGTAAGGACAATGGCTGAACGAGAGCACCGGTTAAATGTTCAATGTACGCTCTGCCTTTTAAACTGAGACGACTGTGTTTGGTTGTTCATCCATCCAGTAAGGCGGTTTGATGAAGCGGTTTGTTGGGCAACTTAAAAGGTGTGTCGCCCGGTCTAGCTTATTGATTAAGAACAGGAGGGGCGCCGAGAGCGGGAGTGTGTGTGGGGGGGAGGAGGGGGAGGAAACGCCCATGAGGTCAACTGGCGGGCACTCAGATGCTTGTGCATAAAGATGTTCATAGTGACGAGGGGGGGGCAACACGAGCTCACCAGAACCTCATATGGAACATGGACGGCGGGTGAGAAGCAACGCGTTGAAAACATCAAGAAACTAAGGGGGCCGTTCATTGGCTTGCAAGCTACTTTTCAATTATGGACACAGTTTATAGGTGTGTATTAGTGAGCAGGGTCAGTACGGATGTCACATACTTTACCTAATGAGTTGAGTTCTCTAGCGATAGGGTAAGAAAATATGATGTGTTTTAACTGCCGTTAATGTAGTCGGGACAACAGAAAGAAATACCTAAATAGACTTTAAGTTTCCAAAGAAAAACCAAACTACCCTCCTCAAATTAAGCAACGTTAAGACAATTACTCTCAGTGCAAACTGAACTCTGTCCATCTTACTGTGAGGACATGTCCTGAGCAGACGTCTCGGACGATTCACCTGCTTCACATACTTCACGAGTACTTGCAGGGCTGAATTTGGTGAAATTTGACTGACTGATTGTCAAAGCACTAAAATGCCGGTTTGGAAAATAATACGTTCACTAAGTGGATTCAAGCACAAGTAGCCAGAATTTAGTGTTATGTTCCCGTGAACCACAGCGTCTATGTTTCTGACCCGACTAGCCAGACTCGAGGGTTTTTCTCATGAACAAAGTACTTCATTGATGTTTTTGAACACAAGTAGCTGGACAACCAGACTGATACAAGTTGTTTGTCTCAGTATTTCTCGAGAACGCTGCGATGCAACATGAAAGCAAACACGAGCATCGTCCTCGTGATGTAAATGCAGTCATATGTAGAAATATGTGAAAGGCAATTCAGTGAAAAACTTTCTCAGAATTTCAGTCACTGTACAAACTGCCGTGATTCTATTCTTCCCAAGAAATGTTGTTTGAGAGCAGGTGCAGGTTGTTTTATATTCCATCGCTAGTCCAGTCCTGTAATTGGATTTGGTAGCACCGAAGTGTTTGTGACCTTTGCCGGCAGGCAGCTTGTTTAAACTGGAGATCTTGTAACCCTTGACACCTCTAAGTCCTCAGACAGTGACATGACAGGTGAGATGACAACTCACCTGAGAGGTTAGTTCAGCTGTAATTTGTAAAGCAAAGGGTTGTTCCCTTGTGATTGACGGCTGACAATGTGACAGCAAGAAAAAGGAAACACACCAACGCAATCCTAATATGACTAATAAACCTGTGAATATATGTGTTAAATCAAAGAGTATTCCATTATGCCAGGTTGTAAATGTAAGGACTCAATTAGACGAACCCTTAAGGTTGCTCTGTAAAATCTGAATATGTATTCAGGGACTTCTAGGGCTGTTATGGAAATGGCTTATTAAAGCCGTCCAGTGGCTGCAAAGAGGATTTAACATGCATCACAGTTAATGGCCGCCGCATGAATGTTTAAAGGTTTCCAAAGGTTATGTAGCCTGTAGCCTTTTCAAAAGGTTATCCACCCTGAAGCGCGAGAGCCGTCACCTGGCGGAGGCCCTGAAGCAACGCCAGTCGGCTTTGTGTGTCTGGCAGCGAACTCAGATACTTGTTTGCCACTTCAGTTATCCTCAGGACGGGATTTAAGTTGAGAGGCGGCCGCCTGTTTTACTGCATGAATGTTAGAATGTTAACTCTGTGGTTATTTGGTGAGGCAGTAGGTTACTTTTTAATGACCCAGCTACATAACTGATGGATGAGACCATCTCTTCACTTCAAAAAATCCCTCTAATAGCACAAATATATCTACTAATATTAGGCTAATATGCAACTTTTAACTTGAACATTTGAGAAACAAACATTATACTTGTTCCGAGTGCTGATTTTCAGAAAAAAAGCTTATTAAAAAAAACACCGTACACGAGCGGCTGCACACGGACACAGTTAGCAACTGGCTGGTGAACATAACAGAGCATTTAGTCACTAAGGAGCTATTTCCTTCAGGCGTTGTAGAGACAAAAAACAGGAGTAAAGGAGTGTGAATATTGGGACGGAATAGGCTCTGTATGACACGCTTCACTCATTCGTCCTCACCTTGGATCACGCCTGGGACCCAGGAGAGTCTTACGCCCACTGAGCGTGGACACACAGTTCTGACCTGTTAACCTAAATCGAATGTGGAACGTGTGTCCAGTTCTTCCCCTACGGGAACACAAATCAAGAGTTACAGCTAAATTCAAAATTTGAGACTAACCGGCTCAGAGAAAGCTGCCTCATTAACACCCTTTGCTTCCGTTTGCCGTGAAGCATCACAGAGCAGCGTGAGGAAATCAGTGTTGCTGTGATCAGTTTTTCTGACGAACCTCAAGGATGTTCAATAGCTTTACATTTGCATGCAGCTAACATGGAGGTTGCTTGCTGAGGCTTAAGGTTTAATAGACAGGTGTGCAGCCTGATCCCAGTCTTACACAGGATTCCTGATTCATCAAATCCTCCCAGTGGACTTTCAACATATTGCCAATATTTGTGGATGGATCTTTTTTACAAACAGTATTTTATGACTCACAATCCTAACAACAGCATGAATAAGTCTGTTAGCCTGTAAATTGTGAGCGAGAAGCTTCTGCTCAGACAATAATTAGAGAACGAAACAAATGCAAATGATTTGCCTCAACAACACAAACACAAACAGCACTGGATAACAGCTGATAATGCGTTTGGACTTTAGGACATCGTGCTCCATGAAGAGTCCATGTGCAAAGTCCTTGTGATGTGTCTACCTATCGATGTCCAGGAGACGCTTCTGTGCTGAAGGTCAGGCATGATCGCAGTCTGCAGCCGCGGATGTTTGTTTAGAGTATTATTTTCATCTGCAACGATTCAGATGGGAACAAGAGGCAAATACTTATTTTAAAGGACTGCGTCTCTGCTCATTAAGATGCAGGCAGAGACAAACCGTCTGAGACAAATTCCCATTCGACATTTATAGTCCTTGAGCATAATGCAGTTTTTATCTTTCTAAACATTCATATGTCAGTTGGCTCTCGGTAGAATTAAGAGTTTTTTTGACCGGCTGTATATTTGAGATAGAAATATCAAAAGTGCTTGTCATTGTTCAACTAATACCAGACAGTGAAGTTGAAATAGTCTGGAATGGCAATACAGAAAATATGTGACAGATTTGTACAGAGATAAATCTTTGCAGTAAACCGCAACTTCTTTTTTTTATTACATTTTTTGAATGTACAAATGAGGCACCACGTTCACAACAAAACAACCATTAGAAGCGCTCATTTAAAGATCATGCATTATGTTAATCTGCGCAAAGCAAGAATTGATTGCTGCTGGTTAAATTTGATGAACTGTTCGTAAACAAACCGACTGCACATTTTAAAGTCATCAATAACTGTTGACATTATCAATAATGGACGATGGGAGTATGATTACAATTGCTACTGAAATGACAAACCCGAGTGTGGCTTCATCTGTCCACATTAAGATAAGCTGCAGTGAGAAGTGAGGAGCTTAGGAGAGGCATTCAGTCGGGTGCTGATTTGAATATGATTAATGGAGGGCCAGGTCTTCAAATCCCATCCAGCTCCCACAGCCAGTCGGCCTCTGATAGGCTGTGACTCAAAGTTGATTCTGCTATCACAGCAAACACTCACCGTCTGTTCCTGCCCAAAGCTCGGGAGGGGAGATGTCCGGGTGCTGTCTAAGCCCAGATCACAACATAAAAGGGTCAGAGAGGGTGTGTCCAGCTGGACTGGAGTTCAGCGCCGCAACAGCTCGGCCGGCAAGAAGAAAGTTCTAATCGGAGACATTTAGCTCCTTTGTCGCCCTCTAACCGGCCTTCACCGAGTTCGAAAACGCATCCGTGTTTCATGGCGCTTCTTTCATCAAGAGGTATTTTCAAGCAGAAAAGAAAGTCTGCTGGGGACAGGAAATTATGCCTTTATCATCTATCATTTATCATCTGTATGGTGCAAATAAAAGAAATAGGCCCACAGCCTGAGGACAATGAGGCGCGAGGCCAAGTCACATAGCCAGCGTGCCGCTTGCAATCACGTCTGCGGACATGCAAGTAATTACAATCCTAGCACCTGATACGCAAACCTAGAGGTGCTGTGAAATCCTGTGTCGGTGCGGCGCCACTGCACGCCGTCATGGAGCGCACACTAAATTACCATTATGTTTTAGGAAACGTGACCAAGTAGTCTTTTGGTTGCTCGTCTCTTTTTACAACTCTAACTTTCCCTTAAATAGTAATTAAAAAGGCAATTTAGTTGCATGAGAATGTCACATTGAAGGATCAGTCACTTTAGTTATTATATTGGGAACTGGGAAATATTGGGGAAATGAAATTGAAGCGTATCTCTGAAAAACACCTTATTTGTGATTCACACAAGCATGATATACCGGCACAAAAGTTAATGGGAACACAATGTGAAATGGATTTTTTCGCGGTGGCTCTATAAATTAGTCAAACTTTGGTGAACTTTGACATGCAGACTTGCTCATTGACCTCAGTAGAAAAGGCCTGGTAACGCATTTCCTTCCGCCACTTTCCAGTGAAGCAGCAGACCCAGTTTACAATTTGAATGACAGCTGATTGGAGGTCAAGCACCATTAAAAAAAAAAAGAAAAAACACTTAAAAAAATGTTGTTGTGGCTGATTGCTTGGAATTTAATTTGTTACATTAACTCTGCTAGCGGAGAACAGACAGCAGGGACATACAAGAACGAGGAAGAGGGTGACGTGGCCGGCTGAGGGCAACAGTGACGGTGCGATTGAGTGAAGATTGGCACACTTTGGACATTAAGCCGAGCCATGTGAAAGACTATTTTTGTCTTTCCAGAGAACCTGTCATTTGCCATGAAGGTGAGGCTCGTTGCCAACACTACAAGAGGATCCAAGTTATTGGTTTGCCTTCCCCACAGGTTTGGTGGATTCATTTTAATCTGAACAGACAAGCAGCTCACAGAAATGCAGCGATGTGGTGGGAGAGCTAATCCAGGTCACCGCTTTCTCATTTAATGTAATCCCACCTCATCCCATCTGGCTTCTGCGGCCCAACACGTGAATATTAAGATATGAACTGGCCTTTGAAAATCTGCAAGAACATCACCATCTCTCCTTATTAAACCGTGGGTTAGCAATTTAAAATGGTCACCTTTGAAATGAAGCATTAGTTCCCGAAGAGGGAGTATGTATTTAGGCCGGCCAGGTAGACAGAGTACTTTCCTACCAGCATGGCCGATGGTGAACGTGAGCTATATAAAACATGCATCAGGAGATCCTGAAATCATACATCTTGTCTACTGTTGAGTGATTTTATTCCACAGCTGGACAAACATTTTATTTGGAGCAGAGAGACATAACAGCCTGTTGGTAACTTTAACCATGACAATCTGTCAAATATGACACTGGGACACAAAGGGTTGCTCTAGAGTAAAGTAGAACATGCAGTCAGATGAAACCAAATATTTTATGTTCAGGTTTGTAAAACTAAAATGACACATTTGCTGAGAAATTAATTATTCAAAGTGCAATAAGCAGTCTCGACTGTCCAGCTGCTGTATGTTAAACTCAATGTCGGCCCATAATTTAAATGCATTACAGCCCTTTAAAGAAATACAAACACTGCAGTAGCAAGAACTTTGTTCTCTTATTTCACGAAACATGTTTTTTTGTTAAATATGAAGAGTTAAAATCTGTAAAAACTTGAACTGAAATGGCATTCATCTCCATTATGACGATAAGGGCCAGAGAGAAACAAAAAAATAGCATTTGGAAGAACACGCTAGTTATTAACACGCTAACACAAAGTAACACAGGTAGGCTACTTTTTATTTCACAATAAAGCAAAATGAGGTGCTAATTGATTGTCTTGATGTACAGCTGTAGTCACTTTACAGCTGTAGTTTTACTTTATTTTCTTCTTGACACAAAGCAGTGTGTCTGTAGAAACTCCTTCTGAAGTTGCACGTTGCTATTTAGCATGCTGATAGCAGCTCTTGTACGGCTGCAAATCAGGTTCATGCGTGCGTAAATCAAACATTCACGAGCAAGTCCGCCTCACGTTAAGACTAAAGCGTCCAGCTGACCGGTCCGTATTGGTAAAAGAAAAGAACTACTGCGACCAACACACAGATTGAGCTGGTAAAATGCTGACGTGTCGCTTTAAGAAGACGGCCTTACCTGAAGAGAATCCGCATGGTGGCTGCTGAGTCGTACCTTCTAGTCCATGTCACTTTAACAGACATCGAAGGCGACGTCAGCAGAGAGATGTCATACCTATCAAGCCTTACATGTATTAAGGTCAACCTTGACAAAGTCAACATCATTCAGCTACTGAACCGCTCCAACCTACAAACAACAGCTGAGACGTTTCAGCGCTGCTCTTAATACTCCACAGGAAACACGTTCAAATAAGTTAGCTAATCAATTGCTGGAAATGAACAGCAATGATGCACAGAGTCCTATTGTTCATCGACTGCACGGCTGTGCAGCGTCATTGTATTACAAGTTTTCTGGAATGGTATGTTTAAAATGCAAATGAGGCAATACAATAATAGATGTATTTTGACCAAAAGTCTGAAAGAGGACTTATTAGTAATATGGCTCCGAAGATCAACCAGTGCATGAAAATAGATACAATACAAATAAATGAGTTTGGCTCTGGTGTCTCAATTTCATGAACAACTGGCATAATACATAATATTACATTGTTATTAACTATACAGTTAAACCCAGTGTAAAAATGAGGTTTTAAGATTTGCTCTGTGTCATCCGGTCAGAGGTGAGCGCTGTACATATTACATATGTATTTAAAATGTATTGGCTACTGCCAGAATATTAACATGCATGCTGTATTGGCAGAGAAAGCCCGCCAGAGACGTCCGCTTGCTAATTAAGCCCTCTGCCAGCATGAATTGGAATACAATATTTCAAATGTACGGCTTCCAAATGCTATCGGACCGAATACATTGAAAAGTGGTTGTGAAAAGAGACGTTCAGTCGTTCCGCTCCAAACTATTCATCTATCATTTGTATTATGAGTATGATTCTATTATAAGTTGTATCTCACACATGTTGTCATTTGCATCAAGGAGCATGTTATTATTATCACCTTCACTCTACATGCACAGAGCCTTGAACATTTTTGCATTTTAAGTTGGAATTATTTAATAATTTCCTCGTGCTCTGATTAGAACAATATTCATCTTGTGTCGCAAACAGAGGATCCCACTGTCTCACGTTCTGGTTACACATTTGTAATCAAGACCTGTTACTATTATTAAGAAATAATCATGCCACTGAATATGAACATGGATTGTCAATACTGTGCAACTGCATTATAATTTAAATTCCTCAACATGCACAGGATTCAGCAAATTAATGTTTCGGTGCTGAAGAGATAAATGCAGATTTTAAATAACATTCACTCAATATTTCTAAACGTGTGCTGTTGATGGAATGTACAACAAAAGGCATTAATAATAAGGGCAGATCAGTTCTTATACATATTGTTTTCATTAGGCCAAAACTAATAATATTTGAATACAAGCCTAAATAAAATCAGGTGAAAGGACACCATGTGTGCTCCTCCATCCATTCTATGATCAATGCGCGCGTGACACGCCTCTCAGGGTGGAGAATGTGGGGAATCCGCCGCGGTCCCATCGCCGGGACTGTCCACTCGCACCAAGTAATGAGATCATCCTGGGTGAAGTGATGCTGAAAATGAATCATCTCCTCCCGATCCCCTAACGGCGCGCTGGGCACATTGCTGCTGGACCTTGTACTCTGAGGCCATCCATCCTCCATCGCCGCGGCAGGGCAGTGACTTCACTCATCACAGGCCACAGGCCCCCCCCACCCTCAATCATAGCCGAACAGGTCGACTCCAGCAACGGCCTTTCTATAAGAAATATTATGACATTTTTGTTATCATTACCAGTTTGTGTGCTTTTTTCACTGAAATTCAACCACAAATTGCAGCAGCCGAGGTGCAGTCGTTGTTATGTTTGGCCGGGTGACCGTCGATATCCGATTCACAGCCATGCTGCATGTATCTTCAGGAAGAGGAAAACATTGAGGTTTAGTTCAACCCAATTTTCCACAGACAAAAGTAAGAACATTCCTGCGGGTAATGAAATCCCGATGCACATTCAGTGGAGGGGGGGGGGATGTGAATGATGGCCTTGGTCTTAATCTATTAGACCCTGCAGCCCATTTCCACAAAGCGCACAAAGAACAAGAAGATGCAATGTGGCCGTGAAGATAAAGCTTAAGCCACCACAACTCAGTAAGTGTTATAGAAAGAGACAGTTTAAAGGTCTGGAATAATCAAAGATGTCAGGGGCCGTTTTCAATTGTGCAAAGGGCAGAAGATTTCTTGTAAATATCTTGAGGAGCCGGTTGCTTGAGTAAATTCAGGGGAGAGGGGGGGGGGCAATTGGTGCAGGTCCCAGGGGCAAGTGGCATGACGGTGCCTCTAGAGAGGAAATCGCAGGCGGGCGGACACGTAACGGAGGACAAACGGGCCCCTGACCGGCGGGCCTGCGGCAGACGGCGAGGAGTACGCCCCGTTCTTAAAAAAGATCTTGAGAAAGCCGAGGCCGGCATTTGTGACGAATGATTCACTCTGTCACACAGATTCACAGGAAGGAGCCTGCAGTGGCTATTTGCCATGCAAATTCCTAACATTAAAAGAGCGGGAAGAGCCACGCCACTGTGGAGGTGCCGGCTTAATGCGAGCGTAAGCAGCTCATCACGCGACTGGTTCATTGCAAACCCATTTAGCGTGCAGTGCATTAATCATGCTGCAGGCTGCCAAGGTTTGCCGTTCATGTTCCTCCGTAGATTACAAGAGAGGGGTGTTGGAAACTCTCTTTTAATGGCAAGGAAGCTCTCATTATGCTCCCTGCTTTGTGTTTGCGGTGTTGCGAGCAGTCTGGCGTACGGCGGCTGACTGATACATGCGTGCACAGCGAATCTGTACCCGAGGAGCCTCCTCCTCTGCGAGCTACGCAAGGCGTTCACCGAAGTTTAAATGCTGCATTACTGCTCCCATTTGTGGAAATAGCTTGACGTACAGTGGATAGAGATATTGTTACGAGATTTTCATTCCCCCCATCAAGGTCCCCAGGGCTCTCTCTCAATTACATAGTTCTTGCAGAGCAGCACTGGGTTATGGCATTAAATCCAGCGCTAAGGTGACGTTACCACAGCACAGAATGAGAATGCATTACATTAAGGTTACGTGAATTAACTTGGATGCAAAAAATAGAACGCAAATCCAACCGCCCAAAAGTACCACACATACCCAAAGCTACCTGCTGTACACTTATTGGATTAATAGTTTTTCACTACGTGCCATTTACCCAGAAAGCAGCTTATTGTCAAAAGCCATCACGATCACTTAGTGAGGTGTCACAATTGATCAGAACCAACCTCCGTCCTTCGCTGATGCAAGAATACATGTATATTAAAAATGGGTGTGGCATCGAGCATCAAGGAGCATGTGGAATTCATATAACATCACATATGCAGGCATTGTTCGTCAACATCAGATAGGGCTTAAGACGGGGTTTGATGGATGTAAGTGCCAGAAGGAAAGTCATTTCCACCAACTTCTTCTATCTGCTGTGAATAAGAAGCGGCAAGGGTTCCGCACAGCGGGTAGTGGCAAGGCATATAGGGTCGTATATGCAAAACAACAAGGGCAAGAGGCCAAAAGTGGAACAAATACATTTAACATTGGCGGTACTGATGTATACCTGTTCCCTCATAAAATACGTCACACCTAATTTGGCTGTGTTCTAGTACATTAAATCTGAAAACTGTATGTTTCTCACAGTCAGGTAAGCATCTCAAAGCAATTCCATTTGAGAACAACACATTACTACTGGTGGTCCAATCAGAATGCAGCATAATATACTAGCTGCATTAACTCTTAAAGCGGCCACATACTGCGTTACAAGAATACCACTGATATGCCAGATGAACGTGTAGAAGACCTGTCTACCAACAGCGTTTCTCAACGATTCATAGACAATGGCGGTGCAACATGACGGATCACGTGATGACAACCTGCTACCTGTGTAGATTGCATAATGCTAAGCTAACAAAAACACAAGGATTCTTAGTTACGGGTGGTCATACACTGATAATAACATATAGAACATTGTATTAGAAACTTGCAGGTGATCTGCCTTTTGGCTTTTCATCTACTTTCATACAGCAACATCTATTACTAGAAATCTGTCAGACAAGCTGTGTGAACGATTCCTGTTAGTGGGATGGGACGTGGAGAGCTGCAATGAAGCAACTCAAACTATCATTTCATGGGGACCTCTCCATCACGGGGCAGCGCTGACCGACATTGCTGGCCTAGTGCTGAGCTTTCAATAGCAATAACACACGTTCCACAAGAAATAAGAATCAATGCAAAGTCGAATCTTTTGTGAATGTGTCATTCACAGCAGCAGCAGTGAGGTCAAATCCTAGAAACACATTCTGCACGGGTGTATTTCCTATTTCAGATGGTAAATCCATAGAGTACTCTCGAGGAACAAAGCCACTCAGAGGCTCACAGGGTCCAGTACGGCCTCAATAAACTGACCAACTGTCAAACATCACTCAAGGAAAGACTTGTGGAACGGCATTATTCTCCCCTAAACACCTTTTTTTGAGGGGGAGGGGTTCCATTCTAATGATGAGGCGATGCTCAACATGTTACGAATACCATCTATTTAAACGTCTGCTAAGTCTCCAGGTGAAGGATTCATATTACAGCCTCTCTTTCTATCAGCACTGTGCAGGTGTAGCTCCACTTGAATTGGAGTCCACCTTTGAAGAAATGTGCACCGGCGTTAATGTGTCGGTGACGCCGGGGCCACAGAGGATTTGTTGCAGGAAACTAAGCTCGCCCGGCGTCTTCTGTCTGAGGTTTTATCGTTAATCATCTCTCCCTCACACCTCGGACCGAAAAGCCTGTTTGTAAATTTCCAAGCTTCACTGTGGCTCGTGCTGATAGCGAGGATCTGTTGCTTTATTTAGACCGCGGATAAAACTTCTTTCCCTCGTGCGGTTTTGTGAGCCGCTACTTTCAATATTGTTTTGGTAATCCTGTGTTGGACTGCAGCTGTAGACTTACGTTGTTAATCAAAATGTGGAATATTGGCACCGGTGCTGAGGAGAATGAGGATATAAACAAATCTTCTCCCTTACAAACAGAGGAGAGCCGGAACCAGGACCGACTACGGCCCCATGGTCTCTGATGCTCAAAAAACACCACCGCTTTGGTCTCTACAGGGACCGTCAGCACTAAATAAAATCTCCACGAGGAGCAGGTTTGATTAAAAAAGAAGAAAAAAAAAAGCATCTTCTCGTCCAATTATGTATTTCCTGGGATATAGCTGACAAACAAATATAATCTGCCTCTCTGAAAACAAACATGTCGTATGGCTAAATGGATCAGTGTTAAATCACGAGTGACCACTGAGTGAAGTTTGTTCGTTTTATGTACCAGAAGTTGATTAGTGCAGAAATTGACACCATTACTGACGGGTTCACACCCATGTTCAAATGTATAATTGACAGTCAAAAACAGCTGTCGTGGAAATAAACTACAGGAACTGGAATTATTCATTAAAGCGTACATACTTTTACCAATAGGATGCAGAATAGAAAACACTTCCACCAATGAATTATTGTTAGAACATGGGAGGGCAAAAAAAGAAAGGATCGCCCAGTTCAGGGTGGTACAGTACACAGTGATTCCCTTCGCCTTCCTTCAAAGCAGTCGAAAGTGAGGGTTCTGATTTATTCATAAGCAGTGCTTCTCCTGCCGGAGAGCCTTAAACGAAGGCAGATTACACAACGGTAACAGTTCTAGTGAGAAAAGCTCATTTCAAACCAACCCAAATACTGTTCACATGTTGCACTAGATACACTACCTGCTCCACTCGGAACAGCCGACTAACAACCACGTAGCCACTGAGCTGACGGTGTGTTTCTATACCAGCTCTCAGGCGGCTGTTTCAGGCTCATTTATTCCAACACGGCGGTGTGGAATGCTCATCTCTGGTGCCTTCGGATCCACGTCGGATATAACTCAACATGACTCTGGATGCACAGCCTCCATCACGCTTCTGTCAGTCTATCAGAGAGTGAAGGTCACCGCTCCGTCCTGCTTACCTGGCCTCCTGTAGCCCGACCGCATGTCCCCACACTGCACCTCCAGCCTCCCTCGGAATCTCGCCCGGGTGCCGCGGCTCGAGAACAGAAACACATTGCGTTTGTCTCATAAATCCCCAACTGCAATATTGGCCCCGGCTAATATTGAGTGGTCGCAATAATTAAGTGTTTTTGCAGGAATAGATTCCTGAAAAGTCTAGAAATAATATTTGGATCATTTTGGGTCAGAAAATGTCTCCGCTGAATAACAGAGGGTTCTGTGTTTAAGGGCCGGCAGCTCTTGGAAGGCGGTTAATAAAAGGGTTTATTCTGTTAAAAAGGTTTCTACTTTAATAAGCTGTTCGAGATATATCTGTTACTGTACTGTTCATTTATATTGCACACATTTCATTTCATTTAAGTTTTTTTCTTTTACAACCTGTTTTGCACTTTTCCTCGTCACCTCATTTCTGCCTCATCCTTACCTCATTTTTTATTTCATGTACATTTATAATATAAATAATCTTTGAATATTTTCCAAATGTAACTGGACCCTGTTCCTTCCTCCTACTGCTTCTATCATCATCATTATTATTGTAAATATTAATCACATTACTATAACTGTCATCGTAAACCAACATTACCCTTTCCTAAAGTCTGTGTGCTCCCCTCAGGCTTCTGTGGATGGTGGTTCTATCTGGTGGTGGTTCCATGTGATGGTGGTTCTATCTGATGGTGGTTCTATCTGGTGGTGGTTCTATCTGGTGGTGGTTACATGTGATGGTGGTTACATGTATTGTTGTTTGTCCATTGATAGGCATCAGCTGTTCGATAATAATAATAATAGTCACACTTCCTCAATGGATTCGTCTTCAGATGACAACATCAGATAATGTATGCCGTCTCTAGCGTGCATTTCTTCATTAAGTAAATCGAACTTCCGTCACCTGAAGGTCATTTTGTATGAAGAGAAATGACTCTCCAGCTGTAGCCTGCAGCGCCTCTTAGGTGTGATCTGGTCACATTTGATTGGTCTCTCAGTCCTTCCTTGCAAACAAACAACCGGAATACAGGGTCAAAATAAACCTGCAGATTCAACAGACAAATCTGTTGAAGATTGATCCGACTGTATGTATTTGGAATGCAGAGAAGTGACTTTAGACACGTCTTATAGCCGGTTAATCGCAGTAAGCCAACCCTAAAGCGTACTCTGCTTTATGGTCTATTCTACTCTAAATGGACCATCATTTACTAAATGACTATGCTGTGTTGAAAAGGACTTGAAACTAGAGATTGAGGTCATGAACTCATCTTCACCACGTTTAGTGAGGGAATAGATCACGAGAGAAGTAGAGTCATTTTCTCATAGACTTCCATTCAACCAGACTTCTTTTTGCATCCGAAAGACACAAAACTTGTCATGGATTGCAACATAACTACGTCAGCGTATCAACCAGCTGGTGTAAACTGTGGACGGATTTTAGTTGGAGAGCAGAAGCGACTGACAGCTGCCGGAGCCGCAGAGCAGCATTTATCCAGGCGTCTGCGGGCTGTAAATATATATACAGCGGCTGCCTCTGCTCGCATCCACCCACATCTATTAAGACAAGCCAAATCCCGCGCATGAGAGCAGCGCATGAGAGGAGCTCGGTATCACGCAACCTGACCCCGCGAGACAACAGGCTGCGGGTGTTAAATCGCCCCCATCCGCTCCATATATCACTGTTATCTCTATCACCCATGTGAAGATTAGCCTTCCACCCAGAGCTACCTACTTGCTAAGACGGCCGCTGTTGAGCAAAAGGCCGGACGCCCCAGGCAGTATGAGGTGATAACCCCCCCCTGCGCCTCCGAGAAAGACCTATACGTCCTGAATGTTGACATGTACAGGACGCCTTTACTTAATCCTCCAAAAAAAATAAATCCAGTTGACAGCACGGAATAAAAAGAGGGACGCGAGTTTCAGAGTAAAAACACACCACCGAGTGCATCATTGAGCTGAGATGTGGAGCGAACGGTGGACGCACCGAGTCCTCCTCGAACTCGGCTTCCCCCCGAGGGGAAAAACACGCTGAAGCACACGTGGAAGAAACTTCACCTACGTGCTCATTCTGCAAACACCGAGGAGCAGGTTGGACTTTCTGTTGGTCACTCGGCTGCATTTTGTTCTGGTGGGAATGAAACGGTACTCCTGTGAATTCTTCATGCCGTCTGCAGTGTTTTCTTTTCCTTCCTCACACCAAAGGAACCGTGGTGGCCGAAAGGCCGCCTCGCCTCTATTGTAATGAGGATGTGAGGGGGGCCGTATGTATTCGCTGACCCCCCCCCCCAGTGAGCAATCGACGGGGCGACATGGACATGGCAGGTTTATTAAGTCAGCCCTGGGAAATGAAGCTTTAAAGTGGAATATTAATCATCACTTCACAGGACTAAGTGACAGAGGAGAGTGATCAGTGAATACAATTTTAGGGGTGGGTGAGGAATGGGGGAGGGGGGGGTATTTATTGTGCTGTAGTGCCTTAGTGGGTGGTGTGCTAGTGAGAGTGTGCGTGGGGGGGAAATGTTTCCTTCCCAATGATCCATTTATATGAACAGTTTGTGCAAACTAACAGTGCTCGAGGAGGGAAAGGGAAGTGACTGAGCTCTTGAAATGTGAGACAAACATCAGAAACTGCGATCACATCCAGCAAACACACTCCTCCACACACACACTCCTCCACGCACGCACACACGCACACACGCACGCACGCACGCACGCACACACACAGTGTCACTAAGAAACCGTCGTTTAAATAATTGACTTAATCTTAATCACCCGCTCAAGTCATCTTAAGGACACGTGATCTCGGGTGTGTGTTGCGGAGTAAAACCTACTGTGTACATCATAATAATTCACAAGATGAAGAGCGGTCGGTGACACGCACATTTTATGGAGGTGCCTCGCGCGCGTCCACTTCATCAATTAAACGATGATGGAATAAGGACAAATAAATACACACATTTGGTTCTATATTTGCGCACAACTCATGTGCGTCAAACTAAATGACTTATTCTGGCATTAAAAGCTGCCCCACTTCCTCTACGCGGGCAAACACCCACACGTGTGACTCCACGCAGCAGCGCGGCGGAATGCGCAAACGGACCACGATGTTTGCTGCTTTCTGCTGCGGTATTTAACTTTTTTTTTTCCCCAAAAAAATGCTTAAAAACGGGGGAAGGTTGCAGCATCTCACTCCATCGGGGTAACGCGCAATCTGTGCAAAAAAAGCCATGGCGAGGCAGCACATAACGGCGCGCGGGCGGAGACAGATCGCGCACATAGCAGCATCCCCCCCCCCCCCCCCCCGACCGGTGCCTTACCTGGAGCCGGAGAGGAGACGCGGCGGGGAGGCGGGAGGCGGGAGGGCGTCGGGCGGAGAGCCGGGCACAGGCAGCCTGCAGTGAGGAAGGAGTGAAGTGCGTCTGTGGGATTTTTTTCTCCTCGAGCCGATATCGCGCGTGCAGCGGAGTCTCAGACCAGCCCCCTTTTTATCAAACTATGTCCAACATCTGCCTCCCCATCGCCATCAGAACCCCCGCATCGTGCACGCTGCACGCGCTTTATGGATGCAATGTTCCACATTGTGAAATATGACTTCACAGTGTATGTGCAGCAAAGCAAATACCTTCATCAATTAGCTTTGTTCGATTTCTATTATCGTGCAGAGGTTTTGAACCTTCTTCGAATGATGAAGAATTCCCTTTTGAGTCTGTTTTTTTCTCATAACAATGATTTGAATTCCATGGCACTGATTGCAGCATTATTTAAAGTAGAGACGGATCATTCTCATGTTCAGGTCCATACTTTTATTTGGGATGTCTAACTAGAACATGTTTACCTGCTTTAATGAATTCTCTTAGTGTCCGTCAACAATCTTGTATTCGATCATTTTCTCAATCTCCTTTTGCTCCTCTGGCTTTAAAGCAATCAGCACATTTATCACGCCGATTTGAAATGTAAAGATTTATTAGAGTAATTTCTACCTGATCAGAGAACGCGTTCGCCTTTTGCTCTGCGTGTTGTTGTTCTAGCTCCTCTCGGTCCGGCTGCACGTGCTTTAAGTGCATGTTTGATGGCTGACAAGCGGCCTTCCTCTGCACTGCCGTCATAAAGCAGCGTGGGTCAGGGCCAATAGCCCCATGATCTGGGTCTCTATGTGGGAAACTCTGTGAGCACCTCACCGGAAAAAAGCACTTTCCAGACTAGAGTTGATGCTAATCAGCCGTCAATTAATTGGAATTGTTGAGGTAAAAAAACTACAGATAGGAGTCGGTCGAATACAGTCCATGCCGATACAAAGCTAATAGGGAACAGCATTTCTTGCACACTTACAGGACGAATTGGATCAGGTATTTGAGTTACTGGTGACATTTTAATTTATGAAAAGAAGATTTTTAGAGAATTTTATGGTGGATATCAAAATCCACCATCAGATGACAAATATTCCAATCCTGCCTTTAATCCAGTCAAATATATCCTTACGCCCCACACTGCCGTGACACCTCGAAGTCGGGATGCTTAATGTGGACAGTATAGAATCGGCAGCGTTCTAATCAGATTTTGAATACACGCTGAAACGCCTGTGGCAAATAAAAAGAGTCTTTTCATTCAAACTAATCAAAAATCTCAAGTCTGAAAGTCCTCAATCCCAAATCAGGGTGCTGCAGCTCCTCCACCGGTATCACCACGTCCTACGCCTGTCCTCTGCTCAAACTTGATTCATTTGTTTGTCTTCTTCTTTTAAGTCAAGGTTTTGACTTTGAGCCTCACTGATTTTTTAAATTGAGTTCTGGACAAGAAAAACAATTCCTGACAAAACACAAAACAATACGCAGACCAAAAAAAGTAAAGTGGATTAGGGGGAGAACTCAAGATGATTGAAATCACACAGGAACATAAAGAGAACTGTTAACTTGTTTTATTCTGTGTAGCCTAGTGCACAATATGCTCTGAACAGAGAAACCTTCGCTCGTCCTGAACACCTACTAAACTACCGTGAGCGAGTGTCAGCTTGTGCATTCGTCCTACGACATTGCCTACATATCAGCATCATCTGTCATCTGAGAACTGGGGACCAAATCCCGGTGATATGATCTAATCCACCTGCTTTGCCTTCGGACGGCCCATTTATAGCTTGGTATCATGTGACTGAATTGTCTCCCAACACTGTCCACTTTCTAAAAACTATTTATGATACGGTTAAATAAGGTACTATAGTGCTGTCGCCATAATTCAGCAATATTGTCCGACAGTGCAGAGTAGATGTTTTACAGTGGCTAAGAACTCGTTCAAGAAGGCATCTGCATTGTTGCTCATCAGCTTCTTGGCGTGTGATCAGCACTCATAGCGCGGTCATTTTTACAAACGAAGCGAATGGCATACTTCTATCTCACATTGGTTTTTCTGCACTCCAGTTCCCTTTTCAGGGTCTACCTGCGATGGACCGGGACTGAAAGGCTCCGACACTACATACAAGTTCCCCTCAGGTCTGATGTGATTCTGATCATTAACGTCAGCACACGAAATGTTCAGGATGAAAATCACCAGATTATCGTTCCTTCCATAGCAGTAATAGTGACACAATGTTCACAAGGAAAACGTAGCAGCCCTCTTAGAAAGCTACACTTCACCAAATGTCAAATTCTGTCACGCGCCGCCCGCATAGATACACTGATGAAAACCTTAGATGTCAGACTTTTTATTCTCCTTGTCCAGACAATAGAGAGCTGGCATTTGGTTTCTGGCCCCATTCTGAGGACGTTTTGAAGCAACACAGAGAGAAAAGTCATTATCTTTACAGGTGATAACTCCAGAGGCCATTCGTGTAAGAACAAATCCCAGAGGATGGTACTCGTGCAGTACAGACAAATCATTACCAACAGAGCCCCCCCTCCCCACCCCCCCCCCCCCCCCGAAATAGAAAGGAAGCCACGTGGGCAGATTTCCGTTTCATGATCTGTGGAGAATGTGCTCAGGATCCAGGAATACAAACTACACCAAGGGCAAATATGCAGTTATCAGAAGCGGCTCCATAATTAAAGTATTCATTTCAAGTAATTACTGCCTAATCCGGTGGGACACCAAGTGTTACATTCTGAACTTCCTGATATTGAACCACCTGGGTGAGTGTTGCACAGCATATGAGATGGGTTCATTCATTCTGGTTAGAAATACGGACGGGATGAAGGAATGTTTTCAGTGTTCTGAATCCTGAGATTGCGTTCAGTCAAAAAAATCTAATTGGACTGGAAGTGAAACCCGGATTGATCTTGAACTTCACTAACTTGCCATTTAGAAAACAGAATTAAGGTTGGATACTGCTAGCAATTAAAGGCTTTATGCAACCAATATCCTGCAAATATAAAACTATTGCTGATGAAACATATCAGAATATATCGACTACAGTTCAGTCCCGCCTTTGATACCACCACCGCGTTAGTTTTAGCACTTTCGATAAACAACACATGACGTGTGAGCTAAATAGCTTCAAATTCTGGAGTCACATTTCTTTGTAGAGTCAAGCTAGCGGTTTCCCTTTGCTTCCATCCTCCTTTTACTCGTTGGCTAAATGGTGACACATGTTCTGTACGAATGCTTCACTCTGTAAGTGGACTCACGCTGCAGTGGAATACCATCTGCAAAGAACTTTACTCCACAATGTAGCAGGCAAAACCAGTTGGCAGCAAAATCGACTTTATTAGACTAATTAAGCTCTGCTCCATAATTGCCCTGTGATGGACTGACTCGTTTTTCTCATTTCTCATGTCTCGTTGCCCTCATTTGTTTGAAATGGAGCAGAAGGATAAAGAAGAATTCAAACAAATGCTCCTTCTTGTTTTGGCTCCCCGCTGTAAACTCTTGTCTAGCCGCCGAGAGCGAAAACACTTCAAACGCTCCGGTGTGTCTACTGCTCTGCACTGGATGGTTTTGGATTTCTACCAACACACTTTACAAAGTGCTACTGTGTGTGTACGTGTGCAGACAACAGAGACCTAGCTTAGCATCGACATAGAGAACGGCTACGTGCTAAATATCAACCAAATCACTTTGACTTTGTGGAGGAAATGAGACAGCTGCCTTTTGATGATCCCATTGTCATTTGCATAATTACGTTCATTCAACGGGGCTAAATTCAAAACAGGAAGGGCAAAGACTTGTGCTATCCTCCACTTTACCGTTGGGGTCACAGTGGTTTTCTTTCTTTTATTTTTCTCACCACTCCATTACATAGACGCATAATGGAACATGTTCTTTATTTCATTGTACTTACTCACCTTAACTGTGTACAGACATTCAAAGTGCTTCACATAAGGCATGAAAAGAGGACAATTGATAAAATGGAAAGACAAATATATTATATAATATAAACTAGTTACGGGTTGTCTGTAACACATTTAATAGATGCTTTAATAGACGGGTTGTTTGTCTCTTTAGAGGACAGATAGTAAGTTAACATACAAACATCTACTAATCTACATTGACTGACTAACTCATAAAGATAACTTAAGATACGTAGGAAACGTAATTTCCCCCCCAAGAATCTCTTCCTTAATCAAACCATGAAATTTGGTCTGAATGCTTCACAACACTAATCTAATTTTTATGCTGCCACTGTGCAACCCTGTGAAGACATTTCTGCACAACTAAACAGTAACCAACAAAAAGTTGGAATTTTAAACATGCGGTTTAAGTTGTATGTTTATGTTTTAATTTGAAACAAAACAAAAATGTTAAATGACTAAAAATAATGAAGCTCAACACTGTGATACAGTTTTCATTCACTCATAGGAGCCATCTTTCTTGTGCCAGATACAGGAGGTTTCTTTCTCTGACCATTGCACATTTTGTCTGCTGCACACTGCGGCTGTTAGTAATGATTCATCGCGTGTCCTCCCCCTCGCTGTGAATAACATTTCAGAGGAAATAGACAAATCAGCGATGCTTTTTATATGCAGACCTTTCAATCGGGAGCTTACTTGTCTGCAATGGATGACACCCAAGCCCGGCTGTGTAGTTCATGTTATGCTTCAACAAATTGCTTCACATGGGACCAGCGGAGAGTCTTTTCTCTTTCTGGGACATAAAACCCACAGAGACAGCTCCTTCTTATACTTTAACTTCAAGCTGTTCCCAGCTGTTAAAGTTAAAGATGGTTACGTGACCAAAAAGGAACATAATGACTGTGATTGTGTAAAATCCCACCGCCATTTGTCATATTATTATAGCTGTTGCAGCTTTAATCAGAAAACCACATGTGTCTGTGGTGGCTTCCTCTATTGCCTTAAGTCACACTTCTGTCTTATTACATCTCTGAAATGTTATTTGCTTGCTAAGGCAACACAGGTTTCTTCCTCTAATTGTCTCTTTGGGGAGAGGGATCTTCATGTGTGAAGGAAAGGAGTGAACAAGGGCTTCTGGCCCACTTTTCTCTGGCCACAAACAGCACGCAGGTGACTAACAGTAGAAATGTTTTAAAATCAAACCGCAATCTTTGCCGATGTCAAACTCTAAATATACAAGTAGAAAATAATTACATATCACTCACTGCAGATGAAGCAACCAGCCTGAGTCACATGATTTCCATGAGGAAGCAAACATTACAGGCGTGTATAACTTACATGCTGCTACAACTCAGAGAAAACAAAACAGATTCCAATTTCTTTGGAAATGTTTTAACATACAAGTAAGTATAGCTAACGTTAGCTTAGCTTAGCTTAGCTTTACAGGCTTCAATGTTATCCATTCCACTGGATTTCCTTTCCAGTTTTCTTTTATACTCTCGCTTGCGTTTTCCCCCAGATTCGTACTACTAACTACCAAACTTGACTTAATAGGGATAAACTTTCTAAGGTATAACAGTTGGTCTGTTAATGAACATCCGTAACCAGGTCCCCAGCTGGACTAATAAATCAGCCTAAAAGCCCGAGCCAGGCTAGAATTAAACTCTTTTCTAAGCATAATTTGGGAAACAAATCTGCGGTGCAGCCGTGTCTTTACTGTCATCAGTTCGGTGCTGACACAAATAGCTGGTTTGCGTATTAATGACTATCAGTCAGGTCTGGCATCAAAAAGCAGTTTTTAACCAAATGAATTCAGTTAATTTTTGTCTATGCATTTATTTGTTAAATTGTATTAGGAAAGTATTTAAGTAAAGCCAGATGTTTCTTTACACATATAAGAATGATAACAGTGAGGCGAATAACTTAATTAAAACAGATTTTGGATCGGCAGTCGGATCAGTGCATCTCTTTAAAAGATGTCGCGAATAATATAAATAATTCATCTTTAGTTTGGCCAGATGGAGCACTAGCTTATGTTTTCATTATACTGCCATCCATATTGTATAGAGAGAGCTCAAGAGACTTCATTTTAGTAAAAACTGTATTTGTGAGGAGCAACTCTCTGCAAGAATCCGGACACACTGATAATTATTGTGAAAATCAACTGTGCTGCATGCATTTTGCGCCACACGCGTTCATTTCTATTCACATCTGGTTCCATGACAACCAAGCTGTGTAGAAGCAGTGTCCGGTGGGATACAATATGCCCCCCCCCCCCCCCATCTTTGTAGGAGTGTGCAGTATGTGCAGTTCCAGATTTTGAGGTGATAGACAGTGCATCATTTTTTGATGAAAAGCCAACCTTATACATTGTTTCTCCGCTGTCTTGTCTGGAATTCCAGCTGCAGAGTACCTGCGTGGCTCCTCTGTGCAGCAATGGATCATCAAACTCTTCTCCTCTCCTGCATCTAAACACGGAAGCTGATGAGACTCTGAAGGGAAACAATTAGCCAAGTGGGAGAAAGAAATTGTATATAACCTTGAATTGACAGCATGTGATTTCCTCTAAATGTGCCATAATAGTTAGTCAAATTTAAAATCCATACAAAAAAATTTGCATAAGTGGACGGCTCCTTGCCAACAGTATCAATTGTCCTGTTATTTTGGATCCAAAGGTGTCATCAGCAATCACTTCTGAGAACTGTTGAATGGGCATTTAAGCCCATCATAGATTCATTTTTACGCCAATTTCATTTCCCTGACTACAATCACAATAATGTTAGCTATAAGTACTGAGAGGAGAGTGCAGAAATCCTCAAAAGACGTTTACTATAAGTGAAAAAGAACACTTGAATCCGCTCTGTAATTCAGGTACACTCCAGAAATTCTTCCTCGTTTCATGATAATATCGTTGGTCAAAACCTTTCCACAATCCATAAAGGAGCCCCTAAACAACAGCCGCCATTGCTGATGTTAAGCAGGTGACTTGGTCCCCAGTATGCTGTGAATCCCAGCCAAGGGGGAACCTAAACCAGTATCCCAGAATGATCAGTAATCCTGAGGTGGGAACAGATAACTGCTCACAGGGCACAGAGTGTGTCCATGCTGTGTCCTGTATCAAATGCAACCGACAACGCAGGTGCAGCGAGTAGCTGATGAGGAAAAGAATTATGGCACAGATTGGGTACCATTGTCTTAGTACATAACCACTACAGCAATCAGTACATACTGTACCAGTTTGGGCACACTTCCGACTGGTACTGTATCTATGGATGTATCTGTTACTTTTGGTCTGACAAAGTTGGCAAAGCCATGTTGAAGAGTGATGTTGCCTTACACATGAAAAACCATCCCAGCCAATTCAACTCTGGGAGGCAAATTGCTCATTCGTCAAACTATGTAGTATAACAAATAACCAACGTATTCCTAACTGTGACCAGTATTATTGCACCTTTTAGCAGACACAGAATTACAAGATTTACATCACATAGTTCCTTCTAAGAACTTAGTTTGGGATTAGCTGGTAGATTGTACATTTTAGAAATCACAGACACATTCTAACCACTTTAGTCTGGATTAAATCTGATGTTTTGAACTACACTCCAAGTGACTTTCTTATAGAACGTGATTTATTATAAAATAAATCACTTTAGCTTGGAGGGATTGAGCCAACAATTTGATGTTGTTGCTTGAATTTTGCTCTAATACTAGATATTTTAATGACATGTCTTATGTATATATTCAAAACATAACTTACACATTGGCTGCTCTAAATTATAACACATTTAAATCAGGCCTAGGTATAACATGTCAGCCACTGCTACAGCGCGTGTCGGAGACATGCTGCTGGTTCCATGCTGCTGGTTCCATGCTCCTGGTTTCATGCTGCTGGTTCCATGCTGTTGGTTCCATGCTCCT
Organism: Gasterosteus aculeatus; assembly: GCF_964276395.1. Classification (NCBI taxonomy): domain Eukaryota; kingdom Metazoa; phylum Chordata; class Actinopteri; order Perciformes; family Gasterosteidae; genus Gasterosteus; species Gasterosteus aculeatus. The sequence goes on from NC_135705.1 coordinate 20,535,820, forward strand.
GGTTTCATGCTGCTGGTTTCAGCCTCCTGGTTTCATGCTCCTGGTTCCATGCTCCTGGTTCCATGCTGCTGGTTCCATGCTGCTGGTTCCATGCTCCTGGTTTCATGCTCTTGGTTCCATGCTCTTGGTTCCATGCTCCTGGTTCCATGCTGCTGGTTCCATGGCACCATACCGGTACCGGTACCCAATTCCCCGTCAGATTCCCATGCCAGAAGGCACGGGCAGGTAAGACAGAAGCAAGGTATCGGCCGAGCCAGAAACCTCCGCATGGCGGAGGAGGGAACTCATTAACAGCAGCCGCCTGGACTGATCATTGGACTCAGGCTGGGGAGTAAGAGCCAACTCGCTCCATTACGGTGAAGAGAGAGAGACTTCCAAAGGGCACGGCCGCCTGGAGCACGCCTCGCTTTTTCTTCTGTTCGGAACAGGAGGGAGGCAGAGCCCGGACTCATCTAGCAGGTTGATAATCAGGTGCCACCAGAGCTTATTCATTTTGTTCTGTGTTGGGTCAATTGTGGCCGCTGGTGAAATGTTGAAACTGGATGAAATTAAATTCACGGGGGGCATTGAGGGCATTGAGGTGCGGTTGAGCTCTGAAAAGCTCAGCAATGGTCAATGTTTTTTTTATTTTTTATGAATCCAAAGTAACCCAATCGTGCAACACGACTACATGTCGGAGTGAAGTGGGACACTTTTTTTAAAGTAAGTTTCTTTTTTAACTCTTTTCCCTCACGTCGTCCGCGGCTGTAAAGTAACAGTGGGATGGCGCTGTGCTGAATTTGTCCCCTGAGCATGAATGTCTGCATATGAAAAACTTATATGGGGCAAAAAATAGACCTCCTGTTCAACATAGAATAAGGGTGAATCGGAGACTAGGGATCCAAATTCTAGCAACACAATTCTCCGGCATAGGAGCTGGTATCAGTAGCTAGACACAATTACAAAGACACAAGGTCGGGCTTGTTTAAGGGTAAATCCAGAACAGAACTAACGAAGAATGACAAGCTGATTGATCACATGGTCCTGAAGCTATTTGTGCATCCCCGCAGCTACTAATTTACTGCGAAACGCATCTGCCTATAATAACAATTAAAATGAATGAATTGTTTTAATGTCTTCTTCTGCGAAATTATGCAATGGATGTTCCTTAGAAACAATCCGCCTCCACGACATATTGTCAGCAGTGTTGCACAAGTAAACCCTCGGGAAAAATGACAACCTCTTTGGAATTAGAACATCACATTGTACGTGAAATGCCCTCAAAAATGCTGCTGCAGTTACCACGTTACTCTCACAAATGACAGCGAGCCTTAATAAGTCAGCCAGCGACCACGCTGCATGGAACACTGCTTCCGCGCTCAAGGCAGATACATAGATAATCAAAGCGTGACAGCAGGTTTTACATTTCAAATAACCTACGGTGCATTACCAGCAGTTATTTACAGTGTAAGCACTGCTCATTCATTTTTAAACAGGCCCTTTAGGTCTGCTTGACAGACAAAGCAGGCAAGCAAAAGGAGGGGAATGAACTGTTGTTGTTTTTCAACTCACACAACATGAAACACAGTAATGGCACACAGCAAAGTGCTACGCCATGCATTATTAATGTGTTGATGATGCAATATGTAAAGGTCATGGCCACTGTCTCTGCACATAATCATTCATCATCTGGCCTCGCCATGATATACAATATTGGTGTCCAATTTTAGAGATTCGGCAAATTCTTTTCGAAACAACCATTCAGATACACGTGTTGCCAAAGGTTGACATCTTTAACTCCTGTAATTGAGTTAACTGGAAAATATTTTTTCTTTTGGCTCCGCACACACGTTTCATGTAAAACCCCCATGCAGAAGAAAAAACAGAGGACGGCTCGGGAGGCAGATGTCTTCTCTCGCCATGAACCCGATGCCACAAAGATAGCGGGAGCCCCCGGCGCCGCCAATGAAGCCGCTCAGCTGGCGCGTCCGAAGCCGGCCGCGGTTGGGAGTGTAAGCCGGGCTGGTACGTGCAGATGCGCCGTGTCCCGCACTTTGTAATCCTTCTCCCGGATACAAGCTTTGTGATCTCAATACCTGTGCCTGTCTCATTTATCCCCGTCGTGGCCGCGCAGCCCGCCTCTAAACTGCCGTCCCCACCTCGGAAAGAACCTTCAGCCGCCTCCAAACCAAGCAGGGGGCGAGGAGGCGGCGAGGAGGGGAAGCGGCGGCCCGTGTAGCAGCCACAAATCATTGATGAGGGTCAGAGTGTCTCAAACTGTGAGAAATCACCTTGGGCCCGGCTTCTTGCAGCCCTATAAGTGAAGACTGTTTTGCTCCTAGATGGATGGACTGCAACAAGATGGAAGGGGATTGTCTGTCTGTGAGGACTGCATGCTCAGATATCACCTAAATTCAGTGATTTCTTTCGGTTATCACTTGTTGCATTAAGCGCACACGGCTGATGTTGACATGAGGAGGTCAAATCATACGAGTTTAACTTGATGGAGCTGCGACTTGTGTATGTTATGTGCTGTGTAATGAGGGTGCTAATAATGCTTTAAAAGTGTTTATTGAAATGCACGGCGCACAGCACTTACTTTTATTACACAGCTTCCCGACCAACTTCAAAATCTCCAAATGACAACGTTTGTCATCGAGATTGCACAAATAGAAGTCAACCTACTGCGACGGGGAAACACACAGAAACTGTCGAAGATGAGATTTCTTTCTTCTACAATACACGGTAAATATACTCGGAAAAATAACTTCTTTATGTTGCATAATTAGTTCTGAGTCTCCCATTATTATTAGTCACTCGATCTCAAATGTGACATAACACGCCACAGGTTTATTAACTGTTTATTCATTTTTCATCCACAGGTAAGCCAAATGTGCCTGATGCATATTCCGAGATGGTTAGCCGTTACACTAACTGTAGACTCCCTGCAGATAAAGAAGCTAAATTGGCAATTTAAATCACCACAGCAGAAATCCTATACACGCAAACTAAAAATACACCAACAACGGCCGTCGCCCTGACCTCTTATCAACGGCTAGTCGTGTCCCACCTGAAGACCCTCCTGGACCCCCTGCAGTTCCCCTATAAAGCCAACAGGTCTGTAGAAAATGCTGTCAACATGGCCCTCCACTTCATCCTCCAGCATCTGGACTCCCCAGGAACCTACGCCAGGATCCTGTTTGTGGACTTCAGCTCTGCTTTCAACACCGTCATCCCGTCTCTGCTGCAGGACAAACTCTCCCAGCTGCACGTTCCGACTCCACCTGCAAGTGGATCACAGACTTCCTGTCTGACAGGAAGCAGCACGTGAAGCTGGGGAAACATGTCAGACCTGCCATCTCTCCAGGACTTGTTTGCTTCCAGAACCCTGAAGAGAGCTAAAAAGGTCGTAGCCGACCCCTCTCACCCCGGCGGATGGCTTTGTGCCCCTTCCACCTGGCAGGAGGCTGAGGTCCATCAGGACTAAGACCTCCCGCCACACAAACAGCTTCTTCCCATCGGCTCATCAACAGAGCCCGCCCCCCCCTGACTGACTGACCCCCGTTTTACACACTCTCGCTGGGGTACTTTTACATAAAAAATAAAAAGTTAAAAATGACTTCTTGCACTATGTTGTCTCACTGTCTGATGTTATGCACCAACCGCCAAGTCAAATTCCTCGTATGTCTGACATATTTTGGTAATAAATGTTCCTGATTCAAGGTTCATTTGGGGATTTAATCTGGATATAAACTGCCAGTGGCTGAATGTTCCGCCGTTTTAGATACAACTAAGATAATGAAAGAGGTCCCATTTGGAGCTTGTAATTATGCTGTTATTTTGATCATTTAAGTGGTGCATTACATTAGTTGTTCAATCACACAGTTTACCTGTGCAGTGAGGGATAATTACATCAATTTTGCTTTTAATGAAACGGTTTGTCCTTTTCTTGCAATTTATTTTCATTACAATTCAAACAAACAGTTTAGTTTAAATGACATAAAACATTAAGCTTAACTCGTTTGGTCTTTAGTAAAGCAGCTTTGTTTTTTGGGCTGTTTTGTAAATTCAGGTAAATTACATGTCACCTTTTTACAATAATATCTCAGTGAACAGCAACTGTTCACCATCAGTTTCACACATTCAAGCAGAAAGAAGAAAAGCAGTGGCAGCATCACTCTGATGGGGGTTTCATGATGCAGTCACAACATATTCAAAACCTAAACACATCATTTCCATGCACAGCTCTCATACCGATTTTCTGCATGAAAATGAGCTTTTCATGCCATGTGCAAAAGTCCAGCGTACATGATGTGCTAGTAAGTGTTGTGTTTTGACAGCCAGTCTGTGCATGTGCTCCTTAAAAAAGGTAAAAACAGTCCTTTTTTGAGGCAATTCAAAAAGCATCGTCCTGGAGGTTAAAGTGTGTAACCATCGAAAGCGCAGATGACACTTTTAATAACATGAATCCCCCCGAAAAATGAAAACAAACATTGAGCAGCAGGCAGTTTGGTCTAAGACGGAGCGGCTGTGTGGGAGTCTCTGCCCCCGGTACCAGCCTCTGCAGAGCCTTTAGACACTCCAGTTTAGACCATTTGATGGTTCTGAAAATAAGTTCATTTTATGTAAAAGAGTTGAGTGAAAAGTGTAACTTTCTTATAATGTATATATAATTTGCTCTATCACAATTTGTACTTTATTCCATGTCAGATCTGAATATAGTCTGTGAAAAGGGTCCAAAGCGTTTCTGTGTTGGTCTGAAATAAGGTACCAGCATCTGTCAGGCGCCTTGTCCCCAATGTGCCATTTGTCGACTTGCTCTTCAGGCGGCTTCACACTTTGTACATTCTTTCAATCTCTTTGATACAAAGAAATCGAAATTCAAGATGTAATCCGTGTGAAGAAGACATAGATGAAGAAACCGGTGTGACAGTTGCTATAAAGAACGTTGCCTGCGTCTGTCAGTGCCCTGTCCACACTGTGTCTCCCTCCACAGCGGACCTTATTGTCTTAGTGACTGGAGCCTCCTGTGTGACTGCAGATTACAAATTGTGTCAGTCTTTACTTTAAGCAGTCAAATATAAATTCAACATGTAATCTCTGTAAACAAACAACAACATCCTCATTCCGTTCCTCCGCCTCTCCGGTTTCCACGCCCGCTCTGTTGTTTCTCTGTGGCATCAGAACCAAAGAACCATCTCAGTTTGACCCGTCCTTTTAGGTGCTCCTACAGGGTTGGAGTTATTTTGTGGGACTGGGACTCCTTGTGCGTCCATTGTCTCCGGGGGTCAAATCCTCGGTGGTCTTGTCGGCTGGACCGATTGGCCTTCAATGGCCCTGCGAGGTCCCAGTGATCCTGTCTTCTCTCAGGCCTCCAGTGTGTCTACGCTTCCCCCGGTTTGACCTTCTCCAGAAGTTCTCCCTTTCCTTCGTCGATGATGTTGTGTTATCCTCTGATTCTGGCTGGATCATCTTTCCTTTTGCACAAAAGGTTTTAGTTTGATCCAGAATAAATACTCAAATGAAATTGGTGCTATTTAGTTTAATGAAATAAAAAGCTAATTAAAGCCTGGTAGGCACAGTCATTTGTCTCCTGCCGAAAAAGATTATCATTCACATTTGTCAAAGCAGCATCTCTTATTTTGCTAAACACCAGCAGTTTAACCAAGTGAAGTCACAGTAGTTTCACAATACTTTTTATATTTTAAGGGCCTCAATACTTCATACTGCTGAATTACATGCTATCAATTTCTGTTACAGCTTGATAGTCTGATGCCAATTTGGTCCCAGTGTGAACAAAAATATCAGCGATTGAATTACATCATAACCAATTGTTGTAAAGTCTCGTCATAATTCTTTGCAATTCAAATTATAAGTAGCAGCTTTAAGGTTAATTCTGCTACTGATGTAAATCTGTGACTATAAAAAATAGATTTAAAATACAATGAGTTACAATCACTGTATAGGTTAGCACGATGTCAGTCTTTTCTTTGGCCTTGTTAATTATGAATGTGCCACTGCAACATTAATGAGACTAACCCCCATCAATTCCAACACATTGCTATCATAGTAATACAAATAGAGGTCAGTGTTTTCTGCTCTTAAAGGTCAACTTTTGTGTCTTTCATCCTGGTTTAACCCTCCTCATTCTATTTCACTTCACTTCTTGCCTTTTTGTGTTAATAAGACAAATCCCATAGGAGGTTGTTAAAAACAAATTCTACTTCCACCACCAGTTTCATGCATCCGTGACCACATGTATATATTTTTACCACAAGCCCCAGAGGGGAACTTCTTTGTCAAATCTCACGGGTACTTAATTCCATCATTCCAAGTTTAACAATATAGTAATTTAATGTGTTCATTATGACTTCACAATCACACGTTTTTCTCTGTTTGATGAGTTCTTTATATTAAATTATTTAAAATTCCAATTAAAAAGGATCCAATTGCAGAAAAATGGAAAAGACCAGATGTTTGCTGTGGCTCAGGATGGGGGGGCCTCTGCTACTCATCTTAAACCGGGAAGAAGCACAATTTTCTCGTGGTCTCGGACTGTTTTTGTTTCACACTATATAAAAATGAATTTTAACTTTACTACAGAATAGCATTTTATTTTACTTATATGGCGTTTTGAGAAGTTAATGGTCAAATACAATTGCCGTTAGTTCTGTAGTTTTAAATCGAGAGGAGTGAAATGGTGCAAGTTGAAAACAATCTGTTAAAGTCTGAAGTAACTTATGACTGAACACCCTGTCAGCGGTTTGCAGAGTCTTTGCATGTCAAGGATGTAGGCAAGGCAATTTCATTTGTATAGCGCTTTTCATACACAAGGCAGAGTCAAAGTGATTCACATCATAACATGTCATACAATAAAGTGAAATAAAATGCAGGAATTAAAAGATATAAAGATGTGAAGTTACTGTATTCTTTTGTCTGTCAAATTACTTCAGCAGTCGCTATCAAAGAGTCGGCGTCTGCATTCATGTGCTCCTGCAATGGTCCCATAATTCCATCTTTAGTGCATTTCTGGGCTTTAGGTCATGGAAGCTAAAGAAACTGGTTTGTGTTCCGTTTCTTGGACATCATATAAGCTGTTTTCAGCTTTTGACTTGAGGGAGAAATCGTTTTACTTTTTCCGATTACTTCAAAACGACATATTGTTACTGCGTCTGCATCAAAATTGAGAAATCAAACTGATAATCTTATCAGCGAAGGGACCTTAAATGTGTTTGCTTGTGAAAATGTGACTTGATCCCACTCTTGTATTTAAAAATGATTAAAAAAGCAGTAGCTTACCGAATGTGCTTGCTCCCTTTATCTCACCGGCGGTGACGTGACGTTCTGGGAACTCATTACTTCAAGCATTTGTACTCAAAGTTCAAAATATCTTCAGATCTCGATGAAAAAAAAATACAAATACACATTTTCATTTGATGGAATAATATAAAAACAAGTCCAATGGAAATATCTCTACGGCTTTTTGTTGAGGGAACTAGTGTGACACTTTGTTGGTCGACCTTCCTGCAGCACCAGTTAGCACAAACCAAACGAAGCATCATGTCAAATGCAAAGTTTGCTCCTCTTTGTTTATGATGTAATCTGTTAATCAGACAGCTTCCATCCCCGTCTGCTGCACTTTCCTGTCGAGTCAAGACTCTTCTGGGCTCCAAGCGTCTCCCGGCCTCTGCTGCTTGGACAAGACGATGCTACCCGACGCCGGCTCACTGTGTGGATATCTGTGATCACAAGCTATCTCTGGTAAACATTTTCATGCTCAAATTGCAGGCAGGAAAGAGTCCGTGTTCAAAAATAATCTTTACCTGGCAGAGGTTCTGGGCTATGGGCCAACATTTGGAATAATTAAGCCCAACTGAGCTTTAAAAAGACAACAATAAATGAAGCAAACCTCCAGCCTGATGCATTTAGTGAACTAAAGTACAAAACATCCACTGTGGGGGCAGAGGAGGCAACATATACAGGAGAGACATAATAAAACCCGATCAATAAAACCTTACATAAAACCGGCCTTTGCAAACTTTGTGCTCCACTAAACCCTTAATTTGCAATCCAGGCTCTCCCACCACCACAAAATGAGACCGCTTTCGTCCCACATAAATGTGTGTGCAGGTATTAAATGATGCTGCAAATGCTTTAAAGCAATGCATAAAAATAAATTTGATGAGAAATCTAAAATATCCTCCAGTTTACCGTCTGTATTGCTTCTAAAACTACGGCAATAATGCAGAGATACAGGATATTTGACAATCCTCACGGAGTGACTCAGAAGCGGAGATCTCTGTGACCACCACCACTGGCACTATGAGTGATGAGTAACATTTTGCCGAACGGGGTCAAGGTCATTGACGTTCTGGTTGTGTGCACACTGAATACGAGGTCTCTCAGCTCAGAGGCCGAGCAGTTCCCTGTTCATCAAGCCAGGGCTTGTGTTGTTGTTGTTTCACTGCTGGATGGCACATAACAGCAAGGATTAAGCACAAAAGGTTTTCCATTCATTGTTGTAACATCCTACTAATTTCCTGGGGAAACAACTGCTGCACAGGAAGTCGAGTTTAAGTGTGTTGTTTGCACACAAGTCATCAAACTACAATGACAATGTAAATCCTTTCTATGTATTTTCCATACGACACATGACATGAAATGGCTTATTGCAAAGACTTGGCAATGTGTCATACTCTTAACATGTCTAGAAAAGTGAAAAATAAGTACACATTTCAGAGTGCACAAATTGACCGGTGTGAATTTAGGCTGAATGTCTTTGATCCTCTGTCTGTCCGTCTGTCCTTTACCCTCTGCCAGCGCCAACAGGCCTTGAGCTGACGCGCTGAAATGCAGGGAGCCACCGGGGCTTCTCACAGCACAGAAAAGCGGTAGAAAGGCTGCATTACACTTCCACTGTGGAAAAACTGTCAAAGACGATCAGCGCTCTTACAGGATCAAAATATGTGGAGTTCATGCTGCGATTAAAACACGCTGCGTTGCCAGACGTGTACTCTAAGTCAGACACAGTGGATAAGAAAGCGCTGCCGATATATCACAAATCCCATTTTGCAGATGACAGCAATTGCCTTTTTTCTGCTTTCATCAAGTGTTTAAGGCTTTACTTAGATGGGCACAACTGTGAAAATTGTCAGCAAAAGCAAAATCCCTCCCCGCAGCAAATAAGGCGTTTCCCATTTCCCCAGTGTCAGCTGCACACAAACACTAAACAGCCCTGACAAATCTTACTACCGTTCATTTTCTTTTTCGCTATTTCCCCTCGAATCGACTGTCAACAGATTGTCGAGAATTTCAATTTTGTGACATTTTTGAGCAAGCAATTCAAAGCCGAGACACTGTCGAGAGAAAAAACATTGATATCCGCCGAGATACTGTAAAGATGCGCGGCATCGCTCCCCTCCGCCCGCAGCAAAACTGGCAATTGGAAGTTTGAGAGAGGAGGCAGTGGCCTCAGACAGAGCTCAAAGACGTGGTTACTGGACTGTTCAATACTAAACGAAGACTTCTTCCTCTGGGGGCCACTGAAGCCTTCCTGGAGCACAGCGCTGCACACTTCTCCTCTGTGGCAGCCTTCAAGGTGCAGGAGATAAGAAAAATGAAAAATGACACTGTGGGGAGGCCGAGCGCTCTGGTTCTGGTAAAAGTAGACGTGATCTCTCCAAAGCATTGTTTACTACTTTTTGTCCTCAGGACAGTGGGACGTTTTCATCCTCCCATTGTTAATGCATTCACAATAAATGCATGTCCTATTCATATATTACAGTATGTTTGCTTTTTCAAAGATCATTTTGGGTAAAGTTGCATCATTGTATCCCAGCTTTACGCTGGCAGCGGATATTGTTTAAACAACCAACCAGATTCGGCACCGTGTCTCTAAACCAATCACATGTTGTCAGCAACAAGCCAGCGGTTCTCTCCGTTGTAGCTGTCAGCTGTCATTTCAGCTATGCAGCTAAGCAATGTTATACAGGTGTAATAAATGTAACTGTCAAAACATGGTTAAGCTAAACCTTGGTAATTATATTATGGTTTTCTTTGTACAACTGGTGCAGAACCACATCCGCAAAACCTCCCAGGTCAGACCTGTTTACTTACTTACAACAAAAGATTTGTCAAAGGAAATAACTGTTACTTACTCATGTCCATGCAGAAAATTAGCTGTCTAATATTTTGTGTCTTTTCTTTTGAAGCTCTGAATCAAACAAATCCCAAAAGAAGAAATAACCTCCCGAACCCACATTTCAGAATCCAAAGAGAATTCCATTTTGCTCAACTTGAACAACACGTCATGTATTCGGAAGTTCAGTGTTATTCCCGTTCTCCGGTGCCCTTCTAATTAACCCAATTTCATTCAACCTGCAGGCAGTGATTATCTAGTAAATGCACCCGTCTTCTAGCCTTTTTAGAAAAATATTGTTTTGATTCATCCCTCATCTTGGGGCAGTAATGCAATTATGCTTCTGATTATGTGTCACTCTAGCAGACATTGTACCTGTCATCAGATTTGATTTGTATTGTACACTAAACACAAGGGACAGAATGACTGAGGGGAAAGTTTCTACCACATGGGTTCTGCTCAGGTTTTTGTGTAGCGTAACAACCAAAGAGTTTCTCTCCCAGCGAGCCAGAGCCTGAGCTGGAATCACAGCTCTTCATTTTGAAATTGGACTTCACGGAGGGTTTGCTGCTCCCTGCATTGGTGACTGCGTCGAAGGGAACGGAAAGCATCTGTGCCTCCAGCTGAGTTGACTTAAGCCTCCTGGCGAGCATTTCATTTGGAGAGCGGCTGTGGCAGAGAGAGAACACAAACACATCCACAACATCTGCGTGTTTGTTTTTATTATTATTAAATGTCTTGTTTCAAAATGTTGTCGGTCTGTTTGTGTATTTATTTTGGAAATGCGGTGGTCAAAAGGTTTTGGAAAAAGCAAGAATGGCTGCCGTAGAAAATTTAGATTTTTGAAAGCATTAAAAAGCATCAAAGTTTGTCTCTCAGGAGCAAAAACATTACAAAGGGGTATGATATTGGAGGACAGATGCATAAATGCTGTAACGCTGATGGCAACCATATTGTGTGCAAGTAATAAGATATTACAAAAATCCCTTTATTTCTTAATCTGACCAAAAAAACAAATGTACTATACGGTGACTTTTTTTAACATACGCCTTTAAAATGACTCATTGATAAAATATGCAGCAGGGTGTTTTTGTCCATTTGCCAACAGATACATACAGCAATCAAACAGCGCTTACAGGAAGACACGGTCACCATGACGTTCCGGATTGCTTTGTGCAATGCCATTAGGTCTGTTACCTTGACCGCTGCCATCCCGTCGTAACGCCGCCGCCGCCATCTTTTTGCAACCAATCCGACACGTAAGGCCGCTCAGTTGCTTTACTGTAAGGGTCAGTATGTAAGTGTGAAATGGGAACGAGTTGGTCTTAACCTCGTGTCGTACACACACCAACAACCCCAAGTAATTACAATATGTAATGTGCATGTGTTTACAGTGGAGGAGACGGGTCAAAGTTCTCGTTTCATTTGACATTTAGTGTAAAGAAAGCCCTCCTTTAAACCGTTCCACCAGTCACTTTTGTATTCCCTAAAAATGATGATCAACACAAGACTCAGCCCTGAAGAATGTCTACTCTGAGAATCTTCTCTCCAATCATCTGTGATGGCTCATTGTTAAATGCAATGTGCTGACCATCAAGTTGAATCGATTGGTTATGTGTGCATCCTATCCTTTTTCCTTTGTGTCTTTAGTTGAAAAGCTTTTATCTTGATGTTTAATGAGGACAAAATGAAATATATCTCAGGTATAAATTCCATTAAAGGCAGGACTGACATGAAAAACAACCAAATGCCAGAAACGGCTAAAACGTGTCCAACGTTGGGCTCATAACAGTTTATTTGATTAAAACCTGCAACATTATATTACAGGAAAGCTTCCATATTGATCGATGAGGAAAACTGCTGTGCAGGACACCCATATTTCAAATATGACAAAAAAGAAAACTGTCTCCTCCAGCATACAGTATGAACTAACACGCCATCCTTATTGTGTGTGTTCTCTACAGTTTCATCAAGCCATTTGTCACTTTGTGTGACGGCATACAGCAGAGTCCGCCCGAGCTGCTCCGTCGTTCATCAAGACGAGAGCTGATGAAAGACTTTAGGCTTAAATCAGGCAAAACTGAATAAAGACGTTTGCGTCGTCCCAGGGTGAGCATTCTTTGTCATTTAAATGCCTAAATTCAAATGACCCACGTTTGCTTGTCCCGGCTCCCTGCATGCTGAGAAAAAACTACACAATGACACAAAATTATCATTTAAATGAGATGTAGTTATATTATTGGTAACAATGTCATTATCTTCAAATATGCCAGGCATAAAATTGCAATGTGATTACCCTGCGTCAAATTGTAATTTAAATAAATCAGCATAACAGTGATATGAGCGCGCTTTTTGGGATCGAGGTTGGAGTTTGAGTGAATTGTTTGACAAAATGTGTTACAACACGAGGAACAAAAACCAGTATGAACAATATATAGTTCTACTGCAGCAGCTTCTTCTTTCAATGCAATAAGAGCATTAACTTCATGTTTGTCTTCACGTGTGCAACATCAAAAAGCCACATGAATCAGAAAAAAAGCACACAAGTTTGACATAGTTTGGCTCTGTGAAGGTGGCAAACTCTTGGATCAACCACTTGCTTTGTTTTGGTCTGCGTCCTCTCTTCAATGTTGTTGAAGATGTTCATTAGCTTGTCACTGAATTTGCTGGTCCTTGTGAAATTCATAGAAGCAGAAAAGGTAAAAGGCGGAAAATTTAAGATTTAAAAACAAAGCAAGGTGAATGATTTTCTAACAGATGCTGCTGTGTGGCATCCGGTTCAGACTTTATACCAAGTGTTCCTCATCTTCAACTCCTAATGTTAACCAGCGAAGGGTGGGCGTATGTCGTGTTGGGGGTTTTATGTTGAAGCTAGAATTTCAATCAGAACACCACATGTGGAGATCTCTGCAGGGAAATCCTGGTAGTGGGAACATAAAATATCGGAGCAGAGAAAATATCAGCATATTTATTCCCCTTGGAAGTCCTCCCACTGACACGACATCCGGGCGGAAACATAAACAGCTCTTTGTTCTTTCATGCTTCACTGTTTGTATTGTGGGACTATTAATCCTGACAATTTTTTATATCTACTTATGGTCAATTAGTATTAAACAGTAACCATTAAATGTATGTCCATTATATAATTATGCTTGTATTTGGGCCTTCAGTTGACACGAGTAATGTTGTGTTTACTCCTCAGTCTCTTAACAGCATGTTAAATCGTATTAAGTCACTGTTAGTGTCATCTATAAAAACAGATATCTGCAATTCAACGCAGAATCGGCAGACGGACGGTTGTGTCTTGAGTAATATTGACAAATCACGTTAATTGAGAAGTGGCGTAAAGCCAGTTACCTTTTTAAAATTGACTGTTTCCAGACACCAGCATAAACAAGAGGAAGTCTTGGACCAGACATCCAACCCCTGTAGGGCGGGTATCTGTTGGCAACACTGGATCCCCCAAAATATCAGTTATTTTACCCAGAGATACCGTAGTGTTACATATGAAAAATCCTCAAATCCTCTCCTCATGCACTGTTTAAACAAAAAATCCTCTTCCAGATGCAGAAACACAATTGGAAAGTTTAAAGGCCAGAGGGCAACACGGTCGTGTTTCCATGACTCTGGAATATTGCATTTACTTTAACTGCTTTATTGAAGACTTCTGAGCCACGAAAACCAATCCTGCTATTGGTAGGATGGAAGATTCATTGTTTGTTTCAAGACCACATTCTTTTGAAATATTGCTCCTACGTTGGAATGTTTGGTCTTATAATCTGCAGCATGTCGCTGGATTCATCAGCCATGAACAGTCTGACAATTATGTCGACTGAAACTACCAAGGACCTCCCACTCGAACAGGAGTCAAATATGATTCTCTACGATGACAGGTGGGAGATTTCCATATGTTTGCCCAGTCGGTACCTGCCGCATTGCAAGTATTTGTTGATGTGCTGCTTGTTCAGCCGTCATGTTGCTGCGGCTGTGTAATTGTCATTATGGATGTCGGTAAGCCTTTAATATGATTTGGCATCTTAATTATGACCTTTTTGTTTGAAGTGATTGCTTTGTGCTCCGGTGTAAACCAGAGAATAAAGAAAACACACATTGCCTCTAGTAAAAATAATTCATCTCATTGCAAACATGGTATTAGCCGTTGCTTAAGGCAAAGCTCTTTGGTTAATTTAAATACCATCTGGTTAAATAAAGTCCACGCTGGCCATCTGTTTGTCCATTTCTTTTTTCTTTTGTCAATTTCAAAAGACAACACTGCTCATGAGTCGACAGGTGAGTAAGGTGTGAAATTGGCAACTTGCCACAAGAGCAGAGGCGGCAGGTCGGTTACTCCTGATGATCATCAACTGGTGTCAGACGGAACTACAGAGGAGGTTTTAAAATCACTTGACAAACTAAAGCCAAATGCATTAAATCTCAGTGAATATTCTTGTAAATTGACCTTTACAAATATTATTTTACCAAGTTTATGGTAATACTTTGATGTCAGATTGTCATGAAAGATTAAGGCTGGTTAAATAATTTTCTGAATATTGTTCCTGGCTGTGGTTTTTAAGTGATTTAGGTGTTTAAATGTGTAAATAATTATGCAAAGGATATGTTTGTGTGTAAAACTCCAACAGGTATCTGTCTTGTTGATACTTGTTGTCATTTTCTATTTCCCAAATGATATTAGCCGAATGTCTTAATTCCCTGAGGTTGATTGGATTGGGACTGAACACCAGCAGTATTCTGAGCCCGTAACTCTTCTCCTTAACCACTTAGGACTCATTTTCTGGCTTACCATTCCTAATTGGTGTGTATTCTAATGTTTTGTAACCAAGCTGGAATGAATATTGAAGAACAGCTTTCCTCTTGCTCACCTGTATGACAACACCTCGTCGTGATAATCTTTCATATAAAAAAAGAAAAAATTGAAACCCGTTTCTGATACACTTCGTGAATGTAAGGTGCGATTTCTTCATTGTTAAGACACTCGTAAGATTTGACTCTTTAAGTAAATCCTTTACACCAGAAATACAACAATATGCTCCATTTGGCGCTTCCACTGCACAGGTTTCTGATCATTGGTTCTTATTCTGTAAATCCATAAACCTTCCGGGATTCAATAATTCCACACTATTATTTGCCGTTTTGTGTTCTTGGAAGTTTTCTTCTGGCTAGTTGTCTTTTTAACGGGCAAGACACGCGCAAACAATACCAAGCTCCCCATCTATCCCCAAAACAGGAGAAAACAAGTACGTTAAAATAAATGGCAGAGAACTCCTACGGAAGCCACGGCACCAACAGCAAGCGCGGCGCGGGAAACAAGAGGCAGGTGACCGGCCAAGGAGGCGGTGATACAGGCGTCGCTGATCGCCTGACGCGCCGCAGCTTGTCTCAGCGGCTGGAGAGGACAACCCTCCCCGAGCCTTCTTCTACAACACAGAGACAGACAGTATGAAGACATAGGATGTAACAAAGGACGTCCCATCACCAGAAAGGAAACCATCCCAGCAGCACATCTGGCACCTCCATCTCAAACTCTTAAGGCAATGCAGCCCTTTCCGTGGTTGCTCCAGTGTTATTGTACAGCCGAGAACACTAAAGCCCCGTTAAAGCAAATTTGTGTGTACACTATAAAAAGGGAATAATACAGGCTGGTGTTTATTATTGTTTTTTCTGTGTGTTTTTCTTTAACCATTGACTGCCCTGTAAAGACCGCACTGTACAAGCGATGGCTCAGTAATGATGAACACTGGTCAAAAAGCCGTCAAAACACAAAAGGGCTACCATTTGAAAACCGACAAAAGCATTTTTATGCGTATTGAATCATAACAAAATATTCTTTTTTTATTTCCTACTTGGCAATAAACTTTGCTGGCTCAGCAAACATGAGATGATAAAAGGATTGGGGACGCACATTTGTGAATCTCCGATGTAAAAGCCAGAATCAAGAGATTATAAATCAACCATTAAATTGCAGATGTAATCTAGGGCAAGCCAGTAAATATATTAAATGACTATCATCATTATCGCCTCCCCCTTCCCGACCCATAGCATACATCATTACCTCATTAATGAGATGGAACTTCATCTTTCTTGGAGAAAATTGTTTTATTTGATTTCCACAAGTGTGTAATGTTATTTGTTACAAATAGGGGAAACATGTAATAATCCCAAAATGGTTGGTCCAAGACGGTAAAGCATTACTGCTCTTAAGGGGCAAAGTTATAACTCCTCTGTAGCCAGTGAAGTGGAGGCTGTACTTCTACTTTTACTTAAACATCCTAAAGACACAAACAGAAATACAAAGCCTCAAATTGATTTATAATGAGAGATCACGTTGAGATATGTGAGCTCTGCAAAGGCAAAGCGGCAGCAGCAGGATTCCGGGCAGTAAGACGAGGAAATCAGATAATCTGCTCCGACATCAGATAAGCGTCGACCTGTTAGCTCCTTTCCTCTCCTCATGTGAAGAGGATCAATGTCAACGAGGTCTCCATTCCTGAAAGTAATTGTTCTGATGGTACTGCATCATGCATCAAGTGTTTTGTTGGACTTACTGTGGACTATGAGCATCACTGTACTGCATATTCTGTGATCTGCCTGTAGTGGAGGGTCATACAGGAATGCTTCAAATCCCAAACCAACCCTTGCAGTCAGTACATTTGGTGAATGATGGCACATGTAGACCAGAATAATTATTATTGTAACGTCTTGTTCGTCTCACTTTCTGTGTGTGTGTGTGTGTGTGTGTTTACTCTGATTGCACTGCGCCTACTCACCTGCACCCTCCAATTGTCTCATCACCCAACTCATATATACTCTGTTTCCCTGCGGCACTTGTCAGTTGACCTGTAATGTAATGTGTACCTTTGACTCAAGACTTTACCGTTTGTTGGTTTTTGATCACTGCCGTCTTGGGTTCTTTGTTTTTTATTACTTTTGGTGACCAATAAAGAACCTTCTTTTTTTTCTATATCTAGTCTCAAGTGTCTCTGCTCTTGAGTCCTGGCACAGCCTTCAAGTGTGACAGAAATATCACTTATTATACGCGTGTAGATGTAAAGAAGTGTTTTCGTACAAATAAAATAAGCATCAACCCAGGAGTCCGTAACTTTTGGAGATATGGAGTGCCATTTCTTGCAGTACGGCATCAGTATCGTGTTAATATTTTCGGTTATTATGATGCCACATCAAGATTTAAATGCAGGCAACCTGTAACATAACATTATTTTTGCAATTGATACAAGAAGGCTGCTTGCTATCCTTATAAAAGACACTCAAGCTGTAAATATTAACCGTAATTGGCATCCAACCATCTGGTTCATCAGCAATGTAGTTCTGGCTACATTCTCTGCCAATTAGAGGCAGAGTAGGGTGCGTCTTTGCTGATATGGGGGCAAAATTAAAAATCAAGCCACCATGGGTAAAAGGCTCTGCCCTTGCCAATGGATGTGGAAGATCCAATTTGGCATTGGGAATGAGAGGGCATTTCAGCGTTTGCAAAAAACGTCTTGAACACTAAAGTGACATTTGTTAATCTACCTCATTAAACGATTGTCCTTATCCCTGGATCAACCCTTTGAGACAAGCTACTGGCACTGGACGGCCTAAGGCAGGGGTAAAAGGGGTAAAAGGCTCTGCCCTTGCCAATGGATGTGGAAGATCTAATTTGGAATTGGGAATGAGAGGTCATTTCAGCGTTTGCAAAAACCGTCTTGAACACTAAAGTGACATTTGTTAATCTACCTCATTAAACGATTGTCCTTATCCCTGGATCAACCCTTTGAGACAAGCTACTGGCACTGGACGGCCTAAGGCAGGGGTAACCACGCTAGCATGTTTTCAATCATGGTGATCTACGCCCACCCCTTTCCGTCAGCCGAACCTCGGGGGGGAGGGAGGGGGAACAAGTAATACCGGTAACCAGAACAACAATGCTGCGACCCAATTAAGCGCAAGACAAATTGATATTAAAAAGCCTCTCATCTGTCAGAAGTGAGGGAACTGTCACAAGCATTTCACACATTCTGGGTCATTACCTGACTTTCCCTGATTCACAGTCCGCCAGGGTCGCTTGTGAATGAAATTAAATGGTCGTTAGTAAGCAAGGATAGCTAATTAGCAAGTTTTCCGTTAGCTCCCGTGGTCAACCACGCATGCGTGGTGACTCAACGTGATTATTTATATTTTTGATCTACCGGCACTGTCTTGGCAATCAAACGTTCATTAGCAATTGACTTATTGGGCACCCCTGACCCAAGATAAGATATTCCGTTATGCACCTACGAAGATGCTATGGGTGGCTCTGGCAAAATGGAAGAAATCAACGGAAGAGATCTTGTGCATGACAAATAATTGTTGAGGGAGAGAGAAATTGAATTGCATTGTGCATGCTAGAGATGAACCTACGAAGCCACAGCAGCATGCTAACGTCAGGTGGAAAGGTGCCACCGCCTGAGGACATTTTATCCTCTTCATTTCCTTTGACCGACGTTGAGTTTTAACAACCAAAAGCTGTTGGTGGAATCCTCCCTTGGTTCGCTGCAGATGTATTATGCCCATTATTGAATCATTAAAAGTAAGGACTTGTTTATTTCCTTGCTCTGCATTTCTCTGTTCCCCCCCTTGCTGAAGGACTGCGGTAAATCAAGGCTAGACCTTCGGAGTCGGAGGGTATTTCAAAGTGCCCTCTTAGGGACTCTGTTTGGAGCTCATCCCACTAGTAACCAGTATGAAAAATGTGGGCCAAACCTTTTGAAAGGCTTCTTCTCGACCCCCTCCACCCCTCTTAGAGCTCGTGGTTGGCGGCACAAAGAAACTCAAAGCAGACAACACAAGCTCACCTTGTTGGATTAAAGTAGAGGAGCTTTTCTCGAGGGCACTGCGGCAGCGAGGAGCCAGAGGGGAGGGCCATTAGTCTTACCCTGAACCAAGGAGCTCCATGGGGGAAATGCCTATGAGGAGAAACGCCTTGTACCAAGCAATACCAGAAATGTTTTTTTTTTTATCAGTTATTGTTCATACGTTTTTTGTACCACATCCATGCGTGTGGCATGAAATACATTTGTATTATAAAAAGGACCATTTTCTACCCTATCTTTGATTCATTTGCTGTGTTGTAGGAATGCTGACAGGGAAACTGTAGTAGCCGACCACATATGCTGAATTGATTTCATTTTTCCTACATGCCAGTTTTTTTCTACATTTTATGTCCGTATATTTAGAGTTAGCAATGAGCAATTGGACATCCATTTTTTCCCACCACCATCTTATCTAGTAGCTGCTATCTCCATTAATGTGATCAGGCGAATGCCTCACTAGAAAGGATCCCTTTCATATGGTTTACCAAAGACAAGCCGTATGAATAATTAACATACTGAAGTTAAGTGAGATAAAACAAGTTAGACATTACAGATTAAAACAAAACAGGATTCATGGGTAAAAAGAAAGTGTTGAACTAAAGTGCAATGATCTGGATAAGGAGTGCGAGTAGCTGGGCCATAAATACTGAGGTCTGAACCGATGAAATACACACGAGGAACAAAGACAAGCAAAGAAGGAAGCCTGGTTAAGTGAACACAAAAATAAAATCCAAACTGTACAAAACCCAAACTGTGACACTTCCACTTACCCAGATGGTCTGTAAATTAAACAGCTTATGCTCAGTCAGATTAAATGTATTACAATACATAATATATTAATACATTTACATTAAGAAGTTTGCCCTTTGCAGAGGACGATGTATCCAGGGTAACAATTGTCTAACCAACAACAATGAACCAGGATGCGTTAAAGGAAATTTGTTCAGTTTCCTCAACAGCACTTCAATAAATAATACAAGCAGCTCTTAAATTGCAGCGTTATTTAATAGAAGCTAGGGGCATTTCCTGGATCCTTTTTTTCTCCTGTGAAAGAGTTCACATTACATTAGAGAGTCGGAGTATTTACCACAGAAGAACTTTATTGGATTTAATCATTGTTTGAACTTTTGACTTTAATCATCCACTAATGCTGCTATTAAATGGGATTTAAGGACCGTGACTGCGTTTTTATGATTTCATGTGAATCTATAGCATTTCCAGGGATTTTAATATTAAGCATAGAGACCCTGCCGATCATTTAATCTACAGTTACTCGTTTTATTGGCCACTCGGGGGAAGCAGACCGTTGGAAACATATGGTTGACATATTACCGTCGCCACCTTTGTTTCAGGGATGGTAGTTTAGATGGATTTTGTACAGATGGTTATGCTGACTTAAGATGACACCATGAAGGTGTGAACAGTAACACCGTAGGACAGCTAGCTAAACAATTAACTGAAGTTCCATAAAGCTGAGAGGAGCTGTAGATAATCCTCTGTAGGCTCATCACTACAACCCCTCTGACTTTGCCCAGATCGTACTTGGGTCATTCTCCCATATGTAGCCCAGTAACGTGGAACATGCACAGCAACATACTCTGCATGACGAGCTCGGGTGGAATTGATTGATTGTCACAGTTTACATGTACAGGAAGCCAAATGCAAGACACAGAAAAAGAGTACGAGCCGGGTCAAAACCAGGAGACCAGTCACACAGGCAGACAAATCACACAAGAGTCAGGCAAGAAATCAAAAGACAAAACAGGAAGGCCGGGTCGGAACAGGCAGGTCAGATACAGAAACTAAGCACCGGAGAGCTTTGCACTGACACATGAGACAATCTGTCCTTGAACGTGTGCAAGTAAGTGGATCTAAACAGCGAGGGACTCATGAGCTGCAGGTGAGATGGTCGTTGAATTCCAGGTGAGGGACATTAGTCCCTGGTGGGAGTGAGCAGCAGGCAATTTCTGCGTACACATTTGCCACCATCCGGAATCAAAGAAACAGAGGATGAGAAATAGAATTTGTACTCATATGAAAGTTTCACTTTGTATTTAAAATTTTGAAAACTAAATTTGATAGTTTTTATTAACAATGGAATGACTAAATTCAGAGATTCGTATCGCAGTCATGACCCAGATGCTGGACTCCACTATACCTGTCTGACTGTTAAGATCTAATAAAACCACCTTTTCCACCTGATTTCTGGCCGAAAAAAATGTTGGACGCCGAACCAAACGCCTGATAGTTAACCTTTAGCTGGTAAACATTCTGTGGTGGAGAATTTAGCTGCTAGGGAACGTCTTATTTCCCTTAGGAGTTGGTAGAGACCAAAAGCTGAACCATTGTCGTTGCATTTCATCACTCAAAGTAACACATTTGCTTCTTTGTGTCTGCACGTTGCCTGATTAGGTGTTTGCTAACAATATCAAGATGCCAATTGTATCAGCAAACTGCTTCTCGCCCGTCTCACAGGTGCATTGAATTCTAAAGAAATAAAATTGACTAATCCAGACTCCTCTGTTGGCGATCAGGTGTCTCCTTCTCGCTCCTCAATGCAGAACGAGACGTGAGCACGTGGCTCCTGGTGAATGGAGAAGTGAGGTCACACACGGGGCCACCTGGATCTGAAGGGAGCGATGCCTCACACCCTGACCTGACAGTGCTGCGCCGTGTCGAGGGAGGGGCTCTCTGAGATGTCTGCTGTAGGCCCATCTGCCGTCCTCCCCCGGGGTCCCCCGCCACCTTTGTCCCGCCATGTGTTCCGCCGTAGCCTACGTTCCCAAAGCGGAGGCAGCCCACATCCAGCATCTGTCCGTGTTAGATACTGCGCTCCCCCGCTGGCGTTCCCTCCACAAGGGGTGTTTCTCGCCTATTCCCACACCTCCCCAGTAAAAAAGCACTAGGTGTCCTGAGTTTGGATTGTGCGTCATCGAGAGCGGGACCCAGACGGTTGGCGTTGCTGTGTAATCATCATTACCCTCACAACGTCCTCTCTCCAAGGGTCACAAGAAAGTCAGCGCTAAGTATCATCCAATGACAGCATGTAAATGCTTGGAGGTTCCAGCAGCCACTCATCTGCATGTTAGTGCCTGTATGTGTGTGTGTGTGTGTGTGTGTGTGTGTGTGTGTGATCAGTAACAAATAAATCACGTATAGCATAAAAGTTCAGAAGGAATGTAGGGAATATCAGGCACCAGGGCCCCCCAGTTAATCAGAACGGAGGACACGACTGGTGTTTGCGTTGGTATGTTTTTGTGTTGAGTTCAGCAAGGGGACGGAGCGGTGACGTTTGAGTGGCGGTACTGTGGAAGACGCCTTTGCAGCATCTTAACCAGCCCCATCCCTGTTCATACTCATAATAAGACACCAGCATGTTATGTGTATATGACCTGTTATTCTTTGTGGTTCGTGGACAGTAGTGACCTGTGAAGGCTCAGGAACCCTGAGCTGAGATTTATTTCTGTCACAGCTTATTTATTTACACCACTTTATTATAACTAACGAATTCTGGAGTTCTTCATACCAGCCTAAAGATTTAACACGACACAGCCGGTTGTATTTCTATGGTTTGATCTCTTTAGTGATACACAGTGATTCATTTATACATGTGATGCTTTTGTGTTCTAATCCGTTCTGAACATACTTTCTCCTGTGGAACAAGCTTTATTGTGGCGCACTTTCTAAAGAAATGCTTAGTTTCTAGTAAATCCTTTTTAAATTTTAAATTATTTTCATAATATTTTTTTAGGTTCAGTTAGGGTTAGGGTGTTTTTCAATGAAAGTTCTTAATGTGTATTTTCCAGTTGCAGTAATCTCGAGGTTTCAGGCGGGTTAACTCGGCCAAACCAAGTAATTCCTTCATTTTCTATGCGTTCCAGGATCCAGCAACACGTGCAGCGTGAATTCAGTTCCCCCCCGAGGCGGTTTTTGGCCTCTGCTGCGAAAATGGCATACCCATGATAAAAAGTGTAATAACTCTGGAACTAATTTATCTGGACAATTTGTTTTCTGTAGGATAAAAGGGGAAACTGAGTGCTATGATGTTTACAAATCTGTTCATATGGTTTCAGGTGAAGAAATATATATTTATTGCACTCAAATCCAATTTTGAGAATCGGATAGTTTTGGTTTCGTCCAATATGGGGAACGTAGGGTGGAATAGGTTTTAACATAAACTTCAGCCTTCCTAGCAAACCACGTGGCAGGTTTAGGGAAAGGCTGCGAACTGGGTGGAAAAAACTACTGTTGTTGGTTTCACATGCAACATAAACCGCCGTCTCCTGGGTGAAAGTCCAGTGTTTTCACAACCGTCCATGTTTGTCTTGTGGAGACTGTTGGTCTTTACACTTTGAAACTTATTTCATCTGTTTAAAAAAAATGTTGAGTTTGAATACAGGTTTCTAATACTTTCTTTCTAAAAACCCACAAAATGAACTAACGAGACAACCTGGTCAGTTTATTTGTTAAATAGTAGGATCATAAATCATGTGATCAGTGAACTGATCCGATGTCACGTCATATTTTAGAGACTGAACTGACTAACATGTCAAATGTTATCTGGAACTAAACATACACGTGTCTCTAGAAGAGAGAACACGCCTCAACTCACCTCGTGATTTAGTTCTTCACACAGATTCCGCGGGCCCAAAGAAAAGTTTTTCCACAGTTCTTTCCTACATTTCAAAACTTGCTGCTCACAGGGCAAAAAAAGTGTTGAGGGATGAAGCTCTCATACAAAGTGAGTCGCTGACAGCTCCGGAGACCCGGGGGACCAATTCATTTGCCGAGTGATACGTCCCGATCGGTCCCTCAGATGTCCCAGGCGCCCGAGCACTTTAAAGAGTCTCAGGACACCGAACGTTCGGTGAATCTGTGCTCTGGAGCGCAGAGCCACTGCCGGGTAGGATTTTTCATTACCATGAATCAGACATCCACTGGTTAATCTGCACCCATGCCTCCCGAGATAGACCGCCATAGGCCGCTGGCTGGCTTTACGCGGGTGTCTATTGAAGAAACACGCATGCGGCTTTATCGAGGAATATGAAGTCATCTGGTGTGAGGCAACGGCATGCAGACGTTGTGTCACCCCTGCGCTGTGAAATCATAATTGGATCCTCTGTTTCCTTTTGCTTTTGTGACGTTGGCCTCGCAGCGTTTTTTTGTGGCATCATGGGATCACATTTATATGGGAGGGGAGTCAATTTTTCCTCTTAACTTAATGCAGCGATTCCTTTCCAGTGTGAGACCTTCGAGGCAATTCTGACGTTCATTTGCGGCGCGTATTATTTATAACTCAGATTTGGGCAAACCGCTGAAGGAGCGCTGTGCCTGGGAAAGAAAAAGAGGCTCTTGCACGTCATTGGAGCTCTTTAAAGTCCACCTTGTGCATTAAGTCATTGACCCTCCTTCTCCTCTATTCATCACCGAGCAAATGGCGACGCCCGTAGAGAGACGCTCGCCACTATTACCCGCTGTGAATTCCATTAGAGGTGTAGACACACAATAGCGTTTCCTTAAGCCTTTGACATTGCCATTGTAATGGACTCGGGGTCATGAAGCAATGTGTAAGGTACGAAGCATAAAAGGCAGGTTAAATATGATACTGTAGGTCACTTCATGGCTTTCACGTGCGAGGCTAATCCTTCCACCTCTATCCCAAGTGCTGCTCCGGGGTTCTTTTCCCGGATACATCATTGGTAAATGAATCATGTGACCCCCGACGCACACAGCGCGTGTGTTGGTGCCCTTCATGTTAGATTAATAATCTTTCATATACAGTATAGCCACAGCGCACCTGGGGGCAGATTAAGATTTGAGTAATTCTTGCTGATTTGCGGGCACATAAGAAGTAACCACGGCGATGTGCTCCACGCCAGCCTAACGGCCTTCATGGTTTGACCCTGGAGCCTTTCTGTTCAATCCACAGTCATTCCGAACATAAAGCGATGGGTTTTTAGTTATTGTTATTCCATCTTCCTATGTATGTATGTATGTATGTATGTATGTATTTAAACTCCACTGATTATGAAGGAAAGAAAGTAGTTGCACCCAGAGGTGCTTTTACAACCTGCAACAGTGACACCAATGTTCTGGGGGCAGCCTGCTTGTGACCAAGATTCAGTATTTACGGTTTGGGGAATTTCTTCGGGGTGTCGATGGGAGACGTGGCGACATGTCTGTCAGCCATTTCTACTCACTGGCATCATTATAGACTGGACCGCCCTTCATAGCATTGCCTGTTTGGGGAAGCAAAGGGCTTCCACAGTAGCGTGAACTAAGAAAATGTTAAATGCCATATCAATTTAGCCGATAGAATCAGAATAAAGTCAGAATAAAAAGAACATATTTGTCTCTGACCAGTTAATTATTATTATACATACAAATGTAATGTGTATTTATCACAATTTGCGGCTGTTTCATAATATCTATTTCACATAATTAGTTTTACACGTACAGTATGCACTTGTTTATTTCCCAGGTCCTGCTGTTTTGGCGTCATAATTGATTGTCTCCTCTGACAACTCTGCACAGGTCTGACAGTTGTTACCTTGAGGAATGGTGGATGTTGCTCAAGTGATACTCGCAGCCTTGCAGGACTCTATTACAAATATGATATTTTGCTATGAGCACCACATTCCCATCATCTTATGCAGAAACGACTAAATGAGCATTTCCTCAAGACATGATACATGCAATCCTTCCAGTCCACCCACACAGTCTCCTCACCTCCCTCATTAAGTAGAACTGAGTGTTGATGGGTGTCAAGCCCGTGGCCTGGCCTGCAGGCAAGACCAAGCCGGGCTGCACACAGCACTGTGCACGAGGACTGGAATGACGTTGGCAACACTGAGGAAAAAACGAGTCAAAGCTTGATTTGTAACCGTTGGGTTCTACTCTTCAATATTTTGTGCATTTCCAGTTGTGGAAAGTCCTCTTCACTATGGATTAATAATTAAAGCATATTGTTGCTGGTGGCCAGCACATTTGCCTCATTACAAGATGGGGCTCTATTCCTGAGCCAGAAGCTTTGTGCACGTGGGCGCCGGGGTCAGTTCTCCAGCTTCCTCCCACCCTCCAATGACATGCAACTTAAGCTAATAACTATAAACTGTGTGAATATGTCTCTGCGAGGGTCTGGTGACCCGTCCCGGGTTTTCCCTGCTTCCCTACTGGGCCCTGAAAAGGATGAGCGAGATGATGAGTGGATGCATGTTACAGCAAACCAGAGCTGTCGGACGGGCTGCGCTGGCTTTTCTCTCTCAGTTGTTGAGTAAATGTTAGTTTCGATGCTCAAAGCTAGACAACACTCCCAGTCACATCCTCACTGCCACTGATGTGGGGCCTGTAGTCAAAAATAACCGGAGTAAATAAATAATTAGGGCTTTTAGTTGTGTGTACATCTCCATGAATAATTTAAGATTTTGTGAAATACACTTTTGTTCTGAGACGGATCTGATTATATTAATGTCTCAACGCCTGTTCCGGGTTTAGCATAAAGACTCTGGGCGGAGGGAAACCTAGTCTTGCTTCCGGTCTTCATGCCATTTGGTGATTTGTCAGTCTTATGAAAGAGCAAAACCCAAGAATATGTGTTGAAGAATCCTTGTTTAAAAAAAGTGCATCCGTGACACCTTTTTGTTCACAACTTTAATGCCTAATCCATAGTTTACTATGTGTGTGCTGAGAAATTCTCAAGAAGTAAATCCTTGTACGTGTGCAACTAAACAGTTACGTGCGGTAAGTTATGAGTGCTAAAGAAGATTATTGCTCAGTGGGTGGTACTGTGTGCTGTCCATACACGGATTATTAACTCCTGCTAATACTAAACCAAATTGTGAACAGTCTAGAGGCTCCACTGTGCATCTCCAAGTGGCTGTGTTGTTGCAGAATTAAGTTCTGTGAGTGTCTCCCCCGGCGATGCTAACGGCATGTGGCAGAGCTGATGCCATTGTAGTCAAAGACCTTCAAAATACCAACCAGAGGGTCCATTATCAGCACTCAAGGTCGCATGTGAAAGCTGTCACTCAGTGACCTTGGTGGTGCAGGGAACCCCCCCAGTGACTCTCCACACCCCCCACCCTCCACCATCAGACGGGATTACAGAGCCCGAGTCCACTCTGAAGCCATCAAGCATCTTGTGTTTTCATTCATGGGGAACGAGGACATTTCAGCCGGTTTACAAAAGCAGTCCGTCACACCGTTACCAGGGTTGTAAAAAACCGTAAAGCAATTTTAATGACATCGAAAAAACAAAACACCAATTGACATTCTTTACATGCAATGGCTGAATTTTTACAAAACATTGCAACGGGTTGGTGGTGCGGATGTTACTGCTGAGCGTGTTTTTCCAATGGCAGAATACTGGAAGTAACAAAGTGAGGCTTGTTAGGATTGATGTAAAGGTGACTACAGTCTAGTTCCACTCAGCAAAGGACCACATTACAGGAATCTATGTAGTTACAGATGTTCTGAGCTTTCTTCATGAAGAGGTACTCCTCCAATTCACAGATGGAAATCAGTGTATTAATCCCATGAAAGGTGAAGGATCTAGTATTTTGTTGAGCCTGACCTAAACTAGTGGACGCTTCCACTTTGACCCTTTTTAAAATAGTGTACAGAACTGCTTTCAGGGAATAGTTTAATATTATCATGCTTTTTCATTAGCTAACCAGCTGCAAGCCGCAACTTTAACGTAAAAAAACGTATGTGCAAATTTCCCAAAACTACTACAGTAAGAGGCCACTTCTTGGACAAAAAAATGTTTCCAGAGCAACTTCATTTGAATATACCAGCTATCGGTTAACAGCTGCAATAAGGACCAGTCTGCCTACAAACTGGAGTCAACCGTAATGATTCTTTCAATACAAATTCGGATATAAAAGTGTTTTGGATTACGCAACAATTTCTGAATTTAATATATCATCCGTATCGGGTATGGCAACCTCTGTATGGGGCTGTTGATCACAAACACGGGCCGAGGCCTGTCGTCATATAATCTGTCCACTTGATGCTAAACAAACTAGACACATAAAAGCTACATTTCATTTTTCGCCTAATGTCACACGGAGATTGATGACTCGCTGTTTGTGATATGCAAATTCCCTTATTATTCAGTCAGGTACAAAACCAATGGATAGAATAAGTTAATACGCTTCCTTGTATATACATCTTCCATCATATTTAATGAATCAATTTCAAATATAAAAGGTCAGTAATAGTCAGCTGCAATTGAAAAACTCGACTTGATATTCCTGCATATAACGATGTGCAGCGGAGAGTGACGTGTTTCTAACACTTGTACGAGCAGCTGATGTAATGGAGATATTTTTAAAGAAAAGAAAATCCAAGCCCTCTACATTTTTTGCGTACTAATTATAAAAAGACACTCCACACATACAATATACACTATATATACACACACAGTATTTAGTAACGGTCATCCTGTTGCAACTCGACAAAACAGCTGTATAAAATGAAGGTGGCAGTGTGCGGTCGGCAGTGACTCATTACATTTGACACCAAGCCCCTGTGTTCCGTATGGATCATGTCTGTTTTCCACTTTTCACCGTTGGTGGCCCCGCCCCCCTCCCCCCCGGCGGGTTTGAAGAAACGTTGCCCGGGAGACGACAGATGATGGATGAACGCCGGCCGGCGCTCCTCACGCCGGCGCCTGAACGCCGGCCTTGATCTCGGCGGACGCCCTCTTCTCCTTCCGCCCGGCGTACTCCCCGATGAAGGACCCGTCCTCGTTGAACTGGACGTCCTCGTCGCCGTAGTCCACCAGGCTGTCCCCGCTGTCCCCGGCCTTGATCTCCCTGCTCAGCGAGCGCTGGCTGCCCTTCAGTGGCTTCTCGTCGTTGTCACTGCGAGAGAAGGCGCAGTGTGTTTAGAATGGCCTTATTGCACCCAATGCTTCGCTCTGGTTTATTGGGGGGGGGGGGACACATGCGTCAACTGCCTCTACGACTGACGTTGGTATCTCTGGCTGACCGACGGGACACAATCGCACAGACGTGCATGTTGCGACACGGCGCGCACACTAGTGCCTTGGCGAGGTGATGAACGGCAATGAGACATTGAGGGGGGGCCGCAGTGGAACGATCTTTGCTTGTGACGCATGTTAGCGGCCAGCCTGCTTCACGCGCCTTTGTGCGATTAGGTTCAGATACGGTCAATTAACACTACAGCCTTTGACATGAACTTTACTTGAGCGCGGCGAACGCGCGGGTTCGATCACAAGTATTTGCCAAGTGGAAATTTAGGCGCGTGTTGGCGCTCAATCCAACTTATTAATGTATCATGAGCACCCCTGAGGAAATTCCATGTGCTCGTTAATATCCTCTGCTCTTGTGTTTCACTCTCACAGTAAATTAATTGATGTTCACTTTGTCCACGTGCTGCTCGGTCAGAAGGTTCCCAATCAGAGGGACCGGACTTCTATTAGTGCTGTGAGAACACCGAGGAACCTGGTCAAACTTATTCCTCCTTACGACCCCGACAGTCTAGTTTCAGACTGCGTAGCCTTCATGTTGCTCCATAAATAAAGCATCGAGGCAAGACTCGTTTTGCATAACGTGATATGTTGATGCCTTTTGGTTCTCGGGGCTTAAGCAAAAAAAAATAAAACCAAGAATTGTAAAATAATACAAGGTTTTAAGTATTCAAGACGAATACAAAATGAAAAGCCTGCCCCCGCTGTGTAAAGACCTTCGGGCAGGAAGTATCGAGCCACCTTTCCCCAGCAAGCTACAGACTTGATTGATACAATTCAAAAGGCTCACATTCCAAACTGGCCAACAGTTGAGCTGCTGAGCCGCTTTTGACTTCACCCCCATCGTTGGTTGTGGGGTGCAGATCCCGCTGATTGGCGGACACAGAGACCCGGGCCCGTCGCAGCCTTCAATTACCCTGATTGCTTTCAATGCCCCGCCCAGACAGATAAACATGGCCGCCGCCGCGGCGCCTATCACAAACAACACCACGAGAGCCCCTCTAAAGGGATGCTACCACTCGGACCACAGCCATGTGTAAACAGCTCGGGGGTTCTACCGCTGTTTAGCACATTCTTTTTTTATTTACGCGGGACGTCAAATGCCTGGAGGGGAAGAAGCAGCGCGCGGCTCCGCCTGCGCCTCCCGCATGCTGGGTTGCCTTTTTATTCGGCGGCAGAGAGAGAGAGAGAGACGGGCGGTGAGAGGAGGGCGGCAGAGGAGCGCGCTGTTGCAAGTGAATTGCAGTGAGGTGGTGAAATAGCGCGCCGCTTACCTGTATTCACAAAAGGTGTCGTCATTCATGCCCTGGGACTCCACGTCTGGGTGGAGGTCTTCTTTTTCTTTCACTGCGCAAATTAAAAGGAAGAAATCAGCGTTTTTCCCCCCCGAGAGGCGGCGGCCGGTGAGGTTTTGAGTCTCGGGCCCCCGATTCCCTGCACTTATTGGCTAAATGAAAGAGCACTTGGAAAAAAGGCATTTCAGTCCATTGCAAAATATTCCTCCCACCTAATCTCTATACTTCTTAATGTGATTCAACTGATTCCTTCTGGTGTAAATGTACAGTTTGCATGTGATGTAACGGGGGGGAACAAACAAAGCACAGGGCTGACAACCTGAAGGCCATTAGCTGTGAGTGACGAATAACATTGAGAAACCTCAGCTTATGTCATCACTCCCTGCTCGCGCCCCCCGTGTGCAGCATTTGCATTTAGTCTCGCTGTGGGATTTGTTTAGATTGCTGCAAGGACAACAACAACAACAACGACAAAAGAGCTGCGTGTCCCGATGATGCCAAATTCATTCAAATCCTAGACAGAGAGCAGAGAAGCTTATTTTCCTATCCGTACTCAAACTTATTTTAGGCGTGACTTTCCATAAAAAAAAAAACTAATTTTGTGGCTGGAAGCAAACCCCCCCAAATGCTTCCTGTAATGGCTGCCAGTGTGATTGATCATTGTGCTCGTAGCGTCAAACAGATGAATAGAACTATAATGATGCTCCCAGCAGCTTTTGCTATTAAAGCAAGGTGATGTGTGTGTGTGTGTGTGTGTGTGTGTGTGTGTGTGTGGCGAGCACCTACCGGAATACTTCCCTCCTTTATTTCTGTTGACGAAGCAGGCGATCAGCACAATGAGAGTGAGCAGGGCGACGGCGCACATCAGGCCGATGAACCAGCCGCGGGTGGATATTCCTCCGTGGACGCTGGCCAGACCTGAGGAGGAGGACAGACGGCGGTGACTTTGACGCGCCGTGGCCTTTTCAACGGGACACTTGATTGAATGTTTGCGTCTCAGCGCGGCGGGGCCGCTGATTGGAAACGGCCCAATATTAATATTAAACAGCTAATCCCGCTTGTCTAATTAATCAAGTAAAGGGACGCTGTACAAATGTAATTCCGCTCGTCTGGGTCCGCGCGGCTGAATTAAACCCAAGTGACAACGGCGAGGGCCGAGTCAGCGCTCAAGGACGCGCCCGGCTAAGCCACGGGAGGTCATTCAGGTTAGCTCGCGTCTCTTTATCCCTTTCCCTTTTCAATCCCCCTGCTCACCTGTCAACGCGGTCGTGATAACCTCTTCAAATATGCTAGAATTATCAAGCCAGCTGTTGGGAATAAGGCGCACAGTGTACTCGGTGCCGGGGTCGAGCCCGTCGATGACGTGGAAGGTCTTAGAGGTGTTTAAGGCCTCTGATATCTTCCACACCCCCTCACCTGTTCACAGGGCGAACGGTCAGGACGGGTTAGTTCTTCGCAATGGGTGGAGGAGACATGGGGGACGATTACAGGCACCACAAGCTGCCGCTAAAACCCACTGGTCACAAACTACCAGGAAGCTACCGGAGACCCGGTGAAGAGCAATGTGAGCTTACGGTTGTTCATGTGCGCGATATAAAACTGGGTGTGTTCTCCTGCGGACGTCCAGCTGATATTTGCAGAGCTGTCGCTAACAGCTGAGCTAAAGCTCAACAGGGACGAGGCTGGAGATGCAGTGACAGAGGAGAGAGATGGAAAAGGAGGCGTTAGTGAAGGACACAGCTTATGGGGGGGGGGGGGGGGTGAAGGTGTCGTGATGAGTCGACCAGCGTAAGGAGAGGGACATGGAATCACTCGACAGCAAACTGCAGGATTTGGGAGATTTGGCAGCCAAAAGCTTCATAGTTCAACTTATAAACTCTATACTTGTATAACAGCTGATAGATGAGAGATTTGACATTTATTAGGCACATCTGCAGATGGTCGTGCTCCCACATACCTACGACAATAGAAGTAAAGTAAGGACGCACATGAAAGGGTCGCTAGTATATTTCATCTCTTCTAAGGAGAAGAAAGAATACGAGATCCGCTCTCAAATTACACCAAAACCCCCTTATTAGTTTTATCTTTTTCCATCACTGAAATAGGCCCCGAAGTTATGCATGTACTTAAGTCTCATTTTGGTCAATTCAGAAAGCCACATTTGTTAAATAGTTGGGAAATAAGGAACAATTCAACATGACAATCAGCAGTCAACATTTCTCCTGTTCAAATAAACGTTTCAGCTCCAAATCTTGTCAAAATAATATCAACATGATTCTGATGTCACTTTTGAAGCCAACCATGTGTAATGTAACTCCCATTAGCAGCAGTGGGACATGAGCCGTGTCATCAATGGTAACCCCCCCCCCCCCTTATTCACTCTTCTTTGAAGATGAAATTATAAGCAGGCTTTAATAATGATATTTTGTGTTCTCTGCCTGCTTTAAGCTTTGTCTTCCTCAGACGCATCATGTAACGTAGCCTTTTGATAGAGAAACGATCTAATAATGACGTGAATGATGTGGGTCGTTAGTATGGGGGGGGGAGAGGCGGGAAGGGGGGGGGGGGGCGTCGGGCTTTGACAGCAGCTGCCTGCGCCAGTCAACAAAAGCACAATCCACTTCATTTCCCCACGGCCAACATGCAAATCTTCCGCCGTGTCTCCAGCTCAGGTGCCTCATTTGCTCAGGTGATAATTCTCCACGCAGGGACACCTGCGCCGCCCCCCCCAGTCACCGCGGATGACGCTCTCCGACTAACGCTGATGGATTAGTCTGCAAACTATGGTAATTCCAATCACTGGCACTGCCCAATGACTTGAATTGACAAAGGCCCCCCCCCCCCCCCAAAAAACAACTATCAGCCACTATCGGCCTGTCAGCGCGTCCCTCAGCTGGCTGGTGAATGCTGCAGAGAGCAGCTGCTCCCCCAGCGGGGAGCTGGTGCCCTCGGAGACGCCCCTTCAAAGTCGGGCAGCTTTTATTTATTTATTTGAGTTTTTTTATGTAAGTAGAGGCCAGAGAATATTGTAAGACGGGAGCAGCAGTCCCCCCCCCCCCCCCCCCCCCCACCCCTCTGTTCTCTGGCTGCTCCGGATGATGTTGCTGTTTACCCATTTGGAAATCCTGTGCAAATGTCAGGTGACCGTTTGGTCAATATTCTGAGGTGTGCGGGAGGAAGGGGGGGGGGGCGCCGAGGCACCAACAAATCAATCACTGACAATTAGACATATTTGTCCCCTTCAGGTGACTGCAATCTACAGCGCCAATGTACGGCACATCTGGGGTCTTCCGTTTCCCCGTGGCACCGACGGGAAATTAAAGGCAGCTTTTTTCATCAGCACGCCGCTGGAAGCCCCGCGAGGAACAAGAGCCAACGGGAACGAGTTGGGCCCGTTTACAAATAGGTGAAAAAGGCTTTGACTGTGTAATCCTTGGAAGTTTCTATCCAATTGTCTCACTAAAAGGTCAAAACGCACTGAAGACATCTCAAGAAAACAGCAATGAATTACTGATTCGTAACACTGGACAAACGCCACTGACGTAGATTCAGTTGGTGGGTTTCTGTGAAGCTTCTCTACAAAGACAATCTGTGGGTCTGAGTCTTCTCCGAGTCACCAGAAGGAATCGATCATAAGTATTGAAGGCTTTTGATATAATACATTAAGTTTGGGATATTGCAAATGTACCTGCTGTGTACGGAGAAATGAAGTTTCATTTAAAACATGAAGCAGTGACGCAGTTCAGCCTCTAGTGGTTGAAATGACTATTACAACAACAAACAACTTTTCACCAGTTTTCCCAAATAGGGCAAAAAACAGAAAACACGCAAATATAAAAATCCTAATAAGGAACTTCAAAGGATAATTGTGGCACCGCATCACCTTCTCTTTTGGATAAGATCTAGAAGATGGATAACCAACATTTTCTTTTCCTT
Source organism: Gasterosteus aculeatus (assembly GCF_964276395.1). Taxonomy (NCBI): domain Eukaryota; kingdom Metazoa; phylum Chordata; class Actinopteri; order Perciformes; family Gasterosteidae; genus Gasterosteus; species Gasterosteus aculeatus. Next base: position 20,570,029 of record NC_135705.1, read on the forward strand.
CTTACCTCTTACAGCTTCCAATTGTCTTTACAAGACCAAACTAATGTTTATTTTTTTTAAAGCGAATCTGAAATAGCTAACAAGCCTTCCTGACATCCGGCTACCAGGTGACCTCCCAACTGTGAGATCTTCGACCAAAACAGACGCATATTTGGCTGGCTGATTCTCTCTGATGACTGCGGCGGTCGTTGGACGGACGCCGTGGTGTCACCTTGTCTACCTATGCTGGAGCGAGTGGGTTTGGTCACCGGGGACCTCGGAGTGCTTGGAGGTGAGGGGGAGGCGGACTTGCCTGAAAAGGAAGACAGACCTTGTGGTTATCCAATCGGCACAGCGCTCGGGGCGCTACGCTCCACTGTTAGTTGAGCTGAAAATAGCATGCGCGCTAACATTAGTAACTAGTCTCACCTACTGTGAACCAACGCGGACTAACATCATTTTTAAAGTGAATACAGTTTCTTTGCGCACGTTACTGACAGGCAGAGGAACGTTTTGGCTCTTAAGGCGTCATTTGTTTCCTCAGCTTGAGCTCGACCCGTCGGCTGTTGTCGGCGTTTAAGTCAATATTCGTTTACAGTCGCTAATGAGGCCAGATTAATATGAATGTATAATTAGGTGACTCATTACCATTGCTATTAGAGAGAGAAGGCCCAAACTTTATGGAAGAAGTTGACAATTTCCTAATGAAAGGAGGCATCTGAGTGCTCCGTGCTGATTGCAAGGGCAAACACAAGACAAGGTCAATTATCTGCAGAGGAGCCGGCTGTTTGGAGCTTTTTAATTCCGCATGCGAGGAAAAAATAACAACCTTTTTCTGAGAGTCGAAGCCTGATGATTTATTCAGGCCTGAAGCCCGTGCACGTTTCTACTTCTAAGAGCATGCAAGCACTAACACCGTTAAACCACAGCGCAACATGTCATCGCAGCATACAGCGCTGTATGCGCCAGGTACGACATGCCGCATGTCTACGACAGCGACGCGCTACGTACTGAGGCCGACAGCAGAAGCCGACGTGGGAGCTGCAGCGGAAGTGTGGGGGGGGGGGGGCGAGAAGGGACAGGCAGCGCTAAGCAGACGTTGACACGTACAATTCACACTGCGGGATCGAAGGTGGCGCTCTCAGCAAAGCCGCTTTTAGAGGCGTGAGCGGAAAGCGGTGGACAAACGCACGCAGCGACGGCAAAATTCAATACATAAGAAATGAGTCGTCTTCCCTGTAATCATCTTTTTCGTATCTTTTGTAGCTGGCTTCTGTCCATGCAAATAAACAACCCGTAATTAAGCTCCTTTCCCCGGATTGTGAGGATCCCGTTCGGCGAACACTAAGTAATCGCTCAAAAACGTGAACCCCCACAGCGCGTTTCATCAAGTGGAACCGTGCTTCTTTTCTTTGGCGCCACACAACCTGAATTCGGCGCTCGAAGCCTGGCGCTCGTATTAAACAGAGGCGGCGGGGCCAATTATTTCCTGCTGACAGTATCTGTTCCCGCTGCTCCCTGTTTCCCTCCCCCGCGCGATCGGTCATCACAGCCCCCTCCCCCCTTCCTCCCCCCTTCCCCCCACCCACAATCTCACACAAGCTTGACTTTTGAGCTCAACAAATGATATGTAATTAAAAAGCAAAAGATTACACGCTATTCGCCGGCTCATTAAGATTACTTACCCGGCAACTCTTTCTTGTGATTACACAATTCAGTATCAGCAACTTCAGCCCCCCGTCCCCCCCCCTGCTCAAAGCAATTGTGGTTCTTTGCTGATTGTTTCATAGCTCGCGCTCTCTGTCCAATCAATAAGCACTAGCTCTCTTCTGACAGTGACAAATGAAAACCTCCGCTCCCGACCGTATGAAATTGTTTATCCACACAAATTACTTCCGTGGAGATACGAACAGGCCGACGATGACATCCTCTCTTTTGTTCTACAGTGAGGAGGCTCCGGCGCCTCCTCCTCTCCGCCTGAACGTGTTATCGCTGCCCCCCCCCGCTCACCTGCCCCCCAGTCAAGTGCTTTGGGGGGCCGCCCCGTCACTCACTTGTCTCCAGGGTGGTGGTGCCCTCCTCGCTGGTGACGGGCCCGCAGCCCACCGCGGTGCAGGAGCGCAGGTGGAGCCTGTATCTGCTCAGGGGCTCCAGGTCGCGCAGGATCCACGTGGTGGCGTCGGGGTTGCTGACGTCCACCGTCTGCGGGGGCCCCGCTTCCTCGGTGTCGTTGACTAGATGGAGGAATGGAAGTCACATCCATAAACGTTCAAAATGTCATGTACAGATGTGCGTGTTGGCAGCACACACTGGATACAGTGAAAAAGGAGAAGAAGAAACGGTGGTCTGTCAGAAGGACGATGTCTCACGCACAAAGTGCTTTGCTGTAGAAGGGTTGGGCACTATTGATATATATGTATATGTTTAGTCTTGGATGTGGGATGTGGGAGATTTCGTTTCCAGGTGTTAAAGGCTGCGTCAGTCTTTCAGAAAGCAAACGACACAAACGCAGATCTCCCCCCTACTTAGAAAACTTGCTTGACTCGATACCTCACAGTTAAAATGTGATCCACTAAACAGATTGTGGCCTGCACATTCACAACTAGGATTTATCAGCGTTGTCCTTGTCTGCTTTACGACGCGTTCTCATTTTTCAGCCCCCGAGGCGGCGCAGTAGGCAGGGAGGTGGCATTTATGTTCTTTAGAGCAAAAACAAACGCAGCAGGTGTTCAGGTGACCTTTGCTGTGAAAAAGGTGCAACAGAAACAATGACAAGAATGTATCGGTCTGCCTCTCATTTTGCTCAGAACCCCCCCCCCCCGCTGTCATCAGACACCAGGGCTTTTATCTGGTTGTTCTAATGGACATTAGCTCCTCTGCTAGCAGAGGTGCTGCAGAGAGGACGCGTCGCTTGGACCCTTGTGGACGGATATTTGTCAGAGAGTCAGACTGAAATCCACACGGCAAAGCGTTTTTCATGCATATGATGCTTTTAAAAGCCAGTCGTCTTCCACACAGCTTATTCTTAGAGGGTCACAGCGGGGGGCTGGAGTGAACCCAGCTAGCGTCAGGTGACAGGCGGGTTACGCCCCTTGGACCGGTCGCCACTTAATTGTAGGGCTGATATACAGACATGACAATCAATCACTATCACATTCACACACCTACGGGCAATTTTAAATGTCGTATCCGGCCGTTGGACTGTGGGAGGAGGGAACCCACGCAGACTGCATCAACGCAGCCAACCGCTCCGAGCAGAAGCGAGCTGGATGGAGTTGGACCACTGGTCTTCACCTCTGTGACACACGTGTGTTTGTCAGTGGAGAGTCTATGGCTGCTGGTTTTGTCTGTCCTGCTCCGCTTCGGGCTCCACAGTGGATGAGCAGCTCTTTAAGGCCCCTGTGACCGAAACCACCCACTCACTCACTGTGAGATGCGTTCAGCCAGAAGGTGTTTAGTGATTAGGGAAATAATACTGACATTAACTTTATGTATGAGGTCAGTATATAAACTATTATCATTGCTAGTAGAGGGAAAAAAACGTCAAGTCTCTTGAAGGTTTTGGCAGATGAACGAGTCTGGATGAGCACCCAGGACACCGAGTCCTGTTGGGAGTCTTTTCTTTCCAGAGTTGTTGCCTTATCAGATTCTGTTTGGTTAGAAAGACATTTACTATATAATTCCCTCCAAAGGGCATTTTGAATATGGTTTTACATATTGCAAAGATGTAACCAAACAAACAGCATAATGGTATAGATGTGTGATTGATTTATTGCATAAGATAATTGCACAGTATAATGAATGAATATGAATAATAAAATGTACTCTGGAAAGTACAGTGTGACATCATCTACAACAACCATGAAAAAAAAACAATAAAATATTTCGATAACCCTAATCAGCCCTTAAAGCACTCAAATATTTCAATTAAACCAAATCTCTGACAAGTCATGATCACCAAAGGCCGAAACCCAACTGATTACTGTGAAATGCTGTGACAAAGGTTCCGAGGGCTGAACTCTGACCAGTAGAAATCAACAAGGGCTGAAATCTGAAACATTGCCACCTTGAGCAAATCAAAATCGGCGTTTAACAGGCGTTCAGTGACTGTATCCCCCCCCCCCCTGCCCATAGACAGGATGGGGTCACTGAAGCCGGAGCCTTAACACACTGAGACATGGTGGCTCTGGTCAGCACCGGCCGACAAGTCTCCTGTGCACACACACACACACACACACACACACACACAAACACACTCCCAGAGCCATTAGGGCAGCACAGGGACTCACAGGGACTCCCCATGCCTCACGGTCTCACGGGTTCTCTCCGGGTACTCCGGCTTCCTCCCACAATCCAAAGACATGCTTTGGGAATTATGTCTGGTTGGGATTGGTGACTCCAAAGTGCCCGTAGGTGTGTGCATGGTTGTCTGGTCACGTTGGACATATTTCGGACATGATGAACGACAAACAAGAAAACCTTCATACATGTAACGCAGAGCGGGCTCAGCGCAGGAGAAATACCCGCCGCGATGAACCCGTATTTTAAGTAGGACTGCTGATACTGCCTGTTACATGATTGTCTCCTCGGGGGCTTTTTAAAGGTGCCCTAAAGGAAGCGTTGCCTAATACCGGTCACTCGCCGTGTGCTGCTGTTTCTGGAAATATTGATATAATAATAACAATAATGTACTATTCTTTCTGGGCAGCCCGATCCAATCACAGGAAGAGGAAACACGGGGATGTGAAAGATGTTAAACACCAGAGGAAAAGCAATGCACTCCATCCGAGTTCGGTAATGGTGAGACGAGGGGATACGTACTGAGCTGATACTCGAGGAGGTACCCGGTGAGAATTCCATTAGGCTCCGATGGCGGGGCCCAGCGCAGAAAGATGCTGTGCTTCTGGACACCCGTGACCTGGAAAACGGGATTTTTCCCCGGGACTGCGGGGAGCAGAGAAGAAAAGGCACACGGTGAGCAGCCAAAACTCTCTGGCTATTATTAGACCCGCCCCCCTCAGTGGCTTTCAATCAATACACCACGCTGTTATTGGACAATCCTACCTCCCTCTGGGGTTTTGAAGTTGAGCGGGTGGCTGCCGGGGCCGTTGCCCCGCCCGTTGAAGGTCATGACCATGAGGCTGTACTCGGAGAAGGGCCTCAGCGCCGGCACGGTGGCGTGCGCGCGGTCCCCGGGGAACGCCAGCGAGTGCTTCTCTCCGTGGCCTTTCTTGGAGTCCGCCAGGCTGCGCAGACGCCACCAGTTCACCTAAAGAGAGGACGCACAGAGACCTCCTCAGCGGGAAGACAGCGGACTATGCACGTGCGTCTCCTTTGGTCCGTGGGGACGTGTGCAGGAGGACGTGAGGAGAGACGAGGAGACGTTCAGAGCAAAGGTCTGTTTTTGAGAGATTACCCTGTAGCCTCCCAGATGTCCGTGCAGCTTGTCCTTGTGTACACGCGTCCAGCTAACCTTGACCACTGAGCTGTTCAGCACCTCCACGACCACGTTGTCTGGTGCAGCAGAGGGAACTGCAAAGACAAAGGGGACATTTGAATCTGGACAAGCGCATATGGCCAACTATGATGATACGCAGCCACCTACATTTACTGGGCACATAGAAGGGAATGTGGGTACCTACAGTCAGACAAGCTAACGTCACACAGCTATTGATACGGGACACAACAAGGAAGAGCGAGTTGTGACCTGAGGTTACATCCTGTGGACAAGTCCAGAAGAAAGCTAAAGAACAGGAGACAACGTAAGCTTCTGCACATGCCGCCTCGAGTTCAGCAGAGAAATGTTTTCTCCAGTAGATCATGGAGCTACAAACGGGAGTAATGGGCAGGTGGAAGGTTTCCTCCACCAGGACATCTCCTGAATGTTTAATAGCAACAGCAAAAGAGATTAATAGCGCATCTAAATATAGAATATTGGGTTCAAACCTTTTGTCAAATGTATTTAAAAATTAAAAATTCAAGGCAAGTGACAGGTTATTATTTACAGATTAATTTGGAAGGTTCATTTTAAAAGATACTTTTTGTTATAATACAACAAATAAAAAAAAACTTTACGTGTTCCCAAAATACAAACAATTTACATGCGACCTGAAACAAATCACCAAAATGTATTTGCACTCCCTCGTCTCACAGGTCCCCCCCCCCCCAACAAACAAAAACCCCTACTCACAGTCCTCCCCCGAGTATCCGGTCACTATCCGGGGCTCAGGGCCCCAGCCCTGGTGGTTCCTGGCTTGGATCTTGATCTCGTACGGCACAAAGGTGGGAGTGTTCTTCACCACAAACGAGTGTCTCTTCACCATGTGCTCCTTCCAGTCCTCCTCCACGTCCTGTCTCCTGTAGCTCACCTTGTACTCCAGACCGGGACCATTGTGCTCGATGGGGAGCAGCGGCTGCAGGACGGGAAAGCAGAAATGAAAGCGGGGAGTGGACCCATAGAGACATGGCCGTCATTGTGCCTCAGAGGGAACACAATGGCGACCGAGTGGACTCTGCTCGGGGCACCGTTCTATCTATGAAACGGAACAGCTGATCTGGTCTCGCTGCAGCCGCGGCCTTTCTTTCATACAAGGCTTGCTATTTGCGCCGCCGATGAAAAGCTTTATCTGCTCACAGGAGTCCGGCAGAGAAATGGAATGAGATACCATTATCCCCAAAAGCAAGTCATTAACGGAGGGAGAGCTCAGGAGACTCTGTTGCAACAACAGGGCGACCAGATAATAAGTGAAGGAGAGGCTTCTTTTTACAATAAAGGCCGAATGTATTACCTCTTATCCTTTCTCTTCATCAAAGAAAAGGGGACAGCTTTCACCAGGAAGCCATTCAGAGTAATCATAAGAAATGGCTTTTCTAAAGATCTGAACCACAGAATGAAATATCAAAGGTGGGCAGTTCCTAATGCATTTAATTCCTATTGGTAATTGTGAAGCATTGATGGAGAGTGTGAATACCTCCCTGTACAAACCACTGCAGGACGTGCGTTAAGAAGATAACACAGGAGCAAACTGTACTTCTTACCTCCCAGTTGATATCCATTTCATGTGGCAAATGACCTTCAATTTTGATATTTTCTGGGTTCTTGTCCGGGGCTGCAGAAAAGATGGAATATAGATTTTGTCGCATGAAGTGTGCACACAAGAGAACGTGGTGTTTTGTTTTCCTTTTTTTCCGCAAGAGCAGAATCAATTATGTGGCGGTGAGTCTTTTCAGGGTCGCCGGAGCGGCAGCGACGAGAAAAGGGCGCGAGCCTCGCACCTGCCGGCGGGGGTTTGTATCTCTCCGTGGGCCCGCTGGGACGACCCCTCCCCACGGCGTTGAGGGCGGACACGCGGAAGCGGTAGTCCACGTGGCCGTGCAGCTTGGCCACGGCCTGGTTGTGGTTGCCGGGCACGCGGAGCAGCTCCTTCCAGGTCCCCGGCTCCCACTGGCTCTCCTCGTACTCGATGATGAACTCTGTTGACAGGCAGGAGGAGGATCACAGCGGACCCTCGCTTATCTGGCTAGCAGCTGTGTAGAGTGGGGTTAGGGGGGCAATACTGGAGCCCTGCTCTGGGCTTGTGTATCCCTAAGGGAGGCTAATCATCGCTCATGCTTACATAGATCAATAATAGACTTGTATTGTACAAGATGGTATCAAAGAAAGACGTAAAATGTGCAAAAAGCAGTGATTCAGAATGTGCCGTGCTGACACCTGAACACAGATGCTTCATCAGTTTATTTATTTACCTGAGACGGAGCTGTTGTGATCGTCTCCAGGGATCCATTTCAGTTTCACACTCTTGCTCTTGTGTTCAGACAGCACCAAGTACTCGGGTGCATCTGGGACGTCTGAAAAAGCATCAAACTACGGCTTTTTTTTCCTCCCAAATCACAGACACATCGATCTCTGCAGCAGCAACAACCCAAAAAAGGCCAACGGGAACCAACGTCCAATCAAATCAACCCGCAGAGCCGCATCGCTGCATACTTCTGCATAATACAGAAGGGGGGCGATTGTCGCACAGCAGAGAGCCAATAAAGCCCGTGTGTCCGCGGCGCTCCGGCTCCCTGACATATTGATCCCTTTATGGACGCCTCATACATAAATGTAGCACCAGGGGTCCCTGATCCTTCTGGCCCCCGAGGCCGAGGTATCGCTGGTTAACTGTTGGCTCACCAAGCACCATGAGCAGCGTCGAGGCCGAGTCTCGGTCCACCGGGGTTCTCGCCACGCACGTGAACACGCCCTGGTCCCCGTGGCTCACGTTGACGATCTGGAGGACACCTTCCTCCACAAAGTACCTGTGGACAGAAAGGATGGAGCACAAGATATCGATCGGTAACACTGTAGAAATAGATAGAAAAGAAACGGGGGGGCGAGCAGCACCTTGAATTCTCCGTGTGGTTGAGGCCTATCGCCACATCGTCTTTCTCCCACAGGAGCTCAAAGTCGTGGCTGAAGGACTTGTCGTACTCTGCGAAGCACGAGAGCTGGGCCGTGGCACCTATTAGGATCTGCACGTCCTCCTGGGCCGCCACCACTCTGGTGGGATCTAACGTGGGCGCACGCAAATCGGTCACATTTCAAGGGCTGCAAGCCACGACCAAGCGCACTTTTACAGGATACACCGACAGGCGACAACAGCAGTTTACCTTTCACGTAGAGCCCGGCATTGACGGCGGACGAGCCCTCCGTGTTTTTGGCTAAACACGTGTACTGTCCCGCGTCGTCTTTCTCGGCGCCGTAGATCTCCAGCGAGCCGTTGTCGTGAACGGCGAACCTCGGCCCCTCCACCGATTCAGGGGAGTCGTCTTTGCTCCTGCGGAACAAAGAAAGTTCAATCGAAGCGCCTTGGATTCCGAACTCTCAGTGAACCCAGCGGCAGTCTGACAGGATGAGACCGCGCACGCCGGGGAAGTTGCTCAGCACAGCACGGGTGTAAAGTAACCTGGAAACAGGAGGTCGCCAGGAGGGAAAAACACTGTGTGTGTGTGTGTGTGTGTGTGTGTGTGCGCGTCCAGCGGTTGAGATCTACTGCCCTCTGCTGGCGTGCGGGAGGCACACGGTGCACACGTACCAGGTGACCGTAGAAGGAGGCGAGCTGAAGACGGAGCAGTGCATCATCACTCCCTTCCCCTCCACGGCGGAGTAGTCCTCCCCCTCCTTGGTCAGAATCATGGGGGGCAGATCTGTGAGAGGCAGAGTGATCATCAGAGGACGAGTGCCGCGGAAGAACCCAGTCACGGCTACTTTCAGAGAGCAGTCTGAAAACAGGAAGGCGAGGAGGCCGATCGTGGCGGGTTGAGTGAGGCGACGCCGCCGCTGTTGATTGATTGTCGCCTCTTGTGCGTCGAAAAAATACTAAAGACTAAGCGATGTGGGAATGTAACAACAGCACCAAGAACAAAAAGCCGAGCGGAATCAGACGCAAACAATGGAATATTAAGTGAGCGCGGCTCATGCGCCTTATCAGTCGTGGCCAAAGCGTCGCGTTACAATGGTCCGTCCCTCCGAACTGTTTACGAAGGCGGCCGCTGGGACTCGGCATTCAGACACTGTTCAGCTTTATTAACTCCGCAGCGTTCCGTCTTTTTTTTTTAATCTGCACTTGTAAAGCAGCACATGGTTGTCTTATGGCCCTGAAATCAGTACGGAATTGGGGTGGGCGGAGGGGGAGGGGGGGCTGGTTAGCATACAAATGCCAGGGAGCTGAGGCCTGTTGCTCCGCAGGGAGAGCCGCTCGGGCCCCAAATGTCAGAGTCCCCTGGCTGGGCTGCTGGGCCGCCGTACGCCGATGACTCGCTGACACTCGGACCTTCGGCTCCTGTTTCATGGCGGCGGCGGCGAGAGCACTTACTCATGATCATGACGTTGGCGTTGGCCAGGAGGGTGCCGTGCTTGTTGGAGGCCTCGCACTGATAGACGGCGCTGTCGGCGGCTTTGGCGTTGTGCAGGACTATGGTGTCATCAAACACCTTCCGGTTGGCCGAGGGGGCCCCTGTGAGACATGTGCATTAAAGACCGGACTTTCTCTGGCTCGAATTTCCTCAACAAACCTCAAAACCATTTACATTTCATCCCAACTAAGTCGTATTAAAAGAAATGACCAAATCCTGAGGACAAGGCGTCAGTGCAAAGGTTCGAAAAAGAGAGGAGGGTCTTAGACCGCAGAGGGACTGACCCGTCAGAAGCTCGCCGTTCACCCTCCACGTTATCCTGGGCTGAGGGGCCCCGCTGGCGGCGCACTTGATGAGCACGTCGGAGCCGATCATGCTGAGCTGGCCCTCGGGCTCGAACACCCACTCCGGCGGCTCTGGGGACACGAGATGAGCGAGCGAGACACTCGGCGTTCACAGAGAGCGAACGCAATCAGGGGAAGGACACCGGTTTACTGATGCCGAGGGACGCGAGAGGCTCTTCAGCTGCTCGCTGTCTCGCCACAATCCTTGAACGTTTGGTAAAGATTCGGTTCACGAGGGCGCATTTACCTCCACGTGTTTGAGGTCGGCAGAACATTTCCCCAAGTACCGATGTACCATTTTCAGGTACTTAGCTATTTAGCATTTTCAAATATGTATTCAAATATCCGCCAAAGACCCAAGAAGCCGTGTGAACATCTCACATGGCTTCATCTAAATAACTGGTTGAGAAGTGGTCATTTCGTAATATTTCAGAAAACGATTTCAGCAAATAGGAAATAGAGGAAAGTCCAAAATCTGAATAAAAGTGGTTAGATCAGAGCTTTCTGGCCTATTGATCATCAAACGACTCCTCAGACCGATGACTTTTCGGCGGCGCCCGATCTTTCCTCTAAAATAAAAATACGTCCAATGAGCTCTTCTTCCAAAACATAATGCATCAGAGTTCAAATGTAATTATATATCAGTCGCAAAGGTCACTTTTAGGAGTATTTTAACTTCCTCAAATATTGTACTGCTAATTATTCTGTACTTTTACTTCATTTAGTGCACGACATGCAGTATCTTCACACATATTGATACATTTACTGAAGTAAAGGATCTTAAAACTAATACATTGAGGTCTACAAGCAGCATATTTTTCAGATGATGGGACTGAATTTGATTTGAACATATCTGACTACCTTCCACCGTCAGTGTGAAGTAATGGGTGGCTTCTCCCAGCGCGTTCTTCGCCTTGCACATGTACTTCCCGCCGTCTTCCCGGTCGACTTTGGGCACAATCAGCCGCTTCCTGTGATTCTCCAGTCTGACTTTATCCGGGAGTTGATGACCCAACTTCACCCACTCCACGCTTGGAGTTGGACTGAGAGAAAAGGGGGCGAGCGGTGAGCGGGATGCCGACTAAACGTTAGACGTGAGAGGTTTAGTTACTCACAATCCCTCAGCAATACACTCCCATTCCAAGTCGTCTCCTTTGACCAGATGTGTCTCTGATCTGACACCAGGGGGCGTCAGAAGAGAGGGTCTTCTGTCGAGGATTGCATTGGCTGAGGGACACAGCAGAGAATTAGACGCTAAAGACTCTTTATCTTACACATTTATATGCGCACACATCTGGTTATAGATGATGGACACCTGTGTTTTACTTTTAAAAACTCACCAGTTTCTGGATTCATGCCACTTTTTTCTGAAATGGAGGTGGATGAGACATAAAAAGACGATGAACACGAGGACAACGTGGATCAATGAGACACATCAAAGAAAAACCACAACATAAAAAATCAAGGAGATGCGACGGCGTGACGTGTTCGCGGGTGCTGATGTGACCCGTGGTGGTGGTGGGGGGGGGGGATGAAGGGACACCTACTCGTCTTCACGACGACGGACATGGCGTTCTTCTGAACGATGGTGCGTATCTTGGAGAAGGCGGCGAAGCAGCAGTAGTCCCTCCTGCTGTCCTTCTCCACGGCGTGGGAGAAGTAGAGGTCTCCGTTCAGGCCCATGGAGACCCGCTCGTCCTGCTCGATGTGCTGCAGGTCTGAGCACAGAAAAGGGGCGGGGCTTACACACCTGACGCAGGCGCCCTCGTGCTCCACGGTACATTATTTATGTATTCTGTACAACTGTATACTTCTACTCCTCCCTGTACTACCACAACTAGATTTACTACTTTTTATGTCACACACCAAATTGTTATATTAATAGCTAATTAAATATGCTGTATTTCACATGGTAAACCAAGATTCGACAAATAAAACGAGCAGAAATGTGTATTTGAATGGTCTCAGCCCCAGCATGTATCTTGTGGAGCGGGTGGCACGGATAGAAGTAACTGGTGAGGACTTGTGTGCATATAAAGTAGTTAGAACAAGGTGACTGACCGAGCATCAGATCAGAGGTTAACGGGCTTAATCAAGAGATATCAACAGGTCATTGTCCTTCAAGGACATCTTCATTAAGTTGTAATCACATTTAATTGCTCATTATCTCTGGTATATTTAGGGTTAGTGTGTTTGTGTGGCAAATGATGTGATGTTAATTGTGAGTGGTTCTTATGTTGTGTTATTGTTTCTTGCATGCAGCCTTACGTGTGTGCAAAGTGAAGATAGATGTCAAGGGGTGAGGAGAACGTATCCCGTAGAAAACATTCCGTCGGTTGTAATGATAAGGTGTATGGTTACAAAAACAAATTTGTATTTTGAACTAACTTGTACACAACATCCCCGTTATAGTATGACTCACTGATAGTCATCCAGTAGATCTGGAGGGGAGGGATTCCTTTCGGTGGGTCACACTGCAAAACAAAAGCCTGGCCTTCCTCCACCACGACGGGTTCAAGTGTTTCTTTTGGAAACTTCGGAACATCTTGAAGAAAAAAGAGAAAAAGCCAGACGGGAATAAATTAAATATTGGACGCAGTTCTCTTCTCCTCCAGGAGATGGCAGTGGCATCATTCAGGGATCCACTGGGACGAGCCGTCTTTCCCTTTGACACATTCTTTCACTTGTTGACCTGCAGAAACACGTCACTGCCACTATCGTGTGTGGCGTCTCGGCGGAGCTCGCGGAGTGGATTCTCTTTGAGAATTCATCCGCTGTGTTCAGGGGGGAGAAGCAAATGATGGAGATGCTGAATCATACTCAAACATGCTTTTTTTTTAATCCAATGTAGGTGGGAGGAGAGCTCGGGGGGCCTCAGTGACTTTCTGCATGGTCCAACACAATGAGAGGTTCACAATGGAGAGGTGCAGTCATTACACACGTCTGCTGGCCCTGAATCAATCTGAAAGCCCTGTAACAGAGCACCACACACACACACACACACACAGATGCATGTTACTCACTGGGCACAATGAACTCAATCTCCTTCGATATGGCGGTCCCCATTCTGTTTGAGGCGTAACAGCGATAGGTTCCCTGGTACTCTGTAAGGTTCCCATTATTGGGTATCACAAAGGTCCCAGAATTCTCCTCTTTCATCAGGCGGGGGTCCAGCAAGGGGTCGAATTCCTGGCCATTCTTCATCCATGTGAATCTACATAAAGAAAGGCGGTATTGAAAGGTCAAGTCCCTCAGCTAAGGGCAACTCCTTTTCCAACCCAAACCAAATGCAGCACGTTGATGGTAAGCGGCTGCCGCTGTTGTGGTTTGCGGCTGCTGTGTGTCTGCCTCTCCGTCCACGAGGCCGGGTACTCACTCTGGCTTGGGGTTCCCTTTGGCTTCACACGTCACGGGGAAGCTCTCGTCAAACGGGAAGGCGATGAGGGGGCTGGGCGACTGCGCCGTGATGGTGGGCAGCTGCTCAACTTGGGGACACAAAAACAAGGGAGGCAATGTGAGGGACACGACCCGGGCCCACATGCAGAGCATCAGACTACGGCCAGTGGTTCCCAACCTTTTGGGCTTGTGACACCCGTCTTCTAATGAGAACATCTTCCAAGTAAGTAACTTCTACTTTTGGGTGGGTGTGTCTGCGGTGTTTTAGGGAGTAAGTCTCTCAAAGCGATTTTAATTATATTATGATCACTTCGATTCTTCTCGGGTCCCCTCTGGGTGGTCTTAACCCCAAGGTTCAGGGGCCCCCACTGTCTCAGAATGGGCCTTTTGGGGGAGAAGGGGGAATAACCAACACGGTAAGCATGATGGAGTCCAGTACAATATAAGTCTGATATATCGCTGTTCTCTCAAAGTGTCTTTTACGCATCAAGTAAATGAATCCAAAATAAAGCAGCCAGCAAACCACAACCCAAAGTTACAGGCGCGTGCTGCCAACTTCTGTCCCGCCCGCTACGTGTGCGATGCCAGTTGGGGAGCCGAATAAAAAGCCCAAAACAGTCGGCGCGCGAGCGCTGAAGCTGTGATCCCGATATCACTGCGGCTTCCCAGCGGAGCGTTCAGGCCCAGTGGAAACAATGCGGCTTAGCTGGCTGATCCGCCCAAAGCCGCCGGCGGATGAGAGGGGCAGCGGGACACGGCAAGGAGTCAAAGATGTGGACGTTCAACACTTGTTTGATATGGTGATTTTCCCATGGGTGCTGGCTAAAACCTCCACCCGGGGACCAACCCTGAGGTTGGGAACCACTGAGATGTTTGCGATCACTTATCTCTGTACAGACACAGTTATTCTTTTAGACGAAGATGTTTTGCTAGATTTCTTCTACTTTGGCACGGAACAAACACAACACAGGCGAGGAGTGTGAATAGCTGTGAAGTTAGAACGAGGACATGCCATGAGTCCTACACGCTAGATGGAGTCGTGACAGATAACACATGAGATTCCGATCCAACACACATGGCTGGAAGCGAAGCATCCGCTGTGCTCGGCGGCGGATGATTAACAGACGGCAGCGCCGGATGTCACTAATACCAGCGACGGTACGCCAGCGCCAACTTACTGTTTATATGAGCTAAAACTACCAGTCCATGTCAGCAGGGGGGGGGGGGGTAAACAAAACAAAACACAGTCAGCGATTTACAAATAATCTCCTCATGTCACAGGAATTCTCTGCATAAACCCCTTTTGAACACACATGAGTAATGCAGAAACACAGGCCTGAATTAGAACAAAATACTGTTACCTTTGCTGTTTGAACAATTCTTTATCACTATCAGGCCCTTAACAGATATTTCTGAATAATTCAGAGGGAGAGGTTGGATGTGTGTTTCCAAGGAAACTGAGGCTCCAACACAAAAGGGACAAAAAAAATCTGACTCAAAGCAGAGAGCGGCTGTAAATATATTCTATTCAGAGTGCTCGTCGATTGTAACAGTCCTCCGTAGTGCGATTCATCTGCCTCTGAAATATTCAACACCTTTTTCCCCCCCATTAAAAGCACTTAAAGATAAAGTCGTCTTGAGACGAGCGTTAGTAATTCTTCTTTTGTGAGACCCCTGTCCTTTACATGCTCTGCTGGCGTCTCGCTTCACCAACGGCTCACTTGAAGTGGCTTTTAACAGGAGTGTGATGAGGGTTTGTTTTGTCACAATTTGTCCGTTTCATGCTGAATTATTAGTGTTAAACAGCAACCGAGAGGAAAACAGCTGATCTTATTATTATCATTGACATCGTTACATTTTTAGAGCTGTTTCAGAACTAAGATGAGACTATCAAGTAGATAATGGTACAAAAGTGCTGCTGTATGTTCGTTAAGGGCATCACATAAAGCATCCCAGCATGCATTGCATGAGCGTTGAAATCTTTGAATAACAGAATTGCTGGTAGTGGATGTCAACCAAGTTCAGCAGACAACACGATGTTCGCAACCTGTCAATCACGACATGGCCCCGCCCTAAAGCGTACCCTGCTTCATGTGATGCTAAAGAGACCATCGGTTACCATCGGTTACGACTGAACATCATGCTGTATTGAAGAAGACTTGAAGCTATTGAGACCATGAACTGATGTTTACAAGGTTTTCTGAGGGAATAAATGAAACCGAGGTCATGATCTCATAGATTTCTACACAATCTTACTTCTTATTTTTTAAATCAGCCATTTGAATCAATGCACTTGGCTTTTCATACCTGGGTGTTTAGCAAAACCTTTCTAGAAACCCTTCTTTGATTTTTCTTGTTCAGCGGAAACATCCATGGGAAATAATAAACACACGCATAGAATGTAACCAAAGACATGTTATATTAAATAAACTGTGTTTTCAAGTTATTCAAGTAGAGTTGACTCACATTTTGAATGCGGCACAGAACATTAAAGTCTCTCTTTAATTCCCAGATAGTGTTTGCCTCCAATTAAACATAATATAAGTGAATTAAGTGAAAACTGTTCTTTTTGGTGTCATTGCAGAAACAATGAAACCTATTTATTGATAGAAAGTGGTCTATATGGAAGCCGCAGCCGGCACTCACCCTCCAGCGGGATGTCGACGGCTGTCGTCGCATAAAAGGCACAGACGCAGGTCATCAAGCCCAGCGCGGCGACCACTGCCGGGCTCCTCTGCCGCAACCTCATGGTTTCTCCTCGAATCGCGGACGTCCTCAGGAAGCGAGTGTTCCGTTTGCTTGGTCCTCAGTGCATTTCCCTGGCGCGCCGAAGATGCGGTACCTGTGAGACAAGAACGCAGACGGGAGGAGGAGGCCGCATGAATCCACCCACGCCGACGGACGGGAAGAGCAGAAGCCCAAACACAACCGGCCCCCCGTGACCGGGGGAGCCCGGCTGCTCTCAGCCCCAAGATTCAAATCCAAAAATCACCATGAAAGTTGGAAGGAAATTCTTCATCTGATAAAATCGTGGCTGCCTGTAACCGATAACGACGACTCGGCGGGATTAACAATGCAGCGACACATTTTCCCGCCTTTGCAGCGAATGTTGCTGCCTGAGGGATGCGAGCTATTAGTGGATCACGTAGTCAACGGCCAGCGACGCTGTGCGAGCGCAAACAGCCTGACGGGCCCCGCCGAGCCGCGTCGGGTGGATCATTATCCTCCCAACGGAACGCAGAGGCGCCGCGACGGACGGGATTCTCGGGGCTCTGTGCCCCGGGCCGCCAGTTCATTAGTCTTCACTCGCGCCGGCTCGGGAATGCGGCTCGGCCCGGGTCACGCCGGAGTAATTAGCTGAACGGCGAGACACGCGCCGTGTCTGATAACACAAAGAAGAGCAATGGCAAAAACATGAGCTGAGTGGATAAATCGTGAGGCTGCTGGTCTAAAGGGGGGTTGCCGGCGTTCATGTTAAACAAGTGGTTTCGTTTAACGCGCATGGGGCATCGCGCCGAGGCTGGTGTTGCTTTGGCGCAGATTAAGGATTCGAGGCGCGTGTGTCAGTAAGGAGGACCAACCGAGACATGGACGTCTAAGGAAGGGAGCATTGTTAGCGATAATGCTTGAATCCAACTGTGGCTTCTTTACTTCATGAAGGCCCATTGAAACGCAGGTCAGAGGGTCTTTAGCTTCTCTTCTGTCAAATGTAACCCGCTGACACACAATATTTGGGCGCTTTTGGTTGAGGGGATTATGACCCTTCTCCCCAGAGAAAAAGTAAATCTCGGATCCATTTTCCAAAGCCGATACAACATTTCGAACACGCAAATCAAGAAAACATGCGCGTGGAACCAACAACGCCGCTAACAAACGCTAAATGCGGCAGCAGTGTAATTCATGTTAGGGAAATATAAAAACATTGCTTTTCCCCAACCACCGGTCTGTGGGCCATTTTTGACCGGATTATCTCCTAACCAGGTCCATCTTAACAGATTTCCCAAGCGCCACCACTCCTTGCTCTGCACGGCCATTTTAAATGGTTAAAATCAGTCAGTTCTTCTTAAGCACACGTTTTATTTTACAGGAAGAAGCGAGGATTTAATGTTATCAAAAACAAAGAGTTCTTTTTAGGGGGTAAATCTTTTTTGCATAAATTGTTGGAGTGGAGCACGCTATGAGTGGAGTTGTGACCTCAGAGTTAAAAAGGGATTTCTAATTTTCACCTCAATAAATTCAATGGGAAACACTGAGGTCAAACTCCCTTTTCAAGGGATGTAATTAAATAACTGACCGTAGGGCAAAGGAGTCGATTTCATTCATTGCGTGCAGATCTGTTTTCAGATGAACGTGCACTCTGAACTTTCCAACCATGCCTCATGTTAATGGTATTAACTCCGTACTGGCTTTCTGAACCATTGTGACCTCTGCCACACCCACTGACAAGGCTGGAGACTTTTGTAATACATTATATGAACCCACTCCATCACGATTCAGGCCTATTGACTTTATTTCCAACTGAAGATTGGTGTCTCACAGTCATAAGTCATTCCCAAAAAAGGCCTCAGGCTTTCCTTTGTTTCAGTTTTTCCCAGACATGGTGATTAATGTTACTAAACAACAGGTTTAAATTAAAAGGTGAGGGCTGCCTGCTAATTGGCTTGTGCTTTGTTGGCAAGATTGGCCTGGTTAAGAGAAGAAGGGGGGCTCTCAACCCCCACAAGACATTGTTTTCTCACCGTGTCCAGAATCCCTTAATAACCCAATACCACCTTCAAGGGATTACATTGTTCAAACTGTGCTCGGCCAGTTGCCTTCTGATTTAATTTGTTCTCCCCTCGTTAAATATTTATTGAGAACCAGCTAGGCCATCTGGTTGAGGGAGGTTCGCTCTCGGGGTTCAACTGCTGCAAGTGGTGATGTCTACATTCATGGGGTGCGGTGCACACGGAAGGGGCCCCCTTCAAGTTCGCCTGATTTACAGACGGCAGGCTGTCCCTAATCCCCGCCCCTTTCAGCGGCGATCACGGCAGCCTGACATTGATGGAGCTGGCAGGAGGTTAAAAGCTGCTCGCTGTGGGAAGACCAATATGAACCCTAACCTGACTTAGCCGAGGCTCAGAGGGAACAGAAGCTCAGAACCAAAGTCATCTGAGCGAAGTGAAATGTGCTTCTCTGGATGACCGATGCAGAGCAACTCTTCACTGACTACAACAACATCAACAAATCACTTTCAAATATGGACCCGTTTGGTACGAAGGCATTGTGACCTCATTTTTCCTGTGTGTGTGTGACAGAAAATGTAATCACATGGGGACAGTCAGTGCTTGTTTTTGCCACTCAGAGGCTCAGATTGTAATAAGAGTCTGACAGCAATATATCAACCCTACAGAGGAGCAGAACAGTTGTATAGTTTTTATGTTCGTGTCGAACCAAGTCTCCTTCAAGCAGAAGTCTCATTCTGCAATCTGACAGCCGGGACCTTGGAAAGCTACTCTTTCTGTACTCCAACAACTCCAACACTCCTTTCTCTCTGTCCCGTTTCCACCACCGGGCCAAGTCCCCTCCTACAAGATTTCAGAAAGAGAATCTCCCCTTCGGGTGAATTGATTCAACACACGAACCAGAGCAAGCTAAAGGTAAAATAAGGTTTCTATTTCTCTGCAGGCGAGTTTCTACAGTGTTTTCAGACACTTTTCAGAAAAACTGAGCTAAAGTTGCTGAGTTAAAAACCAGCACTTCTATTAAACCTACTGTACATTGACGGTGAGCTGCCCCCTTTAGTTTATTAAACTGTGGTCTGTGTGAAAATAGTGTCAATGTTGAAACAAAAGAACCATTAATGCTTTTCAAACTTTCCCAGATTCTGTCAAGAGCTTCTTGCGAGTTGAAAGCATCATTTCAGCTGTCAATGGAGATATACGAGCTGAAAGATCCATCTTTCATTTCATCTTAACCGTATCCCCAAAGCTGTATCCTGGGTCAGTCTTGTGTCAGTCCTAGTCCCTCACGTTCAACATTCGTTGGCGCGACTCCATTTCCTAAAAAAACTCATCTCATAGGAACGGTGTCATCTATGAGTTTCCTTTAACTAGTCACACAGTTCTTTGTAACGTTGTCTAGTGACGGGTGGGGTCCAAGCGCAGCGAGTCCACTACAGTGGGCTGTCGCTGGCACCATCTGCTTATTCCTCACAACAGGCAGAAGCGTGTGGGCCTACTGTAGTTTAATGTGCTCGCCTGTAATAGGATTAAGGAGATCCTCGTCTTGTCAGGCAGGATTAAAAAATATTCTCTACGTTTTAAAGCCCTGAGGCGGTGGGAGGTGGTTGGGGGGGGCCACGGCAAACCCGCGCTCCCCTCAGTCCGGATAATTCCTCCACGCTGAATCCCATTTGATCACTCGACGACAATTAAGACAAAAGGTCGATTAACACTAAGCGCCGATTGACTGGCGTTGCTTCCGCTGTGCGTAATGAGCGCGGCTTCTTCGCTCCTCGCTGTGCTCTCGTTTCTGTCCAATCAATCGCTCATTTAGCCTGCGAGTCTGACACCGTCTGCAGCTCTCGCTGCCATGTTCGTTCCCTCTGTGTTCAAACGAGATTTACTTTTCCCCGCCTACAATATATATTAGAAATAGATACGATTCACACAATCCACGTTCTACTTGATATCAGTAGCGTGAGGAGAAAAAAGGAAAAGCAACAGAAACATGTTGCTAAATGAGATTAGGAAGTGGGAACGATATTAGATGATATGCTCGCCTAATTGCAATTTTGCTCGTTCTTTTTACTGCACTTCAGAAAGCAAGTTCAATTATCCCGGTATTAATAATTCAGGGACGAGGCGACTGGGGACTGGAGCCGGTCGGAGGGGCCGGGGGGGTCAGAGGGTGAAGCTCCCAGGTGTGGAGGAATGAGGCTCAGTTGAGGAATGATATAGAGCAGCTGCACTGATGAACAGTGGGGTCCGTGACCCTCCCCGCCCCCCGTGTTCTGTAAGAACTAATAAGAAGGACCTTAGATGAACTCTCCTCCCCGGGGGGGGTTACACAGCGTCTGACCTGCAGCGACCTCGCACGGCCTTGAGTTACCACATACAGTACAGCAGAGGGGGGATCATGAACAAGTGAACAGATCATGCGGTTCACTGGGAATCACAAACAACGGAAGAGGTTTCCAACCTTTAGAGGTTCCCGTCTTCTCTGCATTTTTTTCATGAACATAGAGCCATGAGGCTCCCCGGCGCCTAATTAGCCGCTTCCTCGTGTGTCTGAAAGCCCTGTTTGTCTGTAAAATATGAAGTTGTGCACAGAGAGCTGTAATCAAGCCATACAGCAATGAAAACCCTACTGAGTTAGACCCACAGTGATGTCCCGTTTTAAGATGCAATTTTCCACGATAAGGGTGGTGCATTTGTGACATTTATTAATCAGAATGGTTATTTTTGGAAATGTTTTTCTCTACTTACAAAACCACCGGCAGCAGGTACGCTGTAGCATCGCAACTCATGTGGCCATTGAGGTTCTTCAAATGTTGTAAAGAGTTGAATGACGTAATCCCAATTGACGCTGGCATGAGGCTAACTGGAAGGCTCACAAGGAGATAATAATAAAAAATGTCATTATAAACAATAATAAGCCCTCTTTCTTTAGTTTTCTTTGGGTCTCTGTCCCCGTGTTTTATCTCCGTATGTGTGTGTGAATATATGCATGTAACGGCCTCAGCTAATTGATTAAGATGTGTGATGCGATGTCAACGAGATAATTCAGTCACTCAATTCCCACATGTAATGTCTCCATAATTGACACAAAGGAGGGGGAGGTAAACAAATAGAAATCTCTCCCTCCCTTCCTGCCCCCTAAAAGGACATTAGCATTATGGTGTTATTTTCAGTTGTAGTCTTTGGTATGCTGATTGAAAATACTTATGGAATGTCTGAGCTACTGCATGTAGACCACAAATGCATATGAGGTGCGGCTCTTTGAACCTGTTAATAACTTTAGAGGAAAGGGGTTTGCGTGCGTGCACTGCACCTGTGCACGTCGCAGCTTACAGCCCTTTTCTCATTTTGCCTGCGATCCGCTCCCTTTGAAGTCCCGCGAGGGCGAACCCTCGCCCAGGACAATAATCACATTAGTGTGTGATCCTCGCCGAGTAGCCGGCAGAGAGATGAATTCACCAGCCGGACTGCAGAGACTGGAATAATATTTTGTGTGAGCTAACACAGCGTGCTGCACTCCGCATGCACTCTGACTGATGTTGGCAATTTCCCCAGACGAAACTGGGCCACGGCAAAACATGATCGATGGCCTGTGTGTGTGTGTGTGTGTGTATATATATATATATATATATATATAGTTTATTTTCTGCCAAGCAACCAATAAACCACATTTTTACAGAAATACCTTCCTCCATTTGTTTTTTTTGAATCCCTTCAGGTGTCTCACATACAGTTGAAATCAGAATTTCAGTGGGGTTTCTCTGCTCATTTGCATTTCCTTCTCCGTGCTGGAGCCAAACATCTGGACAGCGTTACTCTGGATGAGCTGTTTGACACGGCTGTCGGGTGTGTGGCCCAGTTCCTGAGCCTCGCCGTCGCGTCGGCCGGGTCGGTCGGGTCGGTCGGGTCGGGCTGAGCATGTTTGGACAGATATTTGAGTGAACTCAAGACTTTCAAATCTCACTATTGTCAATGGACGCTCTGCAGATGCAACAACAATAAACTAATTGTGACACAGTCAGTGAATAAAGCTCATATTAGCTATAGCTTCTATATCCTAATGCAGTCTGAGCCGACAGTGCTGCATTGAATCTGTTCTGTGTGTGTGATGTTGGAGGATGCAGCTTGTGGTGCATTGTTTTGTGACAGGTGACAGGTTTTTACCTGCATGTGTTTAGCACATATATGTTAATATAAACAGCAGTTCCACGGCAGCACATGTTGCATTCTCCAATTAGACCACGCAGTTGAATTACCAACTGTAAATGGAGGCGTTTGAAGGTCTATAGCGATGCAGCTGGGGGCTGTTTGGGCTTCCTGCCAAAGCAAATTTACATCAATGTACTTGCACGTTCACTTCCTGTATCTGTATTTGTATAGCGAGTGATTCAGATGTTACACTGAAATACTGCTTGTAAATTGGATGTTCAGTCTGCTGTACGTAACAAATCCAGTGAAGTCCGAGGCCTCTTTAAGTTGCAAACAATGTGATTAAATTCATCTGATGAAACAAACAAAAGGCTTTTTCAAAGTGGTGGGATTACGCTTTTTTTTTGCCCATCTAATCTCACTTGTTTACTTGTTGAATGAACAGGATGATCCGATTAATCATTCCAACTCAACTAGTTATATATTATTTTAAAGGGCTTGGCATATTCACAATAAATAGCATAATTTTTAAAGTTTACGGCTGCTAAAAACACGTCTCTCCTATGAAGCACTTCAACGTCTGGGGTTAAACATTTTCACAGCTATAAACTTTCTTTTCCCGATATTTTGAAGACTTTGTCAAAGAGCTCATTTGGTTCCGGCTTGATTGTTCAAAACTCTCCCAAAAGCAACCCGGGTCAGTGTGGGCTGTAACTGAATTATTGATAAATACAACGGCTACGAAGCTCATTTTTCACATTCAAGTAAATTGAATTTACGAAAAAACAAGAAAACAATGTTTTCATTGTGAATTGTCATCTTTTGTACACTAATCTGCTCGTTTAATCTACGACGTGTCTCCTTCACACAGAGCGAGCAAAATACACTGGAACCGAATGTGCTGCAGCAGCTTTTACAGACGTCCCTACATTCCCACAAGATACTTACAAGATTCCCCCTCATTCTCCGCCGTCGTCCCCGGGAGAGCAGCGACCGTTCTTCCTCCAGGTAAAACCATCCACAAGAAAAGGGCGGAAAAACCCGAGTTGGGACTAAATCCCGTTTGAGGTAACGGAGAGCTGCCGGCCCGTTCTGCGTCGCGTCGCGCCAGCCGGGGACGGAAAAGGGGAACTAAGGCGCTACATGTGTTGCCAAAGCTCCTAGCGTGGCTTAGAGGCTCATTAAGCCACTGACAATCACTCCCACAAAGCCCCATCCGAAGGCTATTCACAGTGGGCGTACAAAGGAGAGTGGAGGAATGCAAGTTCCATTTCGCTCCCCACTTCCCTCCACCGTCATGCAGGAAGGAGCTTCGCGCCACCTGAAGACTTGTTTTGGTTTCCAGCGATGGGCTGGAATGAATATGCAGAGTGTACAGTGTGTATGTGTGTGGGGGGGGGGGGGGGGTCGCCTGCTGTGGGGAAATCTGTTTGTCGATGGCTGACGGAAGAGGATTGCCCTGCAATCTCTTTAATTGCTAATGCCGGCGAGAGATTGTCGCTCAGCATTTGAACCACTTTAGTTGGAGCGACGCTCCTCCCCACCGCCAAAAGGGGATTTTTTGGGGGGATCTAATAAACAACGAGTTGCTCGTATGTGGCTTTATTTGGAGGGGACTCCTGATTGTTCCACGCCTGTGAACAGAGACCAGACTCCCACACCATACAGGGGGTTTTGAGTGGAGGCCGGTCGACGCGTCAGCAGAGCTCAGTGCACAGGGAGCGCCGACACCGCCGATAAGAACCTCATTCAGTCTCTCTCCCACGACCCGTTGGGGGGAGGAAGCGCCCCTAGTCTGGATGATGTATGGTGTGGACCCCAGGCCGGGACTTGGGGTTTCAACGGGGAGAGAAGCAGAAAATGAAAGGGGGGCGGGGGCGGGGGTGGGGGTCATGCTTGAATTATGCTGATGCTGGTTGTAACCGCTGGAGGAGAACCAACTGCGTCCGCAAAACTCACAGCCGCAAATAACAAGGTTATTATCACTCGGGCTTCACAAATGCTGACAGTTGGGGAAACGGTGGAGGTGAGATTGTGAACCTTTTTTTTTACAGGAATGGACTGAATGACATGTCATTTAGCAGCTTGTTATGGGCAATTTAAATGTGAAATGTCTTTTAACAATCTACTGTTGAATCGCAGGTTGCATTTAAATTGTCTCCATTCATTTTTTCACAAAATGTTCCTATTTGAGTAAATTCATGTACTTTTCGTGTCACCTAACTTTCAATTTGGCAAATCGGGCTTGAAAGCCAGATGAAGAACCCGATGATGGCGACGTCGGCGGCTGAGATTCGGAGATGTTGATGGTGGTGTTGGTTGGGGGGGGGGGGGGGACGGGTCTTTTCACAGACCAGTCTGCCAAAGTCGGTAACTGAGAACACTCACACGTCCTTTGAGCTGCAACAGGATGGAGTTGCCATTATGGCCACACAAAACAAAGAGGGAAGCCTTATGAACTTTGCACAAACGCTTAGGGCTCCGGGGCCGGACAGCTCTGGACGCCAGGGGGAAGAGGGGGGAGGGAGGGGGGGCTGGGTAGGTACCGGGGCGGGCTGCCAGTTCCGAAAAGCTTAGTGTTCATGCACTCGGGCCAGACAGACCTGACATTGTCCTGGGCACCGCCCCCCAGGGGGGAAAGTCTCTTCCTCTTTCTCTGCGATCCGCTGGCTCAGTCGCACTTCCAGCACAGTTGATTCACGGGTTTTTGGACGCGACTTACAGAGACAAGAAGGCAAACATTCATCCCCCACTTCCATGTTGAAGAAAGAGAAAGTTGACGCTGCTCGCACGACTCAATAAACTCGTAAATTCTGGTTCTACTTGATTTGGGGAGAAATTCAATGTGAAAATGAGATAAGCCCCCTCGCTGCGTTTTTACAGGGACATTTATTCATCCAACACCTTTCATTTCTGATACATTTCTTATCTCCCTCACGCAGCAATCACTAAAGGTTATCGGACCCGGACAAGATGCAACCGTATTGTGTCACTGGATTTAAAATAATGCTCTCTTGACCTGCTGCCCTCGCCCCACCCGACCCCCTCGGGTGAGACCGGGCCGAGAGAGAGGAAAGCACGGAGCGTTCGACAGCCCTGTCCCCCCCCCCGCCCCTTCCCTTCCACCCCCAAGCACACACAACTGGCGCTTTGAGAGCAGAAAGAACAGACGTCGGTGGGAGCGGTTCATGGGACACAGAAAGAGGGAGCTCACGTCACTCGTCGCGTTTTCCTTGTCGGAGGGAAATGTTTTAAATGATTGACTCTGGAGCCGTACCCTCCCCCCGGAGTACAACAATCGCTGAGGTAGACCGGCTTTACACTTTCCGCCACCATTTGGCGAGTGTGCTTACCACGCACAGTGTGACGCTTTTAATTGAACTTCGGGCACACGGCCGGTTTTCTGCTGCTCAGTCTGTCAAAAAACGGTCAATAAGCCTCCAGCCTGGCAGTCAGACACAGGCCAGCCCGCCTTTGGAGTGGGTACTTTGAAGTCCGAATGAATATGAATATGAGAAACCAGAGCAGTGTATGCTTTTTGATAAGTTGCCACGGTAACAGGTGCCCCTATCTTTCTCACCGACTATTGAAAAGTTGTCCTGAGCTGATGAGTCGTTGTGCCTGCACCTACGTTCCATAAGCGACCAGTTTGAACTCTGCACGAACCAGAGCCGGTCCTCGGGTCCTGAACTGGTATCGTTTAGAACCTGTGACTGCAAAATGGAAAACAGGCACGAATTCCAGAGACCAAATTGCCCACATGCATGCACTAATTCCTCATCATCCGTGGCACTTTAACGGTCTCCTGAATTATTTCCAGATCCGCAATGACAGCAGATTTATTCAGCGGGGGCGCACGTCAGAGAAGCTGATCAGCCAACAGGCGTGAGAGGGTTATCTGAAATGTTCACTCCTGTAATGGTCCGGGTGTGTGACTGCAGCCCTGTTGAGGACCGGGGGAAGTCTCTTCACCAGACTGCTTTCCGGCTCTCAGCCAGACTGCCGGCCTTCGGTTTACCACAGATGGTGCTCTGAGTAATCATGGCAGCGATCAGGGGATCACTACTCCTGATTAGCACACCTACTGAACACAATGTGCACAACAACGTCTGTTCCATCTCCGGCTGCACGGCGGCTGAGCGACGCCTCCACCGAAAAGACGAGTGAGTGCCGCTTCTACGAGCAGCGCGCCTCTCACAGGGCAGACAGCAGGTCTTTGTGCCCATCGGAGTGCAAGATGTGAAAATGATTATTCTATCCGCAACAATGCTTCCAAGACTATATGTTTAATACAAATGGTGTAGCCCAATTTAATAAAAAAAAAAATCAATTGAAGCACATCAAAGAGGAAATACTAGTGGACCAGAATCCGCACGAAAGCAGATTTGCTCTTGTGCCTTTCTATTCTCTTATGTGGATCAGTTCAGATGAAGTGTCCACTTAGACCTCAATTTAATCATGCCCCCCCCGCCCAAAAGAATCAATAAGCTATTTCACCCAAGTGACTCTTGGCAATGGAGAAGTCCTCCTCTCTGTGGCTGTTGGGAGTGTGTACACAGCCGACAGAGAGCACGGCGGCAAACACAAGCTGGAAAATTAACTCGTTAAGATGAACGCAGAAGAAGGAAAGAAAAAGTGTAGGCATGGTAACCGTGCTCGGGTCTGCTCGTAGACGCGCCCTCGACACGCAAGCGCACAGCGCGCACACAATTCATCTGATGAATTCGGCTCCACTGCAATGCAATCCAAAGCTGAACCAGAGGATGAGCTGCATCCGCGGCGGCCCACCTGTCAGGGGCGACGGCTCATCAGGAAACACTCCAGGGCCCTGAGCAACGTGTTCCCTTCAATATTATTATGCCAACAAGTAGGATTAATTATTACCGGAAAACCAGCTTTCTTACGCCAATAGTCCTACGACAGGGGGCCAAATGATTTAGTCGCACGCCCACTACTGATAAGCAGTAAGGGTCTAATGGCCTTTTATGGAGCGTCCCGCTGGCCTCTCTTCACACACACACACACACACACACACACACACCTCGGGGTCAACCCCTTTAGGTGCACTGAGGCAGAGCAGCCCGTTGCGCTACAAAGTTAATCCTGCGGTGGAAAATGTCGGTGGGATCCGTCGTGCATGGACGCACAGCGAGAGATGAGGAGGCGGACCAATATGAGACAAATTAAAGATGTGTGTGTGTGTGTGTGTGTGTGTTCAGGGCGAGGCTTCCTCTGTGTGTGTGTGTGGCTTTGCACAGACATGCTCATCAATAGGTTGGCTGCACAACTTCTCATCCTCACGGCCATTCACCGAGCACACAGAAATAACACTGGCAGATACATGAGTGTGTGTGTGTGTGTGTGTGGGCTGGTGTCATCGTCTACTACAATGTTACTTTGCCTTAGCAACAATGGGCAATCCTTGATTCTCCAGTTTTTCTTGAAAAGGTGTCCAGTCAGGAGAACAAGCCGTGCAGTACTACCCAGTCCTTTAATTGTGGGAAACGTGGAGGCTGATTTCTCTCAGAGCCTCTCTTGATATCAATTAGCACGTCGGGTGTGGGAGCCTACAGGCACAATTCTTACAACATCAAGACGTGCACTGCCATGCAAATATCCCCCTTGGCACTGCATGATGGATTGTACTCATCTGTGTTTTGTATTTTTTATGCTGCATATGTTGCAGAAATAAATCCCACGGTATAGACAGGGGCTACATGGGGTAGTAGTGGCTTATCAAAGAAATAAATGATTCACCTCAGCTTGATGAATTAAAGGTACCTTAGACATTTATGGACAAGAATGAGGCAGCACAAGGCGCCCAAACGGATACAGTTCTCTCTGGCTGTACTATTGGCTGAACAAAGAAAGCGCTAGTTTCCATTATTTCACTGTTTCTGCACTGAGCTGAGTAACAAATCATGAAGTAGGAACGGCAACCACATAGATAATGTGGTTATCTCGAGATATCAAACCATCGTGACAGATGTGGAGCCAGATCAAGGGCCTAAAGCTCTGCGTGTTTCCGAGAGAGCCGTCCCCACATGAAAGGGCGCTCCAACAAGTGAAACAAATGGCTGCTTTACGCTGAAAGAAGAGGCACACCCAGAAAGTTATCTCTTCACAACATGAAAGGACACATGGGGCATTGGCGAAGAGGCAGTGAAAGGGTTCTTTTTCAGAGTTGGTGCCTTTGTCGGGCCACCATCAAAAGCTCTGCCTGAAGACAGAACACAACATTGTGTTTCCTGTGTGTGGGAGGAGGTCTGCTATTTGTTGTGCTAAAAGTCACCGCCTGTTTTATATCCAATAGGCCGAGAACATTTTAGAAAGTGGCATCTGTAAAAAAAAAATAAAAAAACAGCATAGTATGCTGAGCTCTGGAGCATCCATTTGTAGAGCACTCAGTACACCCTGTGTCCAGAGTCATGAGCGGCCTTGGCTGCACCCCTCGTGTTCCCATTTGATCATTATTTAACATTTGTTTTGTTCAGGCCGGTTGGGAGAGTACAAAACACGCGGCAAAGCTCCGCTGGAGCCGAGCAAAACACGCATTTCCATCTCCCTCTGTTGCAGAGTGCACACAGGGTTGAGCCGCAGGAGGTCAAAGGCGCTAAAAAGCTCTAGATTGCAAATGAGCTCAGTTCAAGTCTGAAGAGGTATCAAGTGGTTAGAGCAAAATCAGGCTGCCGTCCTCAGGTTCTGAGTACACGTTCAAGTGCTGCGGTTTGGCATCGGCACTGAGTGGGATGAAATCTAATTTGCTTTAACTGTAAAATCGAACCGTCAACGGGACCGGGTGAGGCAAGGAAATGGAGATGGAGATCACTGCTCTCTGTGTCTACGGCCTTGGAACAGAAAAGGTGCATTGCAGTTGTGCATGCTACTTCCAATAAGTGGTGCGATATAGATTTGCTTTGTGGTCTGGACCGCATCCCATGAGTAGGTTGATGGATGAGGCGAGCCGGGCACAAAGCTGACCTCCCGGTGGCTCCACGCGGGGGCTGAATAATCAGGTTAACTGACAATTGAACACACAGCATTGTGGGGCCATTCAAAGGCAAACAACACATGAGTGGCTAAAAGTGCCGGCAACCTCCAATCTAATTCTGTCTTTTGATGCCCATGTCAACACATTAAAAAGCAATGTCAGTGATGTCACGGTGAAGATGTGGTGTACTCCCTGTGTTATGTAAGAAAAAAAACGGTGGGACAATGGCAACAAACGTGGGTCGTCCACAAAGCAGCATCGAGGGACTAAACCCCCCCGGAAAAATGCCTATTGGTTCAGAATGCGTCAATATTTGCCCAAACTGTTGTACAGGATTGCTTTGAACCACAGCCTTTAGACATGGTGGGAAACGTGCACTGATGACTCACAGCACTCACGAATGACCTCCTGCGGACATTTCTAATACAACCAAATATTGAATACACAATTGTATAAACACGAGGAATGTTCCAAACTAATTCCACATTTTGGGGATTCTGATATCTCTTCTATGGGTAGATCCCGACACTGGGCACCTTTTCTATACCAGCGCACACTGGTATAGAAAAGGTGCCCAGTGTCGGGATCGCTGTCCGTTGCAAACGTGATAAACGGAAATTTAATGATGGTAATAACGTTGTATCTGCATTCATACATCAGTTCCAGTTGCTGAAAGGATGTGAACAATGGCCGACGCCCTGATGAGGAAAGCCTGGCTACACCGACCCCTGAAATATGGTCTGTCATACTAATCGTAACAATCATCGTCAAACAACGATAGCAGTTGGGTTCGCAGATTGACTTACTTGCTGCGACTGCATTATTTTTATGAAAAGCAACATCAGGCCTGGGATTACTGTGACAGAAGTAGGCAGCCGGCCGTGACTGAATGAAGGTAAAAGATGGGGGACGCACCTGAGCGCAAATGTTGAATGCTGTTTAATTAGGGGGTTTAAACTGCTTGAATGTTTGAACACGTGGAAAAATCAATCCCAAAGTAATTCACTAAGAAAGTAGCATTGATGGAGGCTTGTCCCTCTGTTGTCCAAACATCGCACGGCCCATTTACGCTGTTTATGAAGTACTTTCTATTAATAGGACTGTCGTCTCCCCCTACGAAAAGCTCAATAATGGCAATGGCAAAGGTTTTCCCTTCAACGCTCAATAGTCCATTTGTAATCCGAAATGACATTGAGAATTGGGTGAAAAAGTTGGACGACCTCTGTTGTCCGATCGCTCAAACCAGTCGATACGAAAGCGAACCTGTTCCACAGCTTCTCCGGAACGTCACATAAGAAATATCTGTTGAGTAGTCGACACAATATCAATCCAAAAGGGGGCCCAGAGGCTGGAGGCCGGCCCTCCTCCCAGCACCCATACAGATAAGGAGTAATTACTTTCCAGAGCCATCACTAAGCCCTGCCTAGCCTTCATTTATTTGCCCGCAGAACGTTTCTCCAATACGGAGCCTTGTGTTGCCATCATTTACATATGGGAGCACATAGTTACCGGAATTCAATATTACCCGCTGGAATGGCAAACCGCTCCAATGACTTCTTTTCCCCACCCAGGTTCCCCAGACAAACTATGACCACACAGATGTGTGGGCAGAAGCACACAATGCACAACACTTCTAAATGTCAGAATCTGTGTTCGTAACAGGGCTACAGTCACACATTTATCCTTCTTCCTCTTTACAACGGTCAGAGCAACTCTGACCCAGAACATTGTGAGGGGAAGAAAAAGAAGAAAATGTTCACGGTGACATAACATGCTTTCGTGAATCTTCCAGAAGAAAAAAAGGGCGATTCAGAAGCCCCATTACCCAGGAAACCAGCGCTCTTGTTGTCATATTTGTCATGTTCTGTTATGTGTCTGGCTTTTTTATGCATCCCCCCCCCCGGCCAAAGCCCCCATTAGAGTGGACCATGCCATGTCGTGAACTGGGAACTCTTATAAACGTGTTAAGAACCGAAGGCATTAGCATTTTGGACGCTAATGAATAGAGCCACTTGTTCCTCTTCCTGTGCCTCCCTGAAAGACTCTATTAAAGGAGGTTTAGGAATTGCTCTGTTTTGGACATATTAAAGTTGGGGCAGAATGGAGAGGACATTCAACAGCTGATTTTTCGAGGAAACATTTTATTTTGTTTGGCTGTACACAAATAAATGATAAAAATCACCCTTTTTCTTTAGTTTTAAAACTCTTTTTTGCTGCCTTGAAATGGGCAACAGATCCAAACACTACATGCCGGATATTGTTTGCCTCACTAGAAAGTTACGGTGTGACTGAATGAGGGTTTAACTCAAACAGGTTAATATGGAGCAGACTGGGCTTCATTTATGATCTCTCCTCCAAAATCAAACACTTGCCCAAATGAGCATTTATCTTTTCCCAGCTTTTTTTCCACAACCTAACGAAGGCTTCCATTGATCTCTGATTCGATCTCTCACGCTGCGGTCGCAGCAGCATCTGTGGTCAGACCGAGTAAGGCTCCTCGCTCGCTGGCATCCATTCCGGCTTTCATCTCAAAGCCTCTCACAGTTTATGTGTTACATTTAGAATGACTACATCATCCATAATGCATACTCCTCGGTTTAGCCTAATGATGAACAACGGTCGGCATGTTGCATCTTAGCAACACGCGCACACAACAGGCGGCTCCGATTCTCCGTCAGCAGTTGTTGTCTGCATTGCCTGAGTGCTCAGCTGCTGATCCAAAATGAGGTTATTGAAGAACACAATTGATCACATTGTAAGTGAACTAGAAACAGTATCACGAACCAGCAATGGTTCACCCGCGTCAACACATGGAGATGCATTTTCTGTTCGCTCGGATGAAATGATGCAAGTTAACATAAATCTGTTATTTATTTGAACAACTACCAGCAGAAACATTTTCTTTTAACAGGGAGCAGCATAAACAGTCTCTTACCTTGATGTTCATAATGCTTATTAAGGTTTATAAGAAGCAGTACATGTAGGACGCATGCGAGGTGAACAATGTATTAGTATTCAGAGCCTGAGGAACGGACTTTGTAAATTACAATAATTAATAAAAACTATTAATGTGCGATAATATAACAGCAATAATTAATGAATGTGGAAATGTGTTGTTGTTGGGTTTTTTTTGTGCAATTTTAATTTGCTACCATACTCAATCACCATTGACTTATTATCATTTATTTATGGTAAAGTCTTGTTACTTACGTTTTTAGTTGTCGCAGAGGAAGTAAAGACTGTGTTCCTCTGCAACAACCTGCTATGTTTATTTCAATACCTTTAATAAAAATTCTGAGCATGTCCAGAAAACACATCTAATCCGTATCTTGGCAACCGTTTAGAGGGATTAAACCACAATTTAACTGCCCTGGAAACGTGACAGAAGCCAAAAATTTGATTCTGCTGTTTCCTTAAGACTAATGTGATCAGCATATTGGTCAGCAATCAAAGGTGTGAGAATAAAACAAGAAATGAAAGCCTGGGCGACACGACAGCGGGCTGATATCATCTTAACGAAGACAGATTGGTATCACGACACCTGCGGGTGTGACAGGCGAGAACAGAGAAGAGTGAGTTCATTCCGTGGATGGGACATACCTCTCCTATGTATCACCTCGCTTTGATAATTAAAACCAAAGAAATATTAGCTGATTTATTTGCCGTAGGGTGTGTTTTTTTTATCTGTACTGGCCCCTGGAAAAAAAAAGGCAGCATCCTTTGCTCCATCTAGGGGAATCGATCTCCCGCACTATGAGTATTGATCGGCATCAGGTAGGACAGAGTGAGCTAATCCTCACCGATGACGCCCTGTTTGCCAAATACACAGCATACAAAACCGAAAAAAAACTATTAAATGTCTCACAGAGGCCATTGCGAAACCAGTACATCCAGTGACCGGCCTGTTCAGCACGGAACCACCCAGATCTAATTCTACCCTCCGTACGGTACACGTGGAATCTACAGCACGCTCTCAGGGGCATGCCCAGTTAAATCACTGTGAAAACCTATTGATTTATAAAGTGTACATTTGGAGGAGGTAATGATCGTGTCCAAAACCAAGGGGAAAGGCTACCCACAATGACTGCAGGCCCCTCGGTAAAGAGCTCATCCTGAACACTACAGTACCAACAGGAAAGGGGGTTGGACTTTGCATGTAATTGGAAAAAGATGGCCACTTAAAATCGCCTCGGCGTGACAGAACAAATAAACAAACTTGATGAATGTCCCTTGTCATGACCCTCTATTGATTTTCCAAATATTGCATTTAACACTTTCTTTGCAAAATAGAGACAATAAATCTTTTTTTTTCACTACGCATGCAGAAATGTACTCCCCCCCCCCCGTCTTTTGATGCTGGGATATTTCCCGGTTCTAAAAGGTGCTCTTATGGGCATTTGATACAACTTAAAACACAATTAGGCCGGGGCCTGCACATCTACAGCAGATCAATTTCCCCAGCCCCATCCCCTAATTAACACTGCAACCAGTTTGCCCCTACCCCCCCGCTCCCCCACTCAATACGAAACGAGTAAACAAACGCCATCTTTTCCAAGGCTTTTAAATGAAGATAAATGAGGACAAACTCTCCAATTAGTCTCCTTTCATCATTTGAAAAAAAGCGGATGCCACGGCGTCGCCACAAAAGCTTTTTTCCGCGTCCTGCTTCCTACCTCAGGAAGGAAACCGTGAAGATTCCTCCCTCTTTAATGAATTCACGTGTTCGATGTTCACCCCGCCCCCAAAACCCCCGTTTTCTCAGAGTCTTCTGAATGCGCAGAGGCAGCAGAAACGGGGACAGCCGTTAGTGTCCACAGCGGCGCGACTCTAATGATGATGGCTGAGGACTTGCTGCGCTCTGCATTCTGGGAAGTCCCCGGCTCTGGTCACATGAGGAAAGGGGGGCTCTCCTGTAGGCCGTCCTGCCTTTACTGGTTCAAGACAGGATCTCGGAACAATACTCCTGTGACGCGAGGAAGCACATACAGCTTTAATCCAACCTGTTTGTTTCTCTCATTCATGTTTTACGCCTCGTTCCACAAATACTCAGCGGCACGGAGAAGCATCTCGACAGCCAAAGCAGCAGAATGCAGCCTGCGGACCGCGAGCTCCGGTACTGCTCACTGACAGTGACGGAGAAGCTAATGTATACCATCAGTCTAATGGTCCCACCTCCTGTAGGAAGCGTAGACTTATGAATAAGCCACTGTATGTGTGGGGGAGAAAAGGCCATTTGGATACTATTTTTCTGCATAACACAAAATAAATCCCCCTCTGGTTTCTGCTCATTTTCATGGTGAGCAGAATAAAGGGGTCCCCCTCCCGGAGTGGGCTTATGGTCTGCATTGGCGCCCATTTCAGAATTGACGGTAAAAAAGGAGTTGGGCAGACGTGACTCCACTAGCAATGCGAAGGTGAACGCCGCTCTCTAGGCTGTAGATGACTATCCGTCACGCAGCATATTCAGGGAATGTACGTGATGAAGAGCGACCAGGAACTGGTAGATTACTCCATAGGTTTTTCACTAATTCTTTCAATCACATCTGTTCTACCATCTGTGGGCGAAATCTAGATAATTCAGATTACAGCTTCCCTTCCATCAGGAGGGTAACTGCAGACAGGGGGGGGGGGGCAGGTGGGCCAGTTGCCCTGGAGCCCGTCGGTCGGGTGTTCCTATCTGTAACTAACGTGCACCACAAGGCAGTGAATACAGTGATAGTCTTTAATGGGTGAATCCATTTATTTTAATGCAGATTGTCATTTGTATATTCATGGAACAGAAAGCTCCCAATGCTTGTGCCTTCTCCCTCACCAAGGTGTGGGAATCTCTGTGCACCTCACGATTCCATTAAATTCCAATTCACAGGGCTACGGTGCGATAAGAAAAAAGATTGTTTTTACGATGCAACATTTTTGAATTCTTTTTTTTTTCTCTCTAACCTTTGAAATGTTTAAAACATTGCATATTTGCAATGATTCTTGGTAAAGAAAACAGCTGAATTTTCTTCCATTATTATTAATTTAAAACTATTAACAAAGAGATGTATCACCTGGAGGGTAGCATTTTCCAGAAATGCAAAAACAGAATTACTTTTTATTAAAGGACCCCAAATAAGCTTCAATTGATTCAAACAGCATCTGTATGAGAGAGATTCTGTCTCAAGCCTTTTGATCAATTTAGTGGCCCCTTAGGCTATTATCAATATGTATCAACTGCAAATGAATATACCATTAGCATTTTCAAGGATATTCTTTGACATCTGATTTGTACAGATTTTAGTTCTCCAACACGGCGTGAGAGCTGAAAGTAAAAGTGCAAACAGCGTCCCTGAAGTACTCTCCAACTCCCCGAAGCGGCGGATCAAATCCACAGACTGCTGTCTTTCCGTCTTCACAACACACACAAACAGCAAATCACTCAATGTTTTTCACTCTATTTGAGTAGCTCCCAACTCTCAAAGATTGTCGCTGATTTCACGACTGAGCTGTCGGACCACAAAACGCATCCACACTGGTCTCAAGCGAGTTGAAAAATGAGCGAGCGCGTGGCAGAAAGCGAGCGCGAAGCTTCTTTGGGAGCCAGCAGAGTGTTTCCGCGCTCACGGGAAGAAATGCGGCCTGTTCCTTTATGAGGAGGGGAAGAGTCTGCCAGAGGACTGGCCTTCATACAGAGGCACAATGCACTGGGTTAATAGCAGTGCTTCTGGCACACTTTGGACCTCGGCTAAAATCCCATCACGCTGCCGGGGGTGGATGGGGGGGGGGGGAGGATAAGGCAGGCCTCGAGTATTAACAAGGTCTCTGTGTGAAACTAATGACAATTCAACATGAAACAACCTGCCTGCAACGTTGTAACTCTTACAGGAAAAAGCAGGAGGAAGCGAAGCCATCTGTAACTTTTGGATTCGGGCTGCGGGGGGCGGGGGGGTGGGGGGGGGTGGCACACGCTCAAGGACATGATCCGAATGTTTCGGCAGCAGGTGAGTTTGAATGCGCTGCAGAGCCGTGGGGGCCTAAGCTGTCCCGACGAGTAGACGAGAACACGCACCCTGGGGGGGGGTCCGACCCTCTGTGTTGGCCGCTACTTCACCCTCAGGAATGATCACCCATCCGTGACACGGGGGCACAAACTGTGCCTCAGCTGGGCCGAGCGGTTGTTAGCAAAGAGATTACTGAGGTGTAAAACGGGTTGAAAACAGGAGGTGTGAATTTATCTGCGGCGGAGGGGGTGACAAGCGTGAATTCATCAGCTGTCAGATATCTGACAGACCTCAGGGCTAATGGTGTCAATTATACAAGCTTTCCTTGCGTCAAACTGTCATCCCATGAGCACCAAGGCCCGCCCCTCAGCCGGCGTCGTCACGACCCCCGCCGAGCTGGTAGGCTCTCGTTTGCCGGGTGGATGACTGACAGAAGAGACACTGACGTGGCTTGAAAGGGCTCCAGAGGAATACGTGTACTTCTCAGGTGAAAACATGTGAAACATACGTGTGCTTCACTTTGTTGGTGAAACGGGAGCCAAGGTGGGATATCAAGGCCCGTTTCAGGACACAATTCAGTCCTGGTGTTCTTATCATTGTTCAAAGTTTTTAGGAACATTTTCTTCACATTGGTAAGAAAGTGCAGAACGCACTTTATCTCAACCTAATTCGCCAGAGGAGCCTCCACGCATGACTGACTTAAAAGTTAATCCGCACTTTTTCAGAGGAAATGGTCTCCGAAGTTCTACTACAATTTCCCTGAATAATAAACCTGCTGCTGTTATCACACGCTCGGCAGATGCAGGAGAATTAGAGTTGAAGTCTCCAACAAAACTCTGTCAGGAAATAAATCACGCCGGCCCTGAAGTCAATTTAAATGCAAATGTCACCGTTTAGGACAACGCGCTCCCTGCAGAGCTGTGTCTCAAGGAGTTGGCGCGCTGAAGTCGAGTCCCGCAGCAGAACAACGCCTTCGCCTCGTTGGAGGGAAGATCTCATTGGATGGAAGGGTCAGCGGAAAGCCACGTAGCGGTGAGATGCCATCCTCACGCGCAAAGAAGGAAAACAAACCAGCTTTCCTGTGACACGTGTTGCGTGTCACAGGAAAGCTGATGGGAGCATTTCCAGGCTGAAGCCAAAGGAGGATTTCCCTCGGATCACCTCTATTGATCTGTTTTTGTTTCTTAAAGCCGGCGCTCCAAGTCTTTAAGCCATTTCCAATTGGCAACGCTCTCACACTGAAGTTGTGTCGGCCGTCATTTCATGTGCACACTTGAGCGTTTCGATGGCGCTCAATCGTTCTGGCTCGGACCGGATGTGGATTCTCGCCAGGGTGTGAACTATTGCAGGATGTAGTGAAGCAAAACCAGATTCAACACAGATGCTATTGCACGTCTGCTGTTGTACAAGACTCAGAGGATCAGAGGATCTTAAGCAACAAATCAGTAAAATGATGCTATGAAGCGTAATACAACCGCAGATAAAAGGATTTCACATTGATGAATGTATTACTGAGCAGCAAGGCGCGCATTTATTTTAATCTATGAAGGATTTGCTCCTCTTAATATCAATAGGATGAATCTGAAACAGAAATAGTGTTTGTTTAACCGAACAGATTCTCCAGCATTGTAAATTAGCATTGTGCCGTTCATCACTTAGTGCCTCTGTGACGGAACAATGGTATCCTCATTTCTTCTCCTTTGTGCATTTTTATAAGTTTACTGGACTAGTTTATTTAAAGTCATTCATTATTTCTTTTTCTTTGTAGAAACGCACAGGGAAATGCAACTGTGTGTGACTCTGGGGATCACGGCGGATAGAAAGACCCTGCAGCTGTGTTTTCTGAAATGAAACAGGGGACGGATGCTTTTTCAAGAAGAACCGTAAAATGTCTTCAAGGAAAGACTTTGGAACAGTAAACAATTTTTACTATTCTAAAAAAGGAGAAATGAGGTTGAACCAAACAATGCATGTAATTAATCTACAACTCGCATTGTTAAAAAAGGAGTTTAACGACATTAAATTACATTGTTTGCTATCAATTTTGTAAATAAGAAAATAACTCCAATTATAGCGGTTTGGCATTTCCTAAGGAGCACCAGACTCCGAATTAGCGTTTCTCTAGTCGTCGTGTTCAGGAACGCCTGCGTTACGCTGATTAGCTGACGCAATTAAAACAGTATTTACCGCCACTTGACTAAATTCTGACTAACACGCACAAGTAATAACAACATAATAAACTCAGCTATTTTCTGGAAGCATCGGCATCATAACAGCTGTAACCAGAATGGGAGCCGGTGACTGGTCTCAAACCCTCCCCCAACCTTCATAAGAACCGAGCAGAGAAATGTGACAAGGTGAGATCGTTTGGGAAGCGATACGAGGTCATAAAAACGTGCTCTGCAAGACGTCTCGGTTTCCGCCCCCCGCCGACTGAAAAATCTGGAGCTTTAAAAATAATGAGGTCAAGAAGGTGTGTGGTTCATAGCTGGTTGTCTGCGGGTCACACAAGAACGAGATGCAGAGTGGGGATCCCCCCAAGCTGATAGATTCAGTTGGATTTGTACCAGCTTGGCAAGATTCTTTCACTGAACATTTGCAGGATCTGGGGGGGGGGTAAATTAAGAAGAAGCCATGCTTGTTTGTAGAGGGCCCTAAAGGAAGACTCAAAAGACATTCAAACTATCACAACATTAAATATTTGCTGGAAATTATAGTTAAGAGCAAACAAATCACATTCGGTGCAGCTATGTCCTTGTATTGCATTACATTGTATTATGGTGTACTGGCCGAAACCAGAACATGGCTGAAGGACGACTTAGGCTTTTATATTATATGAATAAAGCTCTATAAAATCTTGCATTCCCATCAGGAGGAAAGAGGAGGCCAATTGTTTGTCTGCACCAGCTACAATCAAACCTAAATAACAATTTGGCGGCTGTGAATCAACGCGACAGCTTGCGATGGACACGGCGTGGTCGTCCTTGCCCGCGTGCCTTAGCTAATTGTCCACTCATTAGCACGTCCTTTTCGTTTCACCATTCCAATCAAGCCTGATCTGCTCTCTGATCTTCTATTTGGAGGACGGCGTTGTGCTTGATTCCGGGGCCTCGCTGGGCCGGTAAACGGTCAGGCACGCAATGTTTGCCCCGAATCCACACAGGTGGAGCTGCGGCAGCGCGGGGCTCCCGGCGGTCCACTTAAAGGGCCTATCGGAGCCCAACGCGGCGTAACGAGGTCTCACGGGGCGCCTCTGGACTCTGGCGCCGCCCCCTCACTGCAGAACATGTGACAAATAGTGCACACCTGCTTCGAGACGGATCGACACATCGTCCCGTAAAAATGATCAAGTACACATTGGCGAGGTGCCGTATCACGTTCCCGACATTCGCTTTTCTGGATACGCAGAGCGAATTTATGGTGCTGTGTGAAAAGTGAGCTACCTGACTCTTATGGACCTTTGTCACAGCAGTTATTTGGGTCGTAACAGGGAAAGAATTGACAACTTTCCCTGTACAACCATTTTGAGTTTGATATTTGTGGGATGATAACTCGTGACATGATAACGTTGGATGACTTGCCCTGAAATATGATGCAGACAACCCCCCCCCCTCCCCCCCCCCCCTCGTGAGGATGCTTTATATTAAATTGGAGGATCCTTAGTCGTCTACTGGGACCGTCCGGTGAACAGTTTAATTTGTCCAATACTTTAGTTTATGACCAAATACATAATTCATTACTAATGGCACTCCCGTCAGTCTCAGCTGTACTTTGTGAATGATCGACTATACCATTATCTGTATAGTACCCGCAGGGGGCTTCTGAGCGGGGAATGGGTGGGACTTTAGAGGTTCATATTGAAACCATAACTCTAAGTTCTCTACGAGTTGATGCGATTTCGCGCTTCTTATTAATTAATATAAATCTATTTTCAGAACAACTTCCACATGAAGTTGCAGAGCAATGTTTTGGAGTGTTTAGCACAAGCGGTGGAAACGCGTATATCTGCATCAGCATATTAACATTGTTATAATTGTTATAATCTCAGTTAGTGTGGCTGTAGCTTGTTTCCTACCGAGTCCTTCATTGCTGTTCTAAACAGAGGCAACATTTTGAAAGTCAATGGCTGCTCTGTTTTATATTGTTTTTGGTGTC
The DNA here is from genome assembly GCF_964276395.1 of Gasterosteus aculeatus. Classification (NCBI taxonomy): domain Eukaryota; kingdom Metazoa; phylum Chordata; class Actinopteri; order Perciformes; family Gasterosteidae; genus Gasterosteus; species Gasterosteus aculeatus. The sequence goes on from NC_135705.1 coordinate 20,610,641, forward strand.
GGGCGGCTTTTGGACAAAACAAGCTATTTGAGGCTGTGGGGGAAACCGTGATGGAGAATCCCATCAAATGAGCTGCCAAACAGTCGGGCATCACAGCACCAAGCGCTGTTCCACTTGTGTCCCGGTGCGTCCTCCGTGTCCCCTGCCTGTCACATATGTCCTCCTTCATCCTCCGTGCCCTTCTCTTTCCTGTCCCAGGGGTCCCCCGTGTACCTTATCCAAGCAGCCACCCACAGTACCCTTCATGGGACACAAAGCCAATGATACCGCGCTCCTCTGTTCCATTCTCTACATTTGTCACTTTTATTCCAACGGCCTTTGTTCGCCGTACCTCTGTATGCATGAGTTACCCCAAATTGAGCTGCGCAATTGAAATGGAAATCATCTCCCTGTTTCCCAGTGAGTTAAGGGCAATAACTTCTTCCTCTTTGAGGCAAAGATGTCATGTTTGTTGTTCCTTGGAGAGTCTTATGGTTGTGTTGCCCTTTTCACCGAGGTGTTTTTGTATATTCTTGTTTTATCCAGACGACCCGTGAGCTGATTCCACGGAGGCTTTATAAATCTGAGCGGGAGTGTGCGAGAATGGGGACAAGACGTTTGGAAAATGGGTTTTTGAAGCTGACAGCAATGCACAGCGGGATTAGAATTTCCCCCATAAAACACCATTGTGTGTCGGTTCTTTTTAATAGTTATGGCTGTCATGTGAGAATAATCTAAATTGATGAATTAAACATAAAATGAATCACAACTGTAACGCAACAAGAAAAAAATATATGAATATAATCCAATAGAGGAAGGAATACTACCGCATTCACAATGAGTCTGGATAGAAAAGGTAATGATACAGTAAATGTGTAATAATGTGGCCAACGCAAAGCATGTTTTTTCTGTATGGTGACATGTAAACATAAGACATTCAGGGCAAAGGACATGAAAAGCCAGAAGCTGGAGGCAAATCCAAACGGATGTCTGGGTTGAAAAAGGCCTCGGTGCCACAGAGAGAGGACAGTGGCACTTTGCTGGTGACCTCTGACCCCCTCCTGCTCGGAACAGAGGCACTGAGCATATGAGATAACGCTGACCTCACTGCAGGTTGGTCCATCAGTGTTAAGTCCACTGATTAATTGTCCATAAATCCCGAGCAGCCATTGATCGCCTTCGCACAGCATCCCTAATGATGCAGCGGGCTGTTAAATAGGAAATAAACCTTGATTCCGATGATAAGCGCCTCTTCTCTTTGCCTCTCCTCCCCCATCAGAGGCTGTGCGTGTAGGGAATCATTTCCGACGCTCCCATCACTCCTCTGAACAGGTCGAAGGTATCATGAAAGTCCCCTCCGAAAGAAAGTCTGCCGGAGAGCATGCGAAGATATGAATATTTCATGGAGCCAAACGTGTTCCCCGAACACACCGGCGAGAGAGTGCCTTCCCCGGCCGCCACCGGTGACAAACATAAAAAGGGGGATGGCTCGGGTAAGACGGTCGTCACCGGGATTGCTCGCGGTGCCGGAGCCTAGACTAACCCTCAATTATGGCCGCGTGAACCTGCTCCACTAACCCAACAGCGCCTTGTATCAGGGCAATGATGTCATGATGCCAGCTTAAGGTACCCCAGTTCCTACAGTACCACTGTACCATGTACTGTAGGAACGCCCTCTGGATGGGGCCATGAGATATACTGCAGATTCCATTTGACAGAATGTTAGTGTGAAATGACGGTGATGCTCATAAAACAGATGCATCCACTGCGGTTGGCGAACAGACGAGACCCGGTCCAACATTTGGGAGCGGTTTAATTGCTCGGATTGGCCGACTGGATCTATCTGAATCAAAGACTGACATTCAGGTTGCCCTGGCTTCTCTTTCCCCCGTGACCAATCGCCGGGGTCGGGGAGGGCGGAGCCTCGGCCACGCTGAAGCTCGATCCGTACATCCTTCCATCTGCACTGGTAAAGCCCAGGTGTACAGAGAAAACTCTCTGTGTCGTTCCTTTTCCCCCTCGGCCCCGAACAGAGGGAACACTCGCACTGTAAGCGCGTCAGGTAGCGGAGAGAAAGCAGAACCTGTGTGATCGGGTTCAAAAGATCTTCCACATCTTCAATACGCTTCTCTCTGGATACACTGCCAGTTTGATATGCTTGATAATCTCAGGTGTTTTCATCCCTCTGCGAGTTCCAGAGCTTCTGTACTCTAGTGTGTAGTAGTCATGTATGTTTGAAGATGCTTTTGTTTGATTGTGTCCTATCTCGTAGAAGCAGCGGAACAGAAAATGCTACAATGAACTACCTTGTGAAAGGGTTAACAGGTGAGGGAAGCAGTCAATTGGCCACGCCCTAAAGCATTGGTCTATTTAACCTCATTAATTATGGACCATGATTTACTGAATGAACATTGAAGACTTGAAACAAGTGGTTGAGATCATAAACTCATATTTACAATATTTATTGAGGGAATAAATCAAGAGTGAAGTAGAGTCATTTTCTAATAGACTCCCTTTTCAAACCAGAGCCCCTAGACCCCCTAGACCCCCTAGACCCCAGAGGAATAATGCCGGTTTAAAAGGAACTCCTACAATGGCTCCATTTTCCTAATCTGAGCTTGGCACCTGATTGAGACTCTCCACCCTTTGAACTCCTTTCATTTCATCTCAACTTCACTGCGCCTTGTTATGAAACTATAATGAAATCTTTCCATGGACGGACATTTAAATAAACCACTTCAGTGGTAGTTCTTGGTCCTGTAGGCGTCTGCGAGACCACATGATGACTCACAATGTGACAGCTCACACACGGGTGGCTGGTAGAGGCGATGGCTGGTCCTAAGCCGCCCCCCCCCCCCCCTCTTAAGAGACTCTGATGAGTCAGCAGCTGATTCTTTGATTTCTTTGAGCGTCTGACCATTAACTCACTGACCACCATTCTGAAAGCCTTAATAATGATCATCAAGCCTGGTGCCTCATGGCCTCAGGCCACTTCCTGTTTGTTTGTATCCCACAAGCACATTGCTGTGTCGCTTTTTCTTCCCCTCTTCCTCCCGCATAATCTCTCCTCCTCCTTGTTCCTTACACTGCGGACCATCGGCTGTCGTGGAACCTCTCACCTGGCTGTCTGTACCTTATTCCAGATGTTAGGATCTGGATCTTGTTTTCTTTCTCTTACCTGTTTGAATGCTGTGCTTGAGCTTCACCTCTAGTGGTTTTGTGTAGCCCGCCCAGCTCGCCACGGGGGGAGAGGACAACGAGTGGGCTCAGGTTTGACTGACGTTCACCGACATCCCGCTCAGATCCAGATGCTTACAATTTCTAGTCTCCTGATACTTTATCTATGTTTATCTATTCTGCACAAACAACATCTGTGCATGTCCGTCCGTCCTGCTCCTCCTCCTGAGATTCTTCTAAAAAGTTGAATTCTTCAGGAGCTTGTCCGAGTTCATCGACGCTGCCACATGCTGTTCAGGTTGTGAAGCCCCATGGGGCGATCTTTCCATATTGGGTTATATTCATGGAATTGACTTCACTGGATATTCCGGGTGTTTCTGCACATTTGTTGGCGGCAGAGTAAGCGAACGAGTCGTCCTGCAGCTACAAAGGATGTTCTGTTTCCCGTATTTTGTTGTCTAAATGATTTTAAAAGGCTGAGAACGGCCCATGAAATGCGGCCGGCCGGCGCTGCATATTAAGTGGTGGAAAGGGGGCCGGCGGACACTGACCGGCCAGGAGATGGTCGGCACTTTGCTTGTCCAATTACTGGCTCTCGCTCAAAGTGTTTGGTGAGAAGCATTCGACCTACTTCTGGAGACAAAGCACCACTGCCCTGAATGCTGAGAGACCGGGGATCACGTGGGATGACAAGTGCCATTAGCGCCTCTTGTCTTTGGCCTAGAAATTAAAGTCGGACGACTTACCTGACGTGGCGCTAATTCCGTCTGTTAAAAAGCAGACGAGGTGTATGTGTCGGCCCGACGACTTTAACAAGATCTCCTCTCAGGTGAAGAGCAGCTTGAGATGATTACATTCACTAATGGCAGTGTGACCTTCAGAAGGTCTTTTGTGTATGACGATAAGCATCAGCAGATGCGCTGCTGGTTCTATCAGGGGAGTCTAGAAAATGTACCACAAGCTGTGCTACAGACAATACAGGCCAGGCCGCGTTTGTTGTGAGCAGGAGCAGAAAAAAGCCTCCAAAAGAAATACAACTATTAGAATGTGGGTAAACTATGAAACCCGCCTGGGATTTCCTCAAAGGCGTGATCTATAACGAGACACCACTCAACAACGCTGAGGAAACATTGGAGATTGCAGCACAAATTTGCATACATTGTAAATATTCATTTGGAGGGAATCACCGTGTTAACCAGGCGATATACGGCTGATGTACAAATGCACATTCAAGCCTACAACCCCGATGCACAACTCGCATCCCCATCAATTACCAAAGCTCTGCAGGCAGCCAACGGCAAACCTTCTCATTCGAATATCAGAGTAATTGCACACATTGACGCCTCATCACTCATTCTAAATGTAAGTCCAGCATGCTTTACGGTTGTGCAACAGTAATGCCAGTGTGGAAAAGGTAAAGAAGATGGATTCAGTGTTATTTTCTGAGATGATGCATCGTTTGTTATGAGTTTTTTTAAAATCTAAAATAAGTAAAAAACAACTTTCCTAGTGCCACTCATCTTTGTTTAGTACATTAACACATCTGCCAAAAATTGCACGTGGAGTTTTTAAAATACAAAATCTGCACACAAAAGCTCCCTGTTGCTCAAACATCAGCAGGGTTTCTCCACTGATGCCTTTCCGCTAACAGAAGTATTTCACTGTCACACGCAAGAGGACAAGATAATGTAATTCACCACACTGGATGACATGGTTATGATTCAGTGCCGCGGCTCAGTGTTTAGCAGGAGAGCCGGGGATGAGCAGGCTGAGATCATAATGGGCAGTGTGGTCAATAAGAGGCATGGCAGAGGGTGATCTCAGTCATTACCACCAAAATGAGGGGATACTCTCCCATCGGAGGGGTGTTAATTCATGCTTTCAAACTCAAGTGCATGCATCAAGTTGTTTGCATTTTCTAACAAAAAGGTGTGAGAGCTGGATCTCTTTTCCCGTGTGGGAAAAGAGGTAATTGTGCCCCTGCAAGGTGTGTAATGTCGGCAGGTAGCGCTCGGCTCATCACCGGTGAGAATCGTTGAGACCACAGCAGTCGTGACTGCCCCCCCCCCCCCCCCCCCCCCCTCTTTGCATGTATGCATTTATTCCAGTTTTCTACCAACCAGTAACACCTTAGGTACACCTTCAGCGGACAGGTGCGTGCTCGAATCCCGACACGCACTCGCCAGCTTCGCGGGCAAGACCTGGAGCTCACAATTAAAGTCACAAGTGCCACGAACTAACGACTCGGCGCAGAAATGCGTGCACTCCGTTTCTCCCTCCTGCACTTATGTGGAAAAATAAAACTCACCTTTTGGCTGCAACTCGCGCGGCCGTTCGCAAAGTTCTGCGGTCTGGAAGATGGAGGGAGTCAGCGCGCGCGTCGCCGTTGGTGTGAAGCGGCGCGCCTCCCTCCTCCCTTCATTGCTGCTCTCGCTCCACCCCCCACCTCCCCCTGTGAGTCTCTGAAAGGGGGGGGGGGGGGTTATAGCCGTTTCCTCCTCCTCCATCACAATGACGGGAAAAAGAAAAGCGGGGACCGCATCGCACTCAATAGGTTTTAACCAAACGCCATGGCAACGCGTAAAAGGCGCGAGCAACTTCCCCACGTCGTGACCGGGTTAAAGTGCCCCCCCCCCCCGACTAAAAAACAGTGACAGCGACGTTGTTCCCACCGAGGGTTGTTATAGTGGGCACTATAGTGGGGGGGATGAGCGTTAAAGTCCGTGACGCTCCGCAGGATGAGAGGACCGGAGGTGATCACGTGTCATCCACCGCACGCTGCTAAGTAGTTGTTTTATAAATCATACAATCAAATCATACGACGTTGTGGATTTGTTTTATATTCCGTCACCCCCCGTTGAAGATTACCTGTGATACAAATGACAGACTCCTCGCTGTATAACGCAGCTAAAGTACATTTCTCTTTCAATATTTAATGGTGAATAACTGGTTGTGAAGTAACCATCACTCCCCAACTTCCATCCAACGTATTCATCACCGCTCTCTGTCACAGGGAAATGGTTCAGCAGAATATCGACTACATATAGTTACCACTTTACGAGCACTTATGATGGAAATTGAACTTTCTTGATTCTTGTACTTTTCCCCTCTTGGTTGAATGGACGTATTGTAAGTCGCTTTGGATAAAAGCGTCAGCTAAATGATGAATGTAAATGTTATGTAATCAATCCGCAGCCCTCCAATTCCTTCACTAAGAAAAGAGTAGTGGAAATTATTTATTTGCATTTCTGGCTGATGATGATGTTATTTTTTTAACAATATATCTCAATATAAGTAATATTGATGTTTTAATCTGGTTGGATTTGTCAAAATGTCATTGCAATGGTTATAGCAGCAGCGGGTTGTTGACTTATAGGAGATTTTACCACAGTCGGCAAGTAAATTGGCAGATTACGTTCAATTGACTTTCATTTGACCTTCAAATCTGCAGAACACACTCAAGCCACACGACGAAGCCTTGATCTTTGTATTTATGAATTAAATCTATACAATACAGCCATCGATTCTTTAAATTTTATTTATTCTCTACCCCCTATGAAATATTTACCAAACATGTAATGAAATGTGAGGTAGACATAGCGGGCACATTATGCTCGTTGTGCCGTCATCATTGTGTACATGAGTATCAATGATTACATGTCGTGTTAAAGTGCTCTGAGTGGTCGGAAGGAGAATCCATTTAGCGTATTATATGAACATGACATAACCACAAACACGGAGAGAAATACACAAATGGATTCACATCGCACATTACCTGAGCCTTGGTCCAATGTAAACCAGCTGGAGACAAAGAAAGTGAAAAACCATCTATATCCATGTGTTCATTTCTCCATTGCAACAGGTGTTCCCGTTGTTGTGTCCAACAGCTGTATGTCAACACTGTCCACTCCTTTCATCATAACGTCAGCCGGGGAATCGTGGACGAATAGTCTCTGTGGGGATGTGTGATTTCTGCACCTCTTGACAGCACGGGATCATTAAGAGCTCTTTGCATCGGAGAGAGGGCCGTAAAGGTCGGCTGAAAATCAATTTGTCCAATAACCTTTGACCCACGGACAGAGATGGAGAGGATTTCCAGCCTGGAAATGGCGAGGTGGGAACTGAGCGCCTCTCAATTTTTTGCCAGTCGTGCTCAGACGCGTCTCACTGGCATTTCTGACTCAGTCTGTGCTTTTTAATATCTACCTCTTTGTTGTCAGGCAACTGCGCTACCTAGTGACTGATACCGATCGGGACAACAACTAAAATAATTTGTTTTTCGTAAAAGCTGTTTTTTTATAGTTGCACACGAGGCCTCTTCACTTGATATAATGTTGGCATCATCTGGGCTGCGGCCTCAATGTGGCCCGACGCCGCTCTAATTTCACACACTTGTTAATCCTCTGGATGTTCTTTTACAATTTTTTTTTAGTAAACTGTTCAATTGTTTTCTACTGTAAATGCTGTTTTGACCCTGAATCTTTGCCTCACGTACCGGCCGGAAAAGTGGTTCACACCTGAACAGGGAGAAGTCAAACAGGTGTCAAAGGTCACCACGGCACAGTCAAACAGTCCTGAGCCAGGTCCTCTTCCTGTTCGGCCCACAGCAGGTTGGTCTTTGTCCAACGAGACGGGAAGACTAGGCCCCTCTCCGCTACACCAAGAGGGGAAATGAACAGATTGACTCAAATCCAAATAACCGGATTTGCGGTATCACAATCCCACTGAATGGATTACACAATGGGTTTGTCTGGGCAGCAAACGTAACACGAGATCTTTGTGAGGTGCTCCACTTTGAATGCTCTTAACAAATCAAATTAGATTTGCTGCAACATCTGCTTCCTTTTTTTTCTCTTCTTCTTATTTAAGTGGGAACTGCAGTAAATGTGATGCGGCATCCAAAGGTCCAGTTCTCAGAAATACGTCAAATATAATAGATTCCTTTTTTATAGATGGTGTAAAACTAGCTTAGAAACGCTGCAAACCCATTTGTTTGTATCCTTATGGTTGAAATGCCCTTATTGTAAGTAGTAGGATAAAAGCGTCAGCTAAATGATAATGAGGGTGTTAATCATCCCGTAAATGCACAGTTTAAGGATTTCCAGCCAGTCCACATGTGGAACATTCTTTACATTCAATTCAGTAATGACTTCTCTATATATTGTTTTCATTGTTCATCGCCGCCTTCATAACGACTTCTGTCCAGCGTTGGACAACGATTATTCAGCGTCGCACAACAAGCTGGTCAGCTACCACATCAGCGTAGAGAGAGCCGTGCAAATGAAGAAAACAGGGGGTTTAGGAATGAAAACGCATTAACCGCAGATCCACCAATCAACGGGATGCGGATAAGCATCCTGTAACTTCAATAACATAGCATGAGATTTATTTTTGCTTTTGACTTTAAGTGTTTTTTTTAGTGTGTGCAGTGTAATATTCTTTTATCATTATACTTTACGAATTCTGAAAAGATTTGATCAAAGTGAATTTAAGTCATTTAAAACAAGAGTAAAACAAATTTCTTATTTCTCATCAATGAGCATCTTCCAAATACCAAAAGTAAAAATCCTGAACTTAAACCATTGAATTAAAGTACCGTAAAATTAAAAACGTAAAATGTCCTTTTAGATAGAACCCGTCTGTATGAGGTTTCACAGGTTGTGGTTCTTTCCCCCCCATTTACTAAATTCCTACCTGTTGTAACGCTTTATTTTGTAATCCTCTGACACATTTCATTTTCCTCCCTCAGATGTTCAGACTTCGTTGTTTGCCACGTTGACCACAATTACTGGAGGAAAGAACCACGAAGATATGAAATCCTGGCACTTCCCCCAGCGAGACACGGCCGGGCCTCATTACGTGACCCAGAAATGTGAGCTGGGGGAGAATGAGCCGGTGCTGTCAAACCAAACAGTCCCTACGTTGTCAAAGGTGTCAAAGTTCACGGGCAGCGCATGAATGAAGCCCCCCCTCCCCCCCAGCGGCCCGTTTCCGTCTTGTTTTCACTCCCATCTCTCCCCGTGTCATGGACCATCACTGTGGGGCAGAAATCCCCCTCGTTGACGTCCGCGGTGCTGCATAATGAGAATAAATGAAGTGGAAGTAAATATGCAGGCTGTGTGCTGTTTGCCGCTCTGTTCCAGTCAGCTCATTGGCTTTCGCCGACAATGAAGATGGATTGTGTAGCAGAAAGCTGCCCAGCGTTATTTTTATCTACAGCACAATCAGAGGCAGAGGATTTAACATGCACTTTGGACGCGCGTGCTTTTATCTTTGCTGTTGCTTTTTCATTTTGAGGGAAAAAGTTGGAATGATCAAATCTGTTGAACGGCATCAGCAGCATCATTTCACGCTCAACAGAAACAGTTCACAAGTTGTTTTTATAACAAAGGGGGGGGGGGATGAACCATGTGGCTCTCTACTGATGAATCTGCTCCTCCCTCCAGCCTCCCAGTTAGTGGCTTCATTATTAAAATATGGGATATGGCCACTTTTTTTTTTTTTATTGGTGTGGTGGGTTCTTACCACGATGCTGCGATACTGAAGAACTATTAAACTTGATTTCCTTTCATTTGATAAATTCCCACATTCCTGAGTAAATAGAAGTCTTCCAGCGGAGCACTTCTGGAGAACATCCTTTTTGAAATATTAATAGAATAACGGGGTGAGGAGCTGCGTCGGATAACAGAGCTGCTGCCCTTAGGTGAACTTTGAAGGTCACAGTCTTTCCATCTGGAGCGGTGGTTGCTGTGCCTCACAGAGGCCGCTGCCAGCTCCAAAGAGGACTTCTTAAGGCCTTTCTGAAAAGTTACACAGGCAGAGAAGTTCATTTCCAAAAGCTATTCTTAGCAGCAGTTTGATTGACACACCGTTGATTTAGGAAGATAGAATGATGCAGCGTGATACAGAGTAACTCTCTGTCACTAAAAGGCTTCACGGCTGTCATCGGGGCAGAGGAAACAACTCACTGTGGTTTCAAACCTCTCATTCCATTCAGAAAGAAAGAGTCTGTTTATTTCCTAAAATATTGAAATTCTGCATTTGTCGTCCGAAACATTATTGTCATTATTACAAGATCCTGCGTCCTAAAATCCAATTAAACCACTGAGTCCCTGCATAGCAGATGTCTCTGAATACAGATTGCTTCGGTTTGGCATAAGCTAATATAATTTATTATCATGTGTTTTTGCACATATAACGATTCTCTTTACAGGAAACGTTACACGGTGCTGTGTTTCATAGTGAGAGACGACTTGGAAGAACCTTTGGCTGAGCACGTGATCCGCGGCCGAGGGGGCAGCTGTGATTTATTGCTTGAAGGCTTCGTCGGCTGTAACCAATTCACCTGCAGCAAGAGCCGGAGCCTCGCCCCCTTTCCACCGTAAGAACGCGCGAGCAACATCTGCATCCGACCCCGTGCACCCCCCTCAGCGCCACACAGGAGGCGCTGGAGGCGCAGCCGCGCCTTTCCATTGGTAATTAATATCAGCAGCGAGTTGGGAGAGGGCGTTTTATTTTTTTCTCTGTGGCAGATTGCTCTGTGCGTAGGCGCTCCGCCCCTCCCCAGGGGCGACGAGAGCTTCATCATCTGCCTTCGTGGAAACGCTCACTCTTTATGAGAGCGACAAGGAGCATCCTCTCACCCAATAAAGGCGGGGAGATGCCGCTGTGTCTGGATGAAGGCGGGATGGGGGGGGGGGCGCTCACCGTATGAAAGCTGTTTCCATAGCAATCCAAATATTGCAGCGATGAAATTTGAGCTGAGAAAAGGAGACCGGTGCCAAGCGGCCGTCAATCATTTAACAAAGGAGGAAATGGGGAGTGAGCTTCCCTCTCTTCCTGGTGCAATAGAACTGCTGGAACACTCGATACAGATGGAGAGCTCTCGTTAAATGGGACCATGCGTGAGCTCAAGGTGACACAATTGATTAGACGGGATGCAGATATGTTGTAATACTTGTTATCTGTTTATTGTTGAGAGTCCGAGGAAAATCATCTCACCGCCGCGAGTAAGAGGCCGAGTCAGCGATCCTGGATAATATGTGACACATACACACACCGTAAGACCTCCCGTCTCTCTCTTGTTCCTCTTGATACGTCCCCGGCCTTCCCCCTCTCCGGCGCACGAGCACTGATGGGTTGGTTCAGTGGTTGGCTGCGTTTTGCCCGTTTCCCCCTTCACAGATCCGAGGCTGCGAATGATTCCGTTTTTCTTTTCGGATCACACGTTCACCTGGGAAATATAAACACCCAATGCATCGGATCACAATCGCTGACTGCACCTTTTTCTGACACAATTCAAGCACCGAGCCGAGAGCTGAGCTCCCGGGCCTGAATTCCACCAGCGTAGTAGTTTGTCTTCACGCTGTGCGACAGGAGGAGAGAAGTGCCGAGAGGGGCCAGAGTTACCGCGCTCCTCTCGCTAAGGAATTCCCTCGTAGATAATGAAATCTCCCTGTGGTTGGATGCAACTCAATGAGTGTGTGATCATGCAAATGATGGCCTTTCCGCCTGTGCTCGGGCGGGTAGGTCGACCCGGCGTGGTCGTGTCACATCCACGGGAAACACAAGCTCACGTTCACGCGCACGTTTTTGTATCTCGCTTGAACTGACGCTGAGGACAAAACAACATCAGCGGCGTTCGTGGCGAGGAAGATGTCACACGGCAGCCGTGCTGCAGAGGGGAGACGTCTGGTCCGGCCGCCGGCTGTGTGAGCGTTTGAAGGTGTGACGCCGTGTTTGGTTTGCGGCTGCACTCGGCTCCCAGGGGAGCTGCATAAGGAGGTAATAGAATTGGGCCCTCGGGATAACTGGGGTGTTATTTTGTCCGTTTCAATTAAATGTCCGCGGGAGTCCTGTGGGAGGGGGGGGGTTTGGTAATAACCAGCAAAGTGGCTACAAAGGAGTCTCCCAATAGATCAATAAGTCTAGATCCATCTAATCAGGACTAAAGTCCGGATGCTAATTGTACAAAGGAACAAATTAAAAACAATAGAGAATAATCCTTCCCGTTTGCTCCAGTGTTTTCACACTTTTCCTTTCATATGTGGAGCTTTAAGCGGAGTGAAAATTCACACCCCCTTGAGAAAAAAAGAACCTGCAATCACACGGAGCGGCCTTTGTGGTGTGTGCATACATTTGCATACGATATTGCATTCTGTTTAATCAGCTGACATTTTCCTATAGTGGCTGAAACATATAAACTTGGCAATGAGAAGATATTACATCAGTTTTCTTTTGACCTTGACCCCGACTTTAGCTCACAGACTAATCCAAAACCCGGTCGGTGTTATATGACATTTTCCGTTAGCTATTTAAAATAAGCCAGCATCAAGATGCATATTTATTCTGTATGTTAATGTGGTGTTATGATCCACCTATTTAACAGTCAGCTGTGGAGCACAAGGCTCCTTCAGCTTTAGAATAAACAGTGTTCGTTCTGACACTTTCATTCGGATTTTGGTTTCTGAATAGTTCATGTCAAATTTCCATTCACTTCAAGGGGAAATGTTCTTCTTGTCAAGTCATGATTCTGAGTGCATCCTGATTGGCTTTTAACTCATATAAGAACTAAAAAAAACAAGATATCTTTAATTCAGATGTTTTTTCAGTCATCTTTTTAAGGTTGCCAGTCAGCTCCCAACCTAAACATATATCCATAAATATGCAACTTTACAGCGCTGGCTGGAATCTTTTTAAAGGCCTGCGTGCCAGAGTTAAAAAAAGTTGCGTGAAATCTGCTCTTTGTAAAGTAGGGGTTTGCTCTGATGTAAACCCGTGGAAGCCCAGTGGAGCGAATCCCCAAACAAACCCTGACTTTGTTTAAATGAGCAAAACGTCTGCGCTGTGTTTTCCACATTTCCCTCCATGTTCCCGCACAGCCTGCTTGCTACAGGACGGCACATCCTGGATCATGTTACCCGTCTGATGTGGACATGATCTGATCTATGGGGAGGGGGGGGGGGTCAGTGGGATCCACAGAGGCACCGTCAGGAGGCCCAGCAGCTGTGATTCAGGACTAGTTCGTGTCACTTTGACAGAGAACAGACAGGGCCATGTTGTTGTCAGCGGGGAGCCAGACACTCCGACAAGCCCCCCCTCCCCCCGCTCTCTAATAATGGCCTCAGCTCCGTTGCTCCCCCAATCCCTCCGAGTCATTAATACCCCTGCTCCTGGGAGATAGAATCTCCGTGATCACGTGTTGCATCGATTAAAACCCTCCTTGTTCCTGTAACGACATTATTACATCATCGATGGATTATTAGGGGAAGGAAAGAGTGTAACAACCAAAAAAAAACTTTCCCCTCCCTGGCCTCCTGCGTGTAGGCTTTGAGAAGAGGCGGCTGGTTTAGTTGCCATGGAGATGGAGGCTACGTGGAATTTACTAAAGTCAATTAGCGATCCGCCTGAATCTCATTAACTGGTCTCTGGCAGCGGCGAGAGGTAAGAGTTTGGTTATTTCTTCCTACACGCATTCACGGACGTCTTGCCCCGTGGTCTCGGTCTGGCGAGGGGCCGCCAGTTAACATCTCGTGCATCTGTGGTCTCCATTGTGGACCTCAAATGAGGCACAATCTGGATGGACCACATGTTTATTGCCGCTGGCTTTGTTGAACGGTCACAAAAGGCCTCGCTGATAAAGCTGGTCGGTGCAACAAAGTCCTCAAAAGACACACACACACACACACACACACACACACACACGCACCATTAACCCGCCGAGATTTGCATCAGGCTCCAAAAAACACTCCCAAGAAGTTGCTTGCTTCTCTGTCTCCGAGGATCAAGGGTGGAGCACGAGCCCCTCCACCGACCCCCACCCTCTCAGATCCCCAGACAGACTTCCAAACAGCGCCGACGAAGAGCAACATGGAGTCACCAGAGCTCACCATCTCCAGCACAGGACGCATCGCGCCGCTTATCGGATGACGAGCGAGCGGGAAAACGTTAACGTCCGTCATCGGCGCCGTGACCGGTTCCCATTGTGGGACGCCGTGACGCCAGAGTCGCAGGCAGCTGCTTCCCGTCATCGGCCCTGGCGGGCGGATGACATCAGCGTGGCCTCGGGCAGCACTGGGGATGAGGCATCTCGTCCTCCTCGAGCACATATAAAAGAGGGCTTTGATGGTATCATCTCTGAGCCGTGCCCCCCCCCCCCCATACACGCACACGCATACACGCACACGCATACACTGTCACTGTCACACGACAGGAGACTTCCATTTCCCAGTAATTGAGTTTCTGTCTCGCCCCTTTGTGTTGAGATGAAGATCTGATGAAGTGCCCCCCCCCCCCCTCTTCTACTCCGGGTAGAATACCGCTCCCCTTCCCGCCTGTTCGTGTCTACTTATTTCCCCCTTCAGTACACATAATGAATATTTATGACAAAACGTAAGAGGCAACGTTTGTATTCCTGCGCGGTTCGAGTTGTTTTTCCAACAAAAGCCATTTTTGGATCATTAATTCAGGGCGTGTGTAGTTAATTTAATAACGGGATTAGAGAAGCTACATGTGTCCAAAGCAGAGGTGTGAGGCCACCAGGCAGCGTAACAGCCAGCGCGCATGTGAGCGGCGTGGATGGGCAGTTGCTCCGGGGTGAAGTGGGGGGGGCCTCACACTCTAAGCACCCCCCCACAAACAGGTAGTCTTCATATCTGTGCTAAAAGATGAACTTGACGTTTAATGGTACGTTTTCTCTCTATAAACACTGTTTGTGTATAACGAAAGTACCTACTACTCCTTCACTTCCCAGCGTGGTTAAAGCCAATGAAGGGGGGGGGTGGTCCATGTTAGAGGAGGAGGGTCGCTCAATTTGACAAGTGAGGATGACAACATGAATATCATGCAAAATAAAATCAAAGGAATAAACGTGAATTTTCACTGGGAAAAAATGTCATTCAAAAACCAGTATAATCCAATTATACTGATGAAACTATTTTAATTGATTTATAAAAATGAAGAGAATCTATTCATGTCACGTTAGCTGTGAGGCTTCCAAGGTGATTAAACGGCTTTAAGTTAAAAACAGGACAGAAAATAACCTTTCCCTTCCTGCTGTAACATCTCAGTGGCGTGTTGAACGTCTCATCGGACGCCGTGACAAGTCGCAGGCTTTGATAAGAAGATTTGTATTCGCCCCGCGCTAATAACTTGTGTCACAGTGTGACCTTGCATCAGTGGCGGGATCAGTGATGTGCTGAGGGATTAATGTTGGGCAGTCTGGATCCTTGGGCGGGGACGGGGATTTAGGGGTGACGTGTTGGGGAAAGATAACCTCAGACGTCTCCTCTGTGACGGCTACAAATTGATTCACGGACTTAGAGCCACTTCATCAACAACCGCTAGATTTGAAACATGCAGGGCGAACAAGTCGGGCTCTGCTTCTCTCTGTTGGTACAATAAAGAATTACATCTTTCAGTCCAGCCCCAATTTATTCTCCTTTAAAGTTGCAGCGCCCTCCTCTGGTTGTATTTGTTCACACACAGTTGAAACGTTACACTGTTGAAAAATATCTTTTTTATCCCACAGTGACAATCTGGTGACATTTCTGAGCATCAGAACTCGCACAGACAGAAGGTGGGTGGGTGCCGTCATCATAAAAATGCCATATTCTTTCTAAGCTCCCGTTGACTTTGAGCTTTTCTTGCCAAAGGGGTTTCCCACTATTTCGCCTTTTGCCATTTACTCTTGAATAAATAATTAAAGCTGCTCTTTTCTACTGTGTCAGCAGTGTGTTCTGCACAGGGTCAGTAGCCAGGCGATTTAACACCGGGGAGCTGAATCCAAAGAGCCACTGCAATTCACGCCCTTGAGCGAGGGTTCCTCGTCCTTAATTGCCCCAGTAAAAATACAGTTGTTCCAATGTGCTCTTGTACGTATAAAACACCTCGTATTTTGTGAGGAGTTATGGGCCGCGGTTGTTATTAATGAACTGCAGCAGCACTATCGTCCTGCTTTATGACGGCAATAACATAAAGCAGTCTATTTCTCCCAGCGCAGTCGTATGCAAAATATGGCTGGTCAGTGATTACTTAGTAATTCATCCTGTTACATATAAACGTCTGGCACACAGAGAGAGAGAGAGAGATTTCTTCAGTTACACTTAATGTTTTTCCCCGAGGTGGCGTAGGAGCACTGAGTGAAGCCGAGCCGCTGGTACGCACATGTAAATCCACTCCTCTGCAACGCTCCGCTGCCACTTCCCACGGAGAAGATCCCTTTAAGTCCCCTCTCACCCACAGCGACTTCACAGCATCACAGCGGCAAAGGGCCCCCTGCCCCGCGTCGGCGCCAGCCTCCTCTCGCAGCCAGCGCCATCTGCCACCGCCGACGCCCCCGTTGCTTCAGGCACAGAGAAGCAACGAGTTTTACGCCTCCGAAACAAAATCGAGCGATTTCACTGCCGCCGATTGTGGCGTGCAGGTCAGCAAAGACGTCGGCGGCTCTGATCAGCAATAAAAGGCACCAAACCGCAGCTCAGAAGGGTGCGTCTATGAGTTGAATGGTCACTACATAAATGCCGTGACCATTGTTGGAGATACCAGATAACTGATAGAGACCACTTTGTTTGTGACGTGGGCCTATTGCTCTTTTGCTCGGTTTGCAGTTGTGTCTCTTAACAATGAAGAATCTCACGGCCTCCCACCATCAGCCCTCAAGACGGTGTTGCTCTTTACACCCCTAAGTGTCAAAGTGCTTTAGAACAGTCCTCACCCTCACACTGTGCATGTGAGCCATCAACCACACGTCTAGACGCTGTACTTCTGCTGTAATTTGGCGTACAAGTGAGTATAACAACTGTTATATTGTTTAGACTAATTACCAGAATTAATAAAATATGGTTGACGTCAAAAAAAGATGAAAAAGTCTTTTTTTTCTTTACCTATGTGCCATAAAGGGAACACGTTTATTAACATCTACGTCAGAGTTTGAATGGCAACGTGGTAACAATTCAACTAAAATCCATTATCTCGAGGCCTGAATCAGATAAACAGTTTAATGTGAAATGCTGTTTATTGTGTCAGCTAAGTCAACTCAAAGCCTGCCTATCAGGATGTACAAAGTGGACTAGTCGTCGCATGGTCAGCCATTGGTTTGCGGACTGGGTTACAGCGCTTGGGTGGCCACCATCTTGGATTGAGGCCATCGGCAAGTTCAACGCGTGAACACGAGCAACCATATTTGGACTGCGAAGGAGTGATGCAGAGACGCTTATGGCTCTGGTCCACCACAAGAACCATCCAGACTGTGTCCCTCCATCTAGACGTGACCATCGCCTTCAGAAGTGCACATTCTTAGATTTCATACAAAGAAAAGCAATTGTCAGCTGTAGAGGACCGGGCCCTCCTGGTGAAATGTGATGGCTTCCTTACGGACAGATAGGTGCTGCGTTCTGCGAGACTACTGAAATGCAACACAGCTGTTCACTTGGCATTTCATTTTCAATCATGTCACAATGAATCACATCAAGTTAAACAACAGTCAGTGTTTCTTCCATATAGGCCTCTGACCAATAAGTAACAAATGTGTGCACTTAAACACTGCAAGACCCCGTCTATTGTGCAACCTGTATCATTATTATTTAGAGCGCTGCTGTTTGTTACATTGCACATAGCAATCTATTATCAGCATGGTCATCTGTTTCTCCTCTCCTGATGTTTTGGTGCAATGTGCTTATTGCAAATAGAGCACAGTTTCTGCTGCAGGGAACAGTAAAATAAATATTATGCTACGTTCCCAGTGGACTCTTCCCTGGAGCGACACCGGGTGTAAAAGAAACTTTTCCTGAGCAGGGTTGAATCCTGCTTGCTGTAATTCTGTTAAGAATTGAACTGAAACCGGGACATGAAGTAGCTGTAGTCTGGCTGGGTGACAAAAGAGCATCTGTTCATTTGGGTTACTAATTCAAAACTGCTTGTTTGGCTTGAAGGTGATTTGCAAAATCTGCACAATCGGTAATGACTGGCAGCTAAAATACTCGTACATCACTCTTTAAAATAGTAAATACTAGTCTGGGCTGAGATCAGGAGACATTGTGCTGTTACGTGGTGGATGATCACATGACAGTTACTGTAATTCAGCCTGCTGTAAGATCTAGTGTGTCGCTCTCCATCTTGAAACCAGATTGGAATTAAATACAAATGCTCAGGCAGTAAGTGAGTGTTAAGCAGACAATCCACTGGGAAGGATGTGGTCTGTAACAAATGTGGTTCAGTGAGGATTTGAGTGCAATAACAAAACATATATCCGTAATCTTCATGTGCACAAACACTGCTGCTGCAAACATTCAATTACAGCATCGGAATACATTCGCCACCCAACTTTAGCCTCTCTGACAAACCCTGCAGAGACCCAAATGATTACAACCACCGAGACCCCTTCTCCCGGCCTGCAAACGTTTAAAAAAGCAGAAGCAAGACTTTATTTGATTAATGGGTGCAGCGTGTGTAAAGTGTGGGCTGGGGGGTGGGGGGACACCCCGGCCGGCCCGAGCAGCTCCTGGGAAGGCTGTTGACAGTCCCCGACCTCATTAGGAGGACCAGTCAGAGGCGGCGTGTTGCCGCGCAGGCTGCTGGAAGCGCAGTGAAGCCCGCTGGTGCGTCGGAGGCGCGTCAGGCCTAAAGTCTAAAGTCTCTTTCTACCACTGCGCTGTTTTGACATTAATTATCTCCCCGCAGCCTGCAGCTCCTGCAGCCAGCGCTCGAGAACTTGCTCCACGGTGGCTTTGTTGCTTTCGGATGATGGTTTTGAACTGTTCTCTTTTTTTTTTTCTTTCTACCTTTTGAATGTGAATATCTTCAAATATGATATTTTAGCATTTTTTTCTGTCTCTGGAAAATGTTGTTCTCCTATTTCCAATACTTGGTCGAGACTCAACTGCTAGACTTCCTGCATCTTATAATCTGAGTCAAAACTGACGGCGCAATAACATTTGTACCCTCCCTGAACGGCTGCGATGGGAGCCGGCGTATCCCGAGGAGCAGACGGGCAGTGAACGCGTCACTTGGGTACTTATTATTATTAATAAAATGGGTTGGAGGCAGCATCACCTGCCTCGTATCCATGTACAGTGTTTAAGTGCAGCACAACAAATGGTGGTCACCTGAGAGAAGAAGCATCACCAGCGAATAACACTGTAAAAAGAAAAAAATAAGAGCCGGGAGTTCATTGTGATGCCTCAAGAACGCAAGAGTGAATACAACAATGCTTCATCGCTCCCCGCGGGAGACGAATTACACTATTTACAGCTCTGCGCGGCCCCGAGAAGTCGCCTGAAAAAACAAGCCGCATCACTCAGCCGATGGGATCTGGAACCAAAGTGATTGCAATGCAAGGTGCAATTACCAGAGCAGGGCGACACGCAGAGGCGGCGCGGCCGTTCCAGTGTGTCTGCAGAGAGCAGCAGGAGGCCAGTGAAAGGTGTGACTTTTGAAACATGCACCTCGTACCATTTGGTAACCTGCACAAGGCTCATAGAAAGGTCCTTCTGGTTTTATTAATGCGGTGTTCATCCCCCCCCAACGATATATATCGGACGTAGCGTATAAATACATAGAAGAGAAATTGATGTGAATCAGGTAAGATGGGTGTAATGTCCTCAGTAAGCCCGTTGAAGGGGCTGTTTGATGGGAACGTAAAGCCGTGAAAATATTCTTATTAAAGTGAACATTTAATTGGATATTGATTTCATTTTTTAAGGCGAGCCTTTTCTAGATGCCCGAGATGCTCCCATCCACAGCAGCACAGCTGCTTCACCTCCACGCCGATACGGTCTGCCTCTTAAACTGGACGCATGCCAACCGACATCTACTCACTCGTTATGCACAAGCACCTCATACAACGGCGCTTCTGGAGAATCCAACCTATCCCTTTAATCCTACACACGCACACGCTGAACACTGTATGAACAAAGCAAATCCTTCACAAGAATACGCCAAGAAAGGCTGGATCCATCAGAGCGATGCCATCCAGTGGGAGATGAAAAGACGACACTGGCACGACGTGGATGTCTCTCCACAGGCTTCGTCCCGTCCACCATCACCATGTCAGTCACATATTCCGTCCTCGCACACGTCTCACATTTCCTTGAAGGCAATCAACACTTGAACCCCTCCCCGCTCGCGGTTCCAGTGAGGGGACACGTTTCTGATGATCACATAATCACAGATCAGAGTATTTTGAAATCACCTTCAGAGACGGGAGGGGGGGGGCCAAGAGTGCCACTCGACTGTTGGCGCCGGCGTCCGTGCTGCAAATTCTGATGGGTGGTATGTGATTCACCGCAAGACACTTGGACTTGAATCCTCGTGCACATTTCCAGCGGATGTGTTGGTTTCACCTCGTCCCCCCCTGCTGTGTTTCGCCGGTCCAGGAAACACAAAGAGAATAGACAAAGACAGGAGGGAAACGGGGGGCTGGGGGGGGCTCCTGGAGACTTGATGCTATACAGATGGATGCTTGAGCCAGGTTTTCCGGCTATGGCTGTCAAAGGTGCTCCTACCTCATCGCACTGCAGCGCAGTGAACAAAGGGACTGATGTATGAGCTCCGGAGCAGCACCCACGGCGCCCTTGGCGTAAGTCTCAGGATTTACTATTGATGCAAACAGCATTACCAGGATAATTACCATCTATTATTACTAACCCCGGCCCGGAAGAAGCTCCGTAATGTAAACCAGTGTGCACACCGTACAGCAGAGGCCGCACCGAAATGCAAGAAACAACAACTCGCACCTCAAGGTTCATTAGAAGTATCACCAGACAGTAGTTCCCTCTGGCATTAGCACTCGAGCCAGGCGCACAAACCGGTCATGTTGCGCGCACATATCAGTCTGTCGAGCCCTTTGTCCTTCATTTGTACCCTGAAACTAATCTGCAGCTGGCTGAGGGCGGCGCAAAAACACACCAATTAAAGTGACGTTGGCTTCTCTGCGCACTTGTCTCTCAAAACACACACACAGGGGCCAGCGCTCCGGAGCCCGATGAGAGGAAGATCACCAGTGAAATCCCCCGATCCCGGTGAGAGAGAGCAGAGGCTATAATTACTGGCCAGCACATTTGATTTACTGTAGCTGGCTGGAGTCCCTCCGGCATGGTTGTAAATATTTCTCCCAAGACTCCAGTGTGATGCAAAAAAAGCATCCCACACACTCACCTCGTGGTACAATCTCTGGCTTCATAACACGGCGTGAATAATTAATAATAAAAGACTTGTAGGTTCAAAAGATCATTTCAATAAACTCAAGGGAATTCAACTCCATCTGGAATCCAATGAACACTGAAGAGCAAGGGGACGTCTCCAGGCAGACGGATCGACCACTAGAAGGGAGAAAGATTGAGAACAAACCTGATATCTCTCTGAAATGCATGACTGAGTCCCCTCTTGGCATGTGCACAGCTCTAAATATCCAGCCAGTCAATACGCCGTTGAAATAATGAAAAGGAACGGCAGCGGAATATGTATGAACGTGGAGGAGTACGCCAATGTCATTCGAGAATACGATACCGAGTGTGCCGCGGCCTGACTCCGTCAAATTTGAGCTCGCTATAAAAATCCTTTTAAAGCAGATCAATTCAGAGCCATGCGGTCGGATCACATCCCTTAAAGAGCTGGAGCGAAAAGCTCGCTGCCTCCCTGTCTCAGCTTAAAAACTGCAACGCAGTATTCCCATTTATGCCTCGTCCCTAAATGGCGTTCAGAACACGGCCATTTGTGGCGTACGAGGGTTAAGAGGCTTTAATGGATAACGGACAGTGTAATCGTGTAAAGGTTACGCCCGTCATTGTCTGCCAATGCGTCCACACCGTACCAGCGCCATGCCCTTAGTTTGTGATTTGGAGTAATTCGGACGTTTTGTGTCAGTCAGTCAGTCATCTTCAAAGCCGCTTATTCTTCACACAGGGTCGCAAGGAGGGTGGAGTCAATCCCAGCGACCCGGTCCACCCTGGAAGGGTCACCAGCCAATCGCAGGGCTGACACAGCCGGAGCCGGAGGACCCGGGGAGAACGTGCAGACTCCTCACAGAAAGTTCAGAAGTCGTGTGCCTTTGAGTAAAAGCAATGTGCTGGCTAACGTCGCATACTTTAAAAAGTAAGAACACATTTTCTCAAAAAATATAATGCCATAAAATCTTTAGTGATGCTGAGAAATGAAACGAGTGCACAAGTTTGAAAAACTGAAGTTCTGACAAGCAACTTCTGGCATGCTGACAAAGAATCTACTAAAGAGTTCACCTATTGATTATTATACTGGTGTAAATCTTTACCGTTTACCTTGAAATGAAAGCTTTTATTAAAGAAATTGCAAAGCCTTCTAAATGCAAAATGTGAAAACACACATAAAACTTTTTGTCGTCACAGCAAAGCTAAAGCGAGAAAACTTTAGTATGAGGAAATACTACGGTTTGTCTCGATAATGAGAAAAATATGTCATTATAACATGAAAGTACTGCATCTAGTCATGACAGGGGCGGGGGAATATTTCTTGACATAACAAGATGTATTTTATGTTGTGGAGGTTAAGTCTTCTGTGACAATATCTGCTTGGGGGAATGTCAAACGATCAAAAGGGAGCGTGATCGCAGCGCGTTTTCCTTCCTCACGCTCTACCCACTCAAAAGAAAATATTGGAGCAAAAAAGGCAAAAGGCACATTGTGCTTTGTGGGTTTTCAACGTGTCTTTAAAGGCGTTATGGGCGAAGGTCTCACAGATTCGTGTTCAGCTGGAGGGCTTGAGCCAGCGTTCGCTAACAAGCGAGCGGCGGCCACGGTGAAGCCAAAAGCTCGGCGCTCGGCTCTGATTTACATTACTTTAGCTCCTCATTACCATCCAGCGTCCATAGGATGTCGAGGCGTTGGGGTGTGTGCATTTCAAAGCAGACGTTTCTCCCTACATCGCTTTTGTTTGGAATCTTGGCTTCGTGTTACAGAGATGAGAAATTCTTCGACACCTGTTTCCTTTGTACCATCGCAGCTGTACAGAGAATAATAACAGCTGTCATCCTTTTCAGGAGCGAAATCACAGCTCGGGACGGCGAAGGTTGACTGAGTGCGACTGGGGAGACGCTTTGATGCGATGGTTTCGGTTGTGGGAAAATTAATGGGCGACACGCTCTTTTGTATCACGCAGTGGATACAATCAAGCCTTCGTTATCTGTTCACCTTTTACCGCGATCGCCGAATGGGAGGCGTCCCCACCGCAGCCTTGATCACCGCCGCCATCCTTCAAAAGAAGCGGCCATTGTGCAATTTTTCACCCGGCTCGCCCACTGATGGCACCACTGCCATATAGCTCAATCTTTTCAATGTGCCTGCCTTTAGTGCACTCCATCCTGATAAAGTCTAGATGACATCTTAATAAAGGCAAGATGACCTTTCTCGCAGTCTGGAATCTATCATTTACACACATGACCGTTGAGCGGAAGACCAAACAATGCTTGGGTCGGTCTTGTTGTAGAGAGGCTCCGTGTGCCGCGGGTTTGGATCAATGCAAACGGATCGGCCCGTTACAACAGAGGCCTGTTTTTAATGTGCAAACTAAATATCATTACTGTGTACCTTTCATGAGCACCTATTGGACTGCACTGCCGGTATTGTAGTACGTTACTGAGAAAATGTCAGCTCAATGTCAGTGTGAGAAATAATTAGATACCACTCTGCCATAATATACAATGGCAAACAGTTAAGAAACAGGAATACAGGAACATTAAATGATTGGAACCAAAACATAAAGCTTTGTTAAATAATGAGCACTGTCTTTTAAAAATAGTATGTTTAAAACACACAAGTTTCTGACAAGTCAATAAAACATTACTGTTAAAGAGAGTTAGATCTGTTCTCCTGCTCCAGAAAATGCCTTCAATTTCTACAGGTCAACAATTCACCATATTTGCCCCAACAGCTTAAAAAAGCTGATCATAGTGATACTAATATATATAGAATTGTTCATCATACATTAACATCTTTTCAATCTATTCAGGTATTTTTAAGATCCAAATGGCATCTGGAGTTTAATGTATCACTTTCACTGAAGAAATCTTCCCTTATTTAATTCTCTTTCTTCGGTATTATTATCACTTTATTTCCCGTGAAAGATAAAAAAATGATGTGCACTCAAAACTATGTTGAAAGCTGTAACAAAAGTACGACAGAATATAAAGTATGTCTTTTTAAATGCAGGATTGTGTATTGATCCGTCTAACTAACTGAAGATTGTTGGTCAGCATTATTTCTCTCGTGGAATTTCTCTACGTTCTTGTTTCTTAAAGTACAATTTCACAACAGTATCATGACCTATTTTGTCTTTTTTAAAGGTATTATCATCGTGAGCATTACTATTAACACAATCATCACCATTATGTAACAATAATTATGAATAGTATTCAATAACATAAGAGTATCACTGTAGCATTGGTTACGGATCAATCATCTTAATGTTCACTCTTCTACGTCCACACGTTCAGTGGAGGGACCCAGCTGATCACTTCCAGCTCCGTTCATCTCCTGAAACTATTTCTCCTGCTTCTTCTTTCCTTTTGTTACTTTGCAACCTTTGTTTTAAATTTGATATCTTTTCCATTGCAGACACGGTGTAACATCTTCCAATATTTGCCCACCCAATCTTTTTGCAGGCTTAAGAAATGTGAATGTTGATTTTCCCTCTGACACACAACTCTTTGTTCAATGCGTGTGAATGCTGTTGCCTTTGTCGGGCTGCAGAGCGACTCGCGCTACCTCGCTGTGGCTTTGCTTGCATTTCTTTTTAACCCGTGATTGACACATTGTGTGCGCTTTCACTGCTACACATCTGCCCAAATACAAAAACTTTCAGACTAATTTGCTTTGATGTGATTTTCAGATTGATGTGAATTCCACTAAGTAAGAAAACAAATACGAGATTCTGATTTAGGGACGAACTGTTCTTTTAAAGCTATTTTTTGTAATATTATAGTAAATTGAACACAATAAGTAAAGTGTAAACATGAGACTTGTGTTGGCGACTTTCTTTCTGTACTGCTGTGGCTTTGGGGAACACAACACAACACAACACCAAAGCAGGAAAGCATCACGGAACAGAGGAACTGTTCTACATCCAACTTCCGGTTCATCTTCTTTGCACACACAGGTTACCGCAGTGTAAAGTACAGCTCGTCCACAAGTATCAGCGCAGGAACCCGGCTTCTGGCGGGCGGGACGGCAAAAGCATCACACAGTGTGATGTATACAGAAGATTTTCAGACTGGCGCATTTAATATAATCATACTCCAGGGAATTATTACTTTTATTGTGTCCAATAATTGACGATGAATATTTTGACACTTGATAAATTAAGGTTTTGTAGCCTTTTGTCAAATGTCTTTTTAAAAACAGCCGCCCGCCACGGATACGAAGATAAAAATGTAACAATGAAATGCAGTAATGACAGTCAAGCCCTTTGTGCTGGAGTCAGGTGCATCATCAGGACACACCATTTGATTTTTGCTTGGTACCCTCTGTGTGAGCTGCTTTATTACCGTGAGCAATGGAAGCGGGGGAATGTGAAGTCTGGGCCGGGCTTTAATCAGCGTACAAAGCTCCTGATGATGCTGGAGAGGCCTGGCATCCTGCCTCTCAGGCTAAGTGGAGCAGGATGAGCAACAGCTGCAGCCCACAGACTGATGCATGAAAAGCCTGGATGTTGCGGTTGTGGAGGGACAGTCCAGAGGTCCTGACCTTGAAACGAAGTTTGGTTGTCACCCGGAGCTTCCACTCTTGTGGCTCCAAACCGATGAAGTTCAGACGACCAGTATCTACTGATGCAAAGGTTCTTTAGTGTCCTAATGGAGGTGCACACTTAGTGGCTTTACTGAAGTTGTCAGCGGTCTCTCTGGGTCACGCCGAAACAGACCCCTAAATTCTAGAGGAGTGTCGATGCAGCACAATCGGCGCTGGCAAGAGGCCGTGATGAATTGGCGAGCTATTTTCAGCAGCGCGGCTGGCTCCGTGCCCCGTTGGGGTCGTCCTGAAAACTTCAGATGTGGCCCCCCCGGGGGGCCCCGGTGGGACGGGTCGGGCCTGGGCGCCGCGGCTCGCACTGGGCCTCGGCCAGCTCCTGTGAAGTGGTTTCCTTCCGGTCGGCAGATGGAGGGCTGTACGAGAGGCGGGGGCTGCGTTCCCGCGGCTCAGTCAGCCGCTCCAGAGGAATCAACCAGCTGGGCTTTGAATCAGCCCGAATCATCTGGCTTCTGTCTCCGCCGGTCCCACCAGTGAAATCCTAACGTGCTCTTCCAGATGGACGGACAGACACTGCACAATATGTTGCGGTGCACTCGGCATGGCAGACCCACGCCTGCCACAAATGAAGCAGCGGGAGGAGACCGCTGACTCTCAGCGGCAGTGAGCGCCGTAGCACTTCTTTTTTTTTTTTCTCCCTCAACGTTCTTGGCAACTACCGCGGTGTAATTACTTTACTGTAACGTGTCAGTGCATTCAGCGTGATTTATTTGACAGCGTTTCCTCAAATATCTCGCCGCGCTCAGACAACCCCCCCCTTAAAATGTGCAGTTAGCGAACAGCAATAATTAATGTCCATAAATGAATCCTGCGCTTCACATTTTAATAGTGCGAGTGCAGTGACAGGCCTGACGTTATGAATTCCACCGAGTCCTCTTTCAGTACTCGTCAAGGGCAGCACGCACTTCACACTGTATCTGACATGCTGTGTATCTGTGTGTGTGTGTGTGTGTGTGTGTGTGTGTTTTGGCTTTAGCAGGCTCACATTTAATGAGGAACACCTGGCCCTCATTCAGAGTGGTTGGCAGATTTCATATTAATTAGGTGGTGGTCTCGGTGTCCAGGGTGATGTCAAACAGCTGGATGATATCGGATACCTCACACTTGTTTGAAACCAAGAAAGGGGCGTTTGTCGTTGTTGAAGCAATTAACACAAAGGCTACATGTTCACCGCGTGCAGAATTAAAGCCTTGATGAAACAAGCGAAAATGAATGAAAATCCTAAACGAAAGTGAGCCTGTGAGAAAGAATCTTTGAAAGATGCGTGTTTTTCTTTCCTCCCACTGAAGCGTCTGTCGGCTGACCCGTGGGTGCAGACTGCAGGTATCCCGTGTCCCTTGTGTGAGCGTGTACAGAAATCGTCTTTGTTGCTTGGTGCCAGAAGCTCCTGCTCCCGGACAAGAAGTAGTCTGGCATGTAACCAGTTGTGAAATCACAACTTGATGCTTCAATGCTCTGGTCTTTGTACGGATTAAACACGAAACATGGTCTTTATTAATTGATAAATGTGGGCGGATGTTGTTATTGGCTCCTCCCCTCCCTGTTTCTAGACCTTGTGCTAAGCCAAGCGGCTGCTGGCAGGAGGTTTGACAACATTAGCACGTACACATGTCCCTTTGTTACCATACAAGAGCCCCTGATTGTTGAGTAAGTTCCTACAAACTATCCCGCTTCTGTAAGTACTCACTGGAGCATGACGTATGTATTAGTCAACAGAAAATATTTCCCAACAAATGCACAACAGTAGTTGAAAGCGACAGTGGCCATCGGATTCAGGACGGAGCCTTTTAAACTTGAGACTATTTAGAGGCGTATCTACACAATGTTGACTTGCTCTTTTCATTGGGATCCATGATGTTATTTTCATCAAGATATTACCCGCCTTATCCCTGAACTAACACACGTCTTCACTCATATTCCCCTTTGCAGAGAGCGTATTAAGGAGATCCACTGGACGTCTTTATTAGAAGTGAGTGTGGTCTATTGAGAGGGGACCCCCATTAACTTTTACACCAGCGAACGGCATGCTGGCTACAGCTCTTTTACTAACAACACACTCATGGGTACGATTAATTGGTCATTCTCTCTACGAGCGTTTGTGGCGAGTGGTTGGCGAGAACGCCGCGAGCAGCGATACCGAGTGCAGACTGCACAAGTTCATCAGTCGGTCCGCGTTGTTCTGCATTTTTGGCTTCGTACAGAGAGGGCTTGAAAGCGAGGAAACAGAAGGCGCTGATAAGATCACCAAAAGGGAATTTGTTAAAAATACATGAGAGGGTTGATACTTATTCTCATCTTGCCACTGAGGGTGTCTCAATAATTTTATATCAATCTAATAAGCACCTGAGAGTCTGTCCGTGATCATTGAGAAACATAACATATTAATAATGGAGAAATATGCTTGATATGTAACACTGAGTACATTATTCATCTGAGAACACAATTAAAATGTGATTAAAGCGGTCTTTTTTTTAACCCACCCCTGACCCCAATGGAATATTAAATTTGCTGCAAACCATCTGGGTACCCGGGTGTGAATGCGTTTGGTCCCACACTCACTGCAGCGTCTGCAAACCTGACTTGAAAGGCTGCAGTGTGATTGAGAAGGTGTTTTTGTGCGGAGGAACATTTTTTATTCCTCGTCAAACAATGTTCTCTGTGGCCTCAAACTCGTACTGTAATTGCATGTGTGAGTAATTTGATTTGAGCCAAGATATATTTCTTACGGATATAAATTCCTTTGCACAAGCAGTTAAATATTTTGCTCTGCATTGATGGTGAGTCTGGGTGATTCATCACGCAGCTTCATACTGGGCATGATGTGGATTTAAGCAGCAGGTCGTCATAACACACAGATTACAGCACACGGATCTCACCTCAATTAAAGACCACCCACGACTGGGGATTGTGATCTGTCACAAAATAGAAGATAGCAGAAAAAACATTTACAAGACAAGAATGAAACCAAAAAATCTATCCAGTACACTGACGGTGTCCAGTTCCAGTATTATCCAGAAACAGATCAAGTTAAAGTTCAATCACAACACATTATCCAGATGTGAAATCGGACGCGCTGAAAAGCTACTTGAAGCGTGAGAGTGTGGAACTAGTCGGGGCCCCTGTGGCGCAGTGAGTAAAGAGGGTCCTCTGGTAACCGGTCGATCCCCAGCTGATACGCGTCCTCTGTGTCCCTGAGCAGGACACCTAACCTGCACCTGCTCATTGTAAGTCGCTTTGGGTGAAAGCTTCAGCTAAATGGTATTTAATAATATGCCAAGTAAAAACGTTGAATTAACCCCAGTTACATGTTTATACTCAGTCTAAGAAAGTCCTATTAATCTCATTCTGTCTGTAAACCACACCACGGTTATCCTTGTCTTACATATCATGGTCAGTGGGAGCATTCACCTTGGACGATGATGACAGATAGATTTATTCAATACAAATAAAATTTGCATGCAACCGATGTGAAAATGCACATCTAGAAATGAGGAGCCTGCTTTTGTTTGCCAACGACTGACACCAAGGACCCATTGTTTAAAAAATTACAAAGATGAGTCCGCCCCCAAATTGTCTTGGCAAATGTCATATTTGCTGTTTGACAACGGGAGCATAGCAACAGTAACCAAGACAGGGAAGAGCAAGCAAATGGTCAGTTCCAAGGTCCTTATGTCGCACATGCTGGCTCGCTGTTGATTAATGGGACACTAGATGGAAGGTCCACTATCCTCATTAATTAGGGTTTGCACATGCAGAGAGGTTAATGTTCCAGGCAAGCCCAAGTTGTTGCCCTCAGAGATTTGGCTAGTTCCCCATCCGCTCACTTGGGCACAGACTGCAATGCTGGATCAGAGAGACCTTCACGAAGCAGTCCCAGGCACCTTCCACTGACAATTCTGTCCTGAATTATTATCCTTTGAGCACACGGGGGAATTTGATTCATTGCATACTGTCACACAACAGGTAAAGTATTTATTCTGTTGGTTTTGCTCTCGGTTTCCGCTGCCTGGGAAAGTTGATGTATTATCCAGAAGCGATGCATGGCAGTGTACGACAAAACGCTTTATGTCTCAAAGTGAAATATGATATTGATTGATACTGTGGTGTGTTCACCTGATGGTGCGCCATAGGGCTGAATATAAGAGTTCTTCTTCTGTCAAAACAATGAAAACCCGGAGAGATTTGCAGTCAACAAACACATTTCCATTTGTGAACTCTCTTGCAAAACAGAGTTCATTCATTCTGTAAAATGTCTGATTGCTTGTTCTGTGTTACTACTTATTCAAATGCATCAAAGGCAGCTATTGATGTGTCATTTAATGCTGCCAGTACAGAATCCTCAGCAGGACAATCCACGTGCTTAGAGTCAAGCTATTGCATTGTACCGTTTTATCTATTTATCAGATGCTGATGCTATGCTATTGACTATGTATGGCACTAATATGCAGTATGTACACCAGATGACATTCCTCTTCAGGGTTATACGAGGCTGGAGTCTCTCACAACATGCCGTGGAGGAAAATCAGGAGAATTCAAGTAACACACACACAGTTCGTCGGGCTGGGAGTTCAGCTTGAGCAGACCCTCCATACTGGGAGGCAACGGTGCAGACCACTGAGCCGCACTGTGGCACCTCTGGGCATTTTTTTTTATTTTGTTAATTAGCTTTTCCTTATCCATGTCTTGGCACGCCGTGGTCTACTTCTAATTCTTAAAAGGCAAAGTGGCCTGACATATAGTTGTTCCCAACACAACATCCTCCCAGAAACGTGATTGTTTTGGCACACTATTAACTTAATGTTCCAAAATTAAATTAAACTCATGTTGGAGGCGACAGTCGAGGCTTTCCTTTGAAACGATTACATTGCTGCTGCTACGCTGCACAAACTGACTGCGATACGCGCTATTAGTTTCAAAGTTGACTCTGCACGCCTGCTGATTATTCCGAGTAATTAAATGATTACTTTGTTGGATACTGACACTTCTAGGTTTAAAATTGCACTTCCTCCTTTAGATTGGCATTTGTTTGATGGCACTATTGATTGAGGTGCAAAGTCAACAAGACATTCATCTTACTGCAACCTGGGTGACCGATACATATGGCTGTGGGTTCATGCTAAATGCTCAAGTGTCTGATCCAGCTAGTTGCTGACTCGGCCTGCTGTTTAGCACTGAGCAGGTAAGGTACTTTACTATCTCATCCCTGGTACCACTCTGACATGAGCGGTGAGAGTAAAGCAAACCCTAGATTAGAAGACGCCGAGGTCAACGGCAGATTTGATCATTATTTGCATATATTGGAATTTATTTCGGTTTTAATCATCCTTTTGACGTCATACCCATATATTCAAGAACGGTCTTAAATGCCATTTGACATTCTGTTGCACCGTATTGGTTTTGACTACTTTTGTGTTTGGATCTAAATCACATTACATTTCATTTCATTTAGCTGACGCTTTCGTCCAAAGCGTCTTACAATAAGTGCACTGCAACCATAATGACACCGACTCAAAAGAAGAAGAAAATCTACTGATGTTTTAATTATTTCTGCCTAGATGATGATTTTTCAGAATCTCCCACAATGCTCAACATACTGTGATACAGTATATGGTGGAACAGTATACAATAGATGGTGCAATTGACAACACAATATTATACGTTTGTTAGCGAAATTGAGATTTTGACAGCAGAAAACCCAATACAACCATAACGTTATGATGTACCGTTGGCGAAAAACAGCCATTGGCTCCACTGCGAGATGAGATCATGATAGTAAAATGCATCTTCTAGGAGAAGTTAGCGACTCGAGAACAGTGAAGTGGTTGTGAGGGGCTCAGAGCCGAACTCGGGACATCCTGGCTCCGTCTGACAGATCCGACGGTGCTTATTCAGCACCCAGAGACCGGTAAATCAATGATCCTTTAACAGCTAATCAATCACAACTCACTGCTATTCTCATAAGACCACTGTAGCTTCATTACTGTTCAACAATTAACACTGCCAGGAGATTGATTGGTACACTGGCTTCCATGATTAATGTGACTATAAAATGGGATGGGGGTCCAATGAATTCAAATTTAGATGTTAATTAATTACACTAGAGTCATTATTTAATTACAGGATAAGGCCGTAGTGTTTTGTTGCTTCCACATATCAACATGACGTAGACTGACAGCGGTAGGTTAATAAAAGGTCCATTCAGGATTATGCAAAATACATTCACACAAAAAAAACACACTTTTCACTACGTAACTGCGTATTGACAGGTGAAGCTGTCAGTCTATTTTGTATTACTTGGCATCAGCAAAGACTCAAATCACAATAGTGCTGCATCTATTCTTTTTCCGCTAAATCTTGTTAAAGTCTGTCACAAACCAGTGGGTTTGGTAATTGCTATTTGTCCTCCCTTGTGTCGGGTTATCCAACTGTTTTCAAGCAGGACACTTTTTTGAGGCCTTGGATTGTTGCAAATTATCATTTTTTACTCATCAGTTGTTTAAAACCAAGTGTTTTAAATGAGATACTAAATTGAAATTATTATGTAATAATTGAAGACTGCAGCAGATAGCTGGCGAATTGTGTCCTAGAAGAAGAGATGACTCAAGACAAAAGTCCCTCCTACACACTGTTTTCCCAGATTTACATTTACACACGTAATCCTGCATTATTCTGTGTGTTTTCTTATCAGCATTCATTGTGAGATAGGACTGTATTTTTATTTTCTTTATTTGCAGCATGTGTCTTGTTCTTGAGGTTAACATTATTTGCTCGCAGGGTCTTTAAACTTCTATGTAGTT
Organism: Gasterosteus aculeatus; assembly: GCF_964276395.1. Lineage (NCBI taxonomy): Eukaryota > Metazoa > Chordata > Actinopteri > Perciformes > Gasterosteidae > Gasterosteus > Gasterosteus aculeatus. The sequence goes on from NC_135705.1 coordinate 20,643,363, forward strand.
GAGATAACTGGAAGAGAGGGTTAAAAAAATCCTCAAAATTGATCTGTTGTCACTTTCAGTGACTTTTATGAGTCAAGTGCCAAAACTATTTTTCCCATAATACATCATTCTGTTGCCTTTTCATAATTAGTAAACAACCACATCTTTAAAACTCCACGACCACAATTTGCAGCACATTATATCTGTATAATGATGTTCATGTCCAAGACTAATCAGAGGAAGCCTACGGTCTGAATGAATCTTTAGAAAGCTTCATCAAAGCTTTCACAGGCGAGGTAGTCCTCCTTCCAATCTTGGGACCATCGGCTGTCAGTCTGACTACAGTTCAGCCTCTGGGGAAAACTGAAAGTATTTCTTGGATTCCAGTGAAGCCAGCAGATTTCCAGATAACAAAGAGCGGATATCCAGGCACAGACCTCCCTCCCTTTAACCAGTCATGATTAGCAGCTTGAGATGCCATTATGGAGTTAAAACTGAGAGACATTTTTAACCAGATTGTATATCTGCAGGCACATGTAGATGTTTATCCCTGGAAAGTAATATGAAGTTAAATGGAAAAATACTGTACTTTGCTCTTTGCACAGACATTTTCCCCTCGTGGAACCAAAGCCTGCTCAAACATAAAAGGTCAATACTACCAGGGCTACTGTCACGGTGTGCGTTCATGTCGGTTTTATTTTGGAGTTTTGTGTCTCTTGTGTCCCGGGCTTAACTCTACTTCCTGGTGTGTCCCTTATCGTTTCCTTCTGTGTCCAATTACCTGCACCTTCCTGTTGTATTTAAAGCGTGTGTGTCGCGTGTTGTGGTTTGTCCTTGTTCACGCTTTGCCCCGAGGCCTTTTTCATTCTGCTTGAATAAAGACTTTTTTGTTCAGGAGCTCTGCCATTGCTTCCTACTTCTGCCTTCACCTGACAACGACAAATGTTTGGAAAAAAACAACCAGAACTCTTCTTATAGAAGCCATTTCGGCATATTTTACTTTCCCTCATGAACTAATATAAAGTGAGTCCTTTTATTCTTATCTTCTATCCACGCAAACATCCATTCGCTGGTCACCTTTTGCACCACTACTTACTGTGGCTACAGCGATGAATATATTCAAGAAAACGGATGTCATGATAGTGAAAGGGTCCACTCCACTTCTTGTGTTGGATGAGGACTTTGTCTCTTTGTCCCTGACTAAAAGTTTCTCTCAGCAGCTTTTTGAAAAACTTCAAGGCAAAATGATTTGGTATAAAAAGGAGGACTCTTAGTTGGAAGAGACCCTTACAGCCAATGTATCCAGCCGCTGACCTTCATTGGAATGCCACTTTAAATGTTCTTTGATGGAAAAATAATTTCAATGTAACAAACAGTGCTGACATTGAAAGGCAAAAAGATTTTCTCATCTCAAAGAGAACAAAATCGGTGTTAGTCTACTTTCGTCGTCTAATTTCCTATGGACCTCATTGGAGCATTCAGCTGTTGCTCCAAAAGAGTTAGAAACTATCGTATCCAAATTTGTCCAAATATTGTGCACACGACAGTGCATTTGTACACCCATCGATAAAGCTGCAAGCTAACAAAGAAACCACAAAACAGCGTGTGCATTTCCCCCTGATTACACCGATATCCGTAACATTTCTCTCAGACAAACCTTCCTAAAGTCAAAGGGAAAACAAACACCAAGCCTTCTGGAGATATGAAATGTTGTTGCATTCACATCACCTTTATCCTGACAGCAAACATTTTCCAGATATGGGAATAACCTTTTTTATCGTGTGTTTTTTAGAGCAAATTTTCTGGTTATTTTCCAGGTATTTGCTGGTTCTATAATGCAACAACTTGACCGGTTTGCATTGTCTCTGCAACGGTTCCGTTTGCCTTGCAACAGGTCTCTGTGGAGCCTAAACACCCTTTTATCTCTTTGCCTCTGGTTGCAATCAGATAATTGTTTCTCTGAGCAACAATTTGAGACTGCAAGGCCATGTAATCCCCAGAGCCGCTCTAATTGGCGCTACAATAGCACCAGGCTGCAAGGAACTATGAGGGTGTCTTTGTGAGCTTCTCCCTGAGAAGGAAGTCTTTTCAGAGTTGCTTGGGGGGCAGGTTAGGACCACAAATATTTGATTCACAGTGACCTTCAGAAAGGCAAGATGCCTTTGAAATGGATGACATGCCTAGTTTTTTATATTCAGGAGCCCAAAATTCTGCTCAGATTTTTTAATTTTTTTGTCAAAATGCACATGTGCAACCTTACACGGACAGTCCCCCTGGCATTCATCACTACTATATTACCTGTCAGCCTCCTGCCTCTGTTATGTCCACTCTTCTGCCAAATGGGAATTTCTGTATGCGTGTCCTATTCAACCTAGACAGTGTTGCCCCTTGTGGGCTGGCATGAAGAATTGACTGTGATACCACGGCAGATAGATGATGGATCCCCAGCAACACGTCTACGCGAGGAGTATGTGTTGTCTGAAATTGTGAACATGAGTAAAGAAAGGAAGGAAAATAGACAAGTACCTTAGGTTTGACCTTTGCAGACAAACACTGGGAAATCAAAGCCTTGGTATTTCAACTAAGCCACATTATATTTAGAATTGAAATGACTAATTGCAACTGAGAGTTTCAATTCCCACCTCTCATTATTTGTTTCAGCAAAACCATTACTCAGAGTAAAGAATTGATTGAAATGTATTAAGGATTGATTTTCCCTGATACATTCTGTTTAGCGGGGTTATCACTCCGCGAGCGGCTCTATTGTGTGACTGGGAAGAAAAGGGAACATTAGACTTTGCATTCAGGTGTAATTTTCCATCGTCCTTCTGATCTGGTGAAAGGTCTATTTATAAACTGCGCTAACGTCGCTACTTTTCAGCCTTTTCTCTGTTTAAAGTGCTGTTGTTATCCGCCATGGGCAAGCGTTCATGAGAGCTTTTGGTTGCAGCCCTTAATGCCTTTGAAAGTATTGAGGGACAAAAAGCTCTCCCGCAGATTGCCTTTGTTTTTCCTCCTTTAAAATTCAATTTTAAAGCAGAAAAAGTGCTGACTACTTGTGGAACAAATACTTAAAATGGTGAGAGATGTTGGAGGAGTAATTACATACAAACGCCACTGGCATACAAATGTTTTTGGGGAAATTCTTTAAAATCGCTATCTATGTCAATGTATTAAAGCCACGGTTACATTGCCTTTTCAACATAATTTCCATGTAGTTTGATGTTGGTGCCAGTTAGTCATTTTCAGCCACCACCTTTCTGCAGATATCCGCCAAAACTAACACCTGCAGGTGTTGGTTTGTCGAACAGCAATGATGAGCAGCTGAGTCATGAGACGAGCTCAGGAGGTGTCAGTCAAATAAGAACAGAGCCACTGCGAGGTGAGTCCCATCCAGGCCTAAAAAACCTGCGCCTGGGCCTGCAGGATAGACGGACTGGATTCTTTCACGTTAAGTTGAGTTCTAATGCAGAAGGAATGGCCTCTAGATTTCCTGTAAACTGACATAAAAGAAATCAAGCCCGAATGTTTTAAATTAAAGACCCGAGATATAATAAACAGGAATAAAAGACTACAAAACATGTGACATGTTTTTAGGGCTGTCAACATAAAACGCGTTAATCTATGCGATTAATGTGGCTGAGATTAATACAACAAAACATTGTTAAAACACTTTAACGTAGTAAACGTTTGTTTACCTGACCGCAGAAACGAAACGGCCGCTAGCTGCAGTCAGTTACATCAAGATGGAGAGATTTATGCATTGGAAGTAAAACAAACAGAGGAGAACTGTGCAGAGGAATTCCTCCACGTGTCAAACAGAAGGACCACTTAAAGCACTGCTAGGCTAAGCTAGCTGCTAGGCTACTTCCTAACGTTACCCTGCGTGGCACCCAGTCTGCAGAGGACCACCGTGTCCCTAAAAGACAGCGGTTTGAAAACGTCATTGTTGGCACTTCAAACACAGCCCGACAGTATTCAAGTCACTTTTTAAAACAGTTAGCGAGAAATTCATGTAAATTCATGCAATGACTTTCCCAAGGATAATGTTTGGCAGTAACAAAGTTGTTACTAAAAATATAAATGTTTTATGTAAATGTTAATTGTAAATGTCTTTTGTAGTTTGCACAACCACTGTACTGTAACATTCTGCAGGAACTTTATTCTCAGATTTCTACCGTCACTACTTTTACAGGCTATGATATGTATCACTTAAAAATGGAAACAGGCCCATGGCGACCTGTGATTTATTTCAAGCAAACATGCAGCCCCATCTGCATTGTGAGATACAAACATTTGGTTAAGTGTGGAGGCTACGCGATGTTTATTTGGAGTTGTGTGTGTGTGGGTGTGATATTTGAAACTCCCACTGCAAAAATAACTTTGTCCTGCTTGTGAATCATTCCATGCAGACATTTTTATTCAAATGTGCCTACTGAGGCATATTCACACGCCAAGATGAATCTTCCTTGACAACACAACACAGCGTGTAACCGTCAAGAACACAATACGGCCAGTGAAAGAGATTCGGGCCCAGGTCTTTGAATTTTTCAGGAATCATCGTGTCAGAGTCTATTGCAGGGGGCTGTGCCTGATAATACAATCCCTATCTGCAGGAGCACATTGTGCATTGATTAAAGTCACTTGTGCGCATCATGAAAGACGCAGAGCGATGGTACCACGCTAATCTTTCAAAAAGGCACATGAATAATATGGAAGTAGAGAGGGAACAAAAGATTTGAGAGACTCACAACGCGAGACTGCGTGTCAAACTTTTGAGTGTGCACGAGCAATCAGAGTGGAGCGTGCGATCCCAATTGTGCCGTCCTGGAACATGGACTGTGATCTCATGAGTGAAAGTCCTTTACTTGTCCCTCCTCCCTCCTACGCAGACATCAGCTGCCCTGACCGTCAAATAATGTTTCATCACATACCAACCCCCTGCCGTGTCCTCGGTACCAGACGAAGACGGGCACCGAGCGTTGGATTTGACAGGATTGAACGGATTGAGCATCTCTGATCACACGCGGGTTGAAGGAAGAAGGAAGGAAGAGGCTGACACCCCAATGGCTGCAGTTTTCTGGTTGGTTTTAAGTGTTCTATAACTTTTTCTGTCTTTTTTATGTGCCGCTGCCGTCCTAGCCAGAACCGCTTTTGTCAATGGGATTATCCTGGTTAAATAAATGTCAAATATATATATCCATATTTTATTACATCTGGGGGAAACATGAAACGCCACCGTCCAAGTTTTCTTTCAAAAGTGGAACAAGGGTGGATGGAAGGTTCCAATTGGATGAAAGTTAGCTTCCAGTTCAAATTGAAGAGGTCAAAGCGCTGCTCTCCGTTTGAGAAACTGTTCAGAGGATTCAGATGAAGCGAGCGCCAGTAGCTTTGATCATTACAAGTGCGAGAATTCTTGTCACTGCCTTCAATACTGTCTGACAATTCGACTTCTGAATCAACTGTTACGCTGGCGAGTGTGTCCCACCTCGCGCACAAAATTGAATTTTGCTCTTATTAATCCGTGCATGAGCGCTTTTTACAGGTCGACTTGCAGAGAAGCCCTCAGATTTGTCCCTCAGTTTCATTTAATAGAAAAATTACAAAACATGTGCTTTTGTATTTGAATCATTTTTAGTCACTCGATCGTCTCTTCCCTCCATCTTTGCATTCGCCGCGAAAAGAAAGACATCCCTGCAGTACACAAGCCTATTTGAAATAGCAGAGCTGCTATTTCTCTATCTCTATGAATTCATGCGCATAGATCAGATTCAGATGGCTACCTGTCTCCAGCTTGGATTTGAGTCCAGGCCCTTCCCAATCCTTCCCAGGCCACACTACTCGTTGTGCCGGAAGAGTAATGAGTAGATTCTTGGCTGAGCTGAGAGCATGCCGGAGGCCAATCTGCCCTCCACAAGTCTCTCCAAGCATGAAAACTGAGAAGAGGGAGACCCCTACACGTTTCTTATTAAGCAGGTCGAGGGGTCATGGATGCAAGCGAATATGATTAAATAAGTTAGTTTAGTTTATGGTAAAAGCCACATCACCTTTGGCCTGAAGTACAGGCAGAGGTACAGTCTTCCCTGGATTCACCTTCAAAAACAATGTCCCCAAAAACCCAGTGTCACATTGCCACTTCAGGAACCGCTTATTTTGAGATACTGAAGAGCTTAAAAATCACTTTTATATTGTACAATCACTATTTATATATTTAACTCTGAACCTATTGACTTTGAGATGAGGAAACCAGGACTGATGAAAGGCTGACTGCTTTCTGAGTCGTATGACATGAATACACACATTTAAAAATATTCACATTTCAGTTTACACAGATGACACACTGGACCGCAGAGAAAAAGTATAAAAGTAGATTAACTTTCATGAATCCTTTATTGAACATCCAAATTGATAGAAAATTACAGAGCACCTCCACCCAAAAGAAATGGTTTCCCTGTGGAACAAAATGTAATCACATAAGGGCTCTTGAACAAACCCAGACAGATAGACAGTGTGGATATTAGCATGGAAGGATTGCAGGGCTGCGTGTAGCCGCACACGTACAATTAAAACCAGCCGCTCTCGCAGTAACGCTTGATGACAGAGCTGCAATCATGCGAACGTGGGAATATGTTCTGAATGCACCGCTGGGGAGCCCGAGGTTGGATGTGACGTGCACTGGATGTGATTGATTGTGTTGTTATTGCTAAGGACTCTCTTCCGGATGCCTCCGGGACCCTTTTTCGATCCATCCACTGTCTGTTTGTACTGCTGCTCATACATTTTACAGCCCGTGCTTGAACCTACTGGGAGCTTAAACAATTGCTTTATTGATGAATTTCTCTCTTACGGGGAAGAGCCCTGCACCAGGCTGGCAAGGGACCCTTTAACATGAACTCAAATTAGTGCTGCTGGTCTTTTTCTTTTGAAAAACAAACAAAGTCTAATCAAATGAGGTTGGTGTTCTTTTGTGCTGTAGCAGAGGACGCTCCCTGAAATTGTGTTCTTTAATTAATGCGTATTTTTTGCTCTGTGTCGTTAGATGGAGAGGTGAAATCATGGTTTGTGTTGTTTTGCAATGTCTAACTAGTTTCATTACTTTCCCTGCGGAGAAACTAATGTGACATTGTAACCTCAAACAAAAAGAGCCTTTAGGAAATCAACATTGGATTGTTTAAAAGTGATGTAGGTGCTTTTTGAGAGAGAGAAAGAGAGAGAGAGCGCTCTGTGTGTGTGGGGCTATTTATGGGAGCCAGTGGGGGGGGTTGGAATGTTAGTGGGAGGATTATTGGTGTTATTAGTCTTAGGGCTACTAACTTATGTTTGAGAAGGCTGGCAAGATATATTATCATTAAAGGGAGCATCTTTAAATGATCCAACACCAGATCCAGGCACAGTAACCAGCATCGCATCAACAAATCTCCTTTTAAATTTAAAGAATAAATATTGCAAGGGGATGCATGTTTAATTCTTGCCAGGATCAGCTGCAGGTTCCCAGCGAGTCAACTGGGGGTTTTGGTTGAAAATGGAGTGCTGAAATATTTATTGCAGCGTTTCATATTCAGCTGAGGGTCCTTTTGTGCGTGCGCGTGTGATCTTTCCCAACACGTTTGCAAATTAAATATTTATCGCATTCAAATAAAAACGCGAGAGATGTAATGTGTGTGTGTGTGTGTGATTGTGTGAGTGTGCGTTTACGCGTGCGCAGGGAGTATCGAGTCGTGTGCTAGCAGGGATGATTGGTGTGGAGCCCCGGGAGGCGGAAGGCTGGGGGGGGGGGGGGGGGGGGGGGGGGGGCGGGTGTGGAGCCTGTCAACATGGAGATATGAGACTCACCTCCCTATCTTCCTATTCACAGAGAATGGAATCAGCCACCGGGGGGGCAGAAGAGAGCACTGCGTCCGACCTGATGCTGCAGTATGCCAAACATACACACAGCTATACTTGCCCCCCCAGCAGGAAAATACACGCACAATTACATCTCTCCCCATATTGGTACTTTTACTAGAATCACTTTGTTTATTTACCACTTTAATGATTTCTTCGGTCCGAAACTGACAGAAAGGAAGGAGGCTTTGTGGTCGGAGGCCTTGATGTCAACAATGAGACGATGATAAGAGAGAAGCTGCATGTGACCGTGTTCCCTGAAGGGGGCCAATGTTCGTCAGGCTCTGCGATCAATGTTTTTTCCGATGGGTTTGTGTGTTCTGTGTTTTCAGGTCGGGATGCGGTGACGGCCGATAGGAGGCGCAGACCGATGGCTGTGAACGTCGCATGTTGTTATGCTGCTTCTTTTAAACATACAGCAGGTTCTCATCACGACCAGGTTGCTGATGAACAATATTTGTTGAGTCAGGGATGCGGAGTGACTGCTTGTTGTGGTGGTTGTATACCTTGATACTCACAAGCCACCGCTTTAAAAACGACACCAATAACGATATGAGCGATGCACACGCGGGACGGCTGCATCACTCTGAATTCTCTTCACCACCTTTGGATAAAGTTTGTGCCAAAACAGATGTATGAAGCCCAGCGGGGGAAGGTCGCACACAGACAGGACAGAAACGTTTGCCGGCCGGATGAAACTTTTCTCCTGGAGAGAAAAACAACACGCTTTGAGGATTATGAGAGATATAATATTCAATTATTGTATTTCTTTAAAACACTCGACACCATTTTCTGACTTCTATTTGCTTTTGCATGAAATAAAAAGCCTTGAAAACTTTCAAATCTCATTAACTGGAGGGGGAAAAAAGGGGAAAAAAAATCTTTTTTTTTTATCTCACAGTGAATGCATGACGCACAGGAGACTCGGGTTATTTTGAGGAAGACACTGAATTTTATACACGCTTATGTTACGAAAATAATATTGGTGCCTGGAGTTTTTTATACCAATATTACATGTGTGAGGGTTCGTCTGTGCTGTCAGATGATGTCCCGAGGCACGAACTGTTCCCTTCTCACTACCTGCAGAGCAACTCGGTGTCGTCGGTGTGAGAGCGACCGCTGCTGCTAGCTGCCATCTCTCTACAGGACTCCTTTCCACTCTGCCAACATTCAACCACCAGCTGGAGTGAGTTCCTGCTAAAGTCTCGCAGACGTGCAAATGCAATTTCAACAAACGGGATAGTTTATAGCCGATAGACACCTTTCAATGTTTCGGAATTCTTCAGAATAAAAGTCCCACCTTTATTTTGTAAAATGTAAAATGATTTACTTTGAAACAGCGAATTCAAGAAATCAGGTCTCAGCTGAGCTGAAGCCCCAGTTTGCCTCCTTTCCTGGAAGATGATGGAGACTTACGTAAGGTTCATTCCTCTGAAGGTGTCCACTCGCTGTCCTTGACTCAGAGGACTCTCAGGAACCTGATCTCAGTGCGAGCCAGACCACCTCGGCATATGGTCTGGTTTAGCAGGTCCAAATTCCAGAGAGGCTTGACGGTGAGTTGGTGGCAAATGTATTCGCTGCCTTTTGTGTGCTGCTCAGTTGAATGGAGAGTGATCTTCCTTGTTTGACACGTATTAGAAACATAACAGATGACAAAACAGTCAGAACTCTATTAGTTGCACAGGGAATATTCTCAGGTGAAGGTCTAATGATGTTTCTTAATTACAAAAGGTCTTATCAGTCATACTTGCAGATACTTCTCCTTTATTATTCAAATAATGTTAGCCATCAAAACATGCAGTCATTCAGATCAGTGCTAATGATGGCATAGTGGAATAACAATGTGCCAGATGCCACCAAATGTGGACTTTTACTGCCCAAATGTCTCCCCTCGCTCGCTTCAGTTCTTTCCTCCTCACATGACATCCCACAGACCCATCTAATTATATATTTCTGGCTACACGGTTGCAGTAACATATGGCTCTTCTCCTCTTGGGCCACTGTGGTTCAGCCTTTTGCAGATAGACATCTTGACGGAGACCCTTGACGCACCACTGGTGATGTTCAAGACAAAAGTCCGGGATGGAGCCAGCCTGGCTGACACGACTTGTCCTTCTTCATAAATTGCCTTGTTAGAGTAACCGTAGCCTGGTAGCTCGGCTATCAACAAGACGTGTATGCCTCTGGATACCTCCATCTGTACTACAACCCTCAGCAACGCAAAGTCAAAAAGCATCTGGAGACATTGAGGGAGGTTCTTGGTGCCCTCATTTCCGTAGTGGGCAGGAGCCATAAAAGTAAGGAACGCCAAAATCCCCTGTTAATAACCAAAGAGAATCCATAATCCTGAAGGTAAATGCTGTTTGTGCATTCAGCGCTGGTCATTGCCAGCTTGCTGCGTATTATTTTCAAGGCTAAATTGTCAGCTTGCTACCGCCTCGCTAATGACACAACCAGGACTTTGTGATCGCTTTAAAACACATTAAAAAGTCCAACAGCAACAAGGACGTTTTAATCACAGGGTGCTTGATCACACTCCCAAACACATGCATTCAAGTCAGGTCCCAGAGTTCCCTTCATAGCGGACATGAATGTGTGAACGTGAAGGATCGGTCAGCGTGTGCTGAGGAGACCAAACGGGGCCCCCGCTCTGCTTTTGACAGTGGCACAATGGAGCTGACCCGCTGTGACAGACACATCCGAAAGCCACTCTTAATTAGCATTGAAGTCTTCAGCATGTGGGGGTGTTTTATGTGCAAAGAAAATACCTCATCAACATAAGAAAACGGCTGTTACAGCATGACGGAGTGCCGCATTTGATGAGCAAGGAGCGTGCCGCCAATCACCATTTGATCCAGCACTGTGACACAATCTGCGTCTCATTTTTCCTGAGAATACAGAGAAGACAACAAGTTTGACCTCAGGTACATTTTCGTTTCCACGCGTCTCTTTAGCTCCATTATCGATGTGGCAGGATTCTCGTTGACGGGGAGGGAATTTAGTTTTCAGAGGAACTTTATCTTGGAACCAGTTCGTTAAAGGTTAAAGGTGCATTGGTGATACGTTGTATCCATCACACCTTTTTGTTGGGTCTGTTTGTCTTGAGTTTTTTTCCCTCCCCCTCCTGGTTGTCAGCTGGGCTAGATGAGATCTTCAAGCAATTCCTGCCACCTGCTGCTGATCTTCTTGATTGCCTCTACTAGCCTCCAGTATTTAAGCCCAGTCGGATCTTCCAGTCTTCGCCAGTTCGTCAGTTAGTGGCCCTCTGCTCGCGTCTTCACTGCTTCCAGAGGACGGACGTTAAAGCGCTTGGTGCAAAGGGTGTGCTGCCGCCATAAAGTTATTTACCAGGAAATGCCAAAAAGTATTGGAGGAGGGGATTAATAACTCCGGCCACGTGTGCTCTCGTTTCATCAGACATGAATCTTCGTCCCTTGAAAAGCTCGATCAAAGACACGATTTGTTCAGGCCCGATTGCAATATTCCTGTCATATTCTCCTTGGCATGATCAGACGATTTAAAAGAAATACAGAGCAAGTGCAGAGCTTTGGCGTATAACTCACCGGAGCTTTACGCTATCTCGAAGTAGTCGGGGGCCACAGCGCCATTTATTTTCATGCATTTTAAAATGAAATGTGGTGAGGGATAGGGGTTTATAGTGCTTATATATTGGCTCCTGAGGGAAGTGAGTGCAGTTAACATTCCTGGCCACCGGCCATGGGATCTTGCTTCTTCATAAAAGGATTAGTTTGGATTTTTGTTCATACCTCGTAGAAATGTTTATACAGAGATCTAATCTGCAGCCTTAGATCCGTTCAACAATAAATTATTTTATTAAAATGTGGACCTAGCTAAGGTATAGCACGTGTAAATAGTTTACCCTGCATCCTGCTCAATAAAATGAATGTTTTTCATGTCAGATGAATTGCACAAGACTAATAACGTAATAGGTCTCTTGGTGGCTTTTAAATATCCATATCAATGGATGAGAGTCGCTTGAATTGTTTGATTTTGTTTTCTCTTAACCAATCATGTTCTCCTTGAACCAGTTACATGATACATAAAAGCTGAAAACTCCAAACAGAGCGTGTTAAATGCAGATTAAGAACACAGAACACAAATGTGACAAAAGGAGAGTCAATTACTGGTCAATTCTAATGCGAATACACCTTTGTGAAAGTAGGAAACACTTCATCAACTCCTGGTCTTTTTTTACACTGATCACATCCCGATTGATGAGTTGACATCCAAGCAAGCAGGTATTGGCCACATGGCATTTGAAATGGCCCTTTCTTACTAGAGAGCTGTGCGCAGTGTTTGGGCTGCAAATCGAGTTTGAATCTTGAGCTGAGCTTTTGTCTCAACACGTTCCCTTTATTATCCGTTGTGTGTTTGCAGAGGAAAAAAAAACTACAAGAATACAGCAAAGTGCTTTACAACGCAAGTAAATATTTAAACGCAGGTTTGAGGAAAGTCAGCCAAAGGCAATTGGTGTTTATTCACGCTAGTTGCCTTGTTATGGATCTTAGATATTGTTTTTACACCAACCGTGATCTAATCTCAAACAATAACCGTGTCGTTTCCATGACAAAGCAGGATATGTGAGTCTCCGGTAGGCAGATAGCTGCTCTTATTTGGCGGTCGAGAAGTTTACAGAATGGTTTGTTGAAGCGACGCTGCTGGCACAAAAAGACGCCTGACTGGCCCCCAACCTGCTAGCTCACGTTCAGAGTGTGTGGTGGTGGCTTACTTTTCAAAATGAATGTTTTGTTATCAACGGATGAACCAGTTGTGGATGTTTTGCTGCCCCGGGGCCTCATTTATGAATTTGTAAAATACAGCAGGCCTAAATCTTCATCAGCCAAACGCTATATTAGACGGATTAGGTTGCTTCGTTCCCCTCATGCCGACTGTTGTGTGGGTGGAGGAGAGCGGACCCAAACGCAAGGGCAGGTAAAGTCTGTTTTAATCAACTTAGAATGTCCAGAAACAAAATGGCACTAAAGGCTTAACAGGAGAGGTGCGGGCGCAGTTTATTTCGTACCTGCTGACAGTCAGGTGCTTTAAATGGAAACCTACGATGCAACTGGAGGCATCCCACCGCCGGTGGTCCACTCGCTCATACATCTGTCTACCTTGTCCATTCACGTCTGGTTCATCTCAGCCAGCGAACCAGCGAAGCAAACATAATCCCGTCAGCGGAGAACTGTGGGATGGAACCTGCTGTTCATTTTTCAAGCTCGTATTTCTTTGGCCACGAGGCAAACGAATCATCTTTGTCTTGTCAAATCAGGGCGATGAGCTCCTCTGGGTCCTCCAGCGCCTCTGGGCAGAGATACAACATTTAGGCGCTGATACAACTTCTGCCTTCCTGAGCAGCTATGCACAAACCATCAATGGACTTAGGAGGAATCTGAAGCGAGTACAGCCATGTGGGTGACGTGTTCCTCCTTCTGTGCTCGGCTGCTTTCACGCTACGTTCACTCGCCCGCCTACATGTGAAATAAGTGTGTGGTCACCATCACGTAGTGATATGTTTGATATTATTTGCCTTATTGATGCCGCCCTTTTAAATGCTTATTATGGGGATAAAGGGGATTCGTTATATGCCTTTTTTTTTTTTTAATCCCCACAGCCCGCTTGATTTAGACATATTTGAACATAGAACTATTTTTGGCATTTCCATCTTTAACATGCCTCAAATGCAATGTTCATTCTCAATACTGATAAACTCAATAATCTCACCCAAAGACGGGTGGAATATAGTTACTGTGTTTTACTGCAAATTAAATACAGTATATTGCTTTTTCAATGCTTTAACTCTCTCTCCAATATCCCATTCCCGCCACTGTTGCTTTTGACTCCAAACAGCAGAGCAGGTTCTTTTTTGGGGCAGAAGCGCTGATTTCTAACAGATCTTATTCGTCTCAGGTGTTTTCACAGGTGCACTCGGTCTGATTGGTTATTGCGTGTGGTATTTCAATGGTAACGCACACCGGCTGTTGCTTTTATATGATGTGAAACTTTGTGTATTGTCACACATTTAGTGTGAAGTTGACAATCCGCTTACGGCTGTAAGCAAACTGGTGATAAATCCTTTCATTCGTTGGTCCACAACTGCATTTGGACATTTGTGTGACAGAAATGGTGCTGATACAAAAGTGCATTTTTAAGCTGTGGAAGCCGTGTATTCTTACGCAAATGTGGATGATGCAATGTGACGAAAAATATCTGAGTTGAACCTGTGAGGAAACGTGACATTTTTTTCCCCAGTTTGAAGGAATGACATGAGACATTCGGCTGCCAGGAGCTTTCTGCTGGAGAGGGTTTTCAGTGTAAACCGACACCATTCTATTTCTATTCAGTAAACTTTGAAGAGGCTCTACAAAACCGAGTGGGTTGGATCAAGTAGCAGTGTTTTTTTCACGAGAACATTAAGCAACACCGAGTCATTCTCTCTGCTGTAAAAAGTAGATTTGTTGAGAGTGTCATTTTGCTTTGCCGTGCTACAGAAAACACTTGTAAGTGTGTGGAAAGGAACTATTTTTGGTGATTTAATTTGATCACAGCTATTAACTATTGGATTGCACTTTGATATCGGATGCTTGTGTTGCTTCTTACCTCGTCTGTCATCATCCCAAATAAAGCCGATCTCACGGAACCGCTAAATGGTGCAGCACTGACTCGTTGTGGCACAAGGTGATGCTTTAATAATGAACGAGGAGTAATAAAGTAAAACCGTAAACACGCTGCCTCAGGAGAAGAGCGAACAATGCGAGCGTGTTCACATTGTTACGAACGCCTCCTGAGAGACTTCGTTCTGCGGGAAATACTTCGAAACCTCAGGAACCAACAGAGCAGACAAGTTGTTTGGCAGCTAATTGAGGAGCACTGAGCTCCTGCCAGAGTTGCTTTGAGGAGCTCGTTCTGGTTTTTAATTAATACCAGTGGAGCTGCAAAGGCCTAGAAGTGTGAAACCATGGAAGCGAGGCGCTCGCCCAACCGTGACTCTACAGAGGTCTGCACACACCAGATAGTTGTATTTGGTTTATGACACGGCGCTGTATTCGTGTCGACGGTGGACTTTTTGCAAAGCATTTTTGACACTTTCCTCTGTCAAACATTTGGTTGTTATCATCTGATGAATTGCATGAGCGACCACTCTTATTTCAGTAATTACTGCCGAGCCCAAACCGTTTAGCGGTAGAACTCGTCCTTTTGGTCACTGGCGGCGGTTCCCTAACTGAAAATTGTGCTGTTGCCAGCGCGTTGCAGCAGCCTGCTGTTATTGAGATTAATGTCGCTGCGATTGTTGTTACCCCGCGTGGACGCGGCGGACCGGAGTGCAAAAGTGTAATTTACTGCTAAGTGTGCGGGGTCCTCTTGCTAACACCCGATCGTTGACCCGGACCATTCGTCTTTCGCCATCCGGGCCAAGGTCTCTGCATTCCTACCCCTCCGAAATAATCCAGTGGCAGAAGGAAGGGTCGGTCTGATCCTTCGTGTCCAGCTGCGATACAGTCTTGGCTGACTTCGGGCCGGATGTGTGAGTCGGTGTAATGACCGATCAGTCCTCTTTCTCTATCCTCTACTACCATTTTGCACTTTTAATTGGACTATTTTTTTTTCCGGTGACTGATTAGAAACAAGATCACTTAATTGCTGCCATGTTTGAAGGCTGCTGCCTTCAACAGATGCAGAGGGATGTATGAGAAGTTACTCTTTGACTTTCCATTCTCATACCCGAGCCGAGCAGAGATTGTGGATAGATCGCTTTGCTCAGCCGGGGGGGGTCGTGGTGTGTGTGTGTGTGTGTGTGTCCTTAATAGATGGTTAGTGATATACATAATATTTCGGATTTGACAGCAGATCTGTTCTTAAGTTGCCGTGACAGCCTCTCCAATTCATGGCAGAGAGCTATCAAGTGGGACGGATTATTCCCTGGCATCCACACTGAGTGGGGCCCGACATGCTGCCAGCGAACAAAGGCCCCCGGCTCGGCACGGCTGTGTGACGTCAACAACAAGGAACGTCTTCGTAGCCCCTGCTCAACTTTTCAGAGATGCGCAGGTGTAAAAAAAAAAATCCAACAAAGAAAACAGCTGTGCAGAACCGGGCGAGGAGCTCGCTCTCGCTCCGATGTAAAAACACAGCTGGTAATTGTGCGCGGCGCCGGCATGAATCACACCAATTAATGCAACTCATCTTCCTTCCTGGCCCATTGGTTGTATCTTCTCTTGGAATCACAAATACATCGCGTCTCCAATCATCAGCGTACCAACATCCGCAGCAAAAGGCCACGTGTGATCACTATTTAGAAGCCTCCCTGAGAGCCCTCTGCTCTTCCTCACCACTCATTGAGATAAACATCCAATTCATACTGTTGTGCTTTTCCCCGCTCACTGCCTGTACAAAAAGTTTTCATGTGGCTCATGCTTCTATTTAATCCGGTTCAGTTTAGAAAGGCAGTTGCCTGCAGAGGAAGACCAAGTTTGCAGACAAGACTCACAGCACGCATTAGCAGAAAAAAAGGCCGGCACAAATAATATAAAGCATGAACCAAATGTGAGTCACCAACATTTAAACAAAAATACTTGTTCATCACATATTGATGTGAAACGCCACAAACACAGGAAACCACATCTCTGCATGTTAAAATGAAGCCGTCTGCAAGATTCTTTTTAGACCCTCGTTAACTCCTAAATTGGCACCGAGGGGCTGTCGAGGCAGCAGAGAATTGCATTAGCTTCCCTCGCCACAGCCGTGCTTCCCCAAAACTCACTCACCCCAGTAAATATAAATGTCTCCAGATCTGCTTATTAGTGACTCCAAGAGAAAAAGCAGCCTTGACTGAAGACAACACTGGTATACCACCGTTTCTCTACTGCAAAAGGGTGTAGAAATGGCCATATTAGCCCCAAATGTCTTATTTGAATATTCATATATGCAAGCATGTGGAAAGAGCATAACCCAGGGGATAGGCAGGAGATGAAAGGGGCCACTGCGAGAGGACGACACTGACCCAGATACAGAACCCCAATATCCTTCCTGCAGTGGTCTTATCGAACTTGACACGTAGCTAAACTAATTTCTAAAGATGCACACATCGATCGGGGCCGAGTAGAAGCACCTTGTTCCACGTGATCGGCAGATGCTTCTCACGTCTCAGGCGGTTTTGCGATTGCACTTACAAGCGTGCTCCAAATGAGGTCTTTGACGTCGGAGACGCTTCAAAGCCACACACGCTTCAGCACGATGTCGTTGGTGTTGAACTTCTTCAGCGGGGGGGTGAAGAAAATATGCCGTTCAAAGAAGGCTTTTTCACAGCAGACGTTCTGATCTGCCACTGCAGGGTAAACACAGATTTAGTTTATAACTTTAATTATGTCCCTGTTCCATTAAGGTGGGCAAAGGCCCCGATCCTGTTCACGCTGGCTCAATGGAACGACACTGAGTGTAAAGGGACCTTAATTAATGTTATTCATTTTCGCTGCAACCAAAAGGGCCAACTTCTGACAACCGCAAGGCAGAAATAAGAAGAAAGAACCTTAAAACACAAAGGAGCAACTTCCTTAATGGGACACTCATTATTTAGTCATTCATTGAGGTGCCGCTCTGCTGTCCTGCTTGTAACAAACGGCTATAACTTCATCTGACGTCATCGTGAGCTTTTTCAAGCTCTATTTGCTCAGGAAACTGGGCAAAGTTGTATTAGAACACAAAAGGAATGGATTTAAAGGTAATCGGCAAAAATGCAGTTGAAGGATATTTTTTGCATAGCAATAAATTATGACCGATTAACTAGATCTAAGAATCTTTTGATTCATAATTAAATCTATGGGTGCTTGGATGTTGTTCTAATCTAAGCAAGCAGATCCAGGCAGTACAATCAGTACGCAAACAGCTGTCTTCAGCCTGCTATTGATTCTAGTAAATCTGTGCACGTTTACTTTTACTGTTTCTCTTTGGTTAAACACAAATGGACGTCATGTGATTTTTTTTTTTTAAGGGCCACTTTACCTTTTAGTTTGCCCCTTCTGTCAGCTCCACATAAACTCTTGTAAATCTACCAATTGTAAGTAAAACGCTCTTTAACAAACTGCTTTCTCTTTGCATTCAATCTCCCATCTCGTATTCCAGTCTCTGCCTGCAGTAAATTCATTTGTCAAGGGGCTGCTTGGAGATGTATAATGTCTAATGTTTTCCAGACAGTCTAATTTGATTCGCACTTTATCTCCTTCTTTGTCTCCCTAACGTCTCCGTGTAAAACCTCGGCTCCTTAATTTCTACTTTTTGCACTTAATAGGGAGGCAGTGTTTGATGGGAACGGCTCTGCAGCACTTCAGTGGTCGTAAAATGTTGCTGAAGTTCATGTTCAGGTCAGTGACAGCAGAAATATTTATGAATTGTTGGACGTGTTTTATGCCTGGAGCTTGAGTTTATCGTCTTTGCCAGTAAAGGTAAGTGAAATACCAACTATGGTGAGTGTGATTTCGGGGATACAAATTGGTTACTAAGTTAGTATCTCTAACTATCATAAAAGCGTAGCCACCAAGGTGAGTGAAGCTTTGGCAAACGATGTACAACATGGATCATTTCAGCAGACTAAATCCCTTCAATCATTTTCTTATCCGTTTCTTTTTTTCCAAGAGCCAAGAAGCTGTTCAACTGGCCCAGCAGCAAGTTAGCCAGCTGTCCAGTCACACTCCAGCATTCATCGGGATGTCATTATCCACTGGTGTGGGGCTGTAGTGGCTGAGACGGCAGTTTGAGGCAAATGTTCTTTTGAGGGAGATGTTCCACATTTTAAATTCTCTCCACAATGATGTCTTATTCCTCCCTGAGATGATAGAATAGAATTGTTGTCTAGTTTTGCATCTTTTTTTCATGGTTGTAAAAAAAACGTTCTGCCCCAGTTGCTAGATTAAAGCAATGTATAATCTAAAAGGAAACACAGCAGGGGGTCAGTGGGAAAGAGACTAACTGCAAACAATGGTCTCCCATCCCCACCAGATGATTGTAGAGGATAGTTAAAAACATATCTAGCGGCTGCCAATAGTACGGTCTTACGCTCTGGCTAATAACTGCTGGCCGATTCTTTCATTTGACATAGTAATGTTGTTATTTACCAATGAGGCATGATGCTTTGTGTCATTACAACTATTGAGGCGCCTGAGATCTAATAGTCGGATAGTATTCATGGTCACCCTGGTATGAAGGTTTACTTTTAGACTGAAATAAATAGCAGAGCGAGCACATTTTGTTAAAACAATTTGTCTCTCAGGGTTGTCGGCAGTTTAAGAACGTTAACCATCACTGCTTCTGATGTGAATGCTGTCTTTCCCCTGCGTGGTAAATCATTACTTACATGAAGAGTAAGATTAAGTTACATTTGTGGTTGCTGCATTCAGGCATTATGTACAGTAATACCAAAATAATGACACTGCTTTCCTTCCTAAGGGCATCAAAAACCTATGAAGAAACAAGCCGATGACGCCGTCAGCCTATAAACATACAGGCTTCTGTTGCATTGTCACACTGTAGTCAAGCTGTAGATGCTCAGTATTCCTAAAGCTAACAATTTGTGGTATTGTTCATGGAACATTTTTGACTGGGACTTGCACTGGTGTCCATTGTCGGCATTTGTCACCTCACTGTTGAATAATTGAGCTGTTTTTTGTTTTGTTTTTGCTTCAGTTTCTTTGACATGGTCTTAACTTGAACAGAGGTCATAATGAGTAGAAAAAAAGAAATGGCAACGATCATGTGATCAGTTCCAGGGACTGTGGTGTCCCAGATATCCCAGTTGTTTCTATTTTAAATGGCCAGTAGATCATCTGCCTGCATTTTTAAGTCATGCAACAAAGAAAAGATCAGTTACTTTTAAATCGGGTATTTAAGTCTTTGCAGGTTTAAGGTGTCAAAAAGAGGCACGCAGGGAGAAAGATGACTGGAATAGAGCAAATACGTGCATTTGCAAAATGTTTTGCAATGCTAAATGTGGATGTCCTATAACTGGTTGCTTTTGAAATGATAAATCTAATAAGGCCTCAACCATAAATAATTCTCTGCTGCATCAGAGCACCATTTTCCATGTACTCAATTAAGGAGATGAAAACAATAATAAAACAATTTGTATGGAAGGCGACTTCATTGCGTCAACTGCGCAGATAAAACACTGTGCTACTTTAAGAACAAATAAATGTAGAATAGTTTCTGGGGATCTAGCAAACACGGTTTAACAGCAAGTCTAAAAGTAAACTCCCCATTTTGCACCTACTTTTTCAGTTGCAAGCACCTTCATTTCCATTGCACAACAGGTTTGCAACCTTTTAAAGGTTCTTCAGCATGACAGCTAACCATCGTACCGACGGGTCCTTTCAGAAAGCGCCCTTTCAACAGCGCCGACAACGACACGTTGTACAGATTGTCACACTTGCAGAATGCAACGGTGAGCTTGTCGTTGGCAGCCTGACGGCCCTGTGGAGTACTCAGTCACCCATATCGGGACGGAGTCAGGCCATTTCACACCAGCAAGGTTCCACCGTAGGCTAGAGATGAGCGAGGACGGAAGCGCCGCATGACACGGCAGTCCGAGAGCATCCATGGGCACAGGTGTCAGCTGACCTTTGCTGGACCAAAGAGCGCCGGCCAAGGGCTCAGAGACAGCGTAAGGGGCTCGGACATCAGCAGGGCACTCGGAGTTGAGGCGCTACTCCTTTGTGTCAAAAAGGAGTCAGCTGAGGTGGTTAGGCCATCTAACCAGGAGGCCTGCTGGGAATGCATGGGGATCCCCCGAATGCGACCCCCCCCCCCCCCCCCCCGGACGGATCGAGCAGCATTAAGTCTGGCTGCAGCCTGAGCTGATGGAGCTTTGCACCTCCGTGCAGAGGCAAAGTGTTCCACATCTTTCATTCATTTTGATTATTACTCAACGTTCAAATTCCATTAAACCTTTTTTAATAATCAAACTTCATTGAATGAGAGAAAATGCCCCTCCTACAGTTAACATTTAGAGTGTTTTTGACAGGAAGAAAAAAAAAATGTTATTCAAAAATATTTTCAGGTAAAAATGTGCTCATTCACACATTGTTCCTCTAGAAGAAAATGGACTTGGCTGAAAGGACTCCCATAGGAACTCATGTTTTGAGAGTATACTAAAACTTCTTCTTGGCTTTAATAGTTTACTAATTCCTGATTTAGTCTGCAGAAACATTCTTGTAAAACCTCTGGATGTCCCGTGAGTCCAAGTTACAAAAATCAATATAGTGTGATTAGTTACCTCTACATTATGAAAGAACTGTATAGATTCATATTTTCTTCTGTAGCATCCTTTATCCACCAGGGGAATGCAACAACGTTGGTTTCTATTTTTTCCACCTTTTGACAAGTTCCCATCGAGGTGTTACCAACATCTTTCAGCTTTTCTCTGCTGCACACACCTAAAGTGCACCAATAAAACATAAAGTGTTTTTCTCACCAGTGGATGCTGTTACACCTCCAACTTCAAAAAAAACCTGACAGAAACACAATGAAATCAGTGTAAGCTGCTGAGCCTGGAGCACCAAAAAGTCACCAGATTCTCAGTCAAAGCGGCACATCTCAGTGGGAAGCAGTGCACACCTTCAGGTGAATCTCTTCTTTCCGATCACTTTCCACTCCGTTTCCGTTTGCTAACTTCTCATCTCATGAGGTGTCCTTTCAGAACAAAACTGTATGAAAATAATATTATTCCATCTACTCCCTTTGTTCACGCAGCAGACCAGTTTCATGGTTCAAGATGTTCTTTTACGTCAGTGATGTGCAGAAAAGTTAAAGCTTGCCAACCACAGAGATTCTCACTATTTCTTTAAGTTGTATTTGAATTACAGATTTCAATTACTTTTGATTCATCTTGTATTTGATAAGGCCCGTAAAAATCTAACATAATTTGTAACGATACTTAATTTTGCTTTTAAAATACTCAAAATACTTCCTCCACACACAAAAAACAGTTCAGTCATCAGGAGACCAGATCTTTTGTGCTTTCTCGCCTCGCAAGTTTCTGTAGATCGTGGTTTCGTCTGCACCAAAAAAATGGCAAATTATTTCATACATTCTCTAGTTGGCCAGGTGGACGTCTCAGCTTGATGATGTTTAAGAATGACCAACCACACAGATGGAACCAAGCCTGTGTCTGGATTTAGTCCCTTTACCTGTGAATTAGTGGTTTTAATTCTACATTTTGCTTGTATAGTATCACAGGCCTGATGTGTGATGCTATTCATAAATGATGAATATTTTCTTGTTGATACAAAGCCAAAGTTAATACATTTATATCATAAAACAGATTAATTTTGTATTGTTTAATTCCACTTTATATTTGAATGAAAGCTACGTAGAACATGTAATAAGAACGCCGTGGCATTTAGCCTCATTTATTCTGAGAATAACTATAACGTGCCATAACTCAAAACTCAGTAAAACAAGCCATGTTTTTTTCTGCCTTCCTCAAAAATGTGAACTAACTTGAAATAGTTGTGGAGGCCAAACGTTGGCAAACTGTAAAATGTGTCACGGTTCTGACCAAAAAATGCATCTTCATTCTCAAAGTTGGTTTCCAAAGTTTAAATGTAAGGTGATCAGTGTCCGCCGTACATTTAATTGTAAAAGAGAATCTTCTTCTGTCTGTTGGACGGCTCCATGACCTCCAGCGAGTCTTTAGTGGGACTTGTGCTCTGTGAAACGGATGCGTGTACGTGTGAAATGGTCTCATTACTCATTGTGCCGCCTTAGTTACCTCTGGGTGACGGTGGATTATCAGCAGTGTGTGTGTGTGTGTGTGTGTGTGTGTGTGTGTGTGTGTGTGGGTGTGGGTGTGGGTGTGTGTGTGTGTGACAGCTTCCCATCTCTGATGACCTTGAACTGTCATTTTCTTTTTTCAAACACTACCCCTCCGCTCCCCCAAACGCCATCCAGCACCCCTCTCCACAACCAATAAGATGCCAGATGACCTTAATTAATGTCATTTCACCTTGTCTGTATTTTCCAGCCGTCTCTCTGAGAAACCCCTGGAGTTCTCTGCTTCCCAGAAACATGAAATATTCATGCCTCCATCATTTTAATATTTAAGTCAATCAAAGGGATTGCAGCAGATAAAACTAACAGCAATTATCTATGTAGTGATGGGGAGATTCATTTAGTGTGAGGAGTGACAGTTGGTGAACGGTGAGGCTGCATAGACGCTGCACAGTTTTCTTTCCTCTTGTTTTGACGACACTGTGTTTCTTTCGAGGGTCCCGACAACTTGAAAGGGGATTTCTGGCACAGCTGATGAAAAGTTTGGAACAAATAGCGACACAGACCGAGGCTGACAAGTGACTGTGTACAAACTGCCATCCAGGAGGTTGTTGTGGATGGAGCAGCTATGAGAGCTGGTGGCTCTACTTTCGTTCATATTTAAATGTGTGAAATAGGCGCTGGATTTTTTTGGTTTCAAACATTGAGAAAATGAACTTATCAACAGACTGTGACTTAATTACTGAATTAACGCAGGTGTATCGTGTTCTAGAGATATCTTCGAGATTGTCTCAATCTGTGGCTTGAAATTTGTTTATTTTGATAGTTGAACCTGAAATTCTAGTTGTATTTCTGTTTCTTCCTCCCTGCTACCAGGACATATTTTATAGGATGTGAAATGCTGCCACCTGCGTCTTTGCAGTGTGTGAGATGACGCCGTGCCGCTTCGTTGAGAATCAGCCCCACATGTTGGATTGCGTTATTCTTTGGGGCTTCTTGGATACAACGGCTGCATTGCAGCACATCAGGCCAAAGAAAGAGGCTGTGATGTTTCAGTCCCCCTGAATTTCAGCACACGTCGTAAATCAAAGGCCGGCTTTTCAATCGTGTTTGCTTCTTCTCCTGTGAGGGAGGTGCACAATACCTTCATTGGTACGCGATCTTGGTCCATTCTGTCCATTGACCCCTGAAACGAATGGGCTCAATAAATTATTCAGTGGAAAGATGAATGATATTGGTTTTCGGTATCAGATGTATTTCAGCACGTGTTTCTGGTCTGATTACGTTGAGTTGTGAACCAGACCGGTGAAAATCTGGTCCTCTTACATCCACATTTGAATTGCACACATGCAGACTCAGTGGGCCCGTTTCTCCTTTTAATTGTCAGGGACCAATAACTCACCGTTCCATTGCAACAGTGTCTCAATACGAGTGTTCACGTCTTTACTACAAATGATGTTTTGCAACGAGCATCTTTGATAGTAGTTTTCTTACACAAACACCTCTCACCAAAACTTGGATTCTGTGTGCGTGTTTTTCTTCAGAGACCAGGCTGTAACACTGTATTCAGTCGGCATAACGCTGATGACGGATGTAAACATTAACCCGGCCCTAAAATAAACTAAACAGGCGATAGTTCCTCTGGCAACAAGCAACTTCTGTGACACAACACTGATTTAATAGAAAGTATCCTATGAGGAGCATCCAGAGCCCAGATGAGTCTACATGCTACCGGCCCTGCTTCAGAAGCATGTGACCCAAAGTCTCCTCACAACAAAGAAGAAATCACTTTGTTCAGGTAGTTGCATGATTTAAATCCGATCCATCCTCGTCAGGACAGGCGTTTCAGAACGACCCCCCCATCACAGGACATGAAGGCTCGGGCTGTGGAATGCAGCCTGTACGTGAGCTCATCCCACCGTTTATAAGGACGACTTTTGATGTTTTCTATTCACTGCATGAAACGAGCTTTAGTATTCCGGTTTTGAAGCGTCCCTCTACTTCCCTGCATCTCGTCCCACCCGAACGCGACAAGACGCTAACATTTGCTTATTTATGACACATGATGGATTCGTCCTGCTGCGTGCCCCCCCCCTTCAATCCCGACCCGGTATCCCCGCGATCCAGCGGAGGACTGGCAGGTGCCCGCAGGCTGGTGGCGCATTACAGTGTTGCGATGGGTGTTTCTTCGCGCCACGCGTCACCAGTGGGCGCTTCTTCCCTGCGTACAAAGCGCGCAGAGCGCGGGGACGCGCACAGTGTGAAGTGTCTCTCGGCTCAGAGGCTGTCCCCTTGTCTGCCGTCCTCTCTGCTCTTCTCTCCATCCCGCGGGCCGTAGCGCGAGGACCGCCGGGGAGCATCGCTCGGTGCGGAGCAGCGAAGCGCGCATCCTCCTCTGCTCGTGACCCCCCCCAAAAAAAGAGAACACTCCCGAATTGTGGAATTTAAAGCTACCGAGCTTCGTTGTTAGTCATCCTGTCCTCTTTTTGTAGGACCGGGAGCACTTGACGGGAGGAGCGCAAAGTGCAGCGCGCAAAACGCCAGCGCGGCGCTGAGCGACCTTCTTCTTTGGGTTTGTGCAGAGAACGAGAGTTGCGGACAGAAAGAAATGCAATCCGATCACTTGAGCCGCAAGCAGCGCGTCCACGCGGAGCCTGGGATTACAATCTATGCAGTTTAACGGAGGGGGAAGAAAACCTAAAGCAGGTAAGTGCCCATCCGAGAAATCCTCACTCCGCGTTGTGTGCCTCCTTTTTAATCTGCAAACTGTGTGTGGCTGGATTTTTCATCTTTTTTTTTTCTGCAGGAAAATCGGTAACACAGAAGTTATTTTAAATCACAACGAAATTGAATAACCCAGAAAAAGCCACATCTCTGTAGCGAGGTGGAGTGTTGGAAAAGAGGGTCCCCGCGTGCTGATCGCGTGGATGCTGATGATTGCGTTTCCTAGTCGAGTCTCTAATGATTCAAATGGTCCTACTGGGATTTGTACCGCTGGGGCTCGTTCCCCTCATCCAGGACAAAGTCCATATGGTGCTGCTCTGAGAGACAGCATCAGGACCGGGATAGAAAACAAGTTGAAATTCTGTCTCTGCAGAGGATAAAAAGTCTGAGCTGTGATTTTTATTTTTCATGAAATTTCATAATATTCTGACATTTTTCTGCAGAGAGAATTGTTCTCAAAGGTCTCAGGAGGATGCTAGATGCAGCCAACAGGGGGGTGTCACTGCAAAAATTCATGCCAAAGCTCTGAAGAAAAAGCCTCTGGAAAAGCAAACATTTGGCCACCAGCAGCATGCACACAAGCACCCTTTTTCTTTCTTCTCTCCCACCCAGACGGCATGAGGACAGACACACAGTCATAGAGGGGAAATGCATCCTCAGAGTGTTTTGTTGACGAATAATACTATTTAGCACGGATTCTAATTGTTCATGTTCATTTGAGCGGTAGCCAAATGGGAGGTGAAACGTGTCTTTGAAGCCGTGCAGCGAATTATTCCATAACGTAGCAACGTCTGCTGAAAAACCCTCTTTCCATTCAACCGCAAGCATCCCCCCCCCCCCCCAAAAAAAAATCTGTGAAATGGATTCAGTTGCAAAAAATCTAATTAATAAATAACAGAATGTAAAGAGCCTGTCTGAGTGTCTCTGCTCCTCATCCTTGACCCCCCCAGTCATGTGTTTGTGGCGTATCTGGGATGAGGATGTGGGGATGATGTGGCTGGCTGATGATGGGGTTGAGAAATGGACCGTTGCTTCCCTCTCTTATAAGTGCCCTTACTCTCCTGCATCAGCTGGGATGCAGCCTTGTTTAACATGGGGGCGAGGGGGGGGCACTCGGGGCATCCTGCTGTTCTTCCTGAGATTCAATCATTTTTTTATCCTTTTTATTTCTGCATGAACATACACAGCTGTCTAAGGTCTGCAGAGCCTCCTGTCCAGATGTTGCACTTCCACTTACGTGAGAGGCTACAATGTGAGATTGGAAGTTCTCTCTTCATATGGACGCTGCTTTTATGCTGGAGTGACGTTCCACAAGCGCTCACACATGTTAAAGGGGGGGCTCTTTTTCCCCAGCGTGCAGCCTTGAAATAAAAAGGAGATAAACATCCGAGCAGAGAATATGCATTCAACCGATTCCCACATTACTGCCAATATTAACAGCTGTCCAGGCCGTTTCCTTTTGTTTGCAGTCATAATACACACGTTTAACAGGAAGAAAGTCAAACTCACCTGAGTGGATGCAGATTGGTTTGTGTGTTCTTACTTCACAGTGTATCCAGTATTTCACTGTGGATAAAAAGCTTCTGCCTCTAATTGTTAATCCTTACACCTCTTTCTTCTCTCATTTGAATCGTCTCCTGCGCTCGCTAACATTGACTAGCAGGCACCTTGAAGTAATTTGGGAGGAATCAGTGGACGGTTGGTAGTGAATTCTTCATTCATTGACCACAGAGCGGCTGTGTGTTCAGACCGAGGCCCCCCCACCCTGCGGGGTTGGCGGATTCTCCTCTCCTGCGGAGTGATTTGATGGAGACGGTCATGAAGAGGATACAATGTGGGAATTAATGCGCCACGTACTGGGCGAATTCCTACCCATTGTGCCACTGGTTTCTCCTTTTTTGTCTCCTTGATCTTATGAATCTCGATTTCCCAGCTCAGTGCACAACTTGTGATGTGAATACAGACCTTGAGCGTGCACGCTCCTGTGATAGAGAAACTCTTATTTCCTCCCTCCCTTTATCGGAGTCTTCTGAAAATATGCTGCCCTCAAGGGGGGGGGGGGGGGGTTACGCTGCCTTTATCCACCTTTCCTATCAATAATGTGCCAAAACAACAGCTCTACTAAGCAAGAAGGCATCTCATTTACTGTGGAATGCATTTAGTCCAATGACTTCCATTAGGTTTAGCTTCTGCAGAGGTGAAAGTGTGATGCCTCATTACATTTGGCAGAGCAATCTTTTGCTCATCGTTTTCAGCTGAGAAAGGAAAACGCTTCAACGTTTCAGCGACCCAGAGAGGAGTTATTTTCTCTTCGGTTTTCCGAGTTCTCTTTTTTAATCCTGTTTCTTTTGGTTTATTAAAGCTTTTCGCTTATATGCAGCTCAAGGCTTGGCACTGGTGCAGCTTTTTGAAGGTCAAAAGTGAGAACATTTTTTTTTTTTTTTTTTCAATCTTTGCAGCTCGGAAATGGCTTTTGTAGCAGCACGAGACACTTAAGCTCCCCTCAGAGAGCCACCGCAAAGCTGCCGGGGCTGACACACCCTTGTTACACAACGCCTGGACAAACTGGCACATACGCTGCTTTTAATCAACTGTTAATTCAGTCAATTCTCTCTCAAAAATGAAAATGTCACTGTGGACTAACAGACTGTAGAAATGAAGCTGTGCTCTGGGGACAACACCCATCAGCCATGCTGAGTAACAGCCAACTTCACCAAAAAACATTTTTCAGGACGTTTTCTTCTCAGGGAGACTGATGGGTAATGATGACGAGGTTGACACGTTAGTGCTGCACTCAAACTGAAAAATACAGCTGTTTTTTTGTCTTTTTCTTCCCTTAAACCGATAGAACCATTTAAGCAGCAAACCCTGCGTCCCCGAATTTTTAAAAAGACCCCAGGATATCCACTCTGGAACTTGCTGTGCCTACAATTACTCCGGATGCGGAATAATTACTGGCATCAGGAGAATCAGGAGTTAAGCCAACACTGGGCATTAAATTGTGATCAGGCGAATGGGATGAATCCCGCCTCCTCCATGAGATTACGTCGCCGGGCTTTCCACGTCGAAGCTCTGCCACAATCCTGCAGTTACAAGTTGGTTTGAAACAACTCCGTGGTTAGTATGTTTGAAGAATTCCAAACATAGCCCCGGGTTAATCCCCATAGCAGGGTTGAGTTGTGACGGGCCGGGTTGAATTCTTAATCCCGGGAGGCGTTTAAATTCCCACTTAGTGTGATCAGAGCAAAGCCCCTCCTGGGCCACCAGTGCTGCATTTACTGTGCCGGGGCTCATGAGAGCGGTTTAATGGCCGTTGAGGTCACTGATCACCGGTCACATGGGGTATCGGTAAAGGTGATGGGGGTGGGAGATCTCCCAAACCTTCATGCCATGATGCAGTTACTGTATATTTTGACAAATTGACGTAGAAGTTGAATAGTACTTTGATTAAAGTAGCTCTTCCAAAATGTCCCTCTTGAGCGATCAATAAAGTATCTATCTATCTAATACTTGAAAATGCACCTTTACAACCAGATAATAAAGAAGCAAACAAATACGTGTGAGGGTCGATCTGTTGTACAATGGAATCAAACGCAATAATGACAGCAATTGTGGTAAAAAGTATGACATATATAAATAAATAAATAAATAAATAATAATAAAAATAGATCAATTAAATAAAATAAGACAACAAAAACATAAAACTTAAATAAAATCAAATGAATGGATAAAATATGGACAAAGTATGATTTACGACACGATGGTTAATTGTTTTATTTTGCTTTTACCTTTTTTCTTCTGTGGAGCTGAATTTATAATGCTGCCGGTTAAACAACATAAACCGCACAGAGGAAAGATTATTAACTGGAATTTAACTATTGAATTCCAAAATTCTCCACTTGCTGACTGTTCTCCTGATGACAATGATGCTGATGGCAGAGCAAGAATCACAGTCTGAGACAGACAACACGCAACTCTTCATCCCGAGTAGAAAACTCCGCTTTATGTGTTAAATGGTTGGACTGCCCCTTTAAATTGCGTGGTAAGAAATGACAGCATGTAGGCTATTGCTGACCGTGAGACGTACTAATTGTATTGGTTAAGTCCAATGTCCTCTTTTACTCTCTGAAGAAATGAGCCATTTACATGTGATGTCAATAAAAGGACGTGTGTTTCGAGGCTTGCTGGGACACAGTCAGCCGGCTCCTGTTAAAAGTCGAATGGGAAGAGAGAATTATAACTTTCCAGGTCATCATTTCCTCCTGCATTCCTCTCCAAAAATGCGTTGTTAAGCTTGTTATGCGGGATGACAACGTTTAGCAGCTGTTTCTTCTTCTGTGCCACCGGAAAAATCACACTGCCGGGTTTCAACCCTCAAGTTTTCAGTCTGCAGGCTTCTGCCCCCCCCTTGTTGCCGCCACATAACTCCTCCCTTCCTCAAGTTTAACGTTCTCTCCACTTACAGCATCTCCCAGATAAAACGCACCAATTATGTAACTTAGCACTGCCATAATCATCCTTTTTTTCGGTGTGTTTTTTTTTGCTGAATGCTCGTCGTATCTGACTCAAAATGTCATGTTTTAATCACATGCATAATTACTTTTCCTTCAGATTAAAAGTCGTATATTCAAGGGAGAGCATTGACAAGCAATTGGATGAGAGTCTTATTCGCCCTCGGCAACTGAAGATGATGTTTCCATGGAGACAAATTGTTCTGCTATCAATCACTGGATGCCTTGCAGGTAAGATGTTTTTACACATTGAGTCTGCAGTTGTTTATGTCAAGGCAACATCTCCCCTCTATAATTATATAGTACGTTATACATTCATTTTGTGTTTTCCAAGCGGATCCATTAGCATCATGATGCCGTCGTGCTTCCTCCTCTCGAGTCCGTTGGGTTGGAGGTTATAAACACCCTTTAATTCTTAGGTAGCAGTGTTTATTTCAAATGGGGATCCATTCGTGACGAAGAGATCTTCTCAACCAAAAACTGTTTTTTCAGTCATTACGTGCACGGCGTTCCCAGCAGGATACCCTTCTGTCAGGCACCGCCCCCCATCCCCGTTCATGGCCCGTCCACATCATTATTGGGATCCACACAATGAACCCCCCCCCCCCTCCCCTCCCCGTTTGGCTACTATCTTGGCGCTACGTCTCATTCTGCCCTTGTGCGGCCACCCGGGATTTGAGAAGCACAGACACTCCACCAGAATGTCAACCCTTGTTCGAATGACATTGTAAATCCCAATGAATGGTATTCAAATTGGCTCATGGGTAATTCACGCCCCGGTACTCAAGGGAGCCCGATGGAAGCGGTCTCACCTTCCTAGCGGACAAGTGTTTTTTAACACAGGCTTGTTATAGGTGCTGGTTGGTGTTCAATGTTGTGATGGAAAGCTCTTAACCAAAGCACCACAATCATTGCCACATCTGAAGTGAGGCGCCGCCTGGCTCCATATTCTCACCGAACACTGCGACACCTCAGATGTTCCATGCACGGCATTTCACCCAAACTCACATTAGGAGGAGCTCGTTAAACAAAGCCGTGAGGTGAACAAATTCCATGTGATGCCGGAGTTGTTAAATCCTTAATGAACAATGTTCCACTACCTTTTTAGAATTGATACAGTTTCAGATTCAACCCAAAGTAATACATTTTTTAATCCGGGGTTTAGTTTTAAACAAAGTGATTCGTTGTCACCTCTTGATCCCTCCGTCTATCACACAGGGAAATATGTGTCGGTTCCCTGACGTGGTTAAAATCAGGTGTAGAGCAGCTAGCCACATGCTGCATCTGTTAGCAGTCGGATATTAATTGGGCCTACTCCGGCCGGCTGTTGGATCTGCTTTCATTTAGTAGCAGACTGTGTTGCACATCCTTTCCTTCTAAGCGGCTGGCAGATGAGTTCATCCTCATGGCCTCATTTAACCGGCGCATGCAGAATGTGACATAGACGTTCTGAAAATAGACCAATCTGCTTCATTTATCAAAACTGTCACTTGCCGAGAAACGTTAATTACAGTGGAAATAAGCGCTAAATTGGCGGTTGACTATTGCCTCAACTTAAGTCCTCAGCTACAATTATTATGTTTCTGGTAATTCGGTTTAGTTAAAGTACTCACAGTTGTCTGTGTGAGCTCAGTGCAACTGATTACAAAGTAATCATTGCTTTATATGAAACCGTTGCAGTAATTTTATTTACTTGCATTTTTTTTACAAGGGAGTTGTGAGGCAGGGATATTAATTATACTGGACAGCAACAATGTGATGATTTAGCATGATAACAAAGCAGCTCAGTGAAAAAAGGCCGAGCATGCAGAACGGGAGTGAATGCACATAAGCGCCATGGTCAGTGTTTTTGTCACCATTCCAAGTGTCAAGTACAAAATGTGTCAGCAATAGCGGTTAATGCCTAACAAGGGTGAGAGGGATTTGCTCACACAACACTTCTCAGGGATTGTCCTAATGCATTTCTTTGCTTTTCTCGGGAAAGAGCAACAGTTTGTGTGTGTGTGTGTGTGTGTGTGTATATTGAAAAAGTCATATACACTGAGTGTCAGAACACTGCTGTATTTCAGCAAGATGAACTGTTTGTCCTCACAGGCTCTGTGCTTTGGCTGTATTTTCTCCTGAGGTCAAAGAGACAATTTCTCTGGCTTGTCCTACGACAGACTTTCTCCCCTTTCTCCCCTTCCCCAGCCTGTACAGAGGATGTCATATTTCAAGGGCCAAGATGGAGGACGGAGCCAAGTGACCTCATTTTACCGATCAACTCCCCAGACCAGCAGGCCACCGTCACGTGCGAGGCAGAAGGGAGCCCCCCCCCGCAGTACAGGTAAATTACCACATCAAAGATTCATTTCCCCACAAGCCTCCCTCGGCTCGGCCGCCCAGGCGCGTCGTCTCCTCATTGCCTGCTTCAAACTCATTGCTGCTTAATTGCTTGTGAATCTCCATTTGCTCGCTTACGCGGGAAATCAAAGGGAGTACCGATAGCGTTGATTGCTATTGATTCGTCAAAGAACAACGTTTTCTGGACGTAAACGCTGGAGAGAGATTACGCACCATCTGACAAAAAGAGAGCCTCCGCTTAATTGAGCATCCGTTTCTAATTGAAAAAAAAGCTTATCTGTGTCAGCCGGGGCTGTGATGAAGAGTCAGAGAGTCGGGGCCTCTGTAGTTGATGAATATGCCGACACCTCAGATACGAGTGAGGTTAACTTTGCTAATGATAAGATTTAAAGCTGCTGATTTATGGCGCACGGCTTAAGAAATAATTAGGAGAGAAAAGGAGATTCCAGCGACTCATTTTTACCTTGAATCCTTTGATGTCTCCCCGGCTGTTCCCTGCCGCTAAAGTGGAGCCTGCCGTGAAAAAAAAAAAAGCAGCTGCCGGTGTTTTCTTTGTGGGATGGATTGTGTTTCGGAGCTTGGTCAGCACCATGCAGATGCACAGCAAGCAGGGAAGAGAGGCAATAACCTTGTGGGCGACATTCTGTTAAACGCTTACATTTCCCATAGTGCATTTGCTCTTAAAACATGGTCCAGGCGCAGCGTGGAAGTCAGTTGCCTTTTTCGTCCCACGGCTGGAAGCGTTTCGACGTTCACTTGTGGTGTGCGAGATGTTCTGTTTTTATCCAAAAATTAAAGCTCAAATGAAAAGACGAACATCCAAACATCCCAATTTAGTTTTTAGTATTTTGTTCCCTGTTCTTTTCTCACTCATGTTTGTAATACATTAAATAGCTGTAAGGATTAAGGCTGTTGTATGCGGTGCAGATTGTAAAGTCCCTTGATACAAGATAAATAAAATATTCATTACTTGAATTAAGTTGTGGAAGGTTTAGCAACTAAATGGCAAATATATTTGAGGTGGAGACCGATAATTTGATACTTTTGGCAGCAAATCAATTCTGATATTCTGAAAGCGTGATGCTACGGAGTTCTCTACAGTATCACAGCAGGACTCGATGCCAACAGACAGGAATCAGGAAGAGGAGACGAGTAAACGGAGCCGCCGATCAGCAGCAGCAGTTCCGCTAACAGGCTAAACTATTGCAGATCTCCTTGTTCCCGTAGTAGCCGGGTTACAGGAACAAAGAAATGCCTCTGCTCACGGCACGTTGAAGCCATAGTTTGGTAAAACCTCGACCTGCCAACATCAACGTGATCAAACGTCCAAAACAGACAAAGTGACGCAGCTTCAAGTTCTCTGATTTTAAATATCCAATAATGTGAAGCAGTCCGGGCTGTTCATTAGAACCTCACACCACACTATTAGCTTCATTACTCTGAATTCAATGTAAAGCTTTTGTTCATCTTCATGCTGCTTCTTTTGAAACCCCCCCCCTCTGATTTATTTTTTTTCCATTCATAATGTACCGGCGCTTGAGTTCATTAACTATCCACAAAGCGCATCTCGCTCTGGTGACTTTCATGCAGGTCAGTAGATCCACTGTTTGGAATCAGTGCCTCGAGTGGTGAATATAAAAAGAACATCTGAATCAGGTTGAAAAGGACGGCTTGAGGTTTCAGTGAGCCAAGTCACGACTGTGGATTGACAGTTCTGGCAATGCTTTTAAAGACACAAGATTTCTACCCTTAATCTCACTTTGAGGAGGGAGGGAGTTTCTTGTTGCTTTATTTGGCTTGCATCATTTATTCGCTGATACTGATCGTCCTTGGCTGCTTTACCTTCAGGCCAAAAGCCGACTTTCTTTTGTCCCGATGCTAACATTGAACTTTGTGTCAATTTATTTCCCTAACGCTGAAATTAGAACCACAAGATGTCCTGTGCAGAAAAAAGAGACGGCCCTCAGGAAGTGGTCACTGTCACAGAGACGGAAAACTATTGGCCTAAACCCTGCAAATGAAGAGCATGGAAATGAGATACGCCAGGCAAGCGAGCGTATTACATCCTGAGCTGCAGACTTAATTTCCTCAGTTACTACAAGAAAATTTCATCCATTTTGTTTAATAGCCATTAAAAAAAAGGAGGTCACCCAATATTTAATTTGTCGGAGACGATGATGTTAACACTTGTCAGAGAGCCGCGGTGGCATTGAGGGTATCAGTTCTCCTGCAATAGTGTGTTTTAGTTGCACATCCCACTGTGATGAAATGTCGAATGAACAGTCAAATACTATTTCAATCCAGATCCAGCAAAATGAAACATTAAATGTGTTATTTATGTGGATCACCACACAATAAGAGACTGTTT
Source organism: Gasterosteus aculeatus (assembly GCF_964276395.1). Taxonomy (NCBI): domain Eukaryota; kingdom Metazoa; phylum Chordata; class Actinopteri; order Perciformes; family Gasterosteidae; genus Gasterosteus; species Gasterosteus aculeatus. The sequence goes on from NC_135705.1 coordinate 20,677,950, forward strand.
TTTCATCTTCACAAGGTATAAAAATACAAATGTTTTAGCATTTTCCTCAGTCTGGGGACTGATGCAATTGTCATTGAAATATCTTTATACTAGTAAAGTACACATGATAGTGCATCTTCTATCACTGCCAGCTGATTTCCCTTCCCTGTGTGTCTCCCTCCTCCAAGAGCTGCTTCCATGTTTCACAAATGTTTAGTTTTATTTGTTAAGAAGAGCGAAGACACATTAGTTTCCCCAAAACACAAACTAGAGTAAATGCATTTGCTGTGGACTATATTAAGCGGTGGATGAACACAAATTTGATGCTCCAGCGAGCAGGACGGCGTATTGGGTTGAGTCAAAATAAACGGCGGGCCTCATGTTCTGCGTAATGGAGGAACACGTCCCCCAGTGACGCAGAGCGACTCACTAATGTGTGTTCTAACAATGGAGCTCTTTGCTTGTAGGATTAATTCACTGCTGGGATTGATCAACGGTAAAACACAAACACACATTTAATGCCATCATTCAGTGAGTGTGTGTTGGGGACAATCTAAAATGCAAACCAGAAAAGGCCTCGCACAACTGTGATCTACGCTGATATGAAAGTGGATCAGTGGCTTCATACATGCAGCTTGACAGGTTTGAGATCCCATCGAGCCGGCGTAGATAGAATGGAGAATACCTGGTTGTCGCTTGTGTTTAAGCTCATAGCCCCGGCTAGTCGGCTTCGTATGGTCTGATTTTCTTCTCATCTCATCCGACTCGCCCCACTCGCCAACGCCATGAATATAAGACCGGGGAGCCTGACAGCTCTCCAGTTGACGAATAGTCCAGTGTAGCGCCAGAGCACACTCGAGGGCTGCGAGCGCTGCTTTATGAATACACCTGTCACTGTGTTTACTATGAATCTGCTGTAACACAGGATCAAGGGCACAGCAGTGATTGGAAAGAGGGAATAAAAAAGTGCTGTGGCTGGTGTCTGCCATCATGTAATGTGACTTCGGGCAGATGTATGACTCTACCTTTTGTTTACGGGTCGGTTCAGGGTAACAGGAACATAAATAGAACTGGGACGGTGATTAGAAGACCTTTTTTTCTTCTTTATTTATTTTTCCAGTTGCAGCACTGAGCCAAATAACGGGGCTGAATCCAGAAATTGCTTCGGATCGTATCGATTTTCACCTTTTGGAGGGTCACTTTTCCTTTTGCACGGGAAGAAAGTATAGATATGGTTAGATAGAGATACATTTGAGTTATCTACTTATGAATATGATTGTACCTGGATTAAAAGCAGGATACATCCAGGCTGTAAATTGGTATTATATCAGCTCGTAAGGGTTTGTGAATGTTTGCATACTTATGTGTTCACATGTACTATATTGTTGTTAATATTTCAGTAAATCCATCTGACTTTTCTAAGCTGGCACACATAAAAACATCACCTTGATACCAGGGCTTCTTTATGAAATTTTATTGTGTAACATTTCGCTCTAAAGCCAAATGAACACCGATTTCTTTTCAAAAGCAGCAGCGATAATCTACGAAACACAATTGTAGGAGTACCCTGGTCAGCAGTTGAATTTCCATTATCAGCTCCAAGCTCTGCGGGTGTATGCGTGTGCGTGCATGCGTGTGCGTGCATGCGTGTGCGTGCATGCGTGTGCGTGTGCAAACAGACTGCGGTCTGTGTGGTCTCTGCCGTCTCTGTGGGTGTCTGGCCTGAAGCAAATGGCAGGTGAGCCACTGCTGCATCGCAATCCCCAGTCTATCTGATGAGTAGACCTCATGCAAAATTGATGTGAACCTCAAGGTCACGGGGAGTTCATTCGGAGCATGCTCCGCTCAGCCAGCGCCCTGCAGCACGCCGCAGCACGCAGGCTGTCGGGCTCCTCTGCACCGGGCGTGGTGTTGGATTGTCGGTTTGGGACTGGAGCTCCTCTCTGCCTGCCTCACCTTTCCGTGTAACCGATGCATGTCGATGGGGGGTTTGTAAACGGGGGACACAAACAGAAAACAAATGTCACCATGATGATGTGTAGCCCTTCAAGAAAAATGCATCCGTCTTATCACTGATAATGGCCTCAGTAAGGACATTGTGAGAAGTTCTCTTGAGAAGTTCTCAAATCACTTTTTGAGGTATTTCAGAAGAAAATGGCATTCAAAGACGAGTGCCCACGTCTCCATATTTATCCACCTTTCATTCCTCTTTTGTAGTTTAGGTGTCTGATGAGAATTATGATACTCCTAAATAAACAGTTAGTGGCCTCAGCCAGATGCAGCTGATCGCTGCACGCTCAACGCTGCTCATCATCCTAGCAGGCCTGCCGCAGCACGGCCAAGAAAGGTATCTCACCCACCTGCCGGTTGCCAGTTTGGGGAAAATCCTCCTTAATTCATGACAACTACTCTGACTGTATTGACAACTTAGAATAATTTTATTGCGCCACGCTGTTGTAAAAAGCCGGCGTGACTTGTTTACATCCATTGCGGCGGGACTGGACAGTTTGTTCTTCTCCATTAATGACTTCATGAATAAAAAATGACTCACCAACTTTTGCTGTTGGCGTATTACCAAGGTAGAAAGTCAGTAACCAAAGTAGGTCTGCAGCAGAATCGTAATGCTGTGTTAGTGCAGCTGCAAATTGGAAAATATGCACCAACTATAAACAGTCCACCAAACCGCAGTGGAAGAACGCTCCATTAAGACAGGGCGCCATTTGTCATTAGTGTTTTTCCGCTTTATCTGCTCGGTGTGAAAGGATAACAGCCCAGCGGGGTTCATGTAGACGCTGTGAATGGCGCGTTCTGCTGATGTTTCTTCGCGGTTTCCGAGTGTGAAGGCTCACTTTTTCCTTCACGTGCATCTCAATGTCACCATGCCGGGAAAAATGTACGAGTTCGTTATTTTGTTCACAACCTGCTCGTAATGACGAGGAGGGACACAGTCAGCATCGTCCTTGAAATAGCCCAGATGCCCACAAGGCCATCTGCTTTATCTCCCATTACCTCCCTACACCTTCAAATTTCAAACTGCGCCCACCGTTTTACGAGAACAAAGTTCCAACCTGTCTTCAAATAGCAGAGCTTCTCTCCTGTCGTTGTTTTTTTCTGCAGCGAGAGCTGGTAGGGGGCTTTCTGATTGTGTCTGCGACTAAACACCATCACACCCCAGCAGCTGTCCGCTGCGGGGCGGTCTGTGATCTGTCCAGGCGGCCCACCTTCCTCCCCCATTAAGTTCAATCAAGCTGGGTGGCTACAAGTCTAACTAGCTTCCCATCCTTTTCCATTTAACCTCCTCCTGCACACACAATAATCCTCCCTTTGGCACAGAGGGAAGGGGAGGTAGAACTCACTAGAACACCTTGACGTGTGTTTTACTCACAACGTCCACGTTGCGTATCACAGACTTTGTTTGGCTGTACAGTATATACCCAGCAACATAAGCTTTTTCCAAGTATTGTGCATAAGTAATATCAGTGTTGGAACAGTGACAAAATCAGTCAGATTAAGTGACTGGCACAGACTGTTAGATGAATAATGCAAACTACAAGATGAGACGTCTTCGTCTTTTGTAATGTGTCAGGCGGGAGACTTGGGAGCGCCGCGGCTGGCTTTCAGACTGCATGCAGCACCATTCTAACAGCCTGTTAGTTTGCCTCCGAGGGGAAAGAGAATGATATTGATTAGATTTTTTTTCTCTTCATCATTTGAATTGTCATTTCACAGTCCTGTCTCAAAGACAGACTTGTAATAATTCTTTATTTTTCAAATTCTATAAGGCTGCGGGAAAAGTCCTTTTTCATCTGTGTTAATGGTTTAAATGAATTCTCGTTACCCTCTGTGCTCTTTTCAGTATCACTCAGTTTGCGTCAAATGTGCGGCTGTCATTCCCAGAAGGATGTATATTTTTGGTGAACGTATTCTGAGGCGTGGTCGTTGTTCAGCAAGAACACTGTTTAGTGTTTTGTCTCTATTGGTCGCCGTGATTAATAGCTGTCACTTGCTTAACTGAGCTGCCGTGACAAAGTGTCTCGTGACCTTTCTTCGGAGGAAATGGTCTGCAGACAATGCAATATAAAAGGTGTCAGAAAGCAATAAGTCAAGAGACATAAACATGAAGTAATTAGACGACACTCACAGAGGGCATTACTTGGATAAGATATGTACAAGACATGTATCTAAATCTACTTTGAAAATTACAATCATGCTCACAAATGTGCAATATTTCTTTTTTAAGTGCTGCGATTAATGAATGAAAAGTACCAAGAGTCTTCAGCCACGCTGTGATGCTGTATTTTAGTTAAATGCTAACGTCCAAATGCTCTAATGCCCAAAAGGAACCCTCTAAAAAGCTGACGTTTTGCAGGTATGATGTTTGCCATGTTGTCCGTGTTAGTTTAGTGCGTTAGCTCCAAAGCAGCTGGTTACAACATTAAAATGCTAGTCACGTACCCTTTCACTGAAATGTTGCACCATTAACGGCCGAACCAACTGTTATGTTTCGAGGTTTAGACTTGGGAATATTTCAACTGTTGTTGTGGTGCTACATAAAAAATACACAACATCCTCTGGGGAACATGAATATACAAATTTATAATCCATCCAGTATTTTATGGAATATTTAACTCTACACCATCAACCTCATAGTGGGGCAAGAAGAAAATACCGGGGATCGCTGAAGGCATTGGGATACATCCCCTTAAGAACATTCCTGTTTCAGAATATGTTACAGTTCTCTAAACCAAACCATGGTAGCACTGCGCCCTCGCGCTGTGCTGCAGTGCGTGATTCTGGGTTTTCTTACGTGCAATTATTATGGATATGAAACAAAACCCACTTAACCATGCGATTGGGAGGATAGTCACGATGATGTATGTATATTAGTAGAAAACAAAATAAAACGACATCTGTTGTTCTTCTTGAAATAAAAGGAATGTATTTTTTTCTTCCTAAATTGCGGTACGGGATATTCACAGCGTCTCGATTTCTGTTAACGATACAGAATTCTACTCCAATTACTCACCTTTTATCTCCTCAGCACGAGGGGACTCATGCAATCGATCTGTGTGATAGACACTGTGAGCATGCATCTCCAGGGGGCTCAGCCACTGATTGTGTTTGCGTTTTTCCAGATGGTCACTAAACGGAACACTCATTGATCTGGGGAATGACTACCGGCGTCACATGTCTGGGGGCAGCTTGATCATTAGCGACCTGGACAAGGACCAAGACACCGGGGTATACCAGTGCACGGCCTTCAACGCGTGGGGGTCCATCCTCGGCCGCAGAGCCAGCCTACAATTTGCATGTAAGTGATCCCTCTATTGATGACTGTGAAACAGTTTTGATTTCCTGGCATGGCTTTGTATCTGCTGTTTATCAGTCGGACGTGTGTAATGTGGTTGTGGTTCAGGCCTTGTCGATTTTATTTATATTTATTTTTTTCTTAAATCGCTATGCCAATTTCTCATTTAGATTGCCTGCGAATAGATTTTTTTGTAAGGGAAATGGCAATCGAATGAAAAGTCAGATGCAACAAACACTCACGGTGGGTGAGGCAGCTTCTGACTTCCTCTGAACTCCATTGATTCTCATTAGCGGTTCCATCTCGTGACGGCACCTACGCCCGCTCCAAAATTGGCTTCTGCTCCGCCAATTGATGAGCCAGCCCCTGTGATCCGGACTTTAAAAGGAAACAAACACAAACGATGCCTAAAAAGTGTTTGCGTCACTGTAATGACCAGTCACATCTTTATGCATTACACACAGAGCAGATTGCGAGGGGATCAATGTCAGGCTGCTGCTCAAGATACAATAAGGCCCAGTTCAGAAAGTGATGCTGTGGCTACAGAAGCTTCCCGACCGGCACCGCTGAGGCACCTCTCCCGTCTCGATCAGGCCTGTGACTATTGATCATGTCCCAAGGATAGAGAGCATTTTGCTTCCTCTCAGGAGATGGACTGCCATTACCCCTGTAGCCAGCAATGAATCTTACTTGTGGGGATTGGGTGAAGAGCAGGGCTGCTTGACATTTATTGTCTTGCCTAATGCACAGCGAGGGAGGTCTGGGAGATCAGCATGGCTGATACTCGGCTTCTCCGTGTAATGAGGCCACTGCCCTACGACAGACATGTCGGCCTTCTCTGCTGCTTTGCCTGCCTTCAAAATCAAGCTGCAACCACTTTAAGCTCACGTGCCCTCACACAGCTCACAAGAGAAAAGTGTCATCAGCATAGAAACTTTATTACCCTTGGGTTCTTCTTTGCCTAGAAAGATCTAGTTGAACTCAATCTGGGTTTTATTTTCAAAGTTTTGGCGATGATCATTGGTTGTTACATTCTACTCAGAATTCACAATTAGCCAGCAAATTAGCTTCAAACTTTGCCTCATTTCCAGTGCATGGTTGGACGCGACTCTACTCAATTTAGCTCATTTTCGATACCAGGTACTTTTTCCACGGCTGGTAATAGTCTTTCAATGCAGGCAGGATTCCAACAGCAGCGTCAACACCAAACTCGCTGCATCTTTTCAGAGAAAACTAAACAGAGAAACGGAGACGTCGTAAATGATGTGTCTCTGCCATTGACACCATTAACTATTTAAAAATGGATCATTGCAGGATGTCAATCAGTGGTCTGTATTGTTGGTAATTACAAAATATATTCTACTTTATCCATAACTGTGGTTATTGAATGTATTTGTAACTGGACAAAAAGAGGTCGGCTTACTGCGGGTCCACCTCAGCTCTATGGAGCCCGTCAGCATCTTCCAGCATCTTCCAGTTTTACGGCCCTCAGTTCTCCTGTTTCAGGCTCGGTGCTCTGATCTCAACCCTCAGCTAGCAGCTGTGTTCACTGGCTGCATCAGCACCAAACAGCAGTTTCTCACCAGCAGGTGAACATGGTGAAGCACAGGAGCACAAGAGCCAGATATCTGCTGCAGAGTTGGTCCAGTCCAACAACATAGAGGCTTAAATTTCATCACCATAACACCGTAATAAACGCGTCAACAAGGTGACAATGTGTTGTTGTTGTGTTACCAGCTCTGCTCATTTATTGCTGAAAAAGCAGAATGAACACTGCTTTCAGTAACCGGTTGGTACGTTTACAACCAGTTATCATCTCACTGCTCAGATGTGTTGTTGCCATGTTGTCCTGCTCCCAATTTTCAATAACTGCGTTTTAACACAATAGGTGAAGACTGTAGATAAAGAATGAACCAGATTCTTTTGTTGAAAGTAGAAGGAACCCACATTGTGACTGCCGCATTGTGTGGCCTCTGCAGCAGGTAAAAGTGCCTTTGCTCAAGAACACTGTTGGTCACAATATATAACAAGGATACGGGCGGCGCCATCGCCCAGACTGATCTTCTCGGAGTAATGGCTGCTCGCTCTAATCTCCACGCCAGCCGTACTATTTTTTATTTTATTTCTGCTTACTAATGAATCACCGCAGCGACAGTGAGTTTGGCCTCTAGCTCTCAGAGTTCCAGTGTGCGGTCAGTTCACTCCAGTGAAGCCCATTATTCTTCTGCACAGCGGCCGGGGAAAGACAGAAGTGTAACCCCTTCAGCAGCGAGCCCGGCTTCATCTCGCCACCTCCTCCGTACCATTTTGCACAGTCTCGGTGAAGTAGTCATCCTGCTGCAAAGTGGCGCGGCTCTTATCATTATCAACTGCGGTTTTTCTTGAACCAACAAGATACAAGGAATGTCTTGAAGAAACGGGCTGTATTCACTAAGGCGCCCTGATGAGAGCAGAGGACGTCGCCTCCTCCTGTGACCTCCGTGGTGTCGCGCCGTGACTTGGCTCCGTTTGATTCCACTGCGGTCATCTGAGAGCTGCTCATTAATCTTACCAACACTCTGCCCCACTTTCCTCCATAATCTTCCCTCCCCTAATTTCCCTTATCGGTCACACTGACTTTCTTTTGTTTGTGTTTGGATGGCTCACTCCAGGCTGTTAGCCAGAGGGTGCAGACAAAGGGCGGAGGGGCTGCGGCAGCTTACCTCCATCAGTCATGAAGCCAGGGGTGGTTTATCATCCCAGGTTTGTTTTTTTCGGCCTGCCAGCGACTGCTCGTTCATTTGTAAAGGAGATAGATGGTGCTGAAAGTATTCATGGGAAAGCTAATGTTTTTAAGTGCAAGATTACACCACATTTAATAATGATGTTAGTTATTGCTGCTCGCACTGGAAGCTGTCATTTGTCATTCTGCTCAGTCCGCACTCAGCCTCCCCCTCCTTCTTATTTTATACCTAATCTTCTCTGCTGTGCCGAGGTCTGGTGTCGGAGGGTAATCATCGGGAAGTCAGGTCCATCTATTTCATTGGCACCACAGAGGGAAAGAGTGGGGGGCTGTCGGGAGGCGTCCCGATGCAACGACGATGCCCTATAAGTGCCGGCGCTCAGAACGCAACATCACAAACTCACGGAATCCCTGAAGCCACCTTTGGAAAAAACTTACATGAAAATCACACTGTGTGTTCGTCTCATAACAGGTTCAGTGCTGTGGATGAAATTTATTTTTATGGCTTTCAGTCTAATTTTTGATTTTTTTTCAACTCATCAGATCTTGATAACTTTAAAACTCAATCGGCGAGGAGCGCCGTCAACGTCCGTGAGGGCCAGGGCGTGGTTCTGTTGTGTGGACCACCTGCACACTCTGGAGGTAAGCTCGCTTTTGTGCTGCTTATTTAAACATTCCCTCGCATGGCGACCTGTGAAGGATGACTCCCTTTCATCCAAACGGAATCTGCTTTTACATCCATTTATGTGTACAGTACTCGTACTCTTAATAATTACCCCGAGATGTATTTCATGCAGATTCCTACTGCTTCGTCAATGTTTCTTTTTTTACCCAGCAAGGTGTACGATGTCTGAGTCTATGGGGAGATCATGCTTCTTGCTTGTGTGTGTGTGTGTGTGTGTGTGTTCAATTGAGGGGAGCTGTCTGTTCATTGCTAATTTCACATACTGCTAAACCTGTCAGCCTTATATTTTATGTGCAGACGTATGACTTGTTTGCTCAAAGACCCTCTAATGGCTGCAGGGATTTACATTAAAAAAAAGAAAGAATTATGTTTCATGCCTTCATTGACTGCTGAATCCTTACTCAACTTAACTGTTGTGGAACGAAAGTGAAGAACAAGTGAAGCATTTTCAGCTGGCAACACTTAAAACAAGCCCCATTTAGCCAGTTTGTTATCCACCATCTGTGCATTAGTTGCATAGAAGAGATGTTATGATCCATGGGAGTTTACAGCAAAACAACATGAATAAATCTGCTTTTGTTAGCTGCAGTGTAGAGAAAACTTAATTCACCTCCTATTTGTTGGAACAAGGAGAAGTGGACACATCTGATGAGCTCCACGAGCAGCAGCAACGTTTGTCTCAAAGGAAAAGTTTGGGATTTTGGAATATTGGCTTATTAGTTTTGTTGATGCGATTTAGATGGTACGCCTCTCTCCATTTCTGTCCATTAGTTATAAAGTTGTAGCAGGCGGACGGCTAGCATAGCTTAGCACAGAGAATGTTTACGGAGGAGAACAGCTAGCCTGACACAATCTGCATGCAAGAAGCTGTCAGGCTCAGTGATCGACCCCCTGTGTACCTTTTGTTAAAACTGTATACATTAGTATTTGAACAATTTGTTTTTTAGTGAGCCCTTGACGTGCAAGTTATTGGACTTTCTTAACTTTCCCATTTCAGCAAAAGAGTTTCAAAGTGGCATTTAGTGCTAATAGTTGAAATGTGTTACCTTGAGATAAAGCTGGGCTTCTGTCTCCAGTCTCAAGCTAACCAGCTGCAGCCTCATAATAATACACCGTATCTTCAAAACGAATGCGTTAATTGTTCAACTGAGAAGCGGAAAATGTCATCCTTCAATAAGAGGCCACGAGTAGGAGACGCAAAATGCTCAGCAGCAACTCTGTGAGGACGTGGACAATGGCTGCTGCCTAGCTTGTCTCCCTCTTGATAAAGTAGCGTGCACATTGGAACAACCCATTTTCTTCACATAGGAACGGTGCATTGTACAGGCGGTCTATGGGATAATAGGTCAGTACTCTGTGAAATACAGTTTGACAGCTTCCCTCAGACCTTGGCCTGGGTTTATGCGCGTCTGGCTGCTCGAACTGTGGGCTATTGTGTTTTTTTAGGGGTTTTTTTACATTTTCAGAAGTGAATGAAAGTAAAGCAACGTCAGCCTGCTGCCCCTTTCTTCCTTTCTCACCCTACTGCTCCTTATCTTTGTCTCTCCCGAACACCTTTCTCTCCTCTCCACGTTCTGTTTTTTCGGTTTTATTTCGTTTTAATTTCGAAAGCAATCAATTTGCTTCATAACCCTGAACAGCATTGAACTTTGTCTAACACAAGAAAGGAAAGCCGAGTGGGGGGCAGGTAGGACGCCCCCCACTCGGCTTTCCTTTCTTTGTCAACTTTGGATTCTGCAAAAGGCTTTTATAACCTTATCAACCAGATACGATAAATCAAAGATACAATTGTCCCAAGGAATTATAATTGTGTCACTATTGTGTTCCACTGTGGCTGTTTGTTTACTCAATTAGCATTAATTGATGCACTAGTCCCCCTTTCTGTTACATTAAAGACCGTATCCTGTAGTCCCACTGTCCACCTGACTTTGTTCTCACTGCTCATTACAGCCACATAGTTCACATAGCAGTTATGCCGACTCTAAACTTCCGAAGCAGCATTGTATCTGCATCGCTGCTCACAGCTTCGAGCGCTTGATCCCGTCCAAAGCCGCTCCCCTGGTGCAGCGAGGCGGGGCGTCGGATATGACTGACAGTCCTCGCACACTCCTTTTGACTGTGAGCCCCTCAACTCCAAAGTGGTAGATTACACAGAGCATTTCCTCGCTCGCGCAAATCTGTGCGGCACTTCTGGAAATGACACAGTAATTCCCCATGGCAGGTTTCTCTTTTTGCATGGTAGACCTGCCGCTTTTGAAGGGGGCGTTGCAGCATGTTCCCACTTCCAAACGTCCATCCATGCATCCCTCCGTTTGTCCGGGTCCTGTATGGACCTCCTATGTCACTCGGGGACCCGAGGAATGGAGGCCATGTGTCAGGGGAGGGCCACTGACGCGCTGTAATCTACTTTGTTTCGCTCCCTTTCCCTGGGTCTCCCATTGCTTCTGCACTGATAGCTATTACATTTGCCATGCCGTGGTATATCTTCACAGGGGAAGTTAGATAAGGGAAGGAAGATTAGGTCATATGCGTGTGCTTTTAGACATCTTATTTTAGTTCAGCTGTCTCGGCCGTAGAGGTCAACGTTAGCAGTGCAGGTCGCGTAGAGACAAGTTTTGAGCGAGCGATGGACGCGGTTTAATTGTTTTTCAATTGTTTTCTCCATTCCAGAGCTGACATTTGCGTGGATCTTCAATGAGTACCCGTACTTTGTCCAACAAGACAGTCGGCGATTCATCTCTCAGGAGACCGGGAGTCTCTACATTGCAAAAGTGGAGCGCTCAGATGTCGGCAACTACACCTGTGTGGTGAACAACTCCGTTACAAGGGAGAAGGTGCTCAGCTCCCCCACACCACTGGTCCTTCGAAGTGACGGTAAATCCTTATTAACCATTCTGAAAAAATGCTTTTGGGTCACAAGGTTGGTTGGTATATTATAACTGGAATTATATATATATATATATACTTGCCGGCCCTGAACCAATAGATTTTGGGTTCGGGTTTTTTCAATGTCTTATGATCAATAAAGAGATAATACGTAAACTGCTGATGAAGCCATTGATTACAAGGTGGCTTATTTGAAATGCAGTACCGTGTTTTCCTTCAGCCGTTATTCAGAATTATTACCATTACCATTGATTCGAAGCAAGAAATGCCAAACTGTCAAGGCTTTCATGAGCTGAGTTATGGTTTAAATTAAGGTTGACGTTTTCATACAGGAAAATGCTGCATATCATTAATAAATAATCATTTAGACCAAGTTGCATTGTGAATTTTTGTGAACCTCGGGATCGATTGAATGTAGGCGTTTCTGAATCAAATCCGCCTTGTGTCTCACTTGCAGAAACGCACAATGCTGCGATGTTGTGTTGCGAAACATGCACTTAAGTTTACTTGTGTTTGTGTGGAAAAAATTACGTTTGCTTTCAGTTTTACGCGGCAAAGACATTGTATCCAACGTCCTCATCTCTCTCCTCCCCTTGATGGAATATTTAGTGGTTGAGATGCAACACATACTTTTCAATGTCTTCAGTGATCTTTAGTTTATAAAAGTGTGCAATACGCGTACGTCCCCAAATCCCTGGCTGAACCGGACAACGACAGGCTGACGGGTTGAATCACGCTGAGGCTCCATTGAATTGAATAATCGTGTTTGTGTTTTGGGCTTTGGGATAGAATAAACATTGAGGTGATTTTAATTGAACCCTCTATTTGGATTTATTTTGACGACGGACCTCCAGAGAGGGGTTTGCTTACAGTACTGGTAAGGGGCATACTACTGTAGCTGTGAAGATCCTGGGATGTGAATATAAATACAGTCATTAATAAAGTCACATCGCCACAGGTGATAAATCTCTTAAAAGCAGGTCTTTACCCCGATGTCTTCTCTGAATCTTTTATGAGCTACTTCTTCACCAGCCCTTCAGTGGCCACTTCTCCTCTACATGCATGCGTAGAATCTTCTTTGTGGGAGCTCTGTCACTGCGTTACTGCTCTCTATTTGATCCAACCTTGTCTTGCATTGTGTCCCTTTTGCAGGTGTAATGGGCGAATATGAACCCAAAATAGAAGTCCATTTCTCTGATTCAGTTCCAGCTGCAAAAGAATCGGTGGTGAAACTGGAATGCTTTGCTCTTGGAAAGTAAGTCTGCCTTGTGTGTGTGTGTGTCTGCATGTGACATAACCTTTGGGCTCATTTTTTGCATGAATTAGTGCTACTCAAGATGATTTAGGGATCAACAAGCGTAAGAATACCCGCTCTCAGATTCATCAATCCATCAGAGAGCAAAGGCCACAGCATGACAAGACAACGGAGTGGAAATCGAAGTTCTTTTTAAGAGCTTCTGAAACCAAGGCAATCACGGTTTGATTTGCAGGGAACAATAACTCACAAAGCATTAGCTTCAACTGCTTTTCTTCTGTGCTTAATCAAATGTGGATCACCGGGAGTGACAGTTGCCAACACGGGAACTTTCTCCTGTCGGTCTCTCTGCAGCCCCGTCCCAGAAATAAGCTGGAGGAGAACCAGCGGCATCCCTTTCCCCAGCAAAGTGAAAATGAAGAATTCAAACGCCGTCCTTGAAATCCCCAACTTCCAGCAGGAGGACGCCGGGACGTACGAATGTATGGCGGAGAATCGCCGCGGCAAAAATGCAGCGCGAGGTCGTATTTCATTCCATGGTGAGTGAACCGCTTCAAACTGGGAACGCAGGTGGGAGCGAATATGTGTTATTTACACAGAAAACATGTGACAATCTTGTTCTATTGACAGGAAGCTTATTTGTCTACAACATTTGGTCCACAATGTTACCATAAAACGAATGCACAGGCTTTGAATCTACCCTTGAAAAACATGGAAAGACTATTTTTGGAGAGACTCTTGACCAGTCTGCATTCTTCATTGTGCTGATAATCCATTTGAACCTTTGTTGATTTAATGCAATCCTGCTTTAACGGCCTCATGGTTTCTGATAGGTGCTTTGCTAATCCACTGTCCTCATGATTTAAACACATTTTTTAACGTAATCCTCTCATTTATTCCAAGCTAAACCTCACTGGCTTCAGACAATGGCGGACACAACACTGTCCATCCAGGAGAACCTCTTCTGGGAGTGCAAGGCCAACGGAAAGCCCAAACCGTCCTACAGCTGGCTGAAGAATGGGGAGCAAGTGTCGGCTGAGGTACGGAGGATAAATGCGTGGGGCAGCGCAATGAGAGAAGATGTTCCCGTCGCGGTTGGTTACGGCCAAAATGGAACGGAAGGCGTTTAAAAGAGGGATAATGAACATACCCTCTCTGGGTGAACACATGTTCTCTATCACAACCGGTTTTTGATAATGTGAATTAACCTCTCGTCCGTTTTCCACTTGTTGGGTAGAGGTACCGCTCATGATGGTCAAGAGGTGCGTAAGCGTTTTAATAATAATAATAATTATAATTATATAATAATAAATATAATAATAATGGGGCAGTCAGGCACATCTGTATCTAAATAAATCATCTGGATAAGAACATCTGATCCAAGGACCTTTCAAATGAATACTTGATATTAACAGGCATTTAATAATTCATTTTAAACAAATTTAAATATTACTGAGTTCTAAACCATACTGCTGTTTATTTTTTCATAAATAAAATTGGTTGTCATGGTTTTACCTAACTCCCAATCTGCCCTCGGACCCATCTACCCACATCGTGCCTGAGCTGGAGGTGTGAAGTGTGCGGATGGCCCCTTTAAATCAGCAAATGAGGCAAGATGGTGCACCCCATCAATGTGTTCTATTCCACTGAACTCCCGCTTTCCAAATGGCTCTATAATTAAGAGAGCACAGACAGAAGCCCCCCGCCCGCCCTCCCCCGCCTTGAGGATATCTGACTAGCTCACTGGGTTTAAAAATCAATCCAAGTCATCATCCGAGCCGTCATCGTAGTTTTTACAGCTGAGCAACCGCAGCAAATAAATTACTTCTCGATATGCTGCTGGTGCTGTTGTCAACATTTCTTCTCTTCTCTGTATCCAAGACGCAGGTAGCAGTTTCCACGGCTCAACATACGTAGACTGCTGAGATGCTTTTAAAAGCCCCCCTCCCTCTCTCAATCTCTCCTCTCCTGCTGTACTCCTGTCTTCATGGTGCAGCAGTAATTGCTGCTGCGCGTGTGGATATAATAGGATGGCCCTGCAATGGATATGTAGAACTGTTTCTCTCTCCTCCTCAGGGCCGGGTACAAATCGAAAACGGGGCTCTGTCCATAGCCACGGTGAACCTGTCAGATTCCGGGGTCTATCAGTGTGTGGCTGAAAACAAACATGGCATTATTTATTCCAGGGCCCAACTAATGGTGTTAGGTAAGATTGCATCCCTCCTTCTGCTTTTATCTTGCTTATCTGTGTTTGATCATCTCTTAAGATAGAAAAAATCGGCTATAGCTCTCCTCAGCGATCAGTTTTTTTCATGTCAATATGGGCTCTTCCAGCAAAAACAATCTGATGGAGTGTCTTACTTTACTTATGGTCCTTTGATCAGACGGATTTGGATAGAACAAACACTCTGCTCTGTGGCTTTCTCATGTAGATGGGGTATTGATTTATTTGCGACACTTTCTTGACTTCCATCTTATTGACTTGATGAGAAGTTCAATTCTGTTTTGACACATGTGAGGACACTTTGAAGCAGGCGGGTGGGTCCTAAACCCTTGAGTTCATGCCGAGAATTTGAGGTTCCCTCTCTGAAAGCCGAAGGGGGTTGATCTCGGTATTGCACGGCTGATATGCAAAGGTACAGGTTGCCTAAATTCATTCTGATCCCAACCATGCCTTTCTCTGCTCCCCGTCGCTCAGCTTCACCGCCCAGTTTCTCCAGAAGTCCATTAAAGGCCCTGCTAAAAGCTCGCTCAGGAAGCCAAGTCACTCTTGAATGCAAGCCCCAAGCCTCGCCCCCAGCAATTAGCCTGTGGAAAAAAGGGAACGAGATCCTGCAGAGAACCGAAAGGTAGGATAAAAGTCCAAGTGCATATTCCTGATGGCTTTTAATCGCATTCACCGTGAGCCAGACTTGTTTGAATAGTGTGTTTGAGATTTGTGCAGATGCATAAAAGGTAAGACTAATGAGAAGAATGAGGGCAGGAAAATGCACATGGCTATTATACTGCGTGCATGTGCAAATAGCTTGGTGTGGGGATGAAGTTGCAAGCTGGTAGTATTAACACGGCAAGCTTAAAATGTCTACCACCATTAAAGATTAGCAAATGGATATAAAGGCTGTAAATGGTGGGAATGAAACAGAAGCTGTTGCTCCTGTAATCATCTGAAGTAAATGCGCTCTTCTTCGTCATGACGAACTGAGTTTTATGTGTGCAATCACCTGCGCCGCAATGACAAAAAAGCCTTTTAGTGGATTTGAGAAAACACACACGGATGTTATGCAGACAAGGAGCAAACTTAAGGTGCCACAATAAGGAGCACAAAGTGGTAGTTTGTTGTCCTTCTCTGTCTCGCTGAGGGGCTAATTTGAGGTACTGCAAAGATTCCACGCGATGCTAAAGGACCAATTATAAAGACGGAGGAATCCAAATGGGAAATCACATGCAGAAAATGACACATTTAAAGCAATCCATCTGCATACCTGGAAGAGAATAGCAATATTGTTGCCTTAAACTATCCGCTGCAAGTCAGACACATCGAGAATTCACAGCATGCGCACAAACGGGCAGGACAGGCTGAAAAGGGGGAGCAACTGGAAAAGAGCAAAGAGAACAAAACGCTTAACTTTGTCCCGTTGGAATCGCTCCCATAGCAGCTTATTCAAAAGGAGGTCTTTAAAAGAACGGTACGAGTAAAGAACCTTTTCCAAAGCAGCACTGAGGCTCCTCAGTTGGCTCCAGACCGGGAGCTGCACCCAAAGCTGCAGAAAATGGGTGACATTGAGCACACAGCATGTGAAGCCCACGCTGTCTTATACCTTCACTAAATGTGCTTTTTTTGTTTATTGCAGCCAACTCTCAATCAGATTAGTGTCACTGAATAGCAATGAATCGGAACCCTAACTCGTATTATGAAAACGTAATTTCCAATACATATTTCCCCATGGCGTCTAGACGTGCATATCCTGTGAGCTGTCTTAAGTCACTTAAGTTCACTCATTTCTGAAAGATCTCTCCAAAAAAACAAGTCTGTAGTTTTTGTCGAACTGTTTTTATATCAACAACAAAGTTCTGGTTTAACTACCGACTACGAAACTTTTGTCCACCCTGAAAGTTTTTCAAAACATTTTAAATCTTTGTATTTCTTTGCCTGCACCAAAAGCTAGAGGATGATCTGTGCTTAGATCATCATCCAAAACGGCATCTGATGAACTAATCGTCCTCCTCCGCAGAGCTTGTTGAAGAAGTGTGTGGGGTTCAAAGATAGCGGCAGTGCAGCTGTAAATTGGTCACAAAAAAAGACGGATTTACAGAAGATCAGACAGTAGTGGCGAGTGGGGGGACTGGCGCTGTCCATGCACCCATTGAACTGATTCGGTTTTGACTCAGACTGTGAATCCTTCACTGAAGAGAATAATAAAACACATTTGACAAGGTTTCTGTAATATAAGCAGAAACCGCAGACTTGCAGTGTAATTGCCAAACGCACTGTCCACTGTTCGCCCTGTGTGAACTCCAATAGCTTATGTTGATATTTTTCTATTCTTTGAGCAACTCAAACATAATTCTTTTCACCTTTATTGCTTTTGAAGGTGTAAAGATTTCATTGTTTTTCCTGTAATTCAAAGAGAGTGAAAAACATTTATAACACATCCTTCTCCTGAAAAATGATTATTTCTTTATTGGCAATAAAACACACTGTTGTTGAGTTCAAAACACTTCAGGGATTTTACTGCTTTTGCTAACATTACTTGGTCTGGTTTGACCAATAGCTTGTGCTGGCTCATTTTTGTTGTTGCTGTACTATATAGAGGTTATTCCTGAGTTCACTACAACTCGTCTCCGTTAGAGCAGTTTTTATGTTAGCATTAGCATTAGCTCACGCCATCTGGGACTGCAGTGGACAATACATGAAATGTACTCGCTTGTGGGGTATTGCTAATACTTACATATAGTCCATCACATACTTTCATGCAGAGACTTGGGTTCCCAGCGTGATGCCGTCCTCAGTGACCTCAGCAGCATGAAGCCTGTGAGGAACATTTTATTTATTCGGTGTTGCTTCCTCATTTAGTAAGTATACCAGAGTTAGCCAACCACTGAGACAGGGTGGCGGGTCACATTTCCTGCGGCTCAACCACCTTCCCACCACCAAAGAATTTCATTTTCACTCGAGTGCTTTAAGACACCATGAGGGTCCTTCAGAAGCGGTTCCATTTAAAAAAATATATAGTTCGCAATAGCATTAATAGCTAAAGATGGACTACCTACATTAATACAAAAATAACTATCCTATGGGAAAATACTGAATATCAGGTGATAATAATAACCGTAGACGGATGTAATAGAATGGTGATTATTTCCTTTGAACTGTACAGTGTGGACCTCAATCACTACAGTGAAACACTGTTCTGCTTCCACCAGGATCACTTTGCTTTCCAACGGGACATTAATGATCGCCAATGTGACCAGGCGGGATGCAGCCAGCTACACGTGCGTCGCTAAGAATCAATTTGGCACAGCGAGCACAACTGGGAGGCTGATTGTCACCGGTGAGTCCTGCTCCCCTTTCTTTACCGTGCAGTATCATCACAAAACATAACTCTTTGTACAGCCTCATCATACAGTCTTTCTAGGCCCTATGATTGGACTTCCTTTCAAGGGCCGAATTTAGTTGATGGTCAGTTTACTTCATTTCAAAGTAAAGGTCAACCATCTCTTCTCAATTCTGGCTTGCGGGTACCTCTATTTAGATTGAATGTTGCATTTCACATTTGACGTTAACAAATGTTATTGTCACATTAATATGACTGGTATACATTATCAAAAAACAGCTGTTGAATAAGCAACAAAGGCATTATCCTTGATTAAGTCAAAGGTCATTATTTATGAAGGCAGTGACATAACACGTACATGTAGCGCTCCAGTTTTATCTGTTGTGTGTGCGTAACCACCTGACCTATTTTTCTCATTAGTTTCTAGTCTTCTCACACACTGACAGCTGAACCATTTAATGTCAAAGAATTTAATTACTGTGACCTTTCCTCAACAAACTCCAATCCACCACAGGCCACCAGTGGGAATGTGTTCCCATCTCTGTAATCGTGTTTCAAACATTTTCTCCAAAAATGGATCCCGGAACATGAAGTGCTAACCTGATATGTCATTAAATGTTGCTAAAGGACAGGCTTGGAATTCAAGAGCTTATTAAAATCAGGGAAAGCACACGTCCAATACAATGCCTTGATTCAGCCGTTGAATTCAAAGTGAGATGCCAGTTGCCGGGATCACGGCGGTGTCAAAGGTTCCCGTGGCAGCGGAATTAACATGCATACGCCGTCGTCTGTTGTCTGGCCAGAGCCCACCAGGATCACCGTGAGGCCCACTAACATGGAGATTATTGTTGGCGAGAGCATCGTCTTACCCTGCCAGATTGCCTGCGATCCAGCTCTGGATGTTTCTTTCTCGTGGGCATTCAACGGCCAGCTCATCGACTTCCAGCGAGACAGCAATCACTTCGAAAGAGTGGGCGGGGTGAGTCATCTTGAGCATCGCATATGGCGGATTAATTGGAACACACTGTGTGATGTGTAAAGGTTTTCTCCGCTGCCCTCTTGAAGTCTTCTTAGACACCCACAATACCCAAGCGCCGAAACGTTTGCCAAAGCTTGTTCATTTGGGGGTTTCACAGTGGTCGCTGGCGGATGGAACATCCAAGAGATGGTCCTCACCTCTATGGATTGGCTGTGGGAGCTGTGCTACACCTCTAAAGATATATTAGGGAATGTCATTTCACTCATAAGAGGGTCCTTCTTAATACGATCTTTATACCTTTTCATGCCTTCACCTTTAGGCGCTCTCTCCCCCAGGGAGCACACGTTGTTATCGTCTTCCACTGTTGTAACTGAATTCTGCATACCTATTTGTGAATCCTGAGCCACAAAATAATAAAGTAGCGAGCTAGCTGGCAGGGCACGTACATGTCCCTCATTTAATGGTAGGTGAGGACTCTGTCCAGTATTTGTCTCTTTTTGATGAAGGTGAAAGTCAATTGTTTAAAGCACGTCAGGATGACATTTCTTTAAATGTTCTGCTTTACACAGTACTCAGTGACCGTGGTCAGCGGCCTGGTCGCTGCCATTCATGCGTTTAAGGTTGTCGTGATATCTCAATGTCCTCACAGTGTTGTGGACACGCACAATTCTTCATGAATGCAAATGAAAATGACTAATGACATTGAGCTGTGCAATGGAATATAATGAGATATGGTTTTCACAGAATCTGTTTCCCCTGGCCAGAGAGATTACCAGCCCCCTGCTCAACAGCTTCTGATGAATTCATTAACATAATTAAAGCGAATCTGCCTCATCACTGCCTCCATGCCTAGGAAGGACGTCTTGCTCTCTCGGGCTCATGCTCCCAGGATGGCCAGGTGGTGGCTGACATTAGAGAGAGAGAGAGAGAGAGAGAACTGTCCCGCTGGGGGAAAGGAGAAGTAAGGGAGGGGTATGAGGGAAAATAAAGCAGGAGATTCTTTAGCTCATGGACGCATAGAAGTGTTGTTGCTGCGTAGGGGAGGTGTGATCACTTGCCACCGGAGGGTGATGAAATCCGACTGCAGCAACTCTTACCTGGCTCGCCCCCAGGTGACACGTTTCTAAAAGCAACACACTTTGTTTCACAAGCCCACATGTTTTGTTACAGACTCCTCAAGAGGTGACTTTCAAAGGTGGATTCCAGCACCCACTCAAAACGAGAATAATGCTGTCTGGATACAACATGTTACTACAACAGTGCAAATTACTTTTTGACTCTGCATACATTGCGCCCTCTTAAAGGGTATGGCTTGTGAGTGTTGTTGTTTTGTTGTAGTTGTAAATGAATCAGAAGACCACAAGAGACAATTAATAGATCGTACCCGACCACTGAGTACTGGTACTGAGATTATGGTGGGGGGATAGGGGCTGTCAACCTGGTGCCGAGTTGAGGGTGTTGACACCTTTTCCTGAGCCCACTGGTCCTGGAACGGAGGTTGATGTTTGGTTTCCATTAATGTTGCGTTTCGCTTAGCTGGTTTGTAGAAATGAGGCAAAGAAACAGATGCATTGGGAGGATTCAACACTTCATTTCGGTATATTATTTGAATTTACCGCAAGCTGACCAAAAAAGTTCCTCAGTGTGATTCATGAGCCCAAATTTTTGATTGACAGTCAAATCCTTTTTGCTTCTGTATTGAGTAACAAAAATTACGCATGCATCGTAACAAATATTGCTGTGCTGCTGAGCTCCACGACTGTACAAAAACTATTAAGTGAGATAATGACAATGGGTGACATGCTCCTTATTCACAACGAACACGGCCACCAAAGTTGATTTGTGCTGTTGTATACTAGATCAGACATAAGAAAACCAAACAGATATTCATCCACGGCTGAAAATAGTCAGACAAATTGGCCATTATTCCTTTGTAAGTGGTATGTCATATGACATCCAGACTTTTGTCGGTTTTTCTTTTTTTTAATGTCAGTTAGAAAAGATGAGCTTGGGTCTGAGCAGTTCAAACAGTGCAGGGAAGATGTTAAGAAAGAAGAACAGACAAAGGTATAGTTGGATTTTGCTCATTTAATGAGATTGTTGACGAAAAAAAATATTGAAAAAACACCAGCTTGTCTCTCATGCAGCTAAAACTAATAATACATGTCAACCGATGAGAAAGATCACAGTGTTTGTGTTTGGCCATGTTCCCTCACTGCAGCCGCATGCATTCGGCTTATGTAAAATAATATTTGCTTCACACAGGGAGTCATACTCATATCTTGCTTGAGCTTATGTGATTACAGAATAATTAGGATTGGCTTCCCAATTAACTCGACTATGTTTGTCTTGCGTGTCCTGTGTATAGCTGGTAGCTGTTTGTAAGTGGTGGGGGTGGTGGGTTTGGTAGGGGCTTGTTGGTCGGGTTACGCCTGAAGGACAGCCAAAAGCGCTATTTGTGCAGACTACATCTGCCATGTCTGTTGTTGCTGTTTGAAGAGATGCAGAAATCTGTGGCCTGGAGACAATGCGATTGCGCGAAGCATTATCAATGTTTCAAACATCCTCATGCCAAAAGCTGGGTGATGAAATAACGTTGCATGTCTTACTTAGCCTCATGTTTTCCAACAATCATACGCCCCCCACCCCCCCCTCCCCCCCTTCCAGAGCATATCAGGGGATCTGATGATTCGAAACATCCAGCTGAACCACGGGGGTAAATACATCTGCATTGTTGACACTGACGTGGAGAGCCTGTCCACTTCTGCCATCTTGGTTGTCAAAGGTAAGAATGCCAAAGGATTTCCAGAGCTTGTTTACATGCCAGCGCACGAACACCCTGTTGCATCTACTGTGAGATAATGTGGCCGTTGAAGCATCCTAAGAGAAAGATGTTTGACAGAGATGGATATAATGGATTGCGGCTGCCCCACTCAGTTTTGCCAGCTTCTGTTTACATTCTATATGTCTTGCTGAATAAAATGTGTTCTTTGGTTGCTCTGTGTACCCGCCTTATCTCTGATTACATTGGTGTTCATGCCCCTTGACAAACTGTAATAACGTCCCCAGGTGCTTTAAGGTGGCCATGTTTGTCACATAAAATGACTAATAACTGGCTCATTTACACATGGGCAAACTATCCTAGGGAGCATTTAAATAATTGATTAGTTGAGTGAACAACAGCGAGATGGAAACGTCGGAGCACCTGACATCTCAGGCTGCTCGCTCCACTCTCCGACATTGACTCTTCTTTCGTCCTCTTTTATAGTGCTCTCTCCTTTTCTCATGAATGATCCCATTCCGTTCAGTAATCACTTCGTAGCGCTGCACACAAGACACGCAGTGACTAAAGTCCCCGCATGCACACGGCAAGCATGAAGCCGGTGATTGAAGGGAGCACGGTGGCCTTGATACGTAACAAGGGGCAGAACTCCTAATGAGTTTGATAGGATGAGGTTTCATGGATCTTCATTGTCTGACTGATCCAGGTCCGCCAGGTCCTCCGGACAAAGTGGCAGTGGACGAGATCACAGACAGCACGGCCCAGCTTTCGTGGACTCTGGGAAGGGACAACGGCAGCCCCATCACCGGCTACATCATCCAGGCCCGCACGCCCTTTACTGTGGGCTGGCAGGCTGTTGACACAGGTATAGTGGAACGCTCCCCCCTGTCCCTCTACAATATTCATCTGGATTGTATTCTAGGGTTTTCATTAATTCATCTTTCAATTTGAGTCCAGTTGTGCAACAACCTGGTTTTCTAAAGAACACGTTTCCAATTGGCAGTGCCGGAGATGGTCAACGGTAACACGCTGACAGCCACGGTGGTGGGTCTAAACGCCTGGGTGGAGTACGAGTTCAGGGTGGTGGCCCGCAATGTCGTTGGCCTGGGAGAGCCCAGTCCGTCTTCAGCCAAGACCAGGACAGAGGACACAAGTGAGTGAAAATAAACACAGATTTTCAGCAATTTAAAAGTAATTGTTTATCAGGGAACTATCTGAATAAAACATGTAATGTGTAAATCTTTTTTTTATTTTTTTTATTTTTTCCTTTTGAGTTGTTTTCTTACATGGAAGCAGAGCAACAGGGTCTTTGCACAATCTTGGAAACGAAACTGTCAAGTGTCCAATAGACAAAATGACAGAAAATGACGTTTCCGACAGCTGTGATTTTAGAGCTTTGTGCATCCAGGCAGCTTGAAATATGAATCTGATGTTTGAGTAAACTTGTGGTTAAATACTGATCAGGCAATGCATTGCATTGCTGTGAGGTTCCAATAATGAAGGAGCTTGAAGCGGAATATATTTAGTGACATATGAAGAATATCGGCCACTGACTGAGTTTTGTCTTGAATTAAGTAGTGTTCTTATTTTTATTTGAACTTTTTGACGGTGATATCTGAGGTAGGATGAGGTTGATCCAAAATTGCAAATTGGTTCCATGACAAAAAATATCGGAAATGCGTGAGTCAATAATCTCATTTAATTTTCTTTTTTTATTTTCTTACAGTATATGGGCATTATTTCTCAAAATCCTACAAGGATCACTGTAATCCTAATGTATGGCCTAGTTCTTTTCTCATGCTCTGGCTCATACATCTTTTATTTGAGGACCCCAATGTGCCAGTGTAAGAAGTGATATTTATAATATTGAGGTATTTATCCCTGGAAGCAGGAGTGGATCTATTCCCCCAACATTTAACTCTATACAGCCTTGCATGAGCAGCAGATATGATTGCTGACACATAAAATGTGACGCTCAACTTACTATAGGACAGTAAAAAGGATGTGCACAAGTGCTGCTCCTCCTACACCATCAGCGTTTCCATCTCACTGCGCTGCACAAAAAGTGTTTGAGTGGGAGCATGAATGAAGTGGGTTGGAGCTGGGTGTCATTCGCAAAGCGACAGATCTTGGCTTGGTGTTTATGCACTGTGACATTTGGGAAATATCAGCAACTCACTATTCTCAGAATTGTTTGTGTTTGCACAGTGAGCGATTTGCGGGGTGTAAAATAGAAGATGGCATCTGCAGCAGGAAGCCTTGTCATAAGGCTACGAGTACAGTTTGGGCTTCTATTCAAGCTTTTTAAACTGCGTTCTAATTGCTCCCCTCTGGGCTTTACCTCTCAGTTCCTGATACAGCTCCCACTGATGTTGGAGGTGGAGGCGGTACAAAGTCTGAATTAGTAATAACATGGGAGGTAAGTCATCTTTTACATTTTACTCGTCCATCCACTGTCGCTTAATGCTTCTGCTCAACTGCGCAGAATTGAACGTGGCAATTTTATGACCCACATTAGAACGAAGCACCTAAGGCCCAAGTGCCCTCTCTCCCGGCATGAAATAGGGCAGGCAGCCTTTACTCGTAAGGGTTTTGTACTTTAGCCACCGTGGCATACCCACGCAGGAGCAAATGGTAAGGCAGAAGGTGATTGGCGAGTCTTCTAGGGCTGCAACGTCCAATGGCAGAAGGTGATTTGGCGAGTCTTCTAGGGCTGCAACGTCCAATGGCAGAAGGTGATTTAGCGAGTCTTCTAGGGCTGCAACGTCCAATGGCAGAAGCCCTTGTCTCAGCGGGACAGCGCAGAGGCGGGCCTGTCCGTTTCTTTGTCTGTATGCGTTTTAATATCACTATAGTTTTGTGTTTCGCTCCCAGCCTGTTGCCGAGGAACTGCAGAACGGAGAGGGCTTCGGCTACATCGTCGCCTTCCGGCCCGTGGGCACAGTCACGTGGACCAGATCGGTCATCTCAACGCCCGGTGCGGCGCCGTACGTCTTCCGCAACGACACCATCCCGCCCTTCTCGCCCTTTGACGTAAAAGTGGGGGCGTACAACAACCGAGGGGAGGGGCCCTTCAGCTCCATCGCCACTGTGTATTCGGCAGAGGAAGGTAAGCGCGGAGTGATGCTAACATAAGCTCCAATCTCTCTCCTCACAACTATGATCTTGAATAGTAGCGATGAAGTGCGGGGTTTTTTCCACCCCTCTCAAGCTGAGAATGTCAACTTGATATTAGTTATCATGCTGGTAGATTACAGGAAATCCTAGCAGACACTTACCACACCGCGCTGTCAGGAAGGTATTGTCTTAATTTAATTTACCGGGTAGATTCTTCCCTTATGTCAGTCAAAGATCCCATTAGAAGAGAGTGGGGGAAATAGCTTTTCAGCGAAACTACTGGTCTATTTTTATTGCTATTAGTGTGTTTGTGTGTACGTGTGTGTGTACGTGTGTGTGTACGTATGCTTGTGTTGGATCAGTCGATGGGACTCTCACCAACGCTCTATTTCTGCAGTCCCCAGCATGGCTCCTAAGAGGGTTTGGACTAGAAGTGTATCTGCAGTACAAATTGAAGTGATCTGGGAAGCTGTCCCCACCATCTCTGAAAGAGTGCTTGGATACGAGGTACAATGTGAATGCCTGTTAAATCATGCTTTTCTCTTTTCCCCCTCAAATAAAATGACAATTGAGCTCCTCCCATGTGGCATCTTAATCTGATCATAAGCATCCTCTCATAGTTCTGAGGGTTCTTTTCCCGTAATGTTCTACAATATTCTCACATATAAGGATATTGTCTTTAGTGTAATGGTACCGTGAAATGACCCCAACGCGGTGGTGCGCCAACAGCAAACCCACACGAGGAAAATAACAGCCCCCGTCCTTTCAAGAATGCAAAGAGGGCTTTGCTGTTTTATTTTTTCACACACCCCTGCGGTGCTCTTTCAATATCTGTCACCTCAGGCCCTCAGCACCGAGCTCTCCAGTTGCCATGGCGGTGGCCACATTGTCCCTTTAGAACCGAGCTCATTTCTCCAAACGCCATCCTGAAGTGGATTTAAGCTGAAGAATCTCTGCAGGCCACCAGCAGCACATGCGCAGAGCTCAGCCTTTAATCAGACAATGTCTTGAATACAAATCCATTACCGTAATTAATGCTCAAAAGATTACATTACGGTAAACCAAATCATTCTGCTTACAACTTTTATATTGATAATACATTTGAAATACAATACGTATTGTATGGCTGAGGACCGGCCTCAAATTTCAATTTAATTACTTATCAACTTAACTCTTCAGGTGCCTTAATTCCATACGCGTGAATATTGAAGATGACCCACAGCAAGCGACCAACGAGTCCATTTTGCTTTATCAAATATTGCGAGATAAATAGCCTGAGCCTGAGCATCAAGAAGAAAGCAATCTGTTCGTACTCTAAAGCAATTTAAAGTAGTTAGGGACAATAATCCATAACCTCTTTACTGTAATATACAGCTTTCTAAGACAAAAGTAAAAAGATGAAGGGGTTTTATGGATTTTTCTTCATCATGTGACCAACCCCCCCGTTGTTTGATCGGCCCGGATGACAGAGAGGGTGTGCATCAGTAATTAAGATTCCACGAGGGAAAAACTCAACGTTTTGGATTTCGTGATGAAATATAAAATCGCAATGATACGATGAAATGCACCACCAGAATCAGGCTTCAATCTTTTTTCCCCACCCAATAGGTTGTGTACTGGGAAGACGACACCAAGCCTGAAACTGTTGGAAAAGTGCGCATATCTGGCAACTACACTCTTGTGAACATCACTGGGCTGAGAGCCAACACGGTCTACTACCTCTGCGTCGCCGCGTTCAACACGGCTGGCCCCGGGCCACAGTCGGCACCCATCAACGCCACCACGAAGAAACCTCGTGAGTCCGTCCCCGGGGGGGCCATCCAACTCACTGTCGAATGGTGCTCGTCCGTGAACTTTCTCGGGTGACATCGTACTGTCCTCAAAATGACAGGCATAGCGCTTCTTTGGCTTTTTTGATTACGCTCGCGCAATTCAATGTGACATGGGAACTTTCCATTTACCTCGGAATGGAAAGAAATGCAGTGGGTTGGTTGAGGGGTGCTGCAGTGACAATTCAGCTATTGAAAATGTCTACACAAAAAGTTTCACAAGCATCTTGGGATTTAAGCCCTCTGATATTCTACAATATAAGGAAAAAATAACTCCAGCATCCTACGAGGGTAAAGAATATAGGATAGAAAATAGTGAGCCTTAAAAACGCAAGCAAATGAAGATATCTTCACCAAGTGTAATGAATAATAAATGTGCAGCACTGAGAAAAAAAATACAGAAATGCAACCTAATAAGTAAACACGTTGCAAACTTGGTGCGTTTCATCTCTGTTTTCAGGGTGCAATGTTATTGGTTTGCTTTGTTTCTAAGTTGCAGTGTGTTGGGATCTCAGGCCTCTCTAGATAAGTTACTTCATTGCATAATTTAGTTTTTCTTTGTTTTCATCTAAATTCCTCTGAGTGGAGCACACTGTGCTTAATGAAGCAGGAATATAAAGAGGCTTCTAAATGCAATCAAGAAAAAAAAAAAAACAGCAGGAAATAGCTGCGCAGCATATCCTGAAGTACACTTGACCATTTCCTTTTCCAGCTCCAGATCGGGCTCCGCTCAACATACAATGGACAATGATTGGCTCCACACTCACAATGCAGTGGGATGCAGTAGTAGCCATGGAGACAGAATCCAGGGTCACTGGATATCTGGTCGGTCCCCATTTACTGAAAAGCTTATCTTCAGATCAGATATAGAGGTTCTGGCCAGAACTAATTCCTCCACGTGACCCTCCTCTGCTTCAGGTGTTGCTGAAGAGACAACGCAACAACGACATCAACGTCATCCTCATCAACAAAACCACCGTGGAGCTCAGCCTCCTCGGCAACGACAACTATCTAATTCAGATCAAGGCCATGAGCGAGGGCGGCGAAGGTGTGGGCAGCGAACCCATCCACATCCATAAATTAAGTGAGTTTACTTTTGTCTCTTATGCTTCACTTCACTCTCCGTGTGACCACTGATAAAGCACAAGGTTCAATAATTCAGAGGGTACATTTAATTCGGCTTCATTGCATCCCTTTCCATCCGTGTGTAATAGACTTATTTCGAGTGCAAGAAAAGCGACCTTTTTAGAAATGCGTGTACGGTGTCATCCATCTCTGCCATTGGGTTATTATTCCTTGTTGACTGGCTGCAGAGCGCTGCAGCATATAAAGCAGTTCCCATCCCACTGCTTCGCAAAAATTGTGAGGCAGCCCAGTGTTCCGCTATCCTCTTTGATATGATACAAACTTTATCTTTCTAGGATTCTTAAACCGCCTCTCCGGTTGGAAGTCGGTGTTAATGTAGATATGGGAGAGAATAAAGTTGTATGAAAATAAATCCCAGCTGGCTTTTGGTTCATGATGACTTGTAGGAGGCAGCACTGTGAAGTGCAGGGTTTTTTCTTTTGATCTGAGCATTTCTGGATCTTCACAAACCGCTGTGCTTATTTTTGGTTTGCAGGCATGGGGGCACGGGGCTCGGGAGCGGTCCACCTCATCCCGTTGTGCCTGTCAACGGTCGTCATAGGCGGCCTGCTCTGCTCCTCCTGGTGATGTCTGGAGCCCGAGCAGCGCCCACTCCCTCCCTTTAGCCCCTTTAGTCACGAGGCCTGAGCTTTCTGTGGCCACGACTGGGAGAGGCTGGAAAGGACCGGACGCCACCAAATTCTTTAAAGGGACCATGGCGCTTTCTTTTCAAAGGGCCCTTCAGATGGAGACGTGAGGATTTTTTCGCGTGCATGATACCCTGCAGTATTTTTACCCCGCTCATAAGTGCCACCGTGCTCTAGTTTTTTTTTACTCTTTTTTAAGTTATGATAACTCATGGTTTGTCATCTTAGTATCTTTTGGAGATACTACTTGCCTTAAAAACAGATTTTGCCCATACAGTCTATACCAAAGTAGGTGACAGGCTGCATGCTCTATGGTTTCTTTATTCATCTTCTCCAGATTGCCCTCTCAACAGTTAGATTCGTTCAATGATTTCATTCCTATTTCATCGCCTCAAAAATTGAATTTAGAATAAACCATTTACTTTGACAGAACACCAACCAATGTCCTAATCATATTATTTGCAGCTTTTGCCAAAAGAAACGACAATTGCGGGCTCATAAACATCTTACCAGGCTTTGACAGATGTGCGAAAGATGCACAGCAAATTGATCAACTGTGTGTCTCGGTATACTGAAATAATAGTATGTGCGTTGGAGAGCCACAGTCTCCTGAGCTTAAGGCCTCCTCTACAATACTCTGAAAGATCTTGGCATTTTGCCATACCCCGCTCCTCTAAATAATAAATACCCATCACACTCTGTGTTCTCAGTCTGGCTCAGAAAGCCAGGATTGCAGATTGAAGATACAGGCCTGTGGTGTCAGATCCCGCGTGTGCTTTCCCTCCTTCACATTTGGACAACCCCTGTTCTAGATATGCACACCATATCACAGGAACATGTAACATGTTCACACCACAGAGGAAAACACCCTACAGCATAACAGTGCCTTCACTAGAGCTCACGTATTTCTCTTTCTTTCCTTTTCCAATAGCTTAGGGGAAAGATTCATGTTGCAGAAGAAGACGTTGTTAGCTTTTCTCTCTCCGCATGAAGTTTGTCAGAAAGGACAAGAAAGTCAGAATGTAGAGAGGGCCTGTTGTTGGAGAGGGTATCTTGATAGTTTTCATTGGAACAAGCGCCGGGTTTACCTTTGACTGAAAGGGCAATAGATTGAGATATATGGCGGAAATTTCGGCCCCAGTATTTATGACTTGTGGTTTAATAAATGTATGACTTCATCTGAAGCATAATTTATGGGCCATTAAAGTATCAGAATAATTGAAGCCAATACTGCGGTGCGAGTGCCCTGACTGGAAATGGAGCGAAAGGCGCGGCTGTCATTTTACCCACACGCCATCACAGCCCACTGGACACACACCAGACTCAACAGTGACAAAGGAGCGTTGCCACGCTGCCGAGGGGGGGGATCTACTTTTCACGCCCTTTTTTTCATGTGGATGAGTCTGTCAAAAGCCGACCCAAGGAAGGTGTGATTACTGGCGTCCTGGTGATGTTCTTCGTGGATGTGGAAGGGTACAGTTAACTGAACTGCTACACATTACTGTGCCTTTGCCGAACATGGGGCTGTCTGCGGTCATTAGCTCGGAGGCTGTCGTCGTCTGTATTTTGCACTCTATTACCCCACCGCCCCCGCTCCCCCAAAGTCGAATGAAAGCACAAGGAATTGAGGCGCGGTGACTGGATGTTCTCACTTAGCCGTCTGAACAGGTGTGCATTCCCCAGAGGCCTCGTGAAACGCCCAAGCGGCCGACATAATCAGGCCGTCCTATCTGCTCCCTCGTCTGTTTCATAAAGCTCTGTGCTCTTTGATTAGAACGCTGCAGACCAGTCAATGGAATATTGACTTTCTTGCTCCATTATTACAGCTGTCACAATTCAGCTGCTTGCTTGACTCATGGCCACGCTCGTATTGCACCTGTTCTGCTGTGTTACAGTAACAGTCAATGATGTTTCACAACTGTTTTACCCCCGAATGGACCACGTCAAAGGCATTCTTTTTCTTTTCTGTTTCAGTTGGCTTTTTACTCGAAATCTCACTGTAGTTGCGTAAAGTGTTTTGTAGTGTAGTGGTAGATTGTGATTTTTCATTTCAGCAGTGATCTGAAAGCGATTGGCTGGTTGAGTAATTCGGTTTGAAATCTAAATAATAATGTAAATGTAAAAACATTGAAAAAACCTAAAACCTAACCACACAAGTATTGCAAACAATAGCCTAAAATCTCATGGCGCAATTAATTCATGTCAACCGTGCGAGCTATCTATGCTGGGATCATTAGCAAAGTGTCTTAAGTAATCCAAAATAGAGTAGGCCAATGTAGTTTTAGACTACTTAATGAGACAGGTTTCTATGGTACGGATATGTTGAATAAACCAAGCTAATGGGCTACACTGAACAAGCTGGCTAGCTTGAGGAGTTTGTCGTTTTAATGATAGAATACAAAATAAAATAGCCAGGCTAGCACTAGCATGTTGGTTAGCTCGTTAGCTACACTAGTTCACAAACAAGCCCTCTGAGATGTCATGATGTCACCAAGCCTCTAGCAGTGCCTGCTTGTGGTGTAACCAGGCCTCAAAGCAGCTCCTGAGCATTTCTGTTGTGTTTAAATACGGTAACTTCCTTGCAAGGTGGCAGACTCACAGGTCATTAATTATTGTGTGGCAGTTCCTCAAAGCTGTCTAAATTTTTACATTGTTGTAATTCAGCCTAATGTTTCTTACCTCTGTTCATAAGAAAACAAAACTATTGTTTCAGACCTCTTGCTTTCACTAAATACAACAAAGTACAATCTAATAGAAATGAAGGCAGTGATTAGTCCCATCAGCTGACATGGTTGAAGTGCACTGATCACAGAACAGCCGCATAACTATTTATATCCACGAGGTCTATTGTGTTAGGGTGGTTTCCGTGGTTGTTGTCACTAGAAAGGAGTGTACCTGCTGTGGTGTAAATAGCTTGCATATATTTTTTAAAACATGGCCATCAAAGATAAACCTTACTGCTTTTTATATTGTGTGTTCTCCAACCTTAATACTGGTGTATTAATCAATGATCTCTGTGAGATACTGACATGTAGAGTGGCATTTTCATATTGAAAAGTAACTGTTTTGTCTTGTATACTAAAAATGTGCATGTTCATCATGGTTTGTGACTTTGTGTTTGATTCTTTTCTAAAACTATAACTTAATAAAAATGTTTATTCCACCCAGTGGCTTGCACGTGGTTAATACTACACAATAATGCTATTAAATTGGTGGTAGTTACGTTTGGGTGAGAAAACTACTACTTCAGGGTTAGAAAAACCATGGTAATGATTAAAATACCTCTCTTTTACTTGACTTAAGCTACAGACTAATATGTATATGACTAATAGGTATAAAACGGCATCAGTCAAGTAACCAGGAACACAAACGCTGGTCCTGTGAGTGAATGCCGTGTGTTTGTTTGATCCATCCACCTTGACGCCCTGAAAGAGGCCACGATGGAAGGCAGGTCAGTGGTTCTGGTGCTCTGGTTAAATGATGAAGCTGCAGCTTACTGTTTGTTGTACTTTCAGGCAGCAGGGAAAATACTGTTTGGAGTAATACTTTTAAACAATTACATTAAATTAGAGTAAAAAACTGGGGTCGAAGGCTGTAATAAAAAATATCCTACTTTGCAGCGCGCAGCATACATTTTATTTATACTACTTCCTACTGCATGTATTTAAACAAGTTCTCAAAGCTCCAGGGGGGAAAAACAAACTCCTGAAATACATTTTATTGAACTTTTTTTTGTTGTTTTCTTAATAAAATACTGCATTCTTAAGATCACCTCTTCTTCCATGAAATATTGAAACAGTTTAGGGTGAAATAAGACAATTAAGGGAGTCAGTGTCCTACAAAATGTGCTGAAACTGATTTTTCAGTTACAGCAACACCCCAGTGGTGCGATGCCTCTATTGATAGAAACCTTTTGTATTCAACGTCCTATTTTCTAACCCTTTTGTGTCACTGTTCTCTGAGGGAATTTTGGCTCGCTGAAAGTGGCAAAACATGTTATCTTTTAATGAGCACATTTTGATATCAAAATAACTTAATAAGTTAAACTGAGTATTATAATTGCACCATTTTGTCAAAACCCTTGCTTGCCTTGGATGGCGATCTGCCAAGGTGTACAAATTGTGGCACGTAAACGTGCAGATGTTTCCAATATCAATTATTTGACCTAATTTACAAATGACCTATTTTACCGCAGATTGTATTTTAAAGTGGCATGTAGAGCAATAGATGATCTATTGCCTGTCGTTGAATAATTCACATCAGTTAACTACCAGGGCTTTAGAGACATCAAGCAAAAATCCATCGTGCAACTGAGATGTATTATAAATTTAACATCAATGATGACGTCACAGCAACAATTCCATTGAAGTGAATGTGCCGGCGGCAGGAACGTCGCAAAGCCACAATGTGTGGGATTCACACATCAGACGCAAGCAGCCCCTTTCAGTGAGACAAGAACTTACTTCACGCCAAGCAGTCGGTAAGTGTTTCAGAATATAATCACCGGATTCATTAAAGGACAGCTTTGCACTGTCTCCTCCGCTGTGCATTTTACCCATCATTAGCCTCACACATTCTGTGAAGAACGGATGCTCCTTTGTTTCTGACCGGGAGTCGTCTGTAAGTAACACACAGCCCGCATGATTCAAACCTCCGTTTTCATGTGAGATAAGGTCAATTATTTGCTTTCCCTCCTTGTTGGCCTCCTTGTTCTTTTTCATTTTTTCTTTTTCTGCAGTATCTTTAAAGGAGATGCATTATATAATGAATATAAAATGATCCCAACTGAATGTCCTTGTAATGAGAAATATATGAAAGCATTTCCTGAGAGTGCCACTGTCTCCACCTATGTGGTCTGGTCTTGGCCTGAAAAGGGAAATTTCCTTCAGCTTGGGGAAATTGTTTTGAAAATATAGTGGCAAGCCCAACATGAGAGCTGTTCCATTAGTTCCACAAAACAATCACATGAAATCAAAATGAAAGGCTTTTGTCATAAAATGCAATGGCAGTAGTTGCTGTGCGACTGCATGATCTGCCTATTGAAAGTTGTGTGCAGAGTACATTTATTACAGATTACTCAAGGTCACTTCCTGATTTCTTATTTATTCATGGTTTTATAATTGCTTCATTCTAATTTCACACAGAACCTTAGATGTGCCGCATCAAGAGTTAACAACTATCAATAGAAATGTTCATTCAATTGAGAAAAATACTTTCACTCACATGGTATCTTAAGAGTTATTTTCCACAGAAATGTTTCATCTTTCGTAAAAATCCACAGAGACTGACCTTTCTCCAATGAAATTGCCAGGAAAAAATTGAAATCGGATCAATCTTTTAGATCAATGAAAATGACAAAATATCAGCGCAAACATGCCTTGACACAAGCTGTCACTCTTCCTTCTGAAGTAAGGGCCGGTAATGCTGTGAAATATTTTTTTACATATTTGCTGAAATTGGGTCAATATGCAATCAATACAACAAAGGCTCCGTCAAAATACTTTAAAAAGTTGTTATGTTGTTATCTGTGTGTGTGACCGGGAGTCTAGGGCTGCTAGTTTTACAGTTAAAACATTCAGCGGAGCGGCTTCCAAGGGAGGTTTAAAGTGATGAGAAGTCCGTGTTGCCGACTTTCTCTCTAGATTTAGCACCTTTTGAAAATATCTACTGAATACTTTCACAGTGGCGGCTGGTCCTCAGAGGGCAAAAAGAAAATGGACTACTTTTAATATTTTTAAGTTGCTGGCAGTTAAGTAGCAGTTATTCATTTCAACAGTAGATTAATTCACCCTCTTGCTGTGATAGTTAATAGATTGTGAAATAAATGTCAGAATGGAGTTAGTTAAAATGATGAAAAGGGATTTTGTACACCCTAGTTTTAGTTTGGAATAGTTTAAGTAGATATAATGTGTACGGTCAGTAGCTTTACAGTTTTCCCCGGATGCTCTTATATATATATACACACACACACACACACACACATGTTTATTAATGTTTTGCAACTTGAATCTGTGACTGCAAAATCAAAAGGCCATTCAAATGTAAATGATGAGTAAACGATGTGTCCCTTCCGGCAACATGCACTAGACTTGAGGTACAGATGAAGGGCTCTGCCACATTGGCTATTCATAGATTTCTTTAGCAGGACTGCTCCTCAGCTTCGTCCCCTGGGCTTTATAGATGCTCCATCAGCGATCACTAATTAGGAGGGCACCCCTTCTTTTTTTTTATTCGTCCTCTTTCCCTACAGACGACAAGGGAAGGAACACAGGACGAAGGGTTGGAAATGGATGGAGAGGTTTGTTAATGAGGGGCTTTCTGCCCTGTGTGGCCAGAGAACAATATGAGAAGGAGCCTCCTGATGCAAGCTCCATCCATCACTGTGGAGACACCAGCAGAGCAAAGCGTTTAGACGGGATCCATAATGTCGGCACAAATGAAGAAAGGGAAAGTAGCATCTCAAACAGCAAATGATAAATCTGGACCAAGCTTATGTTGATACTTATTCTTTTTCATTGAAAGGCTGTTTATGTTGAATGTATTCCCAATCATCATCAGCGTCATCACCTCCACATTCTATCAGCCTCATCAACCAACACCATCACCAGGTCTGGACTCCACGGGGGGATTCATCCTGCTGCTGCCCAGAACAGAAGCTCCCTCGCTTACAAATGTGCCTGAAGAGTCTCATATCATCTGTTAATAAAAGCAATTATCTTTTCTTTACGGACTTGTCTCTTCTGATTGAACCGAAGATGGTAGAATTTAACTGTCGTATGGTATTTCTGCCATATTATACACTTCAGTTATGCTATGTGTTTAAATTGAAAATGTTTCAGTATCATATAAAGCAGCACGTCGTCGGCAGCAGGCGTTCACG